>NC_088690.1:67714722-68331388 GCF_028017835.1 Emys orbicularis
TCCCGAAAGAACCACCCCGAGAGGAGATTTTGACCAATCAGGGGGACTTCCGGGGCGGGGGTGACCCATCTTGAAGTGGGTCGTGTGACCCCTCTAAGAACTCCCCCCACCACCCTCTACCAATCAGCAGGGGTTTCGTCCCAACAGGACCTCCACGAGAGGAGATTTTGACCAATCAGGGTGACTTCTGGGTTGGGGTGACCCCTCCGGAAGGGAGTCATGTGACCCCACTAAGAACGCCTCCCAAGGCCCTCCGCCAATCAGAGTGCAGCACCATTACCCCATAAGTCCCAGCGCCAGACAGAGGAGGCAGCCATCTCTTACCAAGGACACGTGTTTTCGAAAGCGCGGAAAGGCTGCTGAGAGGAAACATGGACTCCTTCACCACCCCCGTGAGAACTTCGGACTTTGTTTTAGCCCCAACCGTCTTTGACCTTGTGTGGAGCAGGCGTTACATCAGCGACAGTTCCGAGGAGGAGGAGGGAGCGACCGAGGGGAGCCCTTTGGCCCAGCCGTTGCTGGATACGCCGGAACCCGACCCCGAAACCCTCGTGAGACACCCCGATGAGCATGGCGGTCTCTCTTTGTCCACCCCCTCAGAGGTAGAAGGCGTAAAAAAGTCATGCGGACTATTGTACGCGTTGCTGTTTATGCTATCCTTAAACACTGCCTTAGGGAAAAGCTTTTTGAAGATTGTGAGGGCTGTGTCATAGATGTGCCAGGCCAAAGGCACCATGATTGTGTGACTTGGACTTCAGTGGATATAAACTGCAAGCTCCGGGGCCTGTGTGCTGAGCTGTGTTTGGAAAGCTTATTAAACACTGTTGTTGCCATAGGTTATGGTATGCAATGTCTGTGCCTAACCCAAGAACATTTAGCGCAAGGGGTGACCTTGATAAATGCTGTGCAATTCAGTGCAGACCCTGACCGTGTTCTAAGAAAAATGACCAAACCGGAAGATGCCTGCTTAGAGCATTATCTTGACCGTCTAGTCCGCACAAAGAGTTACAGAACCCTGCTTAAGAAAAAAACTATTTGTAAGAAATCTAAAAGGATTAAGTTAGAGAATGGTGAGGGGACAAACATGCGATATAAAACTTGGTAGCTGTAAATTTTTTAAAAAGGGGGGTTTGTGACTATTGTGTTTTGTTAGAAGGCCTTTGGCCTTTAAGTGAGCTAAAAAGTTTTAATGAAGCATCTTGGTTTTGTTTTCAAGAAGCTGTATGTTTTTTAAATAAAAAAATAAATTGTTTGTGAGAATTAACTCTTGTGTTTTTTGTGTGTGTGTATAGCAAAAAGCTGAAATGTATGTTGTGGTGGGGAAGGGGAAAAAATCCTAAAAATGTGCTTACAATAAAACAACCAAGGCTAGTTCAGACATGTGTCTGAGTACAATAGAGTTAATATGGAGATATACTTATCTCATAGAACTGCCTTTACTAGTAGGGCCAAATATTGATTTTGCCCCAGAGCCCTAAGTGGTCCTCTCAAGGCTTGAACTCACAACCCTGGGCTTAGCAGGCCAAGCCACTGAGCTATCCTTAGTCTGTTGAACTGAATGGGGTTTTAACCACACACACCCAGACAAAATGGTTTCACTATCCCAGATCACAAAAGGGAATGCTATGGGAGGGGTGATTAAATTAACCTGTTAGCAACTATGTTGAAGTTTTGTTTGAAACAATGGGCTAAGAGGGTATAAAAACCTCAGGTATGCAGCAGTTTGTCCTTTTTCAACAGAAAACTTTCTTGGATAGCTGCTGGACTGCAAAAAGAGGTAAGACTTGCTGTCTTTAACTCTGAAACTATATATTATATAAGGCCACTCTTTGCCCATGCTGTCTTAGTAAATAATGGTGCCTATGTTTATTGCAGTGTGATCTGTTAGCATGGAACCAGTAACTTTAAACTGCATTTCACCACCAGGCCAAGGTAAAAAACATTTTAACTATAGTTGTGCTTAATACTGTTGAATTAAAAAAAAAAAAAAGTATTACACAGGCTGTATAGGGATTTGGTGGTAATACTAACTAACATTTTTGCTTGTTCTTGAACCTGAAGGCTCAAGCACACATGAGGGGGGACAGAACAACCATGTGCCTGCAACACTTTATCCCATAGTGAAAGGTAACTTTATTTTTTTTTTTTTTTTTGCAACAAGCTTTTAAAATGCATGTGGGTTTTTGAAAAGTATATGGCTGCAAACTTGGTTTGGTGTGTTTTATAAAGCTGCTGGTGTGGGTGGGGGGGGCTGTGCAAGGCATAGTTTTTTTTTTTTTTAAAGTACTTGGCACAGGGGTTTTGTTTTTTTTACTGTGCATAATGTGATGGGTTTTTAAAATGGGGTGGATGCTACTAACTAAACCAAAGGCACATGGCTGGGGGTCAGAAAAAACCATGTGGCTTTTAAATGCATGTGGGGTTTTTGAAAAGTATTTGGTTGCAAACTGTGGGTTTTAATCTGATAAACTCTTTTCAGAGTACATAAAATTACACCTCCGTCAGAAACAAGAGGCTTCAGGGTATCCCAGTTGGTGCACAGACGAGGAAAAACAAAATAAGTACGTTAGCGATTTCTACCAGAAAGAAGGCGTGCATTTACGCCAACACGAGATCAGATCAAACCCTGTTAAACGCCAAATCGCTAAACTGTTTTTTAAAATTCTCTGTGGGGTAAATTCGGCCAAAGATCCAACCTACCCAACACCAGCATCGTGAGAGACCCTGACGAACTCTTGCAGTACCTGTTCTCCCCCAATTATGAGGTTTCATCCTGCGAGTTTAAAAAGAGGAGGAGGACATGACCACAGAGGAGGAGGAAGACCTGGACATAGTGGAGAAGGAGGAGGAGGAGGAAGTTGGGACGGTCTGGAGCAAAACGGGGTCGTTATTCTGCAGCCTGTCAGGGCGAGAAGGGAAATTTGGGAGGTTTCTGAATTAGTGTTAGTCCATTTCACACCCCGATTCCCCAGGTTCTTTCCCTGCAGACAGACCCCGAGATTCTGCCACGCTGGGCGATACATGACAAGGAGAGAAAAGGGGACGAACTGGAGGGAATTTCTACAGACAGGGAAAGCGCGGGCGGGGGATGAAGCTTCCCTGGGTGGGGGGAAGCGGGGACTAGCTCCCTGCCCCGCCTCTGTAGCCGGAGACTCCGCCCACACTCCGCCCCCCGCTCGCCCCCTCCTGCTGCTCCCCAGGGTCTCTCCTCCACCCCCTTCCCCATAGGACAGCGGGGTGAGGGGGGAGCGGAGAGGCAGGGAGATGACTGGCAGGGAGGGGGTGGCGAGGAGGGACCCGGCAGGTGGGGGGGAAATGAGGAGGCACGGGCTGTGAGTTGTAGGGGCTTGTGGTGCCTGGGCACCAGGAATATTCCTGGCCTGGGGCCCGGCTCCACCAATGTTCAGGGCCGGGTCTCTCCCGCGACCCCGCCTGCCGCCCCCACGCATCCCCCAGTCCCTCCTGCCACCCCCGCACCCTCCTTCCCCTCCCCCCCACCTGCCGCCCCTGCGCACTCCCCCCGGCCATGGCCCCCGGTCCTACCTGCCGCCCCCGTGCAATTTAAAAAGGCCCGTCCCTGCGCTGCGGCCCCTGGGGGGGGGCAGCAGCGCGCGGAGACCCCCTGGCCTACGCCGCCTAGGAGCTGCTGCCCGAGGGGGGTGCCCCAGGTAAATGCTGCATCCTCCACCCGCTCCAAGAGCCTGCACCCCACCGCCTCCCCCCACACTCCTTCCCGCCCCCAAACTCCCTCCCCGCCAACCCAAACTCCCTCCCAGGGCCTGCACCCTCTCACCCCTCCTGCACCCCACCCCTGCCCCAGCCCAGAGCCTGCATCCAGCACCCACACTCCATCCCAGAGCTGGCACCCCACACCCCCTCCCACACCCCCATTTCCTCCAAGAGCCTGCACGCCCACCCCCTCACCCCCTGCACCCAAACTCCCCCCCCAGAGCCTGCACCCAAACTCCCTCCCAGAACCTGCACCCCTCCCCCCTCCCGCATCCAAACTCCCTCCCGGGGCCTGCGCCCCTCCCACATCCCACACCCAAACTCCCTCCCCCCTCCTGCATTCCCACCCCTGCCCCAGCCCAGAGCGGGGAAGGGGCAGAGCAGGGGCTGGCAGAGACACGTGTTCACAGTTCCGGTCAGTGGCTCTCAGCCCCCCCGCATCTCCCCCCCCATCTCCCGGCTGCACAGACAGTTCAACCCCCCCCCCCACTGACCTTCCCCCCCCCCCCCCCGCAACTCCGGCTCCCCCCTCCCCGACACCGCCCCACAGGGGACCCCCCCCAGGCCCCCAGCTGTGCCGGGGCCGCTCCCAGGCGCCCTTGTGCGGAGTCACTTTCCCCGGGGTCTCCCCCCAGCCCCAGGGGTTACCCCGTGTCCGATCTCTGGGGCTGTCCGCTCCACTTCCCCCCCCCCACCGCTCCCGAGCCCGGCCCCTTCCTGTGCGTCCGGCTGGGCTGCAGCCAGCGCCTGCCCCGGGATCGCCGGGAGACGGAGCGTCCCGGGCAGCGGGGCCAGGCCCAGATCTCCGGCTGGGGGGGGAGCGGGGGAAGGGGCGTGACCCACAGCCCCCTGCACCTCCGCCCCACATTGCCATCTTCTCCCTGCCCCCCCCGTCCCCATTGCCAGCCTCTCCCTGCCCCCCATTGCCAGCCTCTGGCTGCCCCCGTTACCCCCCCCATTGCCAGGCTCTCCCTGCACCCCCCCGCCTCCCCATTGCCAGCCTCTCCCTGCCCCACTTACCCCCCCATTGCCAGGCTCTCCCTGCACCCCCCTGCCTCCCCATTGCCAGCCTCTCCCTGCCCCCCTATTGCCACCCTCTGGCTGCAACCCCTGCCCCCCACTGCCAGCCTCTCCCTGCCCCCCTGCCCCCCACTGCCATCCTCTGGCTGCACCCCCCGCCCCCCATTGCCAGCCTCTCCCTGCATCCCCCGGCCCCCCATTGCCAGCCTCTCCCTGCCCCCCTTACCATCTTCTCCCTGCCCCCCTTACCCCCCCATTGCCAGCCTCTCCCTGCACTCCACCCGCCCCCCATTGCCATCCTCTCCCTACCTCCCATTGCCATCCTCTCCCTGCATCCCCCACCCTCCATTGCCAGCCTCTCCCTGCCCCCCATTGCCATCCTCTCCCTACCTCCCATTGCCATCCTCTCCCTGCATCCCCCACCCTCCATTGCCAGCCTCTCCCTGCCCCCCATTGCCAGCCTCTCCCTGCCCCCCATTGCCAGCCTCTCCCTGCACCTCCCGCCCCCATTGCCAGCCTCTCCCTGCCCCCCCTGCCCCCCATTGCCAGCCTCCGGCTGCGAACACGCCCGGTGAGGGGCGTTTGAACGCTAACAACCGCCTGGTTCCTAATGTCCTGGGGAGCGTGTGGAGCAGCATCGCCCAGACAGTTCGGGAAGCCCCTTGTGTGATGTTACGTGTTCAAAACCAGGGACCCTCCATAGGCCACAGTTGTGACCCAGCTCTGCCGGGCTGTCCTCTGAGAGAGGAGCCGCTCCAGATCCGGCTGGGGTCACGGGGCACTGGGGCGACGGGACAGCCCGTGTCTCTGGGACAGGCTCGTCTGGGGCTGGCTGGACCAGGGAGGAGCAGTGCAGAGGGATTGCTGCACAAGTGAGCCTGTGTCAGGCGTGTTTGTGCCCATTGCACATCCGGCACCGACCCCTGGTGCTGCTGGGTCTTGCTCAGAGACAGCGGCCTTGTCCTCCTGCCCCCAGGATCACGCACAGACAAGGCGGCTGCGCATTTTTTGTGTCATTTCCTATATTTGTACAGCTCCCAACCTCAACATCCTGGGGAGCCAAACCGCCCCTGCCCCCCCGACTCATCCTCAGACCCAGGCCCTTTGATCCACCAGGCGCAGACCTCGGCCCCTTGAGCTGCAGCGTAACCGAGAGCAGTAGCTGTTCCCCTGCACGTGGCCCAGGCACCAGAGGGGGTGAGCTAGTGCCTCTGGGCAGTCAATATCGCCTAGACGAAAGAAAGTTTAGCCCGAACAGGGACGTTAGCTGGTTCAATGGGACATGAGGGTGATAGGGATGTTGTCGCAGGGCAATCAGGTTGGTCAGGCATGACTTGCCCTTGGTGAATCCATGTTGACTGTTCCCGATCAGCCTTCCTCTCCTCCAAGTGCTTCAAAATGGATTCCTTGAGGACCTGCTCCATCATTTTGCCAGGGACTGAGGTGAGGCGGACCGGTCTGTAGTTCCCCAGGTTCTCTTTCTTCCCTTTTTTAAAGATGGGCATTATATTTGCCTTTTTTCCAATTGTCCGGGACCTCCCCCGATCATAGAATCTCATGGTTGGAAGGGACCTCAGGAGGTATCTAGTCTAACCCCCTGCTCAAAGCAGGACCAACACCAACTAAATCATCCCAGCCAGGGCTTTGTCAAGCCTGACCTTAAAAACTTCTAATGATGGAGATTCCACCACTTCCCTAGGGAACCCATTCCAGTGCTTCACCCCCCGCCTAGTGAAAAAGTTTTTCCTAATATCCAGCCTAAACCTCCCCCACTGCAACTTGAGACCATTGCTCTTTGTTCTGTCATCTGGTACCACTGAGAACAGTCTAGATCAGGGGTAGGCAACCTATGGCACGGGTGCCGAAGGCGGCATGCGAGCTGATTTTCAGTGTCACTCACACTGCCCGGGTCCTGGCCACCGGTCTGGGGGACTCTGCATTTTAATTTAATTCTAAATGAAGCGTCTTAAACATTTTAAAAAACTTACTTACTTTACATACAACAATAGTTTAGTTATATATTATAGACTTGTAGAAAGAGACCTTCTAAAAATGTTAAAAGGTATTACTGGCACGCGAAACCTTAAATTAGAGTGAATAAATGAAGCTTCGGCACACCACTTCTGAAAGGTTGTCGACCCCTGGTCTAGATCCATCCTCTTTGGAACCCCCTTTCAGGTAGTTGAAAGCAGCTATCAAATCCCCCCTCATTCTTCACTTCTGCAGACTAAACAATCCCAGTTCCCTCAGCCTCTCCTCATAAGTCATGTGCTCCAGCCCCCTATTCATTTTTGTTGCTCTCCACTGGACTCTTTCCAATTTTTCCACATCCTTCTTGTAGTCTGGGGCCCAAAACTGGACACAGTACTCCAGATGAGGCCTCACCAATGTCGAATAGAGGGGAATGATCACGTCCCTCGATCTGCTGGCAATGCCCCTACTTATACAGCCCAAAATGCCATTAGCCTTCTTGGCAACAAGAGCACACTGCTGACTCATATCCAGCTTCTAGTCCACTGTAACCCCTAGGTCCTTTTCTGCAGAACTGCTGCCTAGCCACTTGGTCCTTAGTCTGTAGCAGTGCATGGGATTCTTCTGTCCTAAGTGCAGGACTCTGCACTTGTCCTTGTTGAACCTCATCAGATTTCTTTTGGCCTAATCCTCTAACTTGTCTAGGTCCCTCTGTATCCTATCCCTACCCTCCAGCGTATCTACCACTCCTCCCAGTTTAGTGTCATCCGCAAACTTGCTGAGGGTGCAGCCCACGCCATCCTCCAGATCATGAATGAAGACATTGAAGAAAACCGGCCCCAGGACCGTCGCTTGAGGCATGGTCTCTGCCATACTGGGAAGGATGCGTACTGCCTGTCAGGCTAAGAGGGTTGCTCTTCCCACTCCTATCTTTCTAGAGAGCCTTCCTAGCTGTAATTGGGTCACAGCGTGAGTGGCCAGTCATGTCTTTGGGGCTGTGGGGTCTGAGACTGAGAGGGGTGGGCTCACGGTCATGGCTTTGGGCACAGGAGAAGTGGGGCTGGGATTAGAGATGCCTAGAACCCCCCTTATCACCTCCTAGCTCCATTACTGCATCACCCAAAAGCCTTGCTCAGGGTCCACGCCCAGTACCGGGTTTCCGATGGTGCCCTGGCCCTGCCCTCTCCACTTGTGATGCACCCTGAGGCCCCCCTGCCCGCTGGCTCCTCTCCCTCCCCCCCCCCCCCCGCCCCGTCCCCTGCTCGCTCCTCTCAGCTGGCCAGGCCCAGGGCTCCTCTCCGCCCCCCCCCCCCCACTGCCACTGCTCGCTCCTGTCCGCCGCGGGTGGTGAACGCTATAAGGGTGAGGCTCTCTTCTCGGGCACTAGCTCTCCTAGCTCAGGACATGGGGCTCCTTCCTCTGCCCAGTCTCTCCGAACGACCTGTGTCTTGTGGACATGAGCCTGCTCCTGTCGCCAGGTGGCTGACAAAGGAGTCTCCTGCCTGGGGAGGCTCTGGCATTGTGATGCAGGCACAGTGCAGCAGGCAGTTAACACTAGGGCAGTAGTTCTTCCTTCCCAGAAACAGGAAGTACGTGCTTGCAAAAGGGGACAGCCCCCCCCCCCCGACTCCCCAGTGCAGCGCAAGGTCGGTGTATCTCAGCAGGGAGCAGCAGGAACTCCTAACCCTACATGGGCTGGGATTGATACCTGGCTGGCCTGGGCCCCTAGAGGTGTGAGAGCCACGTGAAGATTTGTTTGTGGCTTTTCCCCTTCAGGGGGCCTAAGGAGCTCTTTCTCCCAGAGCTGCATGGGAGGAAGTGAAGGCTCAGCCCTGAGCTGGAGGCTGGCAGTGATATTCTGTTCAGGGCTGGGGGGGAAGCTCCCCGCGGTGAGGCTTAGAGGCTCTCTGCTGCAATCGGGCCTGTGAGATATTAGTCTTGCAGTATTTGTTCAGTGCTGATGGATTGGCTGTAGGAGCTGTGTCTGGGGAGTCCCCACAGAACTGGCCGGCGGAAAGAGGGGGCTGTTCAGTTCTGCTGACTTTGCAGCTGGACACAGCCTTTTGGGTCCTAGTGCCGGTGGTGCTCCCCGTCTGTGTGCTGGGAGGGGCCATCCTGTTCTCTGTACAGCAGGGAGTGCATGTGCTGGGGTGGGGGTGGGGGGGACTGGGGAAAATAAGCAGTAGGGAAGGAAGGGGGTGGGATGGGGAGGAGATGGGCAGTGGGGAAGGGGCATGGGATGGGGAAGAGAAGGGGATGAGGGATGCGGGGACAGGGGAGAACCGGGAGCCCAGCATGCAGCATCCCCTTGGCAGCAGCTGAGGCTCGCCCGTTAAGCAGCCCCATCGAACCCTCCCCCTGACTAGCCCCACCTGCCCTGCATCTGTACCACCCACCCCACAGAGCCCCACCCAGCTTCACTTGGACCCCCACCCCAATGAGCCCCACCTCCCCTGCACCCGCCCTCCCGCTGAGCTCCCCAGACCTAGACACCCCCTGCTGAGCCCCAAGCACCTTCACCTGGACCCTCTATAGAGTCCCACTGCCCCATCAACCCCCAACGAGCCCCTGTGCATCCAGATCCCCCACTGAGCCACCTGCACCCCGACTGCTCCACCCAGAACCCTGTTAGCCCCACCTGGATCCCCCACACTGAGCCCCTCCACACTTGGATCCTGCCGGGCTGAGCCTGGTGCACCGGGGCAATGCCCAAAGGTGTTTCTGGGGCAGGCCCATCCCTTACAATGTGTCAGGATCGGGTGCAGCCTCACTGTCGAGTCCCTGTCCTGGGAAGGGAGGGGGGAGGCTGCAGGGTGATCTCCCACCTCCATGCAGCCAGTGGCCTGGGCTCCCCCTGCCAGGCTGCAGCTTCCACGTTTATTTATTGACAAATAAAATTTGCAGAATTTTAAAATAGTGCACAGAATTTTTAATGTTTTGGTGCTGAATTCCCTCAGGAATATGGAGTGCTGGGCAGTTGTGGGGGGGCATCCCAGCATTCAAGTGACTGCAACGTGCTTTTCAAATGGGAGGGGTGGGGTGGAGTGTGACAGGGAGTGTGTTGTGTGTATGTGGGGGGAGAGAGAGCAGGGTTTTGGGGGGCTGAGCACGTCAGCATGCTGTCTTGTAAGTTCAGACAGCAGCAGACCCCCCCTCTCCCCTGCCTCTCTCTCTCACACAGCATTGCACAGTAACGGCTTGCATGCCGGCTGTCAGAAATGGGGCTTTGAAAGGGCATTTCCGCATTCCTACAGGAGTTCAAAACAGTGACAAGAGTGGCCACTTGACTTAAGGGGATTATGGGACGTTCCGGAGGCCGATCAGAGCGCAGTAACGCAACACCTCGTTCACACTGACGCCCGGGCGTTGTGGCCAAGGCGCAGCAAACGTTATTCCTCTTGCCGAGGTGGAGAACCAGGAGCGCTGTAGCCACGGAGTCAGAGCGCTCTACGTGCCATGCCAGTGTGGACGGGGAGTGAGCTAGTGCGCCCAGGCTCCTTTATTGCGCTGTAACTCGCAAGTGTAGCCAAGCCCTGAGTGAGCAGTCTGTGCGTCAGGGTCTGCACTTGTGAACACACCTAGCCAGCAAAGGAATTCCTGTAAGCAGGAAGTTTCCGTTTTCAACCTTCTAGGCAAAAGGTGTGGGGGGGGAAGAACCCAATCCTGCTAAAGGGAAGAATGAGTGTCCAGCCTTGAAATTTGTAGCAGCTGAGAATCTACAAGCTAGTGTCTGTGTTGATGCAAATTACCTGGCTGGCAGGGAGAAAAAAGACTTGCTAATAGCTATTAGCACAGAGAGCCCACCCAATCAGCCAGTCAATTCTGTTAAGCAAGAAAAATCAGGGTTTGATCCTTCAGGACAAGGAGAAAAAAGAGAACTTGATTTTGCAAAGGAAAGCCACAGGTTAACCCTAAAATGCCAAAAACCCAATGGTATTGGGCCAAAGGTGTGGCATGACAAAAATGATTGTAAATGGACACTTGCAATGGATTTGTTGTTCTTGCTAATGGTAATTTTTGTAACTAATGTCTTGCTATTAGCAAGAACTGTAAAAATGTACAATGTGCCTAATCTTTTGGAAAATCCCTTGAACATGTTAAGAGTAATACATAAGAACCTACTTTATGTTAAAAGGCCTTGTTATCCTAATGTTTCACAGTTAATGCCTGTAAACAGCATTGGAACTTTTCACAGGGGAAAAGACATTCCAGACCTGATGTGCTGTATGAAAAGGGAAACTAAGGCACACTACCATATTGCTTTCATGGCTAAATGCCAAGATTCCTATACTACGAACAACATTAATATCTACATTGGCTTGATGTTAATTGGGTTCCAAACATTTGCCAGAGCTTTTATGAATAAAGTAGCTATGTTCTTTAGCTCTTGGCAAGATCACATGAGACATACAGGAACCATGCTGCAAGAGCAGATCCAATCCACTATTGTTCTAACCAAGTTTTACCTTGAGTTTGTAAAGAGATTCAATCATGTTATTGAACATGACTTTGATAAACCATTTCTGTTATACACTAGTACGGCTTCTAACCCAAGACTAGCTGTAGTGAGACAGAACCCAGGATGGGGAGCTCTTGGGATGCAGTCAGGGATGTTTGTCATCCCTTCCTGCATCAATTTTGCATTTGGGGTGTGACGTTCTTGACATAATCTGTAACTGTATAGATCACTGTTGCGACCACTGTTACATATTTGCAGCAAATATTGTATAAAGGTTGTCGTGTAAGGGGTCTATGGAGAGGTTATGGTTTGTTGGTTATGATTATGCTGTCTATATGTGTGTTTCATTTTTGTAGTTGAAGTTATGAATATTGGCTTTATACTGTCTGTATTTCAAACTTATGCTATGCTTCTGGGAGACACCCCAGACAAGTTGGTGTCAGCTCTGCCTAGCCTGCTTGATGGCCCAGTAAGGACCATCAGCTATACAACTGACCCATTGAGAGAAGGCAGATACACCTTGTGACTCAGCAAAGTATGCAGGGACTTGCCCATGTGACTCCAAACTCCATTTTGCTGTAATTTTCCACAGTAAGGACAAAGAGGTGTCCTTGCACCTGGAAGAGACTATAAAAGGCAGATGCCTCATCTCCATCTTGTCTTCAATCCTGCTTCTTACCCCTGAAGGGACTTTGCTACAAACGGAAGCTCTACACAAAGGACTGATGACCCATCCCAGCTGGGGATGTTCCAGAGACTTGATTTGAACCTGCAGTTTATTCCATCATTGCTACAAGCCTGAACCAAGAACTTTGCCATTACTGTGTGTGTAATTGATTCCATTTAACCAATTCTAGCTCTCATCTATATCTTTTTCCTTTTATGAATAAACCTTTAGATTTTAGATTCTAAAGGATTGGCAACAGCGTGATTTGTGGGTAAGCTCTGATTTGGACGTTGACCTGGGTCTGGGGCTTGGTCCTTTGGGATTGGGAGAACTTTTTTCTTTTATTGGGGTATTGGTTTTCATAACCATTCATCCCCATAACGAGTGGCACTGGTAGTGATACTGGGAAACTGGAGTGTCTAAGGGAATTGCTTGTGTGACTTGTGGTTAGCCAGTGGAGAAAAACCAAAGTCCTCTCTGTCTGGCTGGTTTGGTTTGCCTTAGAGGTGGGAAGACCCCAGCCCTGGGCTGTAAGTGCCCTGCTTGAAGCGATTTGTCCTGAACTGGCACTCTCCGTTGGGTCCCGCCAGAATCGCCTCATCACAGCCTGGCTGAGAATTCCCAGCAGCAACAACTGAAGGGCAACACAGTCAGACTCCCCAATAGGCAGCGTTGGTTCTAGGAGCCCTGGCCAGGGTGTTCTCCTGGGTTCGATGGTAACTCTGCCCCACCGTGCAGGCTGGGGCAAGTCACGGAGCTCTCTGGGCTTCAGTTTCCCCGGGTGTCCAATGGGTAGAATTCCTACCTCCCAGGAGGGCGGTGGAGCTTCATTAATCAGGGGGAGTAAATGATGCCGAGAGCCTCCTACCCAGGGGACGTAGAAATGAATTCTGCCAGAGACCTCCCTAGGCCAATCTAATTCACGGGGGAGGCACTCAGATCTGTGGGGATGGGCAACAGGATCAGAGCTTGGGAGAGACAGAGAGAAAAGTGCAAAGCCAAATTCCTCCTGATACTTCAGCTGGACAAACAAGGCCCTGCAGCATGTCTGAGGAAACCATGTCTGCTCCTGGAGCCTAATATGGAGGCCCATCAGCAGACAAGGTAAGTGCTGCGCTGCCAGGGCTGGGGCTATCGGCACCTTCAGTGTGGCTGGGCTGTCCTCAGGGACGTGTCAGAGCTCCAGCGGGCAGAGAGCACGTTACAAACCTGACGCCGCGGATCCCCATGGCCAAGCGATGAATGGAAGGGGCTGAGCCAACCTTCAAAGCACCATGCCAGCGTGTCCCAGGAATGGTTTCCTAGGAGAGGAAATTCTCCCCTCCCCCTCTCTGCGCAGCATCCCCCTGCCCCACGGCGGGAGTCTCTAACTCTCTCCATCTTGTCTCCATGTAGAGATACCATGGCCCTCAGCTCTTCCTCTGCGGCTTTAAATCGCTCCAGGGTGGGTGTTGTCAGACCCTTCACGGCTCTCATCAGCAGGGCTTGGAGCTGGGCTGAGGAAAGCTGCTCCCCGGGGGTCTGCAATGAACAGGGACAAAGCCTGTTGGGACTGAGTATTTCCATTGGGCAGCTGCCCTGGAATAGTGTGTCCCCGCGGGAGGCTGGCAGGGCCTAGTGAGCATGGAGACTCTGGCTGAGCCCTTTCCTTAAAAAGCCTCAACAGGTGCCGAGGTTTGAATCCTCACCTGTAAGATCCAGTTTGACTTTTTCTGTATTCTCCTGCAGCTTCACCTCCTCTGACTCCACCTGGGTCTCAGCTGCTTTCTTCTTCAGGGACAAGTGCGTCCACCTTCTTGGTGAGGAAACTGTTCTCTCCTCATCGCTATCTGCCATCGAGGTGTCAGATTGGCTACAGACACAGAGTCTTTTCATGCCTGATAGGATGGTCCATGAGCATTTGCTTCTCTGGGGCTTCTCTGGCAAGGCCTGTTCTTGCTGGCTGAGGACAGAGCATGCCTCAATTGCTGCAGGTTGGACGAACACTTTGTGCACGTAGGTCTCTCTCTGCAACCTAGAGGCGAGTCTTTGGAAAAAGGAACGAAGCCTGGAGTAGAAAGAAGGAGGAAATGGGTTTTTCTGTCATTCTCTAAAGAAAGGGAATTAGTTTGCCCAGGATTCACAGATCCAAGAGACTGGTCTTTTGAAGCCATCTGCTCCTCTAATAGCCAGCACTGGTTCATACAACCAAGAACATAAGCAACACAAGACCGCCCAGACTGGGTCAAACCAAAGGTCAATCTAGCCCAGTATCCAGTCTTCCGACAGTAGCCAGTGCCCCAGAGGGAATGAACAGGGAATCATCAAGTGATCCATTCCTGTTGCTCATTTCCGGCTCCTCGCAAACAGAGGTTAGGGACACCATCCCTACCCATCCTGGCTAATAGCCATTAATGGACCTCTCCTGCATAAATTTATCGAGGTCATTTTTGAAATCTGTTATAGTCTTGGCCTTCACAATGTCCTCCGGCAAAGAGTTCCACTGGTTAACTGTGCGTTGTTTGAAAAAATACTTCCTTTTGTTTGTGTGAAACCTGCTGCTTATTAACAAAGACTTCAAAGGGGGCACTAGGATGTGAACCAAGGACCACTCGATCTGCAGTCAAACACTCTACCCCTGAACTCTACCCCCAGCTGAAGGTGAAGACACATGGGACCATGGTGAAACAGGAATTCTTCTGGGGACGTTCTAGGGCCTGAGTTATGCAGGGGGTCAGACTAGATGATCAGGGCTGGCCTTAGAGCCTTTGAAACTATGAATTTATGAACCTAAAGTTGGCTGTAACTGCTAGTGTGAAGGTTGCTGCTCCTCTCCAAGAGGAGATGCTTTGTCTGAGGTTTCCTTGGGGAGAGGCACCAGGATCCCTGTTCCCTCTTTCTCATAACCTTCCTTGGACAGAGCACATCACAGGTTCTCCCCTTTTGTTCTCTAACAGGAAACCTCCATCCACCAGATCTGTAATTCCTCCCATCCTAGCACAGTCGCTGGCTACATTTCCTAGCCTGACTCTCACCCCATGGATCTCACGCCTCCTCTGCCATTGGGCAGACATTGAAACAACAAAGGTCAGTTTCTATTTTCTTTGGTCATTGCCTGAGTCTAGTTGCAAAAATGCTTCATTATTAACCCCACTCCTTTGTGCACAGAATGTTGGGACTCTGGGAACAGATAGGGCCAAGCTGAAAACCAATAAACCTCTGTTCCCAGAGAACCCAGTAAAAGGAACAAAAGATTGTCATCGAGAAGGTTTGAGGGTCTGGAAGGATGGATTAGCAGCTGCAAATATGTTGACTTATTCTCAGCTATTTCAATATCTGGATTTTAGTAGCGTGGGGAAAATAACCAGTAAACTTTAAATGTAGAATTTCCCATACTATTTATAACATCAAGTCAGAAGTTGGGCCACCAACAGAATAACAAAGAAATCACACCGAGACCCATGACAAATGTAGGCTACAGTTTATTTAAACCCCGTTCCTGGAAAGGAATTGCAGGGGGGAATTTACACATGTAACCCTTCTGCCCATCTAAGTTGGCAGCAACAAGGGCCGGGTTCTGTATCTAGGGGTTCCGTTTCAATAACGCAATGCAAAACTGGCTCGAGCCCCCACCCAGTGACCTGGGACAATTACATACCACCCCCTGGGTACCTCTAAGAGGCAATACTTCCCCTCTCGCAAGCACGGAGTCTGAGTGTAGCAGAAAATGTTTAATAACATGAGGTAAACGACATCAGCATAAAATTGGAAAAACACCACAAACAGGATTCATAACACAAACCATGAGCAAAACCCACCCCAGCAAATTGGGCTGTGTCCTTTCCCTTTGGTTCTTGAATCCAGCAACCCAAAAATCACCCAGAGTCCCCAAAGTCCAACACCCCCAAAGTCTCTTGGGTCCAGCAACCACCCAAAGTCCCAAAAGTCCAACAACCCCCAAAGTCTCTGTCCCTGGTCAGTGCAGCCCCAGAGTAAAAGGGGGGCACGCAGGGTGTTAAGGGGCACCTTACGTGATCCGAGGCTGGCCAGCCGTCTGTTTCCCCGTGGGGGTTCCGCCGCAGCCTTCACCACGAGCCAGTCCACTTTCCTGCCATCCCACGAACTGCTCCGCTCTACAAGCCGCTCCGCGACCTGCGAGCCGTTCCAGCCGTCCCCGCAAACAGATCCGCTCGCCGTTCCTTGGGCCACTCCAACCGGCCCCGCAAGGCTCCGCGCCGCTCGCTGCTCCTCCAGTCGTCCCCACAAATTGCTCCGCCAGCTGCTGAGCAATATAGCTTCAGGCTCCCCCCACTAGTTAACACAGCACTCAGTGATCTCAGCTCTTAATAACTTTGGCTCTTTTGTGATTGCAGCTCTTAGCAATTTCAGCTCATAGTATAGTAGGGGAGCCCCAGTGCTGGTGCACCATTGGCCCAAAGTGAATTCAGCTCAGCAGCTTGTAACTAGACTCCTAAGGGAATCAAAGTTAGCTCTGACATTCAACAGTGGAGAGAGGAGGTGGTGCAATTGGTGTTTCGAACCCTCAGAGGGGGCCCATACTATCAGGTACAAATATCTGTCCCCATCCTCTCTCAATTCACTGGGTTTTGTAACCCATGCCCCTTGTCAAGCAAGTGCTACTTAGGTAATGGTAAAGGACTCACTCAGTCCTTCAGTCATACAACAGTTCCACTGGCCTTGATTCACAGAATCAGGGTAACAAAACTTTATTCTTCCTGCCCCAATAACAGAGAAACTGGGGATCCCACACCAGCCAAAGTAACCACTTTCAGTTGCTGTTGTTTCATGCCAGGCGAGTGGGTGTGCCTATGCAAACAAGATTAGCCCCTGGAGTTCTTTTCCACACTCGCCATAATTCACCACCAGATGTCAGGGGAGAGCTCATCCTGACTCTGCTTACACACATCTATTGTATATAGCCCAATGGGGGCATAGTAGAATTTGTAGAGAGTTTTGAAGTCTATCTCCATGAGATTATTTCTGAGAGAACTACCAAGATGACAGCCAGGGGATGGGAGTGGAGCTGTATCACTTTCAATAGCTTAAGATTTCTTTCCTCTGCATTATTTGATCTCATTTATGTGTGTTTCAGTCATGTAAATTCTGAGATAGATATTGTCTCAATACACGTACATTAGCCAATCATTACATGAGACAAAAGGTTTAGATTCACAACTTGAAGGCAAGGAGTGTATTGAGGCAACTCCAAGGGAAATACTATTTATGGAGATATCAATCTAAATTCTACACAAGTTTTGTTATCTTCCCTTTAGGTTCTATCCATGGAAATTCACCCATACTCGTCTGCTGAAAGATCAAATAATGAAAATCTGCCTCCAGAGAACGTGGAAGGCTGACGCAGAAGGGGAACTGAAAGATGCCCACATTCAAATCAAAACGGAACGTTGAGAACTGACTGTTGCAACGCTGGCCCCACCAGTCCCTAGGACAGGGGTGGCCAACCTGAGCCTGAGAAGGAGCCAGAATTTACCAATGAACATTGCCAAAGAGCCACAGGAATATGTCAGCAGCCCCCCATCCACTAACCCCCTCCAGCCCCCAGCACCTCCCGCCCACCGCCAGCCCCGCCAAGCACCGCCTCCCACTCCCTCCCCACTCCTCCCACCCGCCACAATCAGCTGTTTTGCAGTGTGCAGGAGGCTCTGGTGAGGAGGGGGGAGGAGTGAGGGCATGGCAGACTCGGGGGAAGGGGCAGGGGCCTTGGGTGAAGGGGTGGGATGGTGGCAGGACCTGGGGCAGAGCAGGGGATTGAGCAGTGAGCACCCCACAGCATATTGGAAAGTTAGCATCTGTAGCTCCAGCCTCGGAGTCAGCGCCTATGCACGGAGCCGCAAAGTAACCTCTGAAGAACCGCATGTGGCTCCGGAGGCACAGGTTGGCCACCCCTGCCCTAGGAAAAGGAGACACCAACCTGTCATGTGCGATCTAATGAGCAGGAAAAGAATCTGGGAGCCTAGAGCACCCACAAGGAAAAATTAGTGGGTGTTTAGCACCCACTGGCAGCCAAGCTCTGCCCTGCCCGCAGAGCATCTCGCCCGCCGGCGGCCCCACTGAGCAACTCCTCCCGGTCCCTCCCAGCACTTCCTGCCCACTGCAAAATAGCTCTTTCATGGAATTCAGGATGCTCCAGGAGGGTAGGGGAGGAGCGGGGACATGGCATACTTGGGGGAGGAGATGGGGAAGAGGCGGGGTGGGGGTTGGGGGAAGGGGTGGGATAGAAGCAGGACGGGGGTGGAGCAGGGGCAAGAAGAGAGGGGGCCGGGGGTTAGAGGAAGGGGTTGATTTGGGGGTGTGGCCGGGGCAGAGCAGGGGTGGGGAAAGGTGGGGCGGAGCTTTGGGGAAGGGGTTGAGTGGGGGTGGGGCCTGGGGCAGAGCGGGAGTTGAGCACCCACTGGCCAGAGGGGAAGTCGGTGCCTACTGAGGGGATGGACAAAGGACTGATAGAATCATAGAATATCAGGGTTGGAAGGGACCTCAGGAGGTATCTAGTCCAATCCCCTGCTCATGGCAGGACCAATCCCCAACTAAATCATCCCAGCCAGGGCTTTGTCAAGCCTGACCTTAAAAACCTCTAAGGATGGAGATTCCACCACCTCCCTAGGGAACCCAGTCCAGTGCTTCACCACCCTCCTAGTGAAATAGTGTTTCCTAATATCCAACCTAGACCTCTCCCACTGCAACTTGAGACCATTGCTCCTTGTTCTGTCATCTGCCACCACTGAGAACAGCCGAGCTCCATCCTCTTTGGAACCCCCCTTTCAGGTAGTTGAAAGCAGCTATCAAATCCCCCCCCACTCTTCTCTTCTGTAGACTAAATAAGCCCAGTTCCCTCAGCCAATCCTCATACGTCATATGCCCCAGCCCCCTAATCATTTTCCTTCCCCTCCGCTGGACTCTCTCCAATTTGTCCACATCCTTTCTGTAGTGAGGGGCCCCAAACTGGACACAATACTCCAGGTGTGGCCTCACCAGTGCCGAATAGAGGGGAATGATCACCTCCCTCGATCTGCTGGCAATGCTCCTACTAATGCAGCCCAATATGCTGTTAGCCTTCTTGGCAACAAGGGCACACTGCTGACTCAAATCCAGCTTCTTGTGCATTGTAATCCTCAGGTCCCTTTCTGCAGAACTGCTGCTTAGCCAGTCAGTCCCCAGCCTGTAGCGGGGCATGGGATTCTTCCGTCCAAAATGCAGGACTCTGCACTTGTTCTTGTTGAACCTCATCAGATTTTTTTTGGCCCAATCCCAATTTGTGTAGGTCACTCTGGACCCTATCCCTACCCTCCAGGGTATCTACCTCTCCCCCCAGCTTAGTGTCATCTGCGAACTTGCTGAGGGTGCAATCCATCCCATCATCCAGATCATTAATGAAGATGTTGAATAAAACCAGCCCCAGGACTGACCCATGGGAAAGCGGGGGAGGGAGTGGAGGAGAGGAGGCACACGGTGAGCGGAAGGGACCCCACAGAGCGGGGGTCTAGTGCAGGAGAGGGGGAACTCAGCCAGGCAGCGGTGGGTGATGGGGGCTGGGAGAAGGGGCTAAGCAGATACAGGAAGAGATGGAGCACAGGAGGGGCCACCGGGGCCCAGGCATCCGGGGCCTGGTCGGCGGCTGTGCCAGGGGAGGCTTATCCTCCCCGCCTATTATACCCACGGCCTGTGCTTCCTCTGAGGGATCTCCAGTGTCAATGTTCCCCGGAGCTCGCCTTCCCTGACAGGCCTGAGCAACCAGAGCTTGTAACTAGACCACTCACAGCCTCCCCGCGGGGAGCGTATGGACACAAACAGGCTGGAGACAAGTGATGGCAGAAATCACTGGGGACTCGGGGAGCTGAGGAGGGGGCCACACCCCACAGGAGCTGAATTTCTGACTCAGGGCTGAGTAGTGCAGGTTGGATGCGCAGCACAGCTGTGAGGCTGTCTGCTGCGATCGATCCCCCAGGGGTCGATTTAGTGGGGGTCTAGTGAAGACCCACTAAATCGACAGTGGAGCGCTCTCCGGGCGACTCTGGGACTACACCGGGAACGCCAGGAGTAAGGTAAGTCTCCCGTCGGCCCAGCACAGAGTAGACACAGCAGTAAGTCGACCTAAGCTATGTCGAATCCAGCTGTGTTATTCACGTAGCTGGAGCAGCGTCACTTAGGACGAATTACTGCGGTAGGATAGACACTGCCTGAGGCCTGAGTTTCCACTGCAGTCTGGATGCTCAAACACCGGATTGGCAACACAAGTCACCAAGCCCAGGCCACACAGAGACAGGCTCAGTGTGCAGTGTGGACACCCCCTCACACAAGCCCAGGATTGTCAAATGAGGAAATCATTCCTTTCGTTTGACTTGCTGGCAGAGGAGTCCAGTGATATTGGAGCTCCCCAAGCGTCAGTGACAAACGCAGCGCTCCAGCCACTGAGCTCTAGGGCTCCCTGCTGAAAGAAACACTTCATGAGGGACAGGTCAAAGAGAGGTGCTGGTCTTTGGCCAAGGGCAGGGAGTCCCACCCTCAAATATAGACCATTTCCCTCATTGTCTGTCTGTGCTGGGGCAGGAGCAATAACACGGCCTCCTGCATTTGCTATTGCAGAGAGTGGTTTCTGACGGTCTCCTCAAACACAGGGTGCGAAACAGGCCTCAGACCTGACTGGGTGTAAACAAGAACTACGCAGCTAGGCTGAGCCAGCTGAGAATTCAGATGTGCCCCTTGCCTAGAGCGATGGACTGACCTGTGAGGGGACTGGAACCTGAGCTCCCAATGTTTAACTGGCACTCGTTCAGCATCTTTCCTCCGAGTGCCATCACTGTAGGTTAAATACTCCAGCACCGGACTCCCTGCCAGCTCTGGGCCCCACAAGCTTTCCTTGTGACTGGATTCTGTACAGCAGGGGTGCAGGGAACCAGCAGGTGCATGTGACTCCTTGGTGAGGTTTTGCGTGCAAGGTGTGTGTGTGAAACTTTGTGTGTCAGAAGCAATGAGTGTGGCACTCTCACTGAACCGACAGAGCCACGGTGGTTGGAGCGAGACAGCAGAAGAATAAAGGGGCAACGATGGGCATAACGATGATTGTGTTGCGTTTCATTCCTTAGAGCTGGTGCCACCGCCCATCCCTTTAGCCTTGTAGTTTACCAAGGGTAAAACTAACCATCTGTTCAGATACAAGGGAGTGTTTGTGTTCATTTCCGCTAGCTACGCAGGGGTTTGATGTTGCTGCTTTCAATCCTCCAGCTCTGCCGGAATAAGGAACAATTCAGGCCGTCACTGAACTGAAGGAGGGAGATGATTTTCTGACAGGGAGGGATGCCTCCTCTTCAAGGTGTTTGGCAGGCAGCCTCCTTCCCAGCTCTGTCCTGACAACAGCCAGTTGAAAAGGGACCCTCCCCAGCTCTCCTCAGCCTGGTGAAAATGAGCCAGTGAGTGAGCGTGGGGGAGAGCAAGCAACGGAGGGAGAAGGAGTGAGCGGGCCGGGACCTCGGCGAAGGGGCGGGACATGGGTGGTCAGTTTTGTTGGGTCAGAAAGTTGGCAACCCTAGATCCAGGGGAATCATCCACTATGATTCTCTTCTCAGTGAATTATCACTTCACATTGTTTGCTCAGACCAGCCTCCCCGGCCCACTCACTGCTGTGCGGGGCTGTAAGTGTGTCCATTGCTGGACAGCAGGAATTCCTGCCCATTTCCCTTCCGACTGGAGCAGGATTGGTGTGTGTTTGTGTTAATGACATTGCTGTAGATTGTTGTTCGTTCCCCATCTTGACAATTCAGACAGTCCCTTTCCCATTTAGATCTCCATCATATCGTTCCAATAGCAGGGGTCCGGTTTTCTCTGGGGCACTGACATGTTTCAGGGGGTTGGTGAGTGAACTCAGCCTTGCATTCCGTCCTTTATGAGGCGGGGCAAGGGTGGTCAGTTTTGTTGGGTCAGAAAGTTGGCAACCCTAGATCCAGGGGAAACAAACACCCAACGAGGCTGGCCAGGGGCAGGACATCAGCTTGGAGGGGAGGGGTGGGGGTGGCAGTGACATCACAAAGGCCTGTTGCAGGAACTCGGCCTATTGGGCAAAGGTGGTGGGGAGGGGGTGACCTCACAGAGAGACCCTGACATCAGCCGGGCAGGACAGAGGTGCAGGGCCAGGCCAGTCTCTGAGACTCCCCCGGCTTTGCTGCCACAAGTCTCCTTCGCGAGGTCTCTCCTCGAGGACTGAGAGAGAATTAGGATTCATGGATGTGAGCATGAGGAGGAACCTCTGTGGCGTTTTCTCCTTTCCTACCACTGATTGTGCCAGAAAACAAACTTCCCTTTTACAAGGTAAGAGGCCCAGAGAGGTTTGGAACCTGTTCAGTCTGATCCCCCTGGTGCAGGCAGCATTCTAGGCCCAGAAAACACTGGCTTAAGGTGGCAGAATTTGATTTCCTACCTAGGACATTGACACTTGGAATCCCTGGGGACATTGGGGTTTATCCTTTTTGGTTTCCCTTTTCCTCTCTCCTCCCTCCTTTCTCCTCTTCTCTTGCTTCTTTTTCCCCTTTCCCCGGCTTCCCTCCCTCTACCAAGGAGGGGTGTGTGTGGAGTGTGGATGGGGTGGGGGGTGCTCTCATTGTGGGAGGTCCTCACAAACAGGTGGGGCTGGATCTGAGAGTGATCCCCTCTGATGGTGACCTGAGCCGTCCTTTGGGACATCTGGTGAGACCTCTCAGCCTCCCGCCCCTCAGAGTCTCAGTGCTGATTGGCCGAGCAGGGGGCTATCAACAGCGAGGAGACTCAGGTCCTTTTGGTCTCTTTTCAAATCAGGCAAATAAGTCACAACCAATCCAATGTATGGGATTAATCTTGCTGCTTCTCTCCATTAATTATCTCTTAGCAGTTCATGATTTCCTCTAATGTTCTAGGTCTTCTAAAATACTTGCTGAATAATTACTATGAACCACTGTTGGTCTGTAGCTCACTTGAGAGCACTTTATTCTGATCAGTCACTGTATGAAATTCAAGATGTGACAGATAGGTTGAAAGTCAGGAGCAGTGTTTCCTCTAATTTTTTGGGTCCCCATGTGCGAAATGAATTCTGTTGTGTGCACCAATATGGAGGTGAGGTGTGGCACATCACCTGTATATTGGTGCACATTACAAAATTCCTTCTGCACCTGGACGGTGTGTGGCAGGGGTGAGGCTGAAGGGTTCGGAGTGTGGGAGGGGACTTGGGGGGGGGGCAAGGGTTGGGGTGCAGGGGGGTGAGGGCTCTGGCTGGGGGTGCGGGCTCTGGGGTGGGGTTGGGAATGAGCGGCTTAGGGCTAGGGCAGAGGGTTGTGGTGCTGGGGTGTGAGGGCTCCAGCTGGGGGTGTGGGCTCTGGGATGGGGATGGGGATAAGGGGCTCAGGGCTGGAACAGAGGGTTGGGGTGCAGGGGGGTGAGGCCTCTGGCTGGGGGTGTGGGCTCTGGGGTGGGGATGGGGATAAGGGGCTCAGGGCTATGGCCGAGGGTTGGGGTGCAGGGGGGTGAGGGCTCCGGATGGGGTTGTGGGCTCTGGGGTGGAGCTGGGAATGAGGGGTTTGGGGAGCAGATTGCCCCAGGGAGAGAGGACCCCCCCAGCCCTCTCTCCCCACAGCAGCCCAGGGCCAGATGAGAGGGCACCTGTCTCCTAGCCGCAGGAGCTCTGGTGTGGCTGGGCTGGGGGAGGGGACAGGATGTATTTTTCCTATGTCAAAAGGGAGAAGGGAAGGAGTTATGCTTCAGTTTTTACCTCATAAACTTAACTCCTGTCTAACCTACAAGATGCTATGGGAATAAGACACCATGTCATGTGGTGACATCACAAGAGCAGAGGGTGTGAGAACTGCAGCAACCGAGAGGGCAGGGGATTTAGAGTCAGATTGTTTCAAATGCTGCATTCGTCGGCTGACATTTAACAGCAACGCTTAGCTAAAAGAATGGAGAAAGGAATTCTCTGCTAAAGCTTCAACCTGCCCTTTGGCCAACTCCACCCCTTCCCTGAACAGAGTGTGCTCAGAACAACACCCCCCCCCACACACACACACACACACAAGCCCACAGCTGGGCACCCAGCACAAAGCAAGGGAGGGGGTTGCTTGGCTTGTTTTACTTTTTACTTTGCAGAAGGTTTTTTGAAAAGCATTTTCTGCTCCTGTTCCCCATGGTGAGGAAGCAGATGGTTGTGGGGAAGGGAACTTGAGAGCGGTGGAGCAGGGGCAATAGGGGAAGTTGGGGGAGGCTGAAGGGGGAGATGGGGGAAGGGGACATTTGGGGGGAGGCTAAAGGGGGCAATGGGTTGAAGGAGGCTGGGGCAGAGTGGCAGTTGGGGGGGCTGCTCATCCCCATGGGAGGGGAGGAGGAAGAGGAGCTGCCCTTGTATCAGAAGCTGTTTCCTATTAGAACTTGCAACTTCACTGATCCTGAGCAGGGTCCTGTGGTCAAAGGAGAACTAGATGGGTTCATGGAGGCCAGGTCCATCAATGGCTGTTAGCTGGGATGGGCAGGGATGGTGTCCCTAACCTCTGTCTGTCAGAAGCTGGGAATGGGGGACAGGGGATGGGTCACTGGATGATTCCTGTCTGTTCATTCCCTCTGGGGCACCTGGCACTGGCCGCTGTCAGCAGACAGGACACTGGGCTAGATGGACCTTTGGTCTGCCCCAGTCTGACCGTTCTTATCTTCTAATGTTCTTCTCACATGCTCAGTAACATCTGCAAGTTGCTGCCCTCACGCGCCATCAGAATCTGCTCCCTGCAATCAAAGGCAGGGAAAATCCCCCTGAAGGGGGGAAATCGGAGGGGAGGGATGGGCAGAGGGACAAAACTGGGACAGGATCAGGGGTTCAGACTGGGGTGGGGCTGCCCTGCCAGGTAGGTGCATAAGGGAAAACCCCCAGATAGAGGGAGGCAGAGGGGATAAAAGTTACCACGGGTGGGGGGAGCCGTCAGCAGCAGTTCCAAACTAGGGTGTGGTGGAGGGTAGAAGCATTTGTGTTCCTCACTGGATGGTCCATCTCAGCACCCCCTGCCCAGGGCTGTGGTGTTAAAGGCCCCGGGTGGCCCAGTGCCCAGCTCTGCTCTAGCTGAAATGGTGACTGAGCTGCCAAGGAAGACTTGATCCAGGGAAATAGTTTAAACCTCCCCCCTCCCCCATCATAAAATAAACTGATGATCATCAGTTCATCACTTCACCACTGAACTGCCCAGTGCCTGGCTTGGAGATGGGGGCAGGAGGAGAGAGACAAGAGTGAGATTTCAGCATCTCCAGGTAGGTCCCACGGCTCCAGTAGCCCCAACAAACACTGTGGGGTTTTAATTCATAGCTGTTGTCGGTCTTGGGGAGACCTTGGTGCACCAGCGGGGGAGGGTGTCTGACAGGGTTGGTGGTCTGGCTCGGGGTGGGGGGGTGGCACAGCTGGGAGGTGGAGGGGTCTGTGTGGTGTGGGAGGGTAGGGGATGGATCGGTGCTGTTGGAGAGGAGAGGGGGGTTGTTGGCAGGGGGCGATTGGGTTGTACGGATGGGGCCTGGGTCTGGGAGGGGCCTGGGGGAGGGAGAGGCTATAGGGGACTTGGATCGGGGTCTTGGGTCAATGGCATGGCTGTGGCTGTTGGGCTGGGAGGTAGTGAGGGGCAGCAGCATGGCTGCCCCCAGGGGGACACAGCATGGCTGTGGGGGGCTGTGGGGGGAGGGGCTGTCGGGTGGCACAGCTGGGTGGGGTGGCTGCACCCTGGCTTGGGGCGAGGAAGACAGTCGGTGGGGGATTGTGGAGTGGTGGGCCACACTGGGGCCTGGGGGCTTGTGTGGGGAAGCCCCATGGGGCTGTGGGCGGGGTAGTGGGGTGGCACCAGACCACGGTTGTTGGTCGGCCTTGGGGCATCTCTGGCTGTGTGCACCAGCGGGGGACAGGGGGTCTGTCACCCACTAGGCGTAAGTTGTGGTATCGACTGATCTAGTGACATTTTGTATCTTCATTTTTATTTAAAAACACAGATCGATCCCCTCGGCCCGACGCCTTTGAAATCCCTGGGCCCCTGGGCATGGATCCCTTGGCCCCACGTCCCTGCTGGGGGCCGGGGGTGACGCCACAAGACATGAATAAGAGCCAGACCCCCCGGCCAGACCCAGGGACTCCAGCTCGCCAGGGCCCAGGAGGCGCCGGGCGGAGCGAGCCGGGGCCCAGCCCAGCAGCAGGAGTGAATTGCGGGCGCTGCCTTGCCAGCCCCCCGGGCCTCGGCTGCTGCTGCTGGGGCCCCCCCGAGCCCTGGCTGCGGGCGCGGGAGGGACATTCCCGCTGCCCCCCCCCCCCCGAGACCCTCCCCGGGCAGAGACCCCGGCCCGGCCCCCCTGACTGGGACCCCGAGCCCCCCCGGCAGTGCCCCACGTGGGGAGAAGGGGAGACCTGCCCCCCGGTGCAGCCTGTGCAGGGCGGGGAGCCCAGGCTGCTCCCAGCGGGGCGAGCTGTGAGTCCCAGCCTCGGGCAGAGGGAAGCGGCTGCAGCGTCCAGGGTTTGCAGGGGGTGGGGGCGGGGCAGCGACATGTGGGGAGCCGGGGGGAGGGGGAAGGGTTGTGGGAGGGGGCAGGAATTGGGGAACAGGGATGCAGGAGGGGGGTGACCAGGGATGTGGGAGGGGGCAGGAGGGGGAAGGGGAATGTGGTAGGGGGCGGGAGGGGGGTGACCGGGGATGTGGGAGGGGGCAGGAATTGGGGAACAGGGATGCAAGGGGCGGGAGGGGGATGACCGGGGATCTGGGAGGGGGCAGAAATTGGGGAACTGGGATGTGGGAGGGGGAGGGAGGGGGGTGACCAGGGATCTGGGAGGGGGCAGGAATTGGGGAACAGGGATGTGGGAGGGGGCGGGAGGGGGTGACTGGGGATGTGGGAGGGGGTAGGAATTGGGGAACAGGGATGTGGTAGGGGGGTGACCAGGGATCTGGGAGGGGGCAGGAGGGGGAAGGGGAATGTGGTAGGGGGCGGGAGGGGGTGACCGGGGATCTGGGAGGGGGCAGGAATTGGGGAACAGGGATGTGGGAGGGGGCGGGAGGGGGGTGACTGGAGATGTGGGAGGGGGTAGGAATTGGGGAACAGGGATGCAGGGGGCGGGAGGGGGCCGGGGGATGTGGGGCGCTGGAGGGAGGCTGGGGGAACACACAGGTATCGGGGCAGGGGGAGAATTCTGGGGCTCAGGGGAGCAGAGCTGGACTAGAGGGAAACTCTGAGTGTCCGATAAAGGGAAGAAAAGGGGGGATGTGGGGGAGGGGCTGTGGGGGGGCTGGAGGGAGACTATGGAGCAAGCAGAGACTGGCTGGGGAGGGCAGAGCCAGAGGGCAGGAGGAGGGAGGGGGATGGGCAGAGATACAATGGCAGCTCCCCCAGCCCATGGGGTAGGAGATTGGGAGGGGCTGCCCCGCCCAGCAGCCACTGCGAATCTTTTTCCCTAGACATGGTCAAACCAGGGATATCAAAGGTGAACCAGGAAGTACTGGGTTTACTGGTTTGCTTACCGGTTAACCGGACCTTGCCAGTTAACCCCGCCGACCGGCCAGCCCCCCTGGGCCAGAGGAGTCCCGGCCGCAGTGGGCTGGGGGGTGTGGGGCAGCCCCATGCCGGTGGGCAGGCAGGATCCCGGACAGAGCCACGCTGGAGTGGCTCCAGCCCTGTCAGCGGCAGCCATGGCGGCCTGGAGCAGACCCTGCCGTACCTGGTCGGTGGGACCCCAGCCCCGGCTGCCCTGTGCCGGCCCGCTGGAGAGACCTGAGGTAAAACGGTTAACGAGTTAAATGATATAATTCTAACCGGTTAATCGTTTTGACCAATATTTAAATCCCTAGGTCAAACAATCATGGGGGGGGCATCAGACTTCCCGCTAAGGGCTCAGAATTTGCAAATATCCCCCCAACCCCTATGCGCGCACACGCCCCCTGCTCCTAATTTACTCTTTGTTTGGTTAAGACAGTCTCATTATTTGGGGATCTTACTCCTGGATGATAAATGTTTGGGGCTGACAGGACTGAACAGGGTCCCTCTCCGATTTCTGTGTCAACCAGAGTCACCGCTAGCAACAGCAGGAAGGGAGTTCACCTCCCAGTTGTTTTGGTTTGATTCTGGTTCAGTTCCATTCAATACGTTTGGTTTCATTTCTGGTTCAAGGCCACTGAAAGAAACAAAAATAGAAGTTCAGTTACTGGTTTAAATCCTATTTCAAACTTAGTGGAGGTAAATCCAGCTGCAATTCAATATTGGAAACTGTTTGGATTTTTGATTATTTATTTATTTGGTAACTTTAACTTTACATGAGTTTCCCTAGTGTTTTTGTGTTGTCAAATATACATGATTATTTTTTCCTAAACAGTCTGTTTGAGAAACCTAAAAAACCATATTTAAACATTTGCTTTGTCATACAGGACCTCTGCAGTGAAAGGACACATTGGAGGCCCGGAAATTGTCTTTTGACGCTCACTTGTGTTATGGAACTGCCAGTATGAATTTTGCTAGTTGATTTAGCGTGGGCGTGATATTTTTCAGCTGTTCCCAGTAGTTCAATATGTTTTCTTTCTTATGGAGACGTGGCCCATCTGTGAATGAATCAGGAATTGGCCCAATCCTTTTTTGAGCTTTCCATCATCCAGATATCGCTTCCTTTTTAGAGATTTCACAAGCGTTCAGAAGACATTCCAATTCATCTTTCAGTTTCAGACGTGTCTGACATTGATTCTCTGACATCATTATTTCTGACTCAAGCATTTCCATCTTCATCCACTTTTTGATGTCATGAAATTTTGCCTTGACTTTGTCCTCTGCTGACAGTGGGGGTTGATGTCTAGGATCAAGATATATGTGTGAGAGAAACAGATCTCTCTGGGGTAGGGGTGGGTATCAGACAGTGCCGCGGAGGGGGCTGGCGGGAGGCTTCAGTGGGGAAGGGAGTTTGGAGCTTGAACCCTGCCTCAAGTGGGGCAACTGGAGGGAGGAGCTGCCCCAGGGGTGGGGATGATGGGAGGAGGCATGTCAAGGGGAGAGATTTGGGGAGCCGTTACCTTTGCCCTTGGACTTGAAGAATTATTATGAACTTCAGGGCCCAGGGAGCATCCAACCACTTCTCTCCCCAGGGGTATCTCAGAGATGGATCATCTACCTCTGGGCCTCCTTCTGCCTCCCATGGTGTGCAGGCAGCTCCCAAGGTTTCCCTCTCCCTCCCTGCTCTTTTGGGCTGGCCCCCTTCTCTTCTCATTGTTCTGGGGCCATCACTAGCCCGCTACTCTGTTGTCTTCTCTTCAAATGAAAATAAGATCTCTGTAGGTTATTATTTTTTTATATATATAATGAGCTTTAAAAATGCTGAATCTTTCTTTTAACTGGTAACACACACACACACCGCCCTTTTTTTTTGGTTCAGTTCTGGTTCAGTCGGTAAAACAAATGCATGGGTGAGATTCGGTTCTGGTTCATGTACGAAATCCCGGGTTGAACTGGGTCTCCGGTTCCGCTATGGGTCCAGAGGGGCAAATGAGATCAGCATCAGCCTGACTGTCCCTGGGGGCTGCGGGGGCAGCTCAGGGAGGCTCGGTCGTTAGCTGCCCCCAGCAGAGGCTCTGGTCATTGCTCAGGCCGAGGAGTCGGTGTCCGTCTCTCTCTGAGCTCAGGATACTGGAGCCCTGGAGCTCGCAGGGCTTCCTGGGGCAGATGCTGCTGCCTCTGCTGGGATCTGGGGGCCTGGGCTGAGGAGCTGCTGCTGCCGAGTGGGGTCTGTGCTGGGACAGACCATCACTATGATCCCAGACCAGCTGTGCCCAGCCAAGGGGGGACTTTCTCCTGGGTCTGGAACTATCCCCCTGGGGCAGCCCTGGGCTCTGCTGGTATCAGCTCCTGAGCCAGAGACTGCAGGTGATACGAGAGATCTGGGGTAAGTGCTGGGCCCAGGCAGGAAAGTGACTCTGCAGAAATGGCTCCTGCTCGCCCCATCTCTGCCCCGAGTGTCTGCGCGGCGCAGAGCTGCTGCCCCAGCGCCCCCAGGCTCACGCCCGTTAGCAGTGGCTGTAGCTATTGGCGAGGAAACGCCCACGGGAATGCAGGACAGTGACCGGCTCTTCGTGCAGGAGGGAGAGGGGAGAGACTGGACGGAGCAGCTGGAGCAATCAGTGGGGAGGGAGGTTCCGGGCACCCAGCCTTACCCAGCTCCATTCCCTGCAGCCCCCTGGGGCAGATTGACTTTCCTGGGAGAGGTGAGGAGCAGGGAGAGGAAAAGCCAGTACCTGCCTCTGCCTGGTCCCTGTGCTGCTGAGGGAATGGGCTGTTCTAGGGACAGTGTCGGGGGATCCCCCAAAGCGGCTCCTTTGATTCTGCTCTTTTCTGGCGTTTGGCTCAGAGACTCTTTTCTTGGGAGAGTGTAATAGCGTCTGGTAGGTTTAGTCCCGGGGGAGAGGTCGGGTCTGTGCTGTAATAATGTCACTGAGGCTTCTCCCAGCATGGCAGAGTCTAGAGTGTCTGTCTACAGGGACAGAGCCTGGGGGAATCGGGGTGTGAAATGGACTAACACTAATTCAGAAACCTCCCAAATTTCCCTTCTCGCCCTGACAGGCTGCAGAATAACGACCCCGTTTTGCTCCAGACCGTCCCAACTTCCTAGGGGCTGGGGCAGGGAAATGGCTGTGGTGGATCCAGCTCAGGTAGGGGATTTTGGGGGAGCTGCTGGGGAGGGTTGTTGTAGAGGGGGAGGGTCAGGAAACACTCAGGCTGAGGTTTGGGGGGACAGGGACTGATAAACGTGCTGGGACATGCTCAGCCTATGGCCTGGTTTATGAACAGACCCACTGGGAGCGTGTGAACATTCCCCCATTTCTGAAACTGGAAACACCCCCTTGGACAGGGCTGGGAAAACAGAGCAAAGCACTGGAGCCTGAATCCCCTAGGCAGAGACTGCAGTGAATACAAAGGGGAGGTGCTGGGATTCCTGTCCCTGTTCTCTGCCCAGAGCTCTGCCTCCCACATCACCCTGTGCCTAGTAGGTGGGTGGGAAATGAGAAGACCCTGCCCTCCTCTGTCTGCTGGGAGGGACAAGGAGCGCTACAGGCTGAGCTAGCCAGGCTTGTTGAAAGCCTTTACACCTCCCCCACAAGGGCAAGGAGGCAGGCAGGCAAAAGAGAGGCCAAAAAAAAAAGTCCCAGGTACCCTTCCTCTTTTTCTCCACGGCCACTGCCTACCAGCAAGATTCCTTTTCCTCGACCTCCCTCCTGTGCCGTGGGGCCACTAAATCGCACCTATACAGCCAGCTGCATCCCAATCCCCCATGCTGAAGCCTCCCTGCCAAAGTCCTGCACCTGGCGCCACATCTCGCTGGGAACTCGACTTCTTGTGCCCAGACAGTCTCTGCCCCTCAGTAGATGACCCGAGAAACAGTGTCCATCCACCTTTTCTAAAGAAGGCTTTGGAGAGGCTTTTCCCCTGTGGCCTAAGGGTGAAGGCAGCTGACTTTAGATCAGGCAATTGAGGGTTCAAGTCCCTTCATGGTTGTGCTTGCTTAGTTTTCCCTTTGTGCAGAAATTCCTGCTTTCTTCAGGCCTGGAACCTCTTCTTGGCCGCTCAGGCCCATGCTCTGGTTTCAGCTAGAGCCCCAGGACGGAATTGGGGCGTAGGGCATCACAAAGGCTAGAGCGTGAGCCTTAGTTGCTTCCAGGCTAGCCTTTGCCATTCCTGACTTGCCAAAGAAAATGGGCAGATGCCCAGGCTAGTGTGCAGAGCAGTTTCCCTCTTCCAAATGTGTGCCTGTCCCTCTGCTTGAGGGTGCTGCTAAATAGCACCTTTGGAGCCCGGCTGTTTCTCTGCTTCTCACCAGCTGGGGAAAAGCCTCTTGGGGGAAAATCTCCTGCCCCACTGTGAAATGAGCAACCTTGGAGCGGGAATGGTAAGAGGCCCCAGCAGCGGGGCTGGCCCTGCTCCCCTACCGTCTTCTGATGTTGGCCACAGAGCATCAGCAGCTGCCCCCCATGCTGGTCTGCGGATGGCCTTTCAGTGGGTGTCTGGTGTGCCAGGGAGCAGGCTGGCTGGTGTCTTTGTGGCTGTCTGCAGCTCACGCGCAGGCACGGTCCTCCCCTCCTCTTGCCCCACCCTCGGTTGCTCTGTGGCTTTTAAGCCTTCCCTTGGAGCTGTCAGCACCAGCCGCCTCTGCTCGAGGAGCCCAGAGGAGAAAAGTGTGCTGGGCTCCAGCCTGGGGCTCTTCCTCCCTCCTGCCTATCAACCCTGGGCCTGGGCCTCCTTTCGTTACGCGCCATGTGGGCAAGAGTCAAAGCGCGGCAGCAAGTGCAAGGGCCAAGCTTGTGGGCATCTGGTGAAGCTGCGAGAATCACAACCCTCCGGACTGCAGCATCTCTAGCCAGGGTGTCAAGTTCTAGGGCCCGGCCCATTGCGGCCATTCCGTCAAACCAGCCAGAGCGAGGACCTGGCACCAGTGGGCGCTAGTCACCTGGCAGGAGGGGAAAGACTTGCTTTTGCACAACTCAATAGAAGGAAGCAGAGCTCCCAGGGCTTGGCCACAAGCCAACAGGGTACCCGGTGGTCCCACGGAGAGTTGAAGTGAGATGGTAGGAGTCAGACTCCTGCATGCTGACCATTACACCAGGGGAGGGTGGGGAGCAGCTGTGTCCGGTGCAGGGCATTTGGAGTCCGGGGGCTGCGGCAGGGACGGTGGTGCCTGGGCTGCTGCTGCCCCCAGCCAGGTCTGTACTGGGGAGAGAGCTGCATTAATTAATATGGAAATATACCTATCTCACAGAGCTGGAAGGGACCTTGAAAGGTCATTGAGTCCAGTCCCCTGCCTTCACAGCAGGACCAAGTACCGTTCCTGACAGATTTTTGCCCCAGATCCCTAAATGGCCCCCTCAAGGATTGAACTCATAACCCTGTGTTATGCAGGGGGTCAGACTAGATGATCAGGGCTGGCCTTAGAGCCTTTGAAACTATAAATTTATGAACCTAAAGATGGCTGTAACTGCTAGTGTGAAGGTTGCTGCTCCTCTCCAAGAGGAGATGCTTTGTCTGAGGTTTCCTTGGGGAGAGGCACCAGGATCCCTGTTCCCTCTTTCTCATAACCTTCCTTGGACAGAGCACATCACAGGTTCTCCCCTTTTGTTCTCTAACAGGAAACCTCCATCCACCAGATCTATAATTCCTCCCATCCTCGCACAGTCGCTGGCTACATTTCCTAGCCTGACTCTCACCCCATGGATCTCTCGCCTCCTCTGCCATTGGGCAGACATGGAAACAGCAAAGGTCAATTTCTATTTTCTTTGGTCATTGCCTGGGTCTAGTTGCAAAACTGCTTCATTATTAACCCCACTCCTTTGTGCACAGAATGTTGGGACTCTGGGAACAGATGGGGCCAAGCTGAAAACCAATAAACCTCTGTTCCCAGAGAACCCAGTAAAAGGAACAAAAGATTGTCATCGAGAAGGTTTGAGGGTCTGGAAGGATGGATTAGCAGCTGCAAATATGTTGACTTATTCTCAACTATTTCAATATCTGGAATTTATTAACATGGGGAAAATAATCAGTAAACTTGAAATGAAGAATTTCCCATACTATTTATAACATCAAGTCAGAAGTTGGGCCACCAACACAATAACAAAGAAATCACACCGAGACCCATGACCAATGTAGGCTACAGTTTATTTAAACCCCTTTCCTGGAAAGGAATTGTAGGGGGGAATTTACACATCTATTGTATATAGCCCAATGGGGGTATAGTAGAATTTGTAGAGAGTTTTGAAGTCTATCTCCATGAGATTATTTCTGAGAGAACTGCCAACATGACAGCCAGGGGATGGGAGTGGAGCTGTATCACTTTCAATAGCTTAAGATTTATTTCTTCTGCATTATTTGATCTCATTTATGTGTGTTTCAATCATGTAAACAGATAGATATTGTCTCAATACACATACATTAGCCAATCATTACATGAGACAAAAGGTTTAGATTCACAACTTGAAGGCAATGAGTGAATTAGAACATAACATAATATAAGAACGGCCATACCGGGTCAGACCAAAGGTCCATCTAGTTCAGTATCCTGTCTACCGACAGTGGCCAATGCCAGGTGCCCCAGAGGGAGTGAACCTAACAGGCAATGATCAAGTGATCTCTCTCCTGCCATCCATCTCCACCCTCTGACAAACAGAGGCTAGGGACACCATTCCTTACCCATCCTGGCTAATAGCCATTAATGGACTTAACCACCATGAATTGATCCAGTTCTCTTTTAAACGCTGTTATAGTCCTAGCCTTCACAACCTCCTCAAGTAAGGAGTTCCACAAGTTGACTGTGCGCTGTGTGAAGAAGAATTTCCTTTTATTTGTTTTAAACCTGCTGCCTATTAATTTCATTTGGTGACCCCTAGTTCTTGTATTATGGGAATAAGTAAATAACTTTTCCTTATCCACTTTCTCCACATCACTCATGATTTTATATACCTCTATCATAGCCCCCCTTAGTCTCCTCTTTTCCAAGCTGAAGAGTCTTTAATCTCTCCTCATATGGGACCCGTTCCAAACCCCTAATCATTTTAGTTGCCCTTCTCTGAACCTTTTCCAGTGCCAGTATATCTTTTTTAGATGAGGAGACCACATCTGTACGCAGTATTCGAGATGTGGGCGTACCATCGATTTATGTAAGGGCAATAATATATTCTCCGTCTTATTCTCTATCCCCTTTTTAATGATTCCTAACATCCTGATTGCTTTTTTGACCGCTTCTGCACACTGCGTGGACATCTTCAAAGAACTATCCACAATGACTCCAAGATCTTTTTCCTGACTTGTTGTAGCTAAATTAGCCCCCATCATATTGTATGTATAGTTGGGGTTATTTTTTCCAATGTGCATTACTTTAGGGGCAACTCCAAGGGAAATACTATTTATGGAGATATCAATCTAAATTTTACATGAGTTTTGTTATCTTCCCTTTAGGTTCTATCCATGGAAATTCACCCATACTCGTCTGCTGAAAGATAAAATAATGGAAATCTGCCTCCAGAGAACGTGGAAGGCTGATGCAGAAGGGGAACTGAAAGATGCCCACATTCAAATCAAAATGGGATGTTGAGAACTGACTGTTGCAACGCTGGCCCCCACCAGTCCCTAGGACAGGGGTGGCCAACCTGAGCCTGAGAAGGAGCCAGAATTTACCAATGAACATTGCCAAAGAGCCACAGGAATATGTCAGCAGCCCCCCATCCACTACCCCCCTCCAGCCCCAAGCACCTCCCGCCCACCAGCAGCCCCACCAATCAGCGCCTGGGAATCTGGGAATTACCTTCTGTAAAAACTCATCTTCTTTCGAAAACGTGTGGAAATAGCTGATTCAAGAAGTTGTTGACAGATGGATAGTACGCGTCTATCAGCAGCTCCTTGGGTCACCAGCCGCTGTCAACCAAGCCAGTTGGCAGACTGAAGGCAGGGCAAGAATGCTGAAGCAGAACATTCTTTGCTGTTGGGATACGTGACATCACAATAAACTTATACAGAAACACACCTGGACACCCACCCAGAGAGACACGCACCCACAGAAGCTAGTAACATTTACAACATTGAGAGATGCACCCAAAATCTCTAGGAATTTTGATTTGGGGGAGGGGATCATAGGTGCTGACTGCATGGGTGCTCCAGGGCTGGAGCACCCACGGGGAAAAATTAGCGGGTGCTTAGCACCCACTGGCAGCCAAGCTCTACCCTCCCCCCAGCCCATCTCCCGCTAACCAACTCCGCCCCCTCCCTCCCAGGGCCTTCTGCCTGCCACAACAAACAGCTGTTTGGCTGCATTCAGGACGCTCCCAGTGGGTGGGGGAGGAGCAAAGCTGTAACTCACCCAGAGACGTGATTTTATTAAAAGATTCGGAGGCCCAGTAACACGTTGAAAATGTTCGAAGGCCCTGTGGGAACGAGCAGAGCATTGGGCCTGTGGGATCGATACGATGACTCAGTGGAAGCTCTTTGGGGCAGGGAGAGCTTTGTGTGGCTGGGCAGTGCCTAGCAGAATGGGGCCCCGGGCTCAGACTGACGGCTGTGCAGCCAGTGGCAGTACAAACAAATAACAATGGGGGGGGGAACAAAGTGACACATCTAATCGTTGGGATTTTACACAAAGACCTTTCAGAAGAGCCCCAGGCAGTGTCTGAGCTGGCTCGGATGAGGCAGCAAGGGGCAGCGCAGCCTGAGCCAGTGAAACTGCCAATCCCCCAGGGAGCAGTGGAAGCAGGCCCAAGCCGTAGCAAAGAGCGGTTCCTGCCGGGAGATGGGAAGCAGGCAGATTGCAGCTCTGTGGGACAGAGAGTGTCTGTTTGTTCTGTATGTGGACAGCACCTGGCACACTCTTCTCCCTGACAACCATGGTCACAGCGATCCACCTCTGTTTACCTCTGTTTACCCCAAAATAGGGTGATCCAGATCTGAACTCCACCTAGAAATTAAGGACAATGAGATTGTCTAAGGAATAGAATGCCAGGTTAATTTGGAGATTTATATAAAACCTTCAAGCTGTGGTTAGTTACTTTAGTCTCTCATAATTTACATATGGAAGGAACTTCTCTCTCTCCCTCTCTTTGGCTAAAAAGAATCCACAAAATGTTGACAAAGGAGGGTAAGACCCTGTTTTCCTATGCAGAGGGAGGAGGGATAGCTCAGTGGTTTGAGCATTGGCCTGCTTAAACCCAGGGTTGTGAGTTCAATCCTTGAGAGGGCCATTTAGGGATCTGGGGCAAAAATTGGGGATTGGTCCTGCTTTGCGTAGGGGGTTGGACTAGATGACCTCCTGAGGTCCCTTCCAACCCTGATATTCTATGACTCTATGAGAGTAGTCCACTGTGAGGCTCTTAGTCAGCTGGTGCCCTCTGAGGCTTCAGCAAGCTGCCACCACTGCATTGTTTCTTCGCAAAGCCTTCGGGGAAGAAAGATCCATAGCATAAAGGACCCTTGAGCAGAATCCTTCCCATCTGGGACACATGCTCAGAAATGACCAGAATTGTTTGAAAATGCAAATGCAAATGCAAATGCAAATGCGGCCTGGAGCATTCTGTCACTTCCCACTGTTCACCAATAGATGGTGGTAGAGAGCCCTGTCCCCTGTGGTGCTTCTGTCTGTCTGGCATTCTGGAGCACTAGGGCCGGCTACCTCTGCCACTCGCCAGCAGTGAGCTCCCTTCTCTGCCCTAGTGCTTCAGTCCGGAGGGCTTAAACTTACTTCCAAGTGTTCAGTGTCACCAGCTGTCATGGATCCCCATGATCAGTGCTAGGCCCCCAGCTTTGGAACAGTCTCTTGGTGGAACCCCTTTGGTGTGCCAGACCCCCAAGGGGTCTCACACTTCCCTCAGGGTAGGCCATGCAGCCTCACTGCCTTCTGAGACTGAACCTCTGGGCTTCAGTCCTCCTCTTTCACCCCCTGAGCTCTGTTCAGCGAATCCAGCTGAGACAGACTCATACACACCTCAGGAACCAGTGCACCCCACCAGCTTTTCAAAACTTTTCAAAACAGTCGGGTTCATTAGTCCCCTGGAACAGCCTAGGAAGTCCTTAGGCTAGCACAGAGAACTGAGGGTTAAAGCATAGACCGTTCTGCTCAGCCCAGAGCCCCAGCCGAGCTGTAGTGAAACTCCACTTTCAGGTTCTCTCTCTCTCACTCTATCTGACCTTCTTAGTCAGTTCCCAGGTGAGAGAGCTCCCAGCTTCTGCCTCAGTCAGCTTATCCCCCAACTCGCACCTTTCAGTCCTTTGTCCTTGGACTGGGGTCTCTGCTCAGCATCCCTGCTGAGAGTGTCGATGAAGCAGTCACTGGAGCTCGCATTGTCTCTCCAGAACTCTTGTTGATCCAGGTCGGTTTCAGCCAATTCCTTAATGACTCTATTCATTCCACCCAGACAGGGAGGTGACACACACACTTATGTCTCTTAACCTGCCCTGAGAGCAAACTTAGGCCTGGTCTACACTAGGCTTTTATGTCGAATTTAGCGCCGTTACATCGAATTAACCCTGCACCCGTCCACACCACGAGGCTATTTAGTTCGACATAGAGGTCTCTTAAATTCGACTTCTGTACTCCTCCCCAACAAGGGGAGTAGCGCTAAATTCGACATGGCCATATCGAATTAGGCTTGGTGTGGATGGAAATCGACGCTAGTAGCTCCGGGAGCTATCCCACAGTGCACCACTCTGTTGACGCTCTGGACAGCAGTCCGAGCTCGGATGCTCTGACCAGCCACACAGGAAAAGCCCCGGGAAAATTTGAATTCCTTTTCCTGTCTGGGCAGTTTGAATCTCATTTCCTGTTTGGACATCGTGGCGAGCTCAGCAGCACTGGCAACGATGCAGAGCTCTCCAGCAGAGATGGCCGTGCAATCCCAGAATAGAAAGAGGGCCCCAGCATGGACTGATCGGGAAGTCTTGGATCTGATCTCTGTGTGGGGCGATGAGTCCGTGCTTTCCGAGCTGCGCTCCAAAAGACGGAACGCAAAGATCTATGAGAAGATCTCTAAAGCCATGGCAGAGAGAGGATACAGCCGGGATGCAACGCAGTGCCGCGTGAAAATCAAGGAGCTGAGACAAGGCTACCAGAAGACCAAAGAGGCAAACGGACGATCCGGATCCCAGCCCCACACATCCCGTTTCTACGAGGCACTGCATTCCATCCTAGGTGCAGCCGCCACCACTACCCCACCACTGACCGTGGACTCTGAGGATGGGATATTGTCCACGGCCGGTTCCTCGGACATGTTAGCGGATGGGGAAGGTGAGGAAGGAGATGAGGAGGACAAGGCAGTCGACAGCGCTTACCAAGCTGATTTCCCCGACAGCCAGGAGCTCTTCATCACCCTTACAGAGATCCCCTACCAACCCTCCCCAGCATTTAACCCGGACACAGATTCAGGGGAAGGATCAAGCAGTAAGTGTTTTAAACATCTAAACATTTATTTTTAACAAAACTGGAATATTAAGAAGAAGAACAATGTGTTCTTCATGATTTCTTTACCCTGGGCGCTTAAGTATTCAGTTCCAACTATTTAAAAAAAATCTAACAGTGTCCGGTTGTGCATGATTCTGCTGCCCAAGCTGCTCCACTCTTTAGTCCCTGCCACTGCAGCTATATTAAAATGCGGTCTATATGACCGGGGATGGAGCTGAAATCCTCCAGGGACATCTCGACGAAGCTCTCCTGGAGGTAATGGGAAAGCCTGTTCATCAGGTTCCTGGGGAGAGCGGCCTTAGTGGGTCCTCCGAAGTAGGAGACGTTCCCGCGCCAGGAGATCCTCAAGTACTCCGGGATCATTGCCTTGCACAGCATGGCGGCATAGGGCCCTGGTCTTTGCAGGCTTTCCCGAAGCATCCTTTCCTTCTCGCTGTCCGAGATCCTCATTATTGTTATGTCGCTCATGATGACCTGCTTTGAATTAGGTAGGGGACTGTTAGTATTGGGACTGCTTGCAAGTTCCTTTACAGACCTGTAACCGCTGGTTTACAGCCACGCGTTGGAGGCGGGAGAGGGGCAGCATACAGGGATCTTTCCCTGGGACATCCGCGAGGGGGTGGGAGAGGGCCACAGTTCATGCTTGGCCGATTGCTGGCAGCAGAGACTGGCATTGCTTTCAATGTGAATGGAGGCCAATGGTACTACTAAAGTTTTAAGCAGCCACAAGTCTACGGCTTACCATGTCTGCCTGCTACAGAAATTCCGGTGTCCTGCCCCGCTTCCCAGATCGGCAGTGCAAGACCCCAGGCACTGAAGGCGAGGTCCGAAAATTCGACCTTGTCCTGAGTGCGCATGTGAGAGGTGCGGTGCATGGTCTTGTTCACAGAGAAAGACTATGTTCTTTGTTCACAACTACATTTATGTTTCGGAGGAATTCACTACCTTTTTCTCATTCCCACAGCCACATCTGCGACTGTCTCCCAACCCAGCCTGGCATCACACTCCCAGAGGCTAGCGCACAGTAGGCAGAGGAAGAAGAAGACGAGAGAGGACATGTTCTCAGAACTAATGGGCTGCTCCCGAGCCCAGGCAGCACAGCAGAACCATTGGAGGGAGAATTTGTCCCAAATGCACCGGACACACATGGAACGTGAGGAGAGGTGGCGGCAGGAAGACCAGCAGGCGACTCAAATGCAGCTTGGACTTCTGAGGGAGCAAACGGACACGCTCCGGCGCCTTGTTGATGTTCTGCAGGAACGGAGGCAGGAGGACAGAGCCCCGCTGCAGTCTATCAGTAACCGCCCTCCCCCGCCACCAAGTCCCATACCCCCCTCGCCCAAAGTCCAAAGAAGGAGGGGCGGCAGAGTCCGTGAAAACTCTCACTCCACCCCTGCAGACTGCTCAAGCACCAGAAGGCTGTCATTCCCCAAAATTTGAAAAGTCCTTTCCTGCCCGCCTCACCCAAGCCCCCGTCCAAGTTTCACCCCCCAGTTTCATGTGTGGTTGTTAATAAAAAATACGTTTCTGTTCATTACTGTTTCAATCATGTTCTTTTGTGGGACAGTCTGTCTGAAGGGGGGGAAGGGGCTTGGTAATTGGACAGGACAGTCACCTTTAGCAGGGTACAGAGGCGGGGGCAGGTCCAGCAGCAGGGCACATACACAGTGCAGTGACTAGTTACCCTGGTCAGTCTGGGAGGTGGTTTTCATGTTCTGTGCGTGGGGGGGGTGGGGGTTGCTCTGTGACTTTGTGGCGGGGGAGGGCAGTTACAGATCTTATGCAGCGGTCCTTGTCCTGGATCACAGAGCCACGCAGCAGGGGATCTGTAACCCTCCTCCCCCTGCCATAAAGTCACATAGCCCCCACATACACGCAGTCCCGCTCAGGAGGGCTGGCAGGCTCCGTTGAAACAACCAGTCCGCCACTGCGAATCCTGTCATTCCTGGAGTTTAGAAGGATCATTTGCATCAGTACACTACACCCGCTCCCCACCACAGTCTGCGTCCCAGGTTTAAAACAGTCCCGCGAAAACAGTAATAAAGACAACGGTGTTCATTAACAAAATAAAACTGATTTTATTTTTTTGGAAGGGGGTGGAGGGGGTCTGTAACTGGAGAGGATAGTCAACATTAACTGGGTAAAGAAACGGGGGCAGGTTCAGCTTCTCTGTACAGAAACTTAAAAGTCACTGGTTACCCTGCTCACTGTGGAACCTAGCTTTCAAAGCCTCCCGGATGCACAGCGTGTCCCGCTGGGCTCTTCTAATCACCCGGCTGTCTGGCTGGGCGTAATCAGAAGCCAGGCTATTTGCCTCAACCTCCCACCCCGCCATAAAGGTCTCCCCCTTGCTCTCACAGAGATTGTGGAGCACACAGCAAGCTGCTATAACAATGGGGATATTGGTTTCGCTGAGATCACAGCGAGTCAGTAAGCTTCTCCATCTCCCCTTGAGATGGCCAAAAGCACACTCCACCACCATTCTGCACTTGCTCAGCCGATAGTTGAACAGTTCTTTTTCAGTGTCCAGGGCGCCAGTATAGGGCTTCATGAGCCAGGGCATTAGCGGGTAGGCTGGGTCCCCAAGGATCACTGTAGGCATCTCCACATCCCCAAGACTTATTTTGTGGTCCGGGAAGTAAATACCTTCCTGCAGCCGTCTAAACAGACCAGAGTTCCTGAACATGCGAGCGTCATGAACCTTGCCCGGCCATCCGACGTTGATGTTTGTAAAACGTCCCCGATGGTCCACCAGTGCTTGCAGCACCATTGAAAAGTAGCCCTTTCTGTTAATGTACTGGCTGGCCTGGTGGTCCGGTCCCAGGATAGGGATGTGAGTTCCATCTATAGCCCCACCGCAGTTTGGAAATCCCATCGCGGCGAAGCCATCTATGATGACCTCCACGTTTCCCAGGGTCACTACCTTTGAGAGCAGTACCTTAACGATTGCGTTGGCTACTTGCATCACAACAACCCCCACGGTAGATTTGCCCACGCCAAAGTGGTTCGCGACAGACCGGTAGCTGTCCGGCGTTGCAAGCTTCCAGAGGGCTATGGCCACTTGCTTCTGGACAGTCAGGGCTGCTCGCATCCGGGTGTCATTGCACTTCAGGGCAGGGGACAGCAACTCACAAAGTTCAAGGAAAGTCCCCTTCCGCATGCGAAAGTTTCGCAGCCACTGGGATTCGTCCCAGACCTGCAGCACTATGCGGTCCCACCAGTCCGTGCTTGTTTCCCGTGCCCAGAATCGCCGTTCCACAACATCCACATGACCCATTGTCACCGTGATGTCCTCGGCGCTGGGTCCCGTGCTTTCTGACAGGCCTGTGCTACTCTCAGACTTCAGGCCCTCACCGCGGTGCCGTAGCCTCCTCGCCTGGTTTATCTGCATCTGCCTCTGGGAAAGGTGGATGATAACCTGCGAGGCGTTGACAACGGCCACAACTGCAGCGATGGTCGCAGCGGGATCCATGCTCGCAGTGCTGTGGCGTCCGCGCTGGCACTGACCGGAAAATTGCACGAACTGATTTCCCGCCGGCGCTTTCAGGGAGGGAGGGAGGGCGGTAGTGACGGACGGATGATGACAAGTACTCAAAAGCACCCTCGACCCTTTTTTTTTACCCAGAAGGCATTGGCGGCTCGACCCAGAATTCCAATGGGCAGCGGGGACTGCGGGAACTGTGGGATAGCTGCCCACAGTGCACCGCTTCCAATGTCGACGCTTTCCCCGTTAGTGTGGACTCACAAAGTCGAATTACTGTCCTTAGTGTGGACACACACGTTCGACTTTGCAATATCGATTCTACGTTTTCGATTTAACAGAAATCGAACTACCCTCGTAGAGTAGACATACCCTTAGTCCCTTTTTCCTCACTGGATAGCCAGGCATAGATAGGGGAAACCGAGGCATACATCAGACTGCATTCCCCTGTCATCATACCAAGCCCAAGCATTCAAAGATCATGAGTCACACCCCACAAAATCCTGAGACTGCATAAATGTTGTGTTATTTTTCTTTGCCTTCTGGCTTTTGAGCCTTCAAGGTTCACATTTTCCGGTTACTTGGCAACCAGAGGGCTAGAATCTTACCTTTTTTAAATGAAAGCTAAGATTCTGATATAATCATATGATTCCAGGAGCTGCTCTCCCCAGGGATATGCACTTCTCCTTCTCTTCTACCCCTATCCTATTGTAACGATGCTGGTTCCGGTGGGACCCAACTGAGAGTGCCAATTCAGGACAAATTGCTTAAAGCGGGGCAGCTACAGCCCAAGGCTGGGGTTTTTCCACCTCTAAGGCAAACCAAACCAGCCAGACAGAGAGGACTTTGGTTTTACCCCACTGGCTAACCACAAGTCACAAATGCAATTCCCTTAGACACTCCAGTTTCCCAGTATCACCACCAGTGCCACTCGTTATGGGGACAAATGGTTATGAAAACCAATGCCCCAATAAAAGAAAAAAGGTTCTCTCAAAGGACCCCGAAGGACCAAGCCCCAGACCCAGGTCAATATACAAATCAGATCTTACCCACAAATTATGCTGTTGCCAATCCTTTAGAATCTAAAATCTAAAGGTTTATTCATAAAAGGAAAAAAATATAGTTGAGAGCTAGAATTGGTTAAATGGAATCAATTACATACAGTAATGGCAAAGTTCTTAGTCCAGGTTTGTAGCAGTGATGGAATAAACTGCAGGTTCCAATCAAGTCTCTGGAGTACATCCCCAGCCGGGATGGGTCATCAGTCCTTTGTGTAGAGCATCTGTTTGTAGCAAAGTCCCTCCAGAGGTAAGACGCAGGATTGAAGACAAGATGGAGATGAGGCATCAGCCTTTTATAGTATTTTCCAGGTGTAAGAACACCTCTTTGTTCTTACTGTGGAAAATTACAGCAAAATGGAATTTGGAGTCACATGGGTAAGTCCCTGCATACTTTCCTGAGTCACAAGGTGTATCTGCCTTCTCTCATTGGGTCAGTTGTATAGCTGATGGTCCTCAATGGGTCATCAAGCAGGCTAGGCAGAGCTGACACCAACTTGTCTGGGGTGTCACCCAGAAGCATAGCATAAATTTGAAATACAGACAGTATAGAGCCAATATTCATAACTTCAACTACAAAAATGATACACACATATAGACAACATAATCATAACCAGCAAACCATAACCTCTCCATAGACCCCTTACATGACAACCTTTATACAATATTTCCTGCAAATATATAACAGTGATCTATACAGTTACAGATTATGTCAATAACGTCACACCTATCCCCACCATTAGCCCATTAGTGTCCTTTCCTCCAAATTCCTCAGTTCCCTCCGCCTCCTTCCCAAAAGTCCACGGTTCATTTGGAAGTTAATAGATCAATCTTGGCCTGTTGGAAGTTAGGACAAATCGATGGACAAAATAATGAGAAGATGGACTCTTCTGCCCATCACCTCTTTTTTGTGGCCCTGAAAGAGACTTTGGGGAGCACGGTCTAATAGGCTGAGGGATTTCTGGAGGAGGCTATGGAGCCTCCACTCCATTCCAGGGATTGCATCCTTTGCCTGAGGATCCCAAAAGTTATCACTTCATTGTGAAGTCCAGACCTCAGAACACCAGCAAGAATACCTGGCCATCATCGCTGCACCAGTGGAGGTTCTAGCTGGAGACACCTGAGCTCCTGCTTTGTCTCCCCTTCCCTTGTGTGTTCCTTTCTGCCCCACTATTTTTTAATCCTGTCCTAGAACTCACTCTCTCTCTCTCTCTCTCCCTCACACTCTCTCTGATCCTGAGGTCAACTGTACCACACAGCATCAGTATAATGAGATTAGAGTCCATCCAGCTTTGCCCTGCCTGACAGAGGCCAGTAAAGAGAGGGACCAGACCAACCAGATGATGTCCCAGACTGGAAGCTGGGGCACCTGCTGTCGTGGCTGGCCTGCCATCCCAGAGCATCCCTCTGTGGCTGAGCGGCAGCTGGGAATGCTGAGAACATCAACACAAACCGTTACACAGGCAGGGATGCACCCAGCTGCACTTTCATGAATGCTTCTCCTCAGCCACTCAGGAACTAACAATAGAGAGATTTCAACCAGCTCTCCCACCTAGGACCCTAGGCCTGTACCGTCTTGCCTGATCAAAACCCTGACCAATGTAAGTTTATTACCCAGTCCACTCCTCCCTCAATGTGGAGAGGACAATGCACCAGCCCCTGTTCCTGAGCAGATTTCCCTTTGCACTTCAAACAATACATTGTTTTAGGTAAAAATATAAAACAGATTTATTAACTACAGAAAGTTCAATTTTAAGTGATTAGAAGTAGTGAGCATACAGATCAAAGCAGATTACCTAAGAAATAAAACAAAAACGCAATCTAAGCTTTATAAACTAGACAGAATTTGAATCAAGCAGTGTCTCACCCTGTTAGCTAGCACAAGCAGGTTACAAGTTTTGCATACGCAGACAGGAATTCTTCTGTCCCGGCTGTGACCCCCCCCTTCCCCAGTTCAGTCTTTGTTCGTCAGGTGATTTCAGGTGTTGTGTTGTAGGGGGAGTGAGGCCAAGTGATGATGTCACGTCCCCTTTTATATCTTTTTCAAGCTTGCTGGAAAGATCTTTTGCTGTGATATGAGTCAAACAGTCTCCATTGGGTATGTGCTGTCAAGGCTGTATCCCCACTTTGAACTTTAGGGTACAAGTGTGGGGGCCTGCATGAGGACTTCTAAGCTTAACTACCAGCTTAGATCTGGTCCGCTGCCACCATTCCCTTCCCTGGGAAGCTTTGAGAAACCTTTCACCAATTCCCTGGTGAATACAGATCCAAACCCCTTGGATCTTAAAACAAGGAGAAATTGACCCTTCCCCCCTCCTTCCTTTCACCAACTCCTGGTGAATACAGATCCAACTCCCTTGGATATAAAAACAAGGAAAAATCAATCAGGTTCTTAAAAAGAAGGCTTTTAATTAAAGAAAAAGGTAAAAATCATCTCTGTAAAATCAGTATGGAAAATAACTTTACAAGGTAATTAAACTTAAAGAGCTCAGAGGACCCCCCTCTAGTCTCAGGTTCAAAGTACAGCAAACAAAGATAAACACTCTAGTAAAAGGTACATTTACAAGTTAAGAAAACAAAGTAAAACTAAGACGCCTTGCCTGGCTTTTTACTTACAAGTTTGAAATATGAGAGACTTGTTTAGAAAGATGGGGAGAACCTGGATTGATGTCTGGTCCCTCTCAGTCCCAAGAGCGAACAACCCTTAAAACAAAGAGCACAAACAAAAGCCTTTCCCCCACCCAAGATTTGAAAGTATCTTGTCCCCTTATTGGTCCTTTGGGTCAGGTGTCAGCCAGGTTATCCGAGCTTCTTAACCCTTTACAGGTAAAAGGATTTTGGAGTCTCTGGCCAGGAGGGATTTTATAGTACTGTACACAGGAGAGCTGTTACCCTTCCCTTTATAGTTATGACACGCCCCCCAAATCACAGATAGTGTTGGATGTTCGGTTCCACACTGGCTGTGATTTCTTCCTGGAGTTCTAGGAGAAAACAGAGTTAATAAGACACATGTACCTTTAGACATACTACTGATTATATAAAAACTAACAATATGTTTTATTCCAAGAACAATTGTTAACCAGTTAACTCTGGGAAACTTTCCCGGGAGAGTGCAAAGCTTGTGCACAGCTCCTTGATCTGCTGTCGCTGCAGACGTCCCAGGGTCGTGGAGAGGTTCACCTCTTCCACGCCACCATTCCTTTTTCCTTCGTAGTAGACACCTTCAGGCCACTCCGCGTCATCTGTTTTCTGGGCTGTAAACTGGCAAACGTTTAATTCTCTGGAATAAAAGGGCTTAAGAGAATTAACATGGTATACCTTAGGCTTTATGTTGGAGGTGGGGGAGGCTATGAGATAGTTAACAGCTTCTAGGCGCTCCTGGACCGTGAATGGTCCTTCCCATGACGCTTCCATTTTATGGGCCTGGAACGCATTTAAGACCATGACTTGGTCTCCTACTTTGAAGGACCGTTCTCTGGAATGTTTATTATACCAGGCCTTTTGCTTTTTCTGAGCATCCTTTAGGTTTTCTTTAGCAAGGGCTAAAGAGTGTCGGAGGGTGCTTTGTAGGTTGCTTACGAAGTTTAGAATGTTAGTTCCTGGAGAAGGCGTAAACCCCTCCCATTGCTGCTTCACCAACTGTAATGGCCCCTTAACCTCGCGGCCATACACAAGTTCAAATGGTGAAAACCCTAAACTGGGATGTGGTACAGCCCTGTAGGCAAAAAGCAACTGCTGCAACACTAGGTCCCAATCATTGGAGTGTTCATTTACGAATTTACGTATCATGGCCCCCAAAGTTCCATTGAACCTCTCCACCAGGCCATTGGTTTGATGGTGATAAGGGGTGGCAACCAAGTGATTCACCCCATGAGTTTCCCACAGGTTTTTCATGGTCCCTGACAGGAAATTAGCTCCCGAATCTGTAAGGATGTCGGAGGGCCAACCTACCCTGGCAAAAATGTCTGCTAATGCCTGGCACACACTTTTAGCCCTGGTGTTGCTTAAGGGTACTGCTTCCGGCCATCGGGTAGCAAAATCCATGAAAGTCAGTATGTACTGCTTTCCTCTGGGTGTCTTCTTTGGGAAAGGACCCAGAATATCCACAGCTACTCGCTGAAATGGGACCTCAATTATGGGTAGTGGCTGGAGAGGGGCTTTAACCTGGTCTTGGGGCTTTCCCACTCGTTGGCACACCTCACAAGACCGGACATAATTAGCAACGTCCTTGCCCATTCCCTCCCAGTGGAAGGACTTCCCCAACCGGTCTTTGGTTCTGTTCACCCCAGAATGGCCACTGGGATGATCATGGGCTAAGCTCAAGAGCTTTACCCGATACTTAGTGGGAACTACCAACTGTTTTTGAGGATGCCAATCTTCCTGGTGCCCACCAGAAAGAGTCTCCTTGTATAAAAGTCCTTGTTCTACAACAAACCGGGATCGGTTAGAAGAGCTGAGAGGCGGTGGGGTGCTCCGTGCCACCGCCCAAGCTTTCTGAAGGCTGTCATCTGCTTCCTGCTCGGCCTGGAACTGTTCCCTTGATGCTGGAGACATCAGTTCCTTCTTGGACTCTGGACTGGGGGTTGGTCCCTCTGGAAGCGATGCAGGTGCTGGGGCTGTTTCCATTGACTGTGAACCGCTGTCCGCTGGTGCACTATGTGGTATTTCAGACTCTGGCTGAGCCTCTTGGGTAGGGTTATCTGCTGCTTCCACCAGTTCAGGCTCGCTGGTGCCCTCTGGCATTGGAGTTGTAGACGGGTTTGCAAGCGCTGGACTCAGTGCTGGCAATGGTTCTGGTGCTGGCTGCGTTGCCAGTTCCGGTTCTGGGACTGGCTTTGGCTGGGCCTCTGGGATTGGATCCACTACGGCTGTTGCAGTCGTTGGCAGGGGATCCGGTTCCACCACCTTTGTTTGGGTCTCTGGTAACACAGACGGGGCCCTGGTGGACGGCTCAGGAACAGGGATGGGGGTGAAAGCTTGCTTAGCCTGGCTGCGGGTGACTATTCCCACCCTCTTGGCTAGCTTCACATGGTTGGCCAAGTCTTCCCCCAGCAGCATGGGGATGGGATAATTGTCATAGACTGCAAAAGTCCACATTCCTGACCAGCCCTTGTACTGGACATGCAACTGGGCTGTAGGCAAGGTTACAGACTGTGACACGAAGGGTTGAATGGTCACTGGAGCTTCCGGGTTGATGAGTTTGGGGTCCACTAGGGATTGGTGGATAGTTGACACTTGTGCCCCAGTGTCCCTCCAAGCGATAACCTTCTTTCCGCCCACTCTCAAGGTTTCCCTTCGCTCCGAGGGTATGAGAGAGGCATCTGGGTCTGGGGATCTTTGGTGTGATTGGGGTGTAATGAACTGTAATCGGTTGGGGTTCTTGGGGCAGTGAGCCTTTATATGCCCCAGTTCATTACATTTAAAACATCGCCCTGCTAAGGTATCACCGGGGCGATGTTGGTTGATGGAGACTGGTGGGGTGGGGTGATAAGGCGTCTGGGGTTTCCCTTGGGATGTGGGTGGGGCCTTGGGTTGTCCCCAGTGGTAAGGTTTTGTTTCGGCTTGCCCTTTCTGATATTCGCTCCAACTGCTACTAGTTTTTTTCTTTTCTGCCACCTCCACCCATTTGGCTCCAATCTCCCCCGCCTCGGTTACAGTTTTGGGCTTCCTATCTAGGATGTACCTTTCTATTTCCTCAGGAACACCCTCTAAAAACTGCTCCATTTTTACTAGGGAAACCAGATCTTCCAGAGATTTAACATTTGCTCCTGATACCCAGGCATCACAATTTTTGTCAATGTGGTAGGCATGCCGGGTAAATGACACGTCTGGTTTCCACCTTAGGGCTCTGAACCGCCGACGGGCATGCTCGGGTGTTAGCCCCATTCTGAGTCTGGCCTTGTTTTTAAAAAGTTCATAACTGTTCATGTGTTCCTTAGGCATTTCAGCCGCCACCTCTGCTAAGGGTCCACTGAGCTGCGGCCTCAGCTCTACCATGTACTGTTTTGGAGTGATGCTGTATCCAAGGCAGGCCCTTTCAAAATTTTCTCAGAAGGCCTCAGTATCATCGCCTGCCTTGTAGGTGGGGAATTTTCTGGGATGGGAAGTGGTACCTGGAGAGGAGTTGCTAGGATGGGCTGGTGCATCCTGCCTAGCCCTTGCTGCTTCCAGTTCATGCTTCCTTTCTTTTTCTCTTTCCTCCATCTCTTTTTCTCTCGCCTCCTCTTTGGCTTTTTCCAGCTCCATAGTTTTCTTGTGAGCCTCCTCTTTGGCTTTTTTCAGCTCCATAGTTCTCTTGTGGGCCTCCTCTTTGGCTTTCTCCAGCTCCATAGTTCTCTTGTGGGCCTCCTCTTTGGCTTTCTCTTCTCTTTCTCTCAGCTCCATAGCTCTCTTGTGGGCCTCCTCTTTGGCTTTTTCTTCTTTTGTAGTCATTTTCCTGTTTTCTTGTGCTGGGTCACACCCCTCTGCAGTTGACTGAAACTGGGATGCACTTAGCTCAGGCTGCTGCTGAGTTAACAGAGACTTTCTAACTAGCTACTCCTGAGGATGTCAAAAGAAAAAAAAAACAATTCAGCTTGTAAATTCCTTTTACCAGTTTGCTCAATGATTGAACCTTTCTCTTAACAAAGGCTCTTGTTAAAAAAACTTAACACCTCTGCCTTCAGGCAAGGAGAGATAAGATATGCATCTACCTTCAGCTCTGCTTTCCAAGCAGCTAGAAGGGGAAAAAAATCTTACTGGCTTTTGGGTTTAAAACGATCCCACTTCTGCCACCATGTCAAGGCTGTATCCCCACTTTGAACTTTAGGGTACAAGTGTGGGGGCCTGCATGAGGACTTCTAAGCTTAACTACCAGCTTAGATCTGGTCCGCTGCCACCATTCCCTTCCCTGGGAAGCTTTGAGAAACCTTTCACCAATTCCCTGGTGAATACAGATCCAAACCTCTTGGATCTTAAAACAAGGAGAAATTGACCCTTCCCCCCTCCTTCCTTTTACCAACTCCTGGTGAATACAGATCCAAACCCCTTGGATCTTAAAACAAGGAGAAATTGACCCTTCCCCCCTCCTTCCTTTCACCAACTCCTGGTGAATACAGATCCAACTCCCTTGGATCTAAAAACAAGGAAAAATCAATCAGGTTCTTAAAAAGAAGGCTTTTAATTAAAGAAAAAGGTAAAAATCATCTCTGTAAAATCAGTATGGAAAATAACTTTACAGGGTAATTAAACTTAAAGAGCTCAGAGGACCCCCCTCTAGTCTCAGGTTCAAAGTACAGCAAACAAAGATAAACACTCTAGTAAAAGGTACATTTACAAGTTAAGAAAACAAAGTAAAACTAAGACGCCTTGCCTGGCTTTTTACTTACAAGTTTGAAATATGAGAGACTTGTTTAGAAAGATGGGGAGAACCTGGATTGATGTCTGGTCCCTCTCAGTCCCAAGAGCGAACAACCCTTAAAACAAAGAGCACAAACAAAAGCCTTCCCCCCCCCCCCAAGATTTGAAAGTATCTTGTCCCCTTATTGGTCCTTTGGGTCAGGTGTCAGCCAGGTTACCCGAGCTTCTTAACCCTTTACAGGTAAAAGGATTTTGGAGTCTCTGGCCAGGAGGGATTTTATAGTACTGTACACAGGAGAGCTGTTACCCTTCCCTTTATAGTTATGACACGTGCTATCTCTGAGAGGTTTCCATTGTACACCGATCCTGCAGTAATCCTTGTGAGTGTTTGTATTCTCCTCAATAGGCCATCAACGTTGTTAGGCCTTTTTATTGTTGTATCTGAAAGGCTGCTTGTGGGTGTTCCCAACCTCACAACATGTTTCAGTGGCACATACATACCCAAACTTCATAACTTCCTATACAATGATAACCCATACAACGTAACAGGATATTAATGTTCAACAGATTAAGACTTTTAAAATGATACCTCACAAGGCATACTTTGTACAAAGCATGTCATAATTACACTACCATGGTGAATATGGGGTGCAGAGTGTCATTTTGAGGCACAGAGTGTAATGTGGGCATGGAGGGCAGGAAGCCAATTGTGGGGATTCCTCCACATCATGGCCAGACGGCTCCAGCCCCAGACAATCCCAGCAGCATGAGGGGGCCCAGGGACAGCCCTGCTGAGCGCAGTCGCTGTGCCAGTGGCAGGGCATGAGCTGCTGCCAAAGATGCTGGGGCAACTCTCCCCACCTGGTCCTGCCAGGAGGGCATCTGTGCTGCTCCCTGCCCATCTCCCGGGAGGGGAGGTTGCACCTAGTGCTTGTGGTGCGCCAGCTCCCAACAGGTACCTGCAGGTGACATATCTACAGAGCAGTCCATGGGCTGAGCTGCACATCTTATAATACTGCCTGGCGGGAGAGCCCCCTCTGATTGGCTGCTTTGCTCACTGCCCTGCTTCCTGGGGAACAGCAGCCAATCAGAGCTGCTGCAGGAGGCAGGCAGAGCACTCACGCCTCCCCTCAGGAGCCCACACTGCACTCGCAGGTGGGGAGGCAGAGCAGAGGGATGCAGCAGCTCTGCCCCCTACTCCCCATCCTGTGAGCAATAGGGATAGGACAGTGCCTCTGTCCCCTCCCCTCCCCCCTTTAGCACCTGGCCTGGACAGGTGGGGTAAAGAGCTCTTGGAGCAGCATGAGGAGCAGATATGAGGCTGGGGAGTAGAATTGAGTGGGACAGACTTGCTTGCAGGCTAGGGGCACAACTGATGATGGGCCTGGGGGCAGAACAGATGTGGGGGCAGAATTGATGGGGGACTTCGAGGAGAGAGGATTTCTTTGGCGGATGGGTGAAGAATTAATTGCAGAGCAGGGGGATGGTCCGATGTGGGGATGATGAAAGAGCCCCCATTTCCTGGGGAGGGCGCGAAGGGGCTGAAGTGTGGCAGGGCGGCTGCAGGAACCCTGTAAATCCTGTCTGTTAGTGTAGTAATTACTTTATTATGCAGCTGAGCATTTTCAGCAGGAGAGAAGCCCAGGAGTGGCCTCCCTGCCCAGGAACTCAGTGCCTCAGACAGCCCAATCAAAGAGCCGCCCTGACTCAGGTTGTTCCTTCATTCGGGGAAGCCTGTAAATCCTGTCTGGGGTAGCATGAGATTCTTTATGCTGCTGTATCCTCAGCAGGAGAGCAGCCCCAGAACGGTCCCTCCGCTGCATTGGGATAGCTATCCTGGCAAACCCACCTAATATAGACACAGCTGCTATGCTTGTGCTGGGGTAGCTCAGATCAGTTCCCCACAAGCACTGTTTTGCTGGTATAACTGCGCATAAGGTAGGGCTTTTACCATAGAATCACAATCCTGGGAGACATCACTATACCGGCAAAACTTTCCGGTGTAGCCCTGGCCTCAGACAGCCCGATCATAGAGCTGCTCTGAGTTAGGCTGTTCCTTCATTCAGAGCCGGCAAGCGATTGTGACTCCGCCAGCTCTGAACTGCGCCAACAGGGATACGGCCGAGGTTTCCCCTCTCCCAGGTGGCTGGTAAAGCGCTCTGAGGCCGGACGGCATGGCACAGAAGAGAGTTGCAGTTATTGGAGCTGGCGTTTGTGGACTGAGCTCCATTAAATGCTGCTTGGATGAGGGGCTGGAGCCCACCTGCTTCGAGAGAAGTGGCGACATTGGAGGGCTCTGGAGATTTGAGGTGGGTCCGAGTTTCTCTCAATCCTGACTCGCTTGGTGGGGTAGAAATGAAAGTGTTTCCAGTCTTTCCCCCAGGAGAACATTCTCGACAAGCGTTTCTCTGCATGTCCAACCTCTGCTTAGCAGCAAAACAATGCAGGGCCAGTAGCCATGTGTCAGACTCCACCACAGCCTTACCGTGCTAGGGAGCTGTACAAACATCTCCAGCGCTGCTAACACCAGTTCAGCTGCGCTGCACTTAGCCCCCCCTGGGAGCCCCAGCACAGCCGGTATAATCGGTGTGGCACTGAAAAGGGCTGTTGCAGCCAGAGCTCCACCTGCACCAGGTGCTGCTGAGCCGGTTCTAGCCATGGGGGAAGAGTTTGTATAAACACTCTCATAGAGACCAGGCCTCAGGCTCCCTTAGGCCTGTGTGCACCTGCTACGGGCCTGACCCAAAGGCCAATGAAGTCAACAGGAATCTTTCCACTGACCCTAGGGGCTTTGGATTAGGCCCTTAGCAATGTGTGAGGGAGCCTGCAGAGGTGTAACTAATGTGCCCAAGGTGTGAGTTAAAAAAGGCCCCCTCTGCCCTTCACATCCATGTTACATTGTGTTTCTGCTGCCCCCCTTCCCACTCAGTGCTGGCTACAGCTGCCTAGTTTTGCAGATGAGCAGACTCCTCTTGAGTTTTGGCTACCGTAATGTTTATGCTGATACGTACATGCCAGGAAGTAGATTGGAGTATAAATTACCTAAGGGAGTCTCAGTTGGGGCAGAATACCTACTGCACCTCTTAGAGGTGCAGCCCAGAATCTCACCCTGGTCCCCCCTGCACACTGTTTGTGTTGAGCTCCAGAACCACAATGTTCAAGTTGGCAAAGACAAAGGCCAAACACGCTAGCTCAACCCTAGCGCCCAGAGCCTGAGCTGCTCCGCTCTCTCCTGGCAGGGATTGAAAAGTTCAAAGGCCGCTACTCCCACAGCTGGGATTACAAGAAGCCCCGGCAGTTCTCGAGAAAGAGAGTCATTGTGATCGGCATTGGCAATTCAGGAGAGGACCCTGGCCATGCAGCTCAGCCATGAAGCTGATCAGGTTTGGCTGCTGGCTCTCATTCATGGCACAGTGCAGCACCCTGCACCTCACTGGGCTAATGGCAGCAGAACCGACCAATACACCACACCACCACACAAACCCCAGAAACTCCCAAACTAAGGCCTGACTCAACCTCTGCTGACATCAATGGAAAGATGTGTCCAGGGAAGAGCTGTGTATTGTGTTGAAAGATGTCTGGAGCCTCCATAGTTTGGAGAATGCAGCGATCGCTTCAATACAAGAGGGCAAAAGCTGTAGGGGAAATAAATGCAGAGGAAGGAAACAGAACTATGGGCAGAGGAAAGAAAAGGTGGCAAGGTTTAACAAGGAAAACAGGGTCTCCAGTACCCATTTCATAGCAGGCCCAGCCACGTCCCCACTAGCAGCCCAGCGTTCCCCAGGGCATCCCAGAGGATCAGTGTGTCTAGCAGTGACAGGATGCACAGCAGAGGTGGAGGGTCAGGGAAGGTCCCTGTAATGAAACATGTCACCCCCTATGGGAACGTTCAGGGATGGCTGGATTAAGGATACTGACCTGTGAGCATCTGTCAGTCATTTCCAAAGCTGTCCCAGGCCCAGCCCTGCCCCCTGTGTGATCCTACAGTGCCATTCGCTGGGGCTTCACATAGCCATGGACTAAGGATGGCCACTCCCTTCTCTGGGTGCATGGCAGATGTCCAGCCAGAGCCTGACAGCAAGGTTCTCAGCAATGGTGCAGCATAGGCAGTGACACCACGAGCCCACAGATAGCAGTGCAGTGTCAGCCCCGAGCACTGGCTGTACCCTGCCAGGCAGGGAGCAGACAGCTGCTATGTGCAGCCTGCTCTGTTACACAGCCAGGGACCGAGGTCACAGCTCAGTGAGGTTCCTCACAGTCCCAGCCAGGCTCCTCTCTCTGAGATCTCCAAAACCTCCAGTGAGACTACAGCTGGGAGTCGGGGAGTGCAGTGGGGAGCAGGCAAGAGAGAGGTGTATGTCAGTCCAGCAGTTGCCTACCTTGTAAAACAATTGGAATTGCCTAGGGAACTACTGCTGCTGCGATTGATTCCCCTTATTAACCCAGCTGTTTGCAGGCTAGTAAGCAAATACTGATTAAAACTTTACAATGGAGACAGTTTGCCCAAGAATCTCTCCCTTCACTCCATTCACTGGCCAGTACAATGTGGCTGAAGTGTTACAATGAGCATGGAATAGCCTAATGCACTGGATAGCATGTAGCTGTTGTGCTGCTCCCAACAGCTGGTGCAAGAACGTGTGTAGCAAACTCAGCGCAGCCTGTTAAAAAACGGCACAAACCCCAAACTAGCTGTGAATTCTGAACTCAGATTTCACCAACCAACTTCACCAACTTCAAACTCCTCAGGCACTTTCCTGCTTTAACATGGAGTCACAGACAGACAGTCCCCATGGGTACTCTGGTGAGTCTTGCCACCCAGGTGAGTATATCTCAGGCATGCAGGAGTGAAATCAGGAAGGCCAAATCACACTTGGAGTTGCAGCTAGCAAGAGATGTTAAGAGTAACAAGAAGGGTTTCTTCAGGTATGTTAGCAACAAGAAGAAGGTCAAGGAAAGTGTGGGCCCCTTACTGAATGGGGGAGGCAACATAGTGACAGAGGATGTGGAAAAAGCTAATGTACTCAGTGCTTTTTTTGCCTCTGTCTTCACAAACAAGGTCAGCTCCCAGACTACTCCACTGGGCAGCACAGTCCATGGGGCTGGGATGCACTGCATCCGAGGGTGCTAAAGGAGTTGGCAGATGTGATCGCAAAGCCATTGGCAATTATCTTTGAAAACTCATGGTGACCCGGGGAGGTCCCGGATGACTGGAACAAGGCTAATGTGGTGCCCATCTTTAAAAAAGGGAAGAAGGAGGATCCGGGGAACTACAAGCCAGTCAGCCTCACCTCAGTCCCTGGAAAAATCATGGAGCAGGTCCCCAAGGAATCAATTTTGAAGCACTTAGAGGAGAGGAAAGTGATCAGGAACAGTCAGCATGGATTCAACAGCATGGGCTGTTACCGAAATGTCGGGTCCACCTAGCTGAGAGCCAATAACAGCCAGATAAGGAAAAGGTTGCTTTATTCTGCAGAAGAAAGGAGAGCTTTGCACCTTGGTACAAAAACTTTGTCTTACACAAATTTCACAGATCCTTTATACACATTTAGACAAAGACCCTTGCCGTGTTAACACTTGATTGGTGGTTGCCAGACCCGTGCTTCTCCTATCTGGTCAGTGAAAACCGGCTTGGAGCTAGTTCCCTCTGCCTTAAGGCAGAGGAAAGAAGACAGTTCAAAAGTTCAGGCTACTGTGTAGTGAGGTATCTGCTTCCCCCTAATGGCCACTGGTTGATATAAAGGCTGCTAGCTGTTAAGGGGGGTCACTAGTAACTTTTACAGTCCCCCCTTCGGGCCTGACAAGCTTAAAAATTGTCAGGCCCATTACGCAATTTGCGATTAAAGGGGAAATTATTTTTTTTGGAGGGAAATATATTTAGAGCCAAGCGGTTCTGGAGAACCATTTGCCTTAGTTTTTTTTGTGCGATTGCCAAGTTCATCAGGGCATCGGCAGTAGTTTAATTTTTCAGATGTTTTGGTGGATTACCCAATTTTACATGCATTTTTTTTATGGACCTGGCGGGATTCGGTATGTGGGAGCCCACACCCCCCTAATCAGTCCATATGCTTGGAAGGAGCATTGAGAACGTTTGCACTTTCACCCAGAAAGTCTTTAAGTATGTTTTCATGGCCACAGATCAGATGGTACTCCTGATGTGTCTGTAAGGGCAGTGGGCCAAGCCTGAACATGCTAGATTTCACTGCAATGCTTTCCCAGCCTTAGTGATATTTAATACAATTTTTGTTAGTAACTTCTGGGTCATAGAACTAAGGGCGGAGATAACATGTAACTTATTAATTTTAGCCTGTACCTGGGTTAGCTCTGTGCCCCAGAAATAAGGCTAGACAAATTAGAGGATTGGGCCAAAAGAAATCTGATGAGGTTCAACAAGGACAAGTGCAGAGTCCTGCATTTAGGATGGAAGAATCCCGTGCACTGCTACAGACTAGGGACTGAATGGCTAGGCAGCAATTCTGCAGAAAAGGACCTAGGGGTTACAGTGGACGAGAAGCTGGTTATGAGTCAACAGTGTGCCCTTGTTGCCAAGAAAGCTAACGGCATTTTGGGCTGTATAAGTAGGAGCATTGCCAGCAGATCGAGGGACGTGATCGTTCCCCTCTATTCGACATTGGTGAGGCCTCACCAATGTGTCCAGTTTTGGGCCCCACACTACAAGAAGGATGTGGAAAAATTGGAAAGAGTCCAGCAGAGGGCAACAAAAATGATTGGGGGCTGGAGCACATGACTTATGAGGAGAGGCTGAGGGAACTGGGATTATTTAGTGTGCAAAAGAGAAGAATGAGGGGGGATTTGATAGCTGCTTTCAACTACCTGAAAGGGGGTTCCAAAGAGGATGGATCTAGACTGTTCTCAGTGGTACCAGATGATAGAACAAGGGGTAATGGTCTCAAGTTGCAGTTGGGGAAGTTTAGGTTGGATATTAGGAAAAACTTTTTCACTAGGAGGGTGGTGAAGCACTGGAATGGGTTACCTAGGGAGGTGGTGGAATCTCCTTCCTTAGAGGTTTTTAAGGTCAGGCTTGACAAAGCCCTAGCTGGGATGATTTAATTGGGGATTGGTCCTGCTTTGAGCAAAGGGTTGGACTAGATGACCTCCTGAGGTCCCTTCCAACCCTAAATATTCTATGATTCTATGATATCTCTGTGATAGATGGCCCTTCAGACCAAAAATCACAGCAATATTCAGGTTACTCCTAATCCAATAGAACCAGTCACGTACCCCAGGTCATTTGCACCTTAGATCTCACACCAAGGACAATGCTTCTGGCCAATCTTATATTAAACTATATGAGGATTTATTAAATAGGGAAAGGAAACCAGGGAGTTATTTACAAGGTTAAAGCAAGTGACTATAGACACACAAATGAGTTACAGCCTTAGGTTTTAAAACATAATTACAGGCTTTTATAATCAGCAAGCTCTATTCATCCTTCAGGGCTAACCCAAGCTAAGCAGCTTGGGAATCTCTTGCTTGTGCCTAGGAAACTTCTTCCGCCACCCCTGATTTGTCCCTCTCTTGCCATGTGCTCTCAGCTGCAAACTCAGCTAATGAGAGGAGTGACAAGAATCCACTCACGTGACTCATCTTCACAGGGAGGGGAGTAGAACATAAAAACGGCCATGCTGGGTCAGACCAATGGTCCATCTAGCCCAGTATCCTGTCTTCCGACAGTGGCCAGTGCCAGGTGTTTCATAGGGAATGAACAGAGCAGGCAATTGTCGGGTCATCTGTCCCCTGACATCCAGCCCCAGCTTATGACAGAGGATAGGGGTATGCAGAGCATGGGGTTGCATCCCTGACGATCTTGGCTAATAGCAGTGCTGCCAACTCTCATGATTTTGGCATGAGTCTCATGATAATTGTTGTCCTTAAAGCTCCAGCTCATAAGAGTCAAGTGGATATTTCCATCCCCTGTCACTCATTCCCAGCTTCTGGCAAACAGAGGCTAGGGACATCATCCCTCCCCATCCTGGCTAACAGCCATTGATAGACCTATCCTCCATGAATTTATCTAGTTCTTTGAACCCTGTTATAGTTTGGGCCTTCACAACATCCTCTGGCAAAGAGTTCCACAGGTTGACTGTGCTGTGTGAAGAAATACTTCCTTTTGTTTCTTTTAAACCTGCTGCCTGTTAATTTCATTTGGTGACCCCTAGTGCTTGTGTTACGAGGAGGAGTAAATAACATTTCCTTATTTACTTTCTCCACACCAGCCATGATTTTATTCACCTCTATCATATCCCCTCTTAGTCATCTCTTTTCCAAGCTGAACAGTCTGAGTCTTTTTAATCTCTCCTGATATGGAAGCTGTTCTATACCCTTAATCATTTTGTTGCCCTTCTCTGTACCTTTTCCAATTCTAATATATCTTTTTTGAGATGGAGTGACCAGAACTGCACTCAGAATTCAAGGTGTGTGCATGACATGGATTTATATATTGGCATTATGATATTTTCTGTCTCATTAGCTAGCAAATATTTTCTGTCTCATTATCTAGCAAATAGAAAATATGGCAGGTGACTCGCACTGTTCTTTAACGGTTGCTTGGCCCCATGCTGGCTTGAGCACCAGTGCCTGAAATGGCACTTCTACCTTGGATCTACTGCACATTGAGGTAGTGCTGCTGGGGAAACTGAGGCAGGAGCACAGAGGAAGCCTTTAAACTGCAGAGACATTGGGATTGAGGGACTGGGCTCCTCCTCCCAGGCTTTCACTTAGCACCAGCCTCACTCACACAGCCCTCTGAATCAGGGAGTGAACTGCAAATTGAGAGTCAGAGTCATTCAGCTGTCGTTAGCTGCTCTGAGAAGCTGAGTGCCCTAACCACTGGGCCATAGTCATGCTCACACTCTCTGTGCCCAACCATTTTCTAAGCATTTACACACAGTGAACCATCTTCAGCTGGAGAGATTGAGGGAGCCCAGTGATTAGGATACTCTCCTACGAGGTGGGAGACCAGTATTCAAATCCCTGCTCCACATCAAGTAGAAGGGGAAAATTCAACCAAAGTCTTCCACAATCTGGATGAGTGCAAATATCTGAGAGATAATGATTGGGTGTAAACGTGAAGGAGTGTGGGGTTCAGTCCAGACCAGTGAGGGGTTGTGTCACCACTTGCTTTTTAGCCCTGGATACCTTACAATACTTTGCTGTTGTAGCTCCCAATCTGGGATGCTCACAGCCACCCTACAAGCTAGCAGGTCACACCCTATGTGTCTGTGCGCTAGACAGCTCTGGTTCAGCAGCTCTGACCCCAGCAGCCTTTCTACAGTCCCACTCTGGCTTCCATCAGCCTTGGTTACAACCAGCAAGGTGGCCCCAACACACTCCCAGTCCTGAATTTCCCCAGCCCATGTGCTCTGTAATGTCCAGCCCTCTCCTGGACAGTTCAGAGAAATGATAAGGGCCGTTTGTTCCTCCAGAGACACAAAACCCACCATGCTTGCCACATTAATTGGAGCTGACAATCACTTTAATTCAAACACAGCACTGTAGGTTTGGATTAATAGTGAAACCAGTTCATTAACACAAGAAGATAGGAATTGAACTGAGTTCAAGTATGAGATAAAGTTAGAAATAGTTACAAGCAAATAAAAGTGAAAACGCATCTAAAAGTCTAAAACTTAATCTAGCAAGGAACAGTCTTTGCCTAAGCAGGTTTCTCACCTATATTCAGTTTCAGAGACTGCAGCCCCCCGCTGGATGAAGGCCCCATCTTTCTCAGCTTGCAAGAACTCTGTTCTGTTGTGTCTGTCAAATGATGGATGCCTACAATGGCTTCTAACTTTGCTTGTATTTTCCCAAGTTTTATAACTTTGTTTCAAGAGGCATGATGACCTCATGCTATTCTTCCCTTCCTGTGGGCTTCCCATCCTCTGTATGGAAATGGGACTTCCATTGTTTTGATTCCACCATACTTAATTGACATAGGCGACAGATAGCTGTTTTCTCTCCTGTCTGGGAAGGAGCTTGTTTCACCCTGTTTGGCCACAGATTTTAAAGCCCAATACCATTAAATATCCATATTTCCTCATACAGTGTTAATATAGACATTACACAATGCTATTAATCACAAATGTCTTAATCACAAATGTCACAAATCACACATTATCTTTCAGAAAAGATGTCACTCTACACACTTTTATCATACAATAATATTGTATACAGCCAATTGATTCACTTGCTTATCACTGGAGGTACAGCCCTCATGTTTACAGACCATTAACCTTTTGAAATGTATTCTTTGAAAAGTAAAATCCAGACCAAGCTTCTCTTCCCAGCTGGGGGTAAACCCCATGCTGTCTCCTTCCCTACCTGTTAGGGTGAGGTTTGCCTCCATCCCTTCTCAGCTTGATGGGTCTGTTTACGCGATATGTAAATACATTCTCATTGTCTTTCAAAGTACTTTGGAAGTAACTTCCAGGTGGGGAAAGCATGTTCCTAACTTAAATGGGCCCCTCTGCCCTGTTGCACACCTGCCTTCTACAGAACAAATAGCCCAACTGGTGATAAACATCATCTATCTCCATGGACTCCTCAAACAGATCATGTCCGACCGAGGAACACAATTCATGACATGGTTTTGGTGCAAAGCTCTACAGTTGCTTGGGGTCCACACTCATACATCCTCTGCTTATCATCCACAAACTGATGGCCAGTCTGAGAGACTAAATCAGGTTTTGGAGCAATACCTGTTGTGATGCTTTACAAATTTATCACCAGAATGACTGGTCAGCCCTTCTGCCCCAAGCAGAGTTTGCCTACAACAATGCTGTCCATGTCCCCACTGGGCAATGTCTTTTTTATACAAACTTCAGTTTCTATCCCTGGCTCCACCCAGTTCTATTCTCCACTTCTGCAGCCATTGGCTGGGAATGGTTGATCCACAAGGTCCAGGAGACCGTAAAACACATCTTGAAAATGCAAAGAAGGACTACAAGCAACATGGGCCATTGGTGTCAGGAAGGCCCAGAATTTGCAGTGGGACAGTGGGTGCTGCTCTCAGCAGAACACCTCTACATAGACCGGTCCTATTGCAAACTGGATCACCAGTACCTTGGTCCAGACTAGATCAGCCAGGTGATCAACCCTCTGACCATTCAGCTCTGACTACCCAGATCTTTCAGGGAACACACAGTGCTTCATGTGTCTCTCTTAAAGTATTAAGTTGACAACCCCTTTGCACATCAAACACAACCACCTCCTCCCTCAGTGCATGTCCAGAGTCATGATGAATATATAGTCTATGAAATACTGCATTCTAAAATGAAATATGGCTCCCTTGGCATCTCATTGACTAGGAGGGCTACAGCCCCAAGGAGTGATCCTAGAAGGCAGCATCCCAGCTCTATGCACCCAAACATGTGGTTGCCTTCCATGTAGCCCACCCAAACACACTTGACCCACTTGATCCTGAGATACATAGACACAAATGTTCACGGTGAGCCTTCCGGGCCCAGTGAGGATGTGAGTGGTGAGGAGATGCCTGATCTTCCAGTTAGTCAGATTGCAGGTGACCTGGCAGCTACTGCACCATCCATATCTCCAGCTCAAATGGATGTAACCATGCACATTCCTGAAGAAAAGTGTAGATCAGAGAAAAGTGTGGTGGAGGCACAAGAAACAGATGCAGCTGAGCTTAGTTCCTTAAGTCTAGATGATCCAGGACTGTGGACCCACTTGAGCAGTAGCCTAAGGGATTTCCTTGTACTGCATGAGCCACAGCAAATGAAAAACTTCATGTTCCCCAAAGACAATGAAAACAGAAGTTTACATCCAACACATTACTGGCGTGAAATCCCCAATGGTGACAAAGTGGAGAGGCCATGGCTTATGTACTCAAAAACCCAGAATGCTGCATACTGTTTTTGTTGCAAATTCTTTCAGTCTAATGTTCCAGCCACATTGGGTTCTACAGAAACAAAGGACTGGAAAAATCTGGCTAGAAATCTGGCATGCCATGAGAAGGCAGCAAATCACCAGAGAGCACCCGACCGGCCTCCCCCTCGCCCCTTCACCGTGAGCCGGCTGCACGATTTGCAGCCGGTTCGTTTCCAGACCGCGCTGAGGAAACATCTATACACGCTCATTCTCCACACCCTTCACTTCCTCACCCTCGCGTCCCGCACTGACACAAAGTGGCGGGACCTCCTGTTACCTCTAGAGGGTGAGGAGCCCCGATGGGCCAGCCTATATTCCACCCTAGACCCGAGGCCCACCAGGGATATCAGTTGGTGGCCTTCACGGGGCCGTGAGCATAGGCGTGTACTTGGCACGGGTTCACCCACATCCCGGACACCTGCCCCTTCTGCAGCGTGAGGGAGACCCTGGCGCACGTTTACCTGGAGTGCGCCAGGTTGCAGCCCCTATTCTGGCTCCTCTTAGATATCCTGTTACATTTTTGGTTGCACTTTCCCCCTCATCTTCTTCTCTATGCACTCCCTATCCATGGCCCCACAAAGTCACGGGACCTCCTGGTCAACCTCCTCCTAGCCCTGACTAAAATGGCCATCTATAGAACCAGGGAGAGGAGGTTGGCTGATGGGGTCTCCTGTGACTGTGGGACCTATTTCCGATCCTCCGTCCGCTCACGCATCCGGACAGAGTTCCTCTGGGTGGCGTCCGCTGGCTCCCTTGAAGCCTTTGAGGAGCAGTGGTCGCTGTCCGGGGTTCTCTGCTCGGTGTCCCCGTCTGGTTCCCTTAGTTTGACCCTTTGACCTCACTCCTATCCCTGTTATTTTATTAGTTGTCCCCCGGAATTATTTGGCTTCCAGGTCCTGTGGATCCTCCCCTTAGGCTGGGGGGAGGTCCTTTACCAGTGGGCGCCCACTTCCTGGATCCCAATTGGAGCATTCCATAGGTGGAAAGAGACTAAGGTTGAGATGAGATTGAGATGAGACTAAGGTTAAAGGCCACCATTGATGATCAGCATCAAGAGAAGATTGCATCAGAGTCTCTTTACTGGCAAAATGGTCTGAAAAGGCTCATTGCCATTGTGAGAATGCTTGCTACCCAAACCTAGCACTGTATGGCACTTCAGATCAGCTGTATGTGCCAAACAATGGAAACTTCCTTAAAATTGTGGAGCTGATGGCTGAGTTTGATGCTGTACTCCAGGAGCATCCAAGAAGAGTCACCACCCAAGAAATGTACACACACCACTACCTTGGAAAAACAATTCAAAATGAGATCATACAGTTACTGGCAACAAAAGTCAAACAGAAGGTTGTGGCAGATCTGAAGTCAACAAGTTATTACTCTGTTATTATGGACTGCACACCTGACATCAGCCATAGGGAACAAATGACTTTAATGATGCGTTTTGTAACAACAACAGAACCTAGTGAAAATGTCCCCGCAATGGTGAGTGTCAGAGAGGATTTTCTAGAATTTATTGACATTGATGATACTACAGGAGCTGGTATGACAAATGTGCTTCTTAAAAAGTTTCAGAGTAGCAGCCGTGTTAGTCTGTATCCTCAAAAATAACAGGAGTACTTGTGGCACCTTAGAGACTAACAAATTTATTAGAGCATAAGCTTTCGTGGGCTACAACCCATCCGAAGAAGTGGGTTGTAGCCCACGAAAGCTTATGCTCTAATAAATTTGTTAGTCTCTAAGGTGCCACAAGTACTCCTGTTATTCTTCTTAAAAAGCTGGAAGATACGGGAATTGCAATAGCTGACATGAGAGGTCAGGGCTACAATAATGGTGCCAACGTGAGAGGAAAGAACAGAGGAGTGCAGACACAGATCCGAGAGTTAAACCCTCGAGCTTTTTTTGTCCCATGCAGTTCTCATTCACTGAACTTGGTGGTCAGTGATGCAGCATCAGCTTCTAGTGAGGCTGCTTAATTTTTTAATGTAATTCAAAGCATCTATGTATTTTTCTCTGCGTCAACTCATCGATGGCAAATTTTGAAGCAACATCTGGGAACATCCTCTCTGACACTGAAACCACTGAGTGCCACATGATGGGAAAGTCGAGTAGAGGTGATAGAGCCTATCAAACACCAAATTGGGAAGATAGATGATGCCATAGTTGCCATTATGGAGGATAATGCTATGACAGGAACTGTTCGTGGGAAAACAGTGGCAGGGGGAAATGGAATCACCAGAAACATACATAACTTCAAATTTCTGTGTGGCTTAGTGTTGTGGCATGACATACTGTTTGAAATAAATGTTGTAAGCAAGAGACTCCAAGGTGTTTACCTTGATATATCTGGAACAATGGAACAACTGGACAAAGCAAAGTCATACCTACAGTCTTACCGGTCAGATGAGGGATTTCAAAATGTTCTGAAGAGTGCACAGAAGTTTGCAGAGGAACTTCACACTGAAGCTATTTTCCCACCCATTCAAAAATACAAGAGTCACCGAAGAAGAAGACATTTTGATTACGAGGCACGGGATAATCCCATAAGAGACCCCAAACAACAATTCAAAGGTAAATTCTTTAACCAGGTGCTAAATTGTGCAATACACAGGGCCGGCTCCAGGGTTTTTGCCGCCCCAAGCGGCGAAAAAAAAAAGTCCCGCCATCGCGATCGGCGGCAGCTCCACCGCGCCGCTTTCTTCTTCGGCGGCAATTCGGCGGCAGGTCCTTCCCTCCGAGACGGACAGGGACCCTCCGCCGAATTGCCGCCGAAGAGCCCAACGTGCCACCCCTTCCCCTTGGCCGCCCCAAGCACCTGCTTGCTCAGCTGTTGCCTGGAGCCGGCCCTGGCAATACAGTCAGTTGAAGAACGTTTCATGTAGCTCAAGGAACACAGCAGTATATTTGGGATGTTGTATGATATTCCAAAACTCCTCATTATACCTGAAGAAGACCTACACCAGCAATGCAGGGCACTAGAGACAGTGTTGACACATGATGACATGCGCGACATTGATGCGAGTGATTTAGGTGATGAACTGAAAGCCCTTTCAAGATACATTTCAGCAGGATCAGCTCCAAAGGCTGTTCTGGAATATATGTGCACAAATAAGATGACCACCCTCTTTCCAAAAGCTTTTGTTGCTCTGCACATATTTCTAACACTTCCTGTAACAGTTGCCAGTGGAGAACGCAGCTTCTCCAAGCTGAAATTAATAAAAACACATCTACGCTCCACAATGACACAGGAGAGGCTGGTCGGCCTTGCAACCATCTCAATAGAGCATGAGCTGGCCCAGACTGTGGACCTTCAGCAAGAAGCAGTTCAAATCTTTGCAACCAAGAAGGCATGGAAAGCACCACTTTGATTATTCAAACAGATAAAAATGCCAGTGTTTACTATGCAGACAAGAAAAGTTACATTTGCTGTTCAGGCGTTTGAAAGTTAAGTGTTACTTAAAATTTTTGAACAAGGCATTTTAAGTTGTTAGTTCTCCTTTATTGGGGTAGATAGCAGAGCAGTACAATGAGAGGAGTAGAACAGGAAGAAGGCAGAATAGAGACCTTTCAAAGTTTTAGCCCAAGCGAGGGGGCATGGGGGCTTCATCTGAGCTCTCAGCCTCAGGTGCCAAAATGTTGTGGGCCGGCCCTGGGCTGGACCACTTGCATGAGAGGGCCATTTTTCACAGGGACAGCAAAAGGCACCTCCTTGACATGAGGGCAACTCCCATGGGAAATGAGAAGCCCCTGATCCAAAGCACAGAGACGTGAGAGCTTCTCCATGAAACAGTTGGAAGAATTGGGCAAAATAACAGCTCTTTACATAATCTGTTTCTGAGAAAAGCTGAGCCATTTCAGCTGAAACTTTAGAGTAAAATTCAGCCTGGGGTGGGCATGGGAAATTTCAGGCCAAACCGCAAACATTTGGCAAAGCTATAAACCACTGACAATAGAGCTGGATAATGGGAAATGTCAATAACAGGCAGTGCTACCAGCCCTGCCTATAAGAATAGAAGGGAGCAGAGCAGAGATATTTAAAATCAGTAACTGTTGACTGACCTGTTCTTGCCTAGCCTGGTTTTGATCCCTTTTGTCATACGGAATCTTTTGCAGTGTTACGGTGTCTAGTGGTGAGTATCATGGACCTTTAGGGCTGGCAGGAGGAGGAATGGGAAGTGAAGAACTTGGTGGAAAGGAGGCTAATGGGCTATGGATGGGCTAAGCTAGAGGGAGAGGAGAACTGCTGGTCTCAGAAGGGGAAATGGAGGGAGAGTGGCTGGAATACAGGGGGAGGGTCCATGTTACTCATGGCTGGGAGCTTTTGCACAGGGGCTTGCTCATGCTGGAGCTTCAGCATTTTCTCTCTGCAGCAGAGGCTGCTCTGCTCATCACCTCTTCCATCGCCAACATGCACCTTCCCCAGCTGCGCTCTCACCTCCCCGGGAGCAGCCTGGAGCCGAGGCTGGGTCAGGTACTGGGGAGTCTGGGCTGTTAAGGTGTCTTCCCTCCTCTCTGAGCATGTGCAGCCACAGCAGGGGCTGCAGCTTCCTTTCAGGGTGGCCTGCCCAGGTCGGAGAAGGCTTGTTGGCAGATGCATGGTCTCAGGCCCTGCTGGGATCCTCTGACAGCAAAGGGTTAAAGGGAAGCGGACGCAGCAACCAGGCTGAAGCACTCAGGAAGTTGCTCACTAGCTGCTTACAGTGGGCAGGAGCGACTGGTCTAATGAGGACAGCTCTCCCTGCCCTGCCTCGCCTGGAGGCTGTCTGCTGCTCCGTGCCAGGTCCCAGAAGTGCACAGGTCTGGCCAGTGCAGCTGCAGAGGGAGGGACTCTGGGATGGGAGCTAGTGCTGTGGGATGTGTCTGAGCCTGCAGAAGATTGGCCTGGTGTGACTCCCTGAGTGCAGCCCCTTGGCCACACTGAGGCCCCAGGGAGGGGAAGAGTGAGAGGGCAAAGGGAAGGGGAGATTACACCAAGAGGGTGAGCGCTGCTTGGGGTGGGTGCACACATAGGCAGCGGCTATAAGAGGCCAGGAGAGGCTAAGCTTCCCCAAACAGGCTAAGCTTCCCCATGCCTTTGGAGCATGCGGCCGCCAAAAGAGTGCCCTGGCCTTGGCCCCACCCATGCTACACCCAAGGCCCAGCTCCCGCTCATCCTCTTCCCCCCGAGGCTCCGCCCTTCCTCTGCTTCTTCCCATCCCTGCTCCACCCACATGGGGGCCTCATGGGAGGGGGCGAAGAGGCATGCCCAAGGGGTGAGCAGCCAGCCAGCTGTCTGTGTGGCCGGAGGGCGAGGGAGGCAGGTGAGGGGCTGAAACGGCAGGAAGGGTGGGAAGGAGGGGCCGGGGGATGGGGCGAAGAGGCACCAGCAGCAGGCGGGGTGTGTGGGCGTGGCTTCAGAGAAGGAAGCCAAGCAGGGGCGGACCTCAAGGCGGGGCTACAGTCCAGGAGCACCCAGCCTCACCAGCTGAAGGAGTCATGCGCCGCCCATCAGTATGCAGCAGCTGATGTGTCATGGGGCAGCTGCAGAAACCCTGTAAATCCTGTCTGGGGTAGCATGAGATTCTTTATGCTGCTGTATCCTCAGCAGGAGAGCAGCCCCAGAACGGTCCCTCCGCTGCATTGGGATAGCTATCCTGGCAAACCCACCTAATATAGACACAGCTGCTATGCTTGTGCTGGGGTAGCTCAGATCGGTTCCCCACAAGCACTGTTTTACTGGTATAACTGCGCATAAGGTAGGGCTTTTACCATAGAATCACAACCCTGGGAGACATCACTATACCGGCAAAACTTTCCCGTGTAGCCCTGGCCTCAGACAGCCCGATCATAGAGCTGCTCTGAGTCAGGCTGTTCCTTCATTCAGAGCCGGCAAGCAATTGCGACTCCTCTCCAGCTCTGAACTGCGCCAACAGGGATACGGCCGAGGTTTCCCCTCTCGCAGGTGGCTGGCAAAGCGCTCTGAGGCCAAACGGCATGGCACAGAAGAGGGTTGCAGTTATTGGAGCTGGCGTTTGTGGACTGAGCTCCATTAAATGCTGCTTGGATGAGGGGCTGGAGCCCACCTGCTTCGAGAGAAGTGGCGACATTGGAGGGCTCTGGAGATTTGAGGTGGGTCCAAGTTTCTCTCAATCCTGACTCGCTTGGTGGGGTAGAAATGAAAGTGTTTCCAGTCTTTCCCCTAGGAGAACGTTCTCTACAAGCATTTCTCTGCATGTCCAACCTCTGCTTAGCAGCAAAACAATGCAGGGCCAGTAGCCATGTGTCAGACTCCACCACAGCCTTACCGTGCTAGGGAGCTGTACAAACATCCCCAGCGCTGCTAACACCAGTTCAGCTGCGCTGCACTTAGCCCCCCCGGGAGCCCCAGTGCAGCCGGTATAATCGGTGTGGCACTGAAAAGGGCTGTTGCAGCCAGAGCTCCACCTGCACCAGGTGCTGCTGAGCCGGTTCTAGCCATGGGGGAAGAGTTTGTATAAACACTCTCATAGAGACCAGGCCTCAGGCTCCCTTAGGCCTCGGTGCACCTGCTACGGGCCTGACCCAAAGGCCAATGAAGTCAATGGGACTCTTTCCACTGACCCTAGGGGCTTTGGATCAGGCCCTTACTAATGTGTGAGGGAGCCCACGGTGGTGTAACCAACGTGCCGAAGGTGTGAGTTAAAGAAGGCCCCCTCTGTCCTTCACATCCATGTTACATCTTGTTTCTGCTGCCCCCCTTTCCCACTCAGTGCTGGCTACAGCTGCTTAGTTTTGAAGATGACCAGACTCCCCTGAGTTTTGGCTATCGTAATGTTTATGCTGATAGATACATGCCAGTGAGTAGCTGGCATGTACGTAAGGGAGTAATCTCCATAGGGTGTGTGCAGGATTACAGCAGGATTTCCAGTGCACTTAAAGAAACGTCATTGTGTTCCCACTGCACCCCGTGCTAATCTCATGTGACAAGAACAAACTTCTGTGTGACTGTCATTCACCATCTGTAAGGGGGCCTTGTTATTGGATTTTTAGAGCTTTACTTTGTGGGAGGTCACATGGCAGGTGTTACACTCTATAATGTTCTCCTGCTCCCTGCAGGAGAATCCCGAAGAGGGCAGGGCCAGCATCTACAAATCTCTCATCATCAACACCTCCAAGGAGATAATGTGCTTCAGTGACTTCCCCATCCCGGATGATTTCCCCAACTACATGCACAACTCCAAAATCATGGAGTATTTCTGCATGTACGCCAACTACTTCGACCTTCTGAAATACATTCGCTTCAAGGTGAGGAGAGCTGGCCCAGCGAGCAGGGGTAGGACTCTGTGTGTGTGTGTTGTGTGTGTGTGCACGTGCACACACAGGTGTGCCAAATCTAGGTGAAAGAATCCTCCCTCCCGCTGAGGAAACACCTCACACTCATAGAGCAGGGAGAGCCAGACAAGCTGTTCTGGGACCTCCTTTCGTCTGGGGGCTGCCTGGCGGAAGTTACAGCCCAGCTCCCAGGAACCACCATAGCCCCATTCCCTGTGGGAGCCAGTGAACCCGCAGAGGCCATGAGGCAAAACCCAGCAGAGCCCAGCTGGCCTCCTGCTTCTGGTCCCAGCTGTGCACTGGCCTCGTGCTGCCTGGCTGGGTTGCTGACTCAGGCACGAGGAGGAGGTTAGTGTCAGGGGCTCTGTTCCGAGGGAATGGATGAAATTCCCTGGTGCCAGCTCTGAGTGCCCTTTTCCTTCCAGACCACGGTGGTCAGTGTGACAAAGCGCCCGGATTTCTCCACCACAGGCCAGTGGGACGTTGTCACGGAGACTGAGGGGAAGCAGGAGTCAGCCATCTTCGATGGGGTCATGGTTTGCACCGGCCATCACACCAACGCCCATCTGCCACTGGACTCCTTCCCAGGTAGGATGCGAAGTGCAAAACTAATACTAAACCCTTTATGTCTCTCTGCATTGCCATACATTATGTTCTAGTTCCAGTCCCTCCATCCCCTCATGTGGCCTGGGACCAGAGGGGTTTCCTGATGGAGATGGCGGCAGGTCTGCAGAGGCTCCTGGTGGATGCACAGGTCTGTCCTGGAGGCAGCATTTACAAGAGCACTCAGCATTGACCCAACTCTCTTTCCATGGACATCACTGGGAGCTGAGTTAACCCAATGCTGAGCACTGTGGAAAAGCCCACCCATAATGCCCCTGCCTGTGCAGTACCTGGGGCAGGGGTGCTATGTGTGTGGATATCTCACAGGTCTGAGGCCTGTGTTGTACCTGAGGAGGGGTATGGTGGGGCAAATTTTACATGCCTCTGCCTCTGCTGCACCTGCAAGGGGTCATTAAAGGACTTGAGTCTCCAGGGCTGCTGATCCAGCAGCGACTCACAGTGGTGGTGAGGGATCAAACGTGCAAGGAAAGCAAATCCAGGACCAGATCACTACAGTGGCATACCATCCCCGATGAGAAACTGAGTTCCACCATCCAGGGCTGATTTGCTAAGACAGTTGAGGGCTTAATTGCTAAGATATGGAGCCTTCAGTACTCTAGATGCTGATTTTCAGCCATTCATTCCGGGACCTACTTTGAAAATGCTTGCCCTGCTAGTGCAGCTAGGTCAAGATTGCTTGCAGCACAGGTGCAGAACGCAGCACTGAGTCACACTCTCTGTCATGCTGTTAGTCTGTCATCACCACCAGACCGGGAGTCCTGTTAAAAAGCAGGAAAGGCAGTGTGCCCTTGTGCGCCTGGGACCCAAGAAACCTGGCTTCTATTCCCAGCTCTAGCTCTAGTAAGTGCCCAAGGGTGACCTTGGGCAAATCACTTCACTGCCCCGTGCCTCAGTTTCCCCATCTGTAAAATGAGGATGCTGCTACTGACCTCCTTTGTAAAGCATTCTAAATTCCTCTGATGGAAAGCTAGGGATTATTTTAGTTATTAATCATAACAATCATTGTAATTAACTGGCCAGTTTCCTTGTGTACATGGGCTTAAAGGTGACTCACAAGGTGTGTAGGGTGGGGGCAGAGTTACCCTCCTTTGCTTCATTTTGTACAAAAGCCGTTTTTAAAATGGTTTTTTTCTGCTTGTCACTTGCATTGGAAATCGAGGGGTCCTCTCTATTCCTGGGCACTCTGTGGTTGGCTGGAGAACAAGCAGATGATGATATCACACATACCAAGGATGTGGACCTTGATTCCACTGACAGGGAAGGGATTTTTTACTCAGTGTTTCAAACTGCTATTCCCTTGAATCTCAGACCCCCAGGACAATGCAGGAGGCATGGGGCACGCCCATAGCTGCTCTGCTCCTTCTTTGCAGGGATTGAAAAGTTTAAAGGCCGCTACTTCCACAGCCGGGATTACAAGAAGCCCCAGGAGTTCTCGGGGAAGAGAGTCATTGTGATCGGCATTGGCAATTCGGGAACAGACCTGGCAGTGGAGCTCAGCCACACCGCAGATCAGGTTTGGTTTAGGGAATTATTTTACACCACGGAACGGTCAGAATGTTGTGGCCCATCACTGTGTGACTTCTGCTGACTCAGCAGCCGAGTGCTCTGCCCCCCCTCCCCCCGCCTCCCATGCTCTGCCCCCCACATGGCTACACCTCCCCGCCAGAGTGCAGCCATACTCGGGCGGCCCATTCCCCTCTCCAATCCACACTGGGGAAATCTTCCACTTCCTGTGTTTTCCCCCCATGTGGAATTCCCATTGATTTCAATGGTGTGCCGGCAGACTGGGCAACAGAGGGGGGCACTGAGGAATGGGGAGCAGATCTGGAAGGCCCACCCATGCAGACTTGCTCAAACTGCTATGCATCAAAGTTCATACCCGCTCTGCTTTGCCTAGGGAGCCTGTCAGAGACATCAGGCCTACAGCCCTGGGGGAATGCTGAATTGAGAATCCACACCTGCTGTGTTACAGGGGTTACCATCTGCTAAAATACCCCGCAAACTGAGTGAGCAAGGCCAATAAGCCTCTGAGTCTATGTTGCTCCCAACAAACAGCCATTGAATTCCAGTTCTGTTGTGGACGGGGCACGTGCCCCGGACACAGTTCATGTTACTCCATCTCCCTGAGCTGCAGCCCCTTGGTGCTACCTGAGCAGCACAAGAGGTCCAGACTCCAGCTGTAGCTCGCTGGAGGAGAGTTCTTCTAGTGGAGCTGGGGAGCTCGCTGCAGCCAGCTGCTACACCAGCTGCCCTCACCCCAGCCTTGCAGAGGAGCATGTCACAGCACAGCTCCATTCTGCCAATTCCCAGCTGACATGGTCCCTTAGGGAAAGTCATGGCCCTTTTAGACCTATTGAGGTGTCTAAACTGGCCTCCATTCTTCTGATAATGCCAGCTTTCATCACCCCTTACACAATATCCAAACAAGCTCCTTCATACTTTGTCCCATTCTGCCCTCACGCTGGGAGGAACTTCCCATAACCATCTGCGAATCCCTTCTTAAAACTCTGCTTTGCTGTGCTCCTTATTAGGCAACCGGTTTTCTGAAACCACTGCCCATCGTGCTGACCAGCACTATCTCATTGTTTTCTTCGGCTGCCTGTCTCCACCTGTTCTTTCTCTGGGGCAGGGAACCTCTTTTTGTTTAATATGATCAAGATACTTAAATGCCACCCCTGTCTAATAATTATAAGTAAGGCTAAGTTTTAGTCATGGGTATTTTTAGTAAAAAGCATGGACAGGTCACAGGGCAATAAACCAAAATTCACAGGCCCATTACCTGTCCACGACTTTTACTATAAATACCCATGACTAAATCTTAGCTGCTCCTGGAGCTGCGGGCTGCCTCTGCTGCTCTGAGGGGGCGATCCCCAGGGCACTGCTGCTGCTCCAGGACCACTGATCTGGGGCTGCCCCCGGGATCACTGCTGCTCCGGTGGCCCCCAGGGCCAGCCGCACCTGTCACTGCCCAGGGCTAAGCCAGCAGCAGCCGGTGCAGCTGGCCCCAAGGCCACCCAAGCACCTGGCCCTACAGTCGCCCCAGCAGCAGCCAGTGTGACTGGCCCAGGGGCCAGTTGCTCAGGCAGCCCCGGGTCAGCCACACCAGCCACTGCAGCTGTGGTACTCACGGAGATCCCGGAAAGTCATGGAATCCGTGACCTCCGCGACAGACTCGCAGCCTTAATTATAAAGAAACACATATAGAAGTGAACCGTTCGCTGCCATGTGAATGGCTCTTGGCCAAAGAGGCTCTTGGCAAGTCACTTGAAGGCCTATGGTTTCCAACAGCTCTTCTTTCTCCCTCTTTCAGGTCTTCCTTAGCACCAGGCGGGGTGCATGGATACTTGGTCGGATTGGAGAAGAAGGGTACCCCATGGACACAATTTATGTCACTCGCTATATGGAATTCCTCAGGCGCATTGTGCCTCTATCCTTGCTTAACTACTTTACAGAAAAGAAACTGAATGCAAAATTCAACCATGCAATCTATGGCCTGCAGCCTGCACACAGGTGAGCTGGGGAGATTAGGAGACTTTCTCCGGGCTGTGGAGCCAGGAGGGGAAGGGTCATCTTCATTGTGCCCACACAGCCTCCTCACTTCCTTGCACATGGATTCCACAGGAGAGTGGAGAGCTGGGATGTGTCAAGCACTGGAGAGAGGTCCAGCTCCCACGGCAGAATGTATGGGCTCAAGCAAACCTGCAGCTAGAGCAGGGGTGGGCAAACATTTTGGGCCGAGGGCCACATCTGGGTGGGGAAAGGGTATGCAGGGCCGGGGCTTGGGGTTGGGGTGTGGGAGGGAGTGTGGGGTGTGGGAGGGGGTGCGATGTGCAGGAAGGGGCTCAGGGCAAGGGATTGGGGCAGAGGAGGGGTGCGGGGTGTATGGGGGGCTCAGGGAAGGGGGTTGGGGTGCAGGAGGGGTGTGGAGTGCAGGAGGGGGCTCAGGGCAGGGGGTTGGGGTGCAGGAGGGGTGCAAGGTGCGGCAGGGGGCTCAGGGCAGGGGGTTGGGGTGCAGGAGGGGTGCAAGGTGCAGGCAGGGGGCTTAGGGCAGGGAGTTGGGGGGCAGGATGCAGGAGGGGTTTGGGCTCCGGGGTGGCAGCAGCGCGCACCAGGGCCAGGGCAGGCTCCCTGCATGCCTGCCCTGTCCCCAGCCCCACGCCACTCCAGGAAGCGCTGCGGCCCCTGGGGGTGGGGGGAGGGGCGGAGGGCTCTGCGTGCGCTGCCCTTGCCGCACCTCCAGGTACCTCCCCCGAAGCTCCCATTGGCCGTGGTTCCCTGTTCCCGGCCAATGGGAACTGCGGGGGGCGCTGCCTAGACACAGGGGCAATGCACGGAGCCCTTCCCCCACCCCCACCCCGTCTGGGGGGCCGCAAGGATGTGGTGCCGGTGGCGGCACAGGCCGGATCCAAAGCCCTGAGGGGCTGGATCCGGCCCGCAGGCCGTAGTTTGCCCACCCCGAGCTACAGTCTCTAGGGTTTGGGTTCGATCCCATTGGTGTGCCAGATCCCCCAGCCAATCTCTGTTCATCATCAGGGGCCCAGCTCGCATTGCTGCTGCTGCTGCTGCTGTGCCAAATCTGTCAGCATTTGCCTCACCTGGGACCTAGATCTTATTCCCACTGCTACCCTACAGCAAACACCCTTCTTCTGCAGCTTTTGCTGACAAAACAGCGGAGGTGTGCACGCCAACAAAACTTTCCTGCTTTGCCGACAAAATAAAACCACCTCGACGAGAGGCAGAGAACTTTTTGTGGCAATGTTAGATCGACAAAGTGTCAGTGTAGACACTGTGTTCGTTATGTCGCTGAAACTGGCCTCCAGGAGGTATCCCACAATGCCCACCATGACCGCTCTGGTCACTGTTTTGAACTCTGCTGCCCTGCATCCAGCTATAAGGCATACGCTCCTCCCCTTTCAAAGCCCCAGGAAGGGTTGAAATGCCTCAGCGTGGAGAGCTCACATAGCTACTGCCCAGCTGAGCATGCTGGCTCCTGGCGCAAATGCACTCCTACCTGGACTACAGGGGAGGGGTGGATCTCCTGGGTATGCGGGGACAGGAAGCTGTGGGAGAACTCGGGGGGGGGGGGAAATCATGGAATCAAAACATTAACCTGGACTCCTGCTCTTCCTGGCACTAGGACCGCAGCGGCAGGCAGGCAGGTAGGGTAGGCTGCTGCTGAGGGGTGGGGGGGAAGAGATTCGTGTTGTGCAGAGCCCGGAAGTAAGGCAGGGGCTGATGTCGGGGTTTCCCCATCCCCCCACTGGTGTACTGGTCTCTGCAGAGCTGGGGTGCGGGGACAGGAGGACACCAACTGTCTGTGCACCAGCTTCTGCTTCAGGATTGGTTGCTTCCAGCTGCTGTCTGAACTTGAAGAGACAGCATGCCAGCACACTCACTCCCCCGCCACACACACTCTGTCTCTCTCTCAAACACACACACACTCCCTGTCACATACTGTCTCCCCCTGCCACACACACACACTTCTGTGGCTTTCTTGTGTTTAGCAATGTCAGTTTCATCAGATTACCAAGTACTACTTTAAAAAGTGCAAGGGCGTCAGAGCCATCCCAAAAGTGAGGGGCCCTTCCCCTCCTCTTCCCCTTGAGGCCCCAGCCAAGTGGGAAGCTGGAGCAGGGCCAGGGAGCCGAAAGCAGCCCCCTGCCCGTGTCCCCGCCCCCCAGGCTCCCCACTCAAGGCAGGTGGAGAGACCCAGGCTCCTCACAGCTGTCCGTGCGGCTCTAACCTGGGCTGTGTGGGGGGCCCAAGGAGAGCAGCCCCCATCCCATGTCCCCACCCACCGGAACCCCCCGCCAGGGCAGATGGAGGAGCTGCGACTCCACACAGCTACCTGCGCAGCTCTTACCATGTTAGGGCTGCAGCTCCGAGCCCCCATCTCCCCGCAGCTGGAGCCGGGTTGGGGACAGCTGCGGGAAGCTGTGTGGAGCTGTGATGTCTGAGACTAACATTTTGTCATTCATATTTTTAGTAAAACTCACGGACCGGTCACGGTCAATAAAGAAAAATTCATGGAAGACCATGACCTGTCAATGACTGTTACTAAAAATATGCGTGACAAAATGGGGAGCTGCAGGATCCCCACACCGCCTGCATGGGTCCCCGGCTCAGAGCTCCAGGGTCCCCCTGCCGCCTGCGGTGGCCGGGAGCTATGGGACACCTGGGCAGTGGGGCCACCCAAGCTCCAAACTGTGGTGGGCGGCAGGGGAACCCCGCAGCTCCCAACCACAGAGGGCTGAAGTCACGGATGTCTCTGGAAGTCATAGATTCCGTGACTTCCGCAACCTCCATGACAAAATTGTAGCCTTAGTGATGTCTAAACAGTCTCACTCAGTTAATTCTGGTCCAGAAAGAGAGAATTTCATGCCTTTAACCATTCTCATCACCTGTCTCTGGCACCCCTCGGTTTCTGTTCAGTCTTTTTGGCGATGGAAACCAGAACTGAACCCAGGACTCTAGCTAAGGGCACGGCCCTGCCATACAGAACTGCAGATCAAGTCAGTATTTTCCAGGCCATTCCTTATGCTCCCTAATGTTACCTGCTGCTTCAAGCACTGCTGCGCATTGAGAAGAGGTTTTCATTGAGTGGTACGCAATGCGGCCCACATATTTTTCCAGAGTGGTTACAGTTAATTTAGACCCCAGCCTTGTTTATGAGTAGTTCAGATTACTCTTTGCAATGCACATCACCTTACATTTGTCAGCTTCTCCTGCCAACATGCTGCCTAGCTACCTACCTTCTTACCACCCGTGGTCAGTCGGAGAGCCTTTGTCCCTTGCATCGCAAGTGGTCAGTGGTTTTTCTTCTTCTGTTTAGCCCTGTGCTTCTCTGTAGATAGTTTTAAGCGTTGTTAGTTAGTAGTTAAGTACCTGTTAAGTATTTAGTTAAATAGTGTCGCAGCGGGGACTTCACTCCCGTGGTGGTGGGGCATGCCCCAATCTCCAGGTTTCAAGCCCTGCTTGTCCTGTAACAGGCCAATGCCTGTTAGTGACCCGCACAAGAGTTGTTTGCAGTGCCTCAGGGAAACCCATATAAAGGAGCATTGTCGTATCTGCCAGAACTTTCGTCCACAGACTCAGAAGGAGTGCGACATCCACCTCAGGGCCCTCCTGTGTCCAGCTTTGGAGCCAGTGCAGCCTGAACCAGCACCCAGCACTTCAACTTTGGTGCATAGCGCACCTCCGGCACCAAGGTCCTCCCGGCACCGATCCCCGTCACCAAAGCGGAAGCCTAAGAAGATGGCATCAGCCGAGACCAACAAAGGGGCTCCTGGCAAAGGACCCTGTTCAGGCCTTATGCCCACTCCGGACCTGTTGAAGGGTTCGGCCACGGGGGGTTCCTCCCCCAGAATGGACCCTCCACCAACTCCAGGGAGCGGTAAAGGGCCTAAGCAAATAGTGCAACCAGCCCCCTCCAAGGGCCCAGCCCCAGGAGAGTCCACAGCGCCTCTGCCGCGTGTGGCAAAGGACCCGGCTAAGGCTCCCTGTGAGACCTCGAGGACGCTTCCTGACACGACGCCACTCCGCCTACCCCCAGCACTGGTCAGATTGGTCCCGGTCTCCAGCGGTGACCGTGAGCCTTCAGACTCAAGCCTCCACAGCCCCACCCTCGTCGCCAGAAGGAGACGATTTCTCAGGCTCGGAGGCGCAATTCAGTCCCTCACCCAGACAGCGTGAGTGGGCTCCAGAGGGCGCATCAGCGGCATTGGTGCCAACCTGACACTAAAGCCAGTGGCCAACCCAATGACCATATTGGAACGCATGGGGCATTCCTGTCATGCTGGTGCTCCACTCCCACCAGCCCTCAGTCACCACATCAGACAGACCACAGGCGGCGCCCCCAGCACCTGCGGCATTGGGCCCGGTGACCGCCTCAGATGAGGAACCAGTACCCACCCCAAGGCCGCCCTCCCCAGCCATACAGTCATCTTCCTCCTCCCCGGACGAAGCAGTAGCGGGACCGTACAGAGATAGCCCACCAGACAATTTCTGTGAGCATCAGGCTCTGCTCCGCAGGGTGGCGGCTAACTTGGACCTCAGAGTGGAGGAGATGGAGGAGCAGATGGACACACTTTTTAAGGTGCTCTCTGCATCCGCCCCAACCCAGGTCACACTCCTGGTTCACGAAGGGGTCCTGAATATCACCAAGGCCATCTGGAAGACCCTGTCCTCCATCCTGCCCACCTTGAAAAGGGTGGAAAAGAAGTACTTAAGCCCCGCAAAGAGGTTCGAGTACTTATATACTCATCTGCCTCTGGGTTCATTGGTCGTGTCGGCAGCCAATGAACGGGACAAACGGGCCCGCCAGTTCTACCCCTAAGAATAAAGAGGCGAAAGGACTGGACTTATTCATCCGGAAGATTTATTCTACAGCTAGCCTCCAGTTTAGGGTGGCAAATCACCAGGACCTCTTGGGCCGCTACAATTTTAACTTGTGGGGCTCTCTTCTCAAGTTCAAGGACTCTATGCCCCAGGAAGCAGCCCAGGAATTCGCCACCCTGGTGGAGAAAGGAACCGTGGCTGCTCTGTCTTCTCTCCAGATGGCCTGGGACACCGCTGATTCAGCTGCCCGAGTGGTCGCCTCAGCAGTGGTCATGCAGTGCAGCTCCTGGCTTCAGACCATGGGCCTGTCCCAGGAAATGCAGGCCCCGATCCAGGACCTTCCGTTTGATGGTGTCGGCCTGTTTTATGACCAAATAGATGTGCACCTGCATGGCCTAAAAGACACAAAGGCGACCCTCCGCTCCCTGGGGATGCACATGCCTCAGTTCCGGCCTCCCCCCACCTCCCAGTGTCTGCCTCGGCAGGGTCCTACAAGGAAAAGGGACACTGGATTCAACCGCCGCTGCCCCTGGTTGTCCCGATCTCCTGTGCAGCCTGGCCTGGTGAAACACCAGGGGGACCAGAAGTGCTCATTTTGAGGGTGCACTGGGGAGCAACACACCAGCCAACTGCCTGGATCTTTCCCGCCCCTTCCTTGACCGCCTTTTCTCTTATTGCTCGGCCTGGTCGCGGGTTACCTCGGCCCATTGCACATAGTGGCTTGGGGCTGCATCCTGCAATTTTTGGCCGCCCCTCCTTCCCCCCCCCTTCCCCGTCCCTTCTCAGGGACCCTTCTCATGAGCAACTCCTTGTTCAGGAGATCGAGAACCTCCTACACCTCGGGGCCATGGAGGAGGTTCTTCGGGATATGCAAGGGAGAGGATTCTACTCCTGCTACTTCCTAATCCCGAAGGCAAAAGGGAGGCTCAGACCCATCCTGGACCTGCAGGGCTTCAACAAGTCTCTGCTGAAGTTGAAGTTCTGCATGGTATCCCTGGCCTCCATCATCCCTTCTCTGGATCAGGGGGACTGGTACGCCGCTCTAGACTTAAAAGACGCTTACTTTCATGTCTCTATCTTCCCAGGGCACGGATGTTTCCTGCGCTTTATAGTGGCAGGGCACCACTTCCAGTTTACAGCGCTGCCCTTTGGCCTGTCCTCGGCCCCCAGGGTGTTCACGAAATGCGTGGCACCGGTGGCGGCTTACTGGAGGCATCAAGGGGTCCAGATCTTCCCGTATCTCAATGATTGGCTCATCAAGGGCACGTCTCCAGAGGAGGTCCAGAGGAGCCTCGATCTGGTGCACTCCACCTGCTGCGACCTGGGTCTCCTAATAAACACAGAAAAATCCATGTTAGCACCAGGTCAATGCATAGAGTTCGTCGGTGCAGTTCTTGACTCCAGGCGGGCCAGGGCATTCCTGCCAGAAGCACTTTTTCAAGCTGTGTCAGACCTGATTGAGAACTAACCGCTCACCACGGCCCACTTGTGCCTGCGGCTGATGGGCCACATGGCCACGTGCACCTATGTGGTAAGCCACGTCCGGCTTCATCTGAGGCCCCTACAAATGTGGCTGGCCTCAGTCTACATTCCAAGCAGGCATCCCCTGGACCAGGTGGTCATGGTGCCAAGCCATGTCCTCTCATCGCTCAACTGGTGGTGGGATCCCAGGTCGGTGCTGCGGGGAGTCCCTTTTGCGACCCTGTCGCCCTCACTCACCTTGGTCTCAGACGCGTCGGACCTGGGCTGGGGGGCCCATCTGGGCAGCCTCAGCACCAAGGGCCATTGCTCTTCATATCACTGTCAGGGAACACAGAGCAGTACGCCTGGCATGCCAGGCTTTCCTGCCCTGCCTGGAAGGCAAGGTGGTGCAGGTTCTGATGGACAATACTGCCACAATGTACTACATCAACAGGCAGGGCGGCGCCAGGTCTTCAGCCCTCTGTTGGGAAGTGCTCAGCCTTTGGGACTTTTGTGTGCAGCACGACATTCATTTGATGACTGCCCACCTGCCCGGTACCAAGAACGTCCTGGTGGATCGCCTCAGCAGGACCTTCTCGTCTCACCACGAATGGTCACTCTACCTGGAGGTGGTCAGCCTAGTCTTTGAAGGTGGGGGACTCCCCAGGTGGACCTGTTCACATCCAGATATAACAAGAAGTGCCACATGTTCTGTTCTCTGCAGGGCAGGGACAAAGGCTCCCTATCAGACACCTTCCTGATCCCGTGGTCGGGAGCACTCATGTACGCCTTCTGCTGGTGCCGCTGATCCACAGGGTCCTGCTCAAGGTGAAGCGAGACAAAGCTTCAGTCACCCTCATAGCCCTGGCATGGCCTCGTCAGCACTGGTTCGCCATGCTCCTGAGCCTTTCAGCAGCCACCCCCTTACAGTTGCCTCTTCGGCCAGACCTACTGTCCCAGAACCACAGCAATCTGTTGCACCCAAACCTGGTGGCACTGCATCTGGCGGCCTGGTTTCTGCATGGCTGAGCGGCAGTGTTCCACCGGTATCCAGTAGGTCCAGCAAGAAGCCCTCCACCAGGGCTACCTACGTATCGAAATGGAAGCAGTTCACATGTTGGGCCACAGATCGCCGTATCCGGGTGGAGGAGGCCCCCCTGCAGGATGTCCTGGACTATTTGCTACACCTGAAGCTACAGGGCCTGTCGCTGTCCTTGATCAAGGTGCACCTGGCATCCATTTCGGCTTTCCAACATCCATTTCAAGGCGGGTCGGTATTCACCCATCTCATGACGGCACGGTTTCTGAAAGGTCTGGAGTGCCTTTGCCCGCATGTCCGGGACCCAGTCCCTCCTTGGGACCTGAACCTTGTGCTCTCCTAGCTCATGAGGCCCCCCTTTGAGCCCCTGACTTCCTGTTCCCTTCTGCTATCCTGGAAGGTCTCCTTTTTGGTCGCTATAACTTCGGCCCATAGGGTGTCCGAGATCAGAGCGTTCACATACGATCTTCTGTAAGGACAAGGTCCAGCTGCATCCGCACCCAGCTTTTCTGCCCAAGGTTGTCTCCCAGTTCCACACAAGTCAGGACATAGATCTTCCGGTCCTTTGCCCGAAGCCTCATGCGACGGATGAGGAGCACAGGATGCACACCTTGGATGTTAGGCAGGCTCTGGCCTTCTACATAGAGAGAACGAAGCCGTTCCGTAAGTCTAAGCAGCTATTTATTGCTGTCACAGACTGAATGAAGGGTTGTCTAGTGTCCACCCAGAGGATCTCATCGTGGATCACGGCTTGTATCCGCTACTGCTATGAGCTGGCGAAGGTGCCCCCGCCAACAATTGTGACGGTCCAATCCACTAGGGTTCAGGCCTCGGCAGTGGCCTTCCTTGCTCAGGTGCCGATCCAGGAAATTTTCCCTACCTGGTTGTCCATCCACAGGTTTGCCTCGCACTACGCGCTGGTCGAGCAGGCTCAGGGTAATGCTGGTTTCAGCAGAGCAGTACTCCAATCTGCATGACTGTGAACTCCAAGCCCATCTACTGGGATTCTGATTATGCGTCACCTATAATTGACATGAGCAAGCACGCGAAGAAGAAAAAACTGTTACTCCCCTTTTTGTAATTGTTGTTCTTCAAGATGTGTTGCTCATGTCCATTCCATTACCCGCCCTCCTGTTCCTCTGTTGGAGTTGTCAGCAAGAAGGAACCGAGAGGGCGCAGGGCTGACAGCACCTGATATACCACGCCATGAGCATGGCACTCCAGAGGGTGCCACAGCTGGCCCTATGGGTACCACTAAGGCAAAAGACTCTGACGGCCGCGCACGTGGGCATGCGCATAACCTACAATGGAATGGACATGAGCAACACATCTCAAAGAACAACAGTTACAAAACGGTGAGTAACTGTTTTTTCTCCTCTCTCCTGGCAGCCTCCTTGACATTTATTGTATCTCTTTCTGTGCCATTCAGGTTTTCCAGCGTGCACCCAACCGCCAGTGACGATCTGCCAAACCGCATAATCTCTGGCAAGGTGCTTGTGAAACCGAACATCAAGGAGTTCACCACAACCAGCGCCATCTTCGAAGATGGAACCAGAGAGGAGAACCTTGATGTGGTTATCTTTGCTACAGGATACAGCTTCTCTTTCCCCTTCCTCGGGGACTGTGTCAAAGTGGTCGAAAACCAGGTCTCCCTGTATAAATTTGTCTTCCCTCCTCATCTGGAGAAGCCAACTCTGGCTTTCATTGGCCTCATCCAACCATTTGGGCCCCTCATGCCCATTGCCGAACTCCAGGGTCGCTGGGCCACACGTGTGTTCAAGGGTACGTGAACCAAAATGCAGGAAATAGTCTAGCCTGCTGGGCAAAAAAAGCGCAGACATTTCCAAGGAAATCCTACAGCCAGTGCTGTTCAGGTGGACAGTCTGCCATCTTGCAGCATTTCCGTTGCTCTCCCTCTTTCTACTGCCATCTTCCCAGTGAAAGGTGACCAGGTTGTGTTCTCTGTTTGTGTCTTTCTGACACAGAAAGACCTGACTGGTTTATTTAGAAATGTTCTGGGACCATTTTCATTTCTTCCAAAATAAGCCATCTTTTCTGTTGGGAAAAAAGTATTTATTATAAAACGTGGACCAGCTCTACTCTCTGGGTGCTCCCCCCACCCCTGTCCTCTCCCCTCCCTCTCTGTTGGTGCTGGAGTCTGGCTAGCTTTCTCTTACCCTTTGGCTGCACTTAGTTTGCACTTTTGCTCGCACCCTCTCCTTTGCTCACCCACTCCCAGCCCCCTGCCTTTCAAAGTCCATCCCCCGTCCCCCAAATGTTCAGTCTTCCTGGGGGCAGGAGGTGTTGCTGAGGCTTCAAGAGCCGTTACTCTTTAGGGTTTATCTGGGGGCAGGGGAAGAGGCACAAACAACTCTCTTTTCTCTGGGGCTCTTTATCTATTCCTTGTTCCTCTTATTGCCCAGGAGCTATTGCCTCTGTGTCTGAGAGCACCTCATGGAGCTCCCTTCTGACTCGGGCTTCTCTTTCCTAGGGCTGAATGGATTGCCTTCAGCAAGCGACATGGTGGCCGATATTGCCCAGAAAAGAGAGGAAATGGCAAAACGGTAGGAACTATTACATGAAACAGTAACCGCTGAGCATGCTGGGAAGGCTCCAGGGCAACCAGTCCCCTCCTCACCATTTCCTATTGACTAGCTCAGGCACACTAAGAGTGCTGTCATTTGTGGATTGCATTCTCAGGCACCTGTTTCTCCCCATGCATTGTACAGGGAGCCAAGGCCTCCAGTTCAGGGCCATGGAGTCCACTAGGTGGCAAGGCACCAAACATTAGGCAGCGCAGTGCTGAGTGTTGCAGCACCTAGGTCTCTGTGTGGATCTAGCCCTGAGGCATTACTATGATCATTTATTTCAGGTATGTGAAAAGTCAGCGCCACACCATCCAGGTGGATTACATCCCATACATGGATGAACTCGCCTGCCTGACAGGGGTCAAGCCCAGCCTGCTGTCTCTCTTCCTCATGGATCCAAAGCTCGCCGTGGAGGTTTTCTTTGGCCCCTGCACGCCGTACCAGTACCGCCTGAGAGGGCCAGGGAAGTGGGATCGAGCCAGGAAAGCCATCCTGACCCAGGGAGAACGGATCATTAAACCTCTGAAAACCAAGGCAGTAGGAGATTGTACCCACCACACTTCAATGCCCTATTTGATTAAGATAATTGGTGCCGTTGCTCTCTTTGCTATAATTTTTGCTTACTTTTAAATGCTCCTTCTCTGCTTGGTTACATAGGAAAAAAATATTATGGTGGACTTGATTATCTGGTTTCTGTGGGTTTCCAACTGATTCCCTGCAACTTTAGCAGACATCCAGTGTAACCCTACACTTGCACTATCATCTGCTAGGAACTTCCTCCCTTGGTTTGTCAGACATGGCTGCTAATAACCCAGTGATGACTTGGGACAGCTTTATTGTATAAACCAAGGCGTAGAGATCTTTGGTTCTGTTAAATATTTCTTGCACTGCTAGAAAACACATATTTTGGTGTGACACTGCTGTTAAAGTGTAGCATAAATAAGTATATGATGCATCACATTTCGGACAATCACACTTTGACCTGACATGAATTAGAGAGGTGCTGATTGCAACTCCGTAGTTCAGGTTGAATTCTGCTTTGCACTTAACCTCAACCTCTTTGTTACCGGCATACTTACATATACAGTGTATCCTCTCCAAACTACCAGCCTGGACTCTTAGGAGTAGAGATTGAATTTTCTGAGAATTTACAAGTAAATTTGTCATTAGTTTAAGTTAATATTAATTATCCTCTGTAAGATGTATAGATGTGCCTTGAACATATTCATAATTAACATTCCTTCTGGTCCTTAAATCAGAAAAGCTCTCCGTCTACACTCTTCTCCCTGACAACCATGGTCACAGCTCTCCACCTCTGTTTACCCCAAATTAGGGTGATGCAGGTCTGAACTCCACCTAGAAACTAAGGCTAATGAGAGATCCACCTTCCAACTCTTAATACTGAAGACCGTTTGTCTAAGGCAGTGATTCTCAATCAGGGGTCTGGGGCCCCCTTGGGGGCCACGAGCAGGTTCCAGGTTCCACCAAGCATGGCCTGTGTTAGACTCACTGGGGCCCATGGCAGAAAGCCGAAGCACTACTGCATGGGACTGAAGCCTAGGGCCCTAAGCCCTGCCACCCGGGGCTGAAGCCAAAGCCTGAGCAAGTTAGCTTCGCAGGGGCCCTTGCAGGGGTGGCAGGTTGGTAGAAATTTTGGTGGTGCTCAGAATGCTCAGAGCCCATCCCTCCCCCCGAACTCCTGCCTAAGGAGGGAGTTTGGGTGGGGGGGGAGGAGGTCTGGGGTGCAGGCCCTGGGTTGGGGCAGGGAATTGGGGTGTAGGATGGTTGAGAGGTTGGGCTCTGGGATGGAGTTTGGGTGCTGGGTGCAGGCTCCGGGCTGGGGCACAGGGTGGGGATGCAGGCTCTGGGAGGGAGTTTGGGGATGGGAGGGGCTGTGGAGGGAGGGGGTGCAGGCTCTGGAACAGAGTTTGGTTGTCGACTCTGGGCTGGGGTAAGGGGTAGGGGTGTAGGAGGGAGTTTGGATACAGGCTCTGGGAGGGAGTTGGGGTGTAGGAGGGGGTGTGGGAAGGGGGTGGGGGTGCAGGCTCTGGGACGGAGTTTGGGTGTTGGGTGCAGGCTTTGGGCTGGGACAGGGCCTGGGGGTGCAGGCTGGGTGGAGGGGTGCAGGCTCTGGGAGGGAGTTTGGGTGCTGGGTGCAGGCTCTGGGCAGGGGCTGGGAGTGTACGAGGGGATGAGGGGTGCAGGCTCTGGGACAGAGTTTGGGTGCAGGCTCTAGGCTGGGGGTGCAGGTTCTGGGAGGGAGTTTGGGGGCCGGAGAGGGGGTGTGGGCTCTGGGAGGGGGTGCTGGGGGGGAGGGGACTGCCATCACATGTGGCTTCCTTCCTCCCCTCTTGCCCCTCACCATAGCCTCACTGGGGGTGGGGGATGGGGCTGCCCCTTGCCCAGTGTTTGCAGGAATGGTGGCTGGCGGCGGGGGGGGGGGTGGATCACAGGGTCAAACACTCACCGAAGCCCCAGCAGCTGCTCAGGTGAGTCACGGAGGTCCACTCCAGATGACTCCCGCCGGAAGCCCCCTCGGAGTCTGGTGCCAGGGAAGGGGAGGGCTGCCAAGCACGTGTGTGCCTCCTCCCCATCCTGAGGTGCAGTAGCAGCAGCAGCTGCCTCAGCCTGATGCCAGTGTTGCTCTTGTGCTGTTCTGTAGCTGCTGACAGCGGAGGCGAGGGAGAGCCGCGTTGCTTTCACTCAGGCAGGGGCGCTCCGGGGGCCGGGGGAGAGACCCAGCTCCAAACATTGGTGGAGCAGGGCCTGAATATTGCTGGAGCCCGGGCACCACAAGAGAATATAACTCACCGCCCCTGGGCCCTTGTGGCATGGGGCCACAGGCAATTGCCCTGCTTGCTACCCCCTAACGCCTGTTCTGGCTTTTATATGCAGAAAACCAGTTGTAATGGCACAGGTGGGCCGTGGAGTTTTTATAGTGTGTTGGGGGGGGGGGGGGCGCTCAAAAATAAAGATGTTGAGAATCCCTGGTCTAAAGAATAGAATCCCAGATAAACTGGGAGGTTTAAATGAAATCTTCATGCTGTGGTTAGTTATTTTAGGCAAGAGTCTCTCATAATTTACATATGGAAGGAACATCTCTCCTTCCCTCTGTCTGGCTAAAAAGAACCAACAAAATGTTTTCATATGCAGAGTAGGACATTGTGAGGGTCTCCGTTTCTTCGCAAAGCCTTCGGGGAAGAAGGATCCATAACATAAAGGACCCTTGAACAGAATCCTTCCCAGCTAGGACACATGCTCAGAAATGACCAGAACAGTATGAAAATGAAAATGAGGCTTGGAGCATTCTGTCACTTCCCACTGTTCGCCCATAGATGGTGGTAGAGAGCCCTGTCCCCTGTGGTGCTTTTGTCCATTCTGGAGCACTAGGGCTGGCTACCTCTGCAGCTCGCCAGCAGTGAGCTCCCTACTCTGCACCCTAGTGCTTCAGTCCAGAGGGCCTGAACTTACTTTCAAGTGTTCAGTGTCGCCAACTGTCACAGATCCCCAGGATCCGTGCTAGGCCCCAACATTTTGGTGGAACCCCTTTGGTGTGCCAGACCCCCAAGGGGTCTCACACTTCCCTCAGGATAGGCCTCAGAATAGGCCCCCTTCTGCAGGGCCGGCTCTAGGAATCTCGCTTACAACATTTATTTCAAACAGTATGTCATGCCACAACACTAAGCCACACAGAAATTTGAAGTTATGTATGTTTCTGGTGATTCCATTTCCCTCTACCACTGTTCTCCCACGAACAGTTCCTGTCATAGCATTATCCTCCATAATGGCAACCATGGCATCATCTATCTTCCCAATTTGGTGTTTGATAGGCTTTATCGCCTTCACTCGACTTTCCCATCGTGTGGCACTCAGTTGTTTCAGTGTCAGAGAGGATGTTCCCAGATGTTGCTTCAAAATTTGCCATCGATGAGTTGACGCAGAGAAAAATACATAGATGCTTTGAATTACATTAAAAAAATTAAGCAGCCTCACTAGAAGCTGATGCTGCATCACTGACCACCAAGTTCAGTGAATGAGAACTGCATGGGACAAAAAAAGCTCGAGGGTTTAACTCTTGGATCTGTGTCTGCACTCCTCTGTTCTTTCCTCTCATGTTGGCACCATTATTGTAGCCCTGACCTCTCATGTCAGCTATTGCAATTCCCGTATCTTCCAGCTTTTTAAGAAGCACATTTGTCATACCAGCTCCTGTAGTATCATCAATGTCAATAAATTCTAGAAAATCCTCTCTGACACTCACCATTGCAGGGACATTTTCACTAGGTTCTGTTGTTGTTACAAAACGCATCATTAAAGTCATTTGTTCCGTATGGCTGATGTCAGGTGTGCAGTCCATAATAACAGAGTAATAACTTGTTGACTTCAGATCTGCCACAACCTTCTGTTTGACTTTTGTTGCCAGTAACTGTATGATCTCATTTTGAATTGTTTTTCCAAGATAGTGGTGTGTGTACATTTCTTGGGTGGTGACTCTTCTTAGATGCTCCTGGAGTATAGCATCAAACTCAGCCATCAGCTCCACAATTTTAAATAAGTTTCCATTGTTTGGCACATACAGCTGATCTGAAGTGCCAGGCAGTGCTAGGTTTTGGGTAGCAAGCATTCTCACAATGGCAATGAGCCTTTTCAGACCATTTTGCCAGTAAAGAGACTCTGATGCAATCTTCTCTTGATGCTGATCATCTATGGTGGCCTTTAACCTTAGTCTCATCTCAAGCTCTTTCCATCTATGGAATGCTCTCTGGTGATTTGCTGCCTTCTCATGGCATGCCAGATTTCTAGCCAGATTTTTCCAGTCCTTTGTTTCTGTAGAATCCAATATGGCTGGAACATTAGACTGGAAGAGTTTGCAACAAAAACAGTATGCAGCATTCTGGGTTTTTGAGTACATAAGCCATGGCCTCTCCACTTTGTCACCATTGGGGATTTCACGCCGGTAATGTGTTGGATGACAACTTCTATTTTCATTGTCTTTGGGGAACATGAAGTTTTTCACTTGCTGTCGCCCATGCAGTACAGGAAATCCCTGCTCAAGTGGGTCCACAGTCCTGGATCATCTAGACTTAAGGAACTAAGCTCAGCAGCAGCTGTTTCTTGCGCCTACACCACACTCTTCTCTGATCTACACTTTTCTTCAGGAATGTGCATGGTTTCATCCATTTGAGATGGAGATATGGATGCTGCAGTAGCTGCCAGGTCACCTGCACTCTGACTAACTGGAAGATTGGGCATCTCCTCACCACTCACATCCTCGCTGGGCCCGGAAGGCTCACATTTGTGTCTATGTATCTCAGGAGAGCTCCTTCCTGCTTAGATATGTTGGGGTCCACTAGGCATAGCTACCAGGTAACTCGGGAGAGTGGAAGGCCAAAAGTGTCGATGAAACTCTTTTGCTCTGGGCCTATCTGAACCCCCAAACCCCATCTTGTGAACTCTCACCTACTTCTGTGCTAACTGCTTACATGCTCTGAAGCAGGCTGAAGCAGAAATGTATTGGTCAGCGTTTCTAGCAGATGGCTGCAGTTTCACTCACACTAGCAGAAATAATAGAGATAAGGAGGAGGGAAAGGGGAGGGGTAGTTAGTTTGCAGATGTCTAACCCAAGGTCGCAAAGACTGGGAAAGTTTTCTCACAAGCTTATGTAGAGCTTATTGTAACAGTTGTCTGGAAGGGAGGGGTAAGGGGGAACAGCCAGACAAAGAGATGTATGCAAACAGTTTGGAGTATAAAAGGTAAAATTTGTTTGTATTTGTTGCACTGGATTTGAGACATGCTGGTCTCCTAGTGCCATTTCAGAGCTCTGAAATAAACTTGGCTTGCTTTCTCCCCTCGGTGTCTTTATTGGTGCTAAGCACACCGGGCCACGGACCTTTGTTGTCCCCTCGAGACCCTTAGGCGGGCAACAGATAGAAAAGCTTCCTTTGCTTTCTTTCTTTTTCTGAATGCTGCCGCAGAGGGGCATTTTCTTCTTGCACTCATGACTGCTGTTCTGTGCCAGCTATAGTGGTCTCAACACTCAATTGAAGGGGAAAAATAAGCAGGCTGGTAGCAGGGCCTGAGTGAGGGAAGATATCAGCGTCTTAAGGGCCTAACTGGCTCCTACTACTTCAGTTGACTGCCTGTTCTCCTCAAGTGGGTTCAGGGAAGCAGCAGGAGACAGGAAGCTCCCTGGGAGTGCTAGAGAGGTACATAAGAGGATCTTCCTCCTCTCTCTCCCTGCAGCTCCTGCTGCTTTCTGTTATTCCTTCTTACCTTTTTTCCTGCCTGCCTGTTATGTCTCTTGTGCCCTCCTTCCTCCAGCACAGCATTCCACCATCTCTGTGCATCTAGAGCAGAAAGAATACATATGCACCAGCAGCAGACACAATTTTCTACACTCTGGGTCCTAGTGGTGCCCCCCCACAGTCTGGCACCTGAGGCGGCCGCCTCAGTTCGCCTCATGGTAAGGCCAGCCCTGTTCATTAGTCCCCTGGAACAGCCTAGGAAGTCCTTAGGTTAGCACAGAGAACTGAGGGTTAAAGCATAGATCGTTCTGTTCAGCCCAGAGCCCCAGCCGAGCTGTAGTGAAACTCCACTTTCAGGTTCTCTCTCTCGCTCCATCTGACCTCCTTAGTCAGTTCCCAGGTGAGAGAGCTCCCAGCTTCTGCCACAGCCAGCTTATCACCCACCTCATACCTTTCAATCCTTTGTCCTTGGGCTGGGGTCTCTGCTCAGCATCCCTGCTGAGAGTGTCGATGCAGCAGTCACTGGAGCTCGCATTGTCTCTCCAGAGCCCTTGTTGATCCGGATTGGTTTCAGCCAATTCCTTAATGACTCTATTCATTTCACCCAGACAGGGAGGTGACACACACACCTATGTCTCTTAGCATGCCCTTAGAGCAAACTTAGTCCCTTTTTCCTCACTGGATAGCCAGGCACGGATAGGGGAAACTGAGGCATACATCAGACTGCATTCCCCTGTCATCACACCAAGCCCAAGCATTCAAAGATCATGAGTCACACCCCACAAAATCCTGAGACTGGCTTAGGAATAGTGAGATTTTTCATCTCTTCTGCCTCTATCCTATCCCCAGCCTTAGCCCATTAGTCTCCTTTCCTCCAAATTCCTCAGATACCTCCGCCTCCTTCCCAAAAGTCCACAGTTCATTTGGAAGTTAATGGACAAACTTGGCCTGTTGGAAGTTAGGACAAATCAATGGACAAAATACTGAGAAGATGGACGCTTCTGCCCATCACCTCTTTTTTATGGCCCTGAAAGATACTTTGGGGAGCACGGCCTGATAGGCTGAGGGATTCCTGGAGGAGGGGGAAGGCATGGAGCCTCCATTCCAGGGATTGCATCCTTTGCCTGCGGATCCCAAAGTTATCACCTCATCGTGAAGTCCAGACCTCAGAACACCAGCGAGAATACCTGGCCATCATAGCTGCACCAGTGGACGTTCTAACTGGAGACACCAGAGATCCTGCTTTGACTCCCCTTCCCTTGTGTGTTCCTTTCTGCCCCACTATTTTTTCCTCCTGTCCTAGAACTTGCACACACTCTCTCTCTCTCTCTCTGATCCTGAGGTCAACTGTACCACACAGCATCAGCATAATGAGATTAAAGAGTCCATCCAGCTTTGCCCAGCCTGAGAGACCAATAAAGAGAGGGACAAGACCAAGCAGACGATGTCCCAGACTGGAAGATGAGCTGGAACCTGGGGCACCTGCTGTCATGGCTGGCCTGCCATCCCGGAGCATCCGTCTGTGGCTGAGTGGATGCCAGGAATCCTGAGAATATCAACAAAAGCTGCATTTCTCCCACCTTTACTACCCTCGCCATTTTGTGCCCATCTGTTATCGAAGTAGGAAAGTTGACCATTGTTAACATCTCACAACCAAGCAACAAAACAAACGCTCCCCCTACCCCAGAAGGAGTGTCTGATGAAATAAGAGACTCAGACTGATATTCTCTCTTTTATAAGGAACTTTGATAGGTTTGGGTTAACTGTGTAATCCTTCTGCCCGTCTGAGTTGGCAGCAACAAGGGCTGGGTTCAGTATCTAGGGGTTCCATTTCAATAACGCAATACAAAACCGGCTTGAGCTGCAACCCAGTGACCTGGGACAATTACATACCACCCCCCGGGCACCTCTAAGAGGCAATACTTCCCCTCTCGCAAGCACGGAGTCTGAGTGAAGCAAAATCCTTTTAATAAAGAAGGGAAACAATGCGGCATTATGTTGGGGAAACACCACAAACAGGATTCATAACACAAACCATGAGCAAAAGACCCACCCCCAAGTAAGTTTGGCAGTATCCTTTTCCCCTCAGGGTCTTAAGTCCAACGCCCCAAAAGTTTCTTGAGTCCAGCAACCCAAAAGTCCAACAACCCAAAAGTTTCTGTCCCTGGTCAGTGCAGCCCCAGAGTTCAAAAGTTTATCTGCAGAGTTTTACCACCCCCCCCCCCCGGGTGGAAATGGGGGTGGGAAGGGGCACGCAGAGTGTTAAGGGGCACCTTACATGGTCCAAGGCTGGCTGCCCCGCCTCTCCATGGGGTTCTGCTGCAGCCTCCACCACAAGCTGCTCCACTCCACCAGCCATCCCATGAGGCGCTCCAGCCGTCCCACAAACTACTCCACTCTGCCCTGCTTCACTCCACTCACCATCCCATGGGCCGCTCCAACCCTCCCCCAAACTGCTGTGCTTTGCCAGCCGCTTAGCAATATATTTTCAGGCTTCCCCCCTAGTTAATACAGCACTCAGTGATCTCAGCTCTTCAGTGATTTCAGCTTGTAGTAGGGGAGCCCCAGTGCTAGTGCACCATTGACCAAAAGTAAATTCAGCACAGCAGCCTGTAACTAGACTCTTAATAGAATCAAAATTAGCTCTGCTAGTCAACAGTGAAAAGAGAGAGAGAGAGAGAGAGAGAGAAGAAGGTACAATTGGTGTTTCAGGTCCTTAAGGGAGGAAGCATACCACCAGGTACAAATACCTATCCCCAGCTTCTCTCCATTCACTGGGTTTTGGAACCCATGTCCCTTGTCTAGTGAGTGCTACTTAATTGATGGTGAGTCCCTCTGTCATAAAACAGTTCCACTGGCCTTGATTCACATAATCAGGGTAACAACACTTTATTCTTCCTGCCCCAATAACAGAGAAACTGGGGATCCCACAGCAGCCAAAATGACCATTTGGGTGGCTGTGGGCTCATGCTAGGCAGGGTGGGTGTGCCTATGCAAACAAGATCAGCCCCTGAAGTTCTTTTCCACAACTCGCCACAATTTACCACCAGATGTCAGGGTAGAGCTCATCCTGACTCTGCTTACAACTGTGTTTACAGAACCATTCCATTTCAGTTTTAAAGGGCTTTATCACTTGTTTTAGCTGCTTTTCTCTCATGTACCCTAACAACCTCCGAACTTTAGCACAAGTTATTTTGTGGATTGCCATGCAACTAAGCCAGCTGAGGTCTATGTGCACTAAACTCCGAATGATGGTGAGCACTGACTAATGCTATACAATGACAGGGTCATCGTAACACCTTAGACTCTCTTGGCCATATATTCCACCAAAATTAATGCAACAGCTCCCAGCCAGCAAATAAATCCTGTCCCCCCCCATCCCTGCATCAGTTCTGTTCCCTCCCCCATCCTCCCACCTCTCTCAGTCCAGCCCCTATCCCCACGTCTGCTCCTCCAGGGGCTCCTCACCCCAATCTGTCCGTGCCCAGGCCTGGTGCAGGGAGGAGGGGTTGAGGCACTGTCCTGCCCCTGTTGCTCACAGTAGTGGAGGGGGAGGACAGGTGAGGTGGCCTGGAGCTGCGGGGGTCTTAGTTCCCCTCCAGTGAGAACATCTTTATGTTGCTGATGGGAGGGGGATGGGCCAAGAGCTCTGCTTGTAGCAGCGCTGGTTGGTCATTCTGCCCCAGGATGTGGGCAAGGGGGGACAGGCAGCCAATCGAGGGGGATTCCCCTGTGTCATGGCCAGACAGCTCCAGCCCCAGCCAATCCTAGCAGCATGCGGGGGTCCAGGGAGAGCCCTGCTGAGTGCAGCCACTGTAGGAGGCCAGTGGCAGGCACCAGCTGCTGCCAATGATGCTGGGGCAACTCTCCACACCTGGCCCTGCCAAGAGGGCATCTGTGCTGCTCCCTGCCTGTCTCACGCAAGGGGAGGCTCCCAACAAGTGCACACCCAGGGGCGACATCTCTGCATAAGAACATAAAAACGGCCATACTGACAGTGGCCCATGCCAGGTGCTTCAGAGGGAACAAACAGAACAGGTAATCATCAAGTGATCCATCCCCTGTCGCCCATTCCCAGCTTCTGGCAAACAGAGGCTAGGGACACCATCCCTGCCCACCCTGGCTAATAGCCATTGGTGGACCTATCCTCCATCCTCTACAGAGCAGTCCATGGGCTGAGCTGCACATCTTGTAGTACTTCCCAGCAGGAGACCCCCTCTGATTGGCTGCTTTGCCCACTGCCTTGCCTCCTGGGGAACAGCAGCCAATCAGAGCTGCTGAAGGAGGCAGGCAGAGCTCTCACACCTCCCCTTAGGAGCCCACACTGCACTCGCAGGTGGGGAGGAGGAGCAGAGAGCCCCAGCAGCTCTGCCTCCTACTCCCCATCCTGTGAGCAATAGGGATAGGACAGTGCCTCTGTACCCCACTCCTCCCCCCTTCAGCACCTGGCCTGGGCAGGCGGGGTAAAGAGCCCCCGGAGCAGCATGCAGAGCAGAGGTGTGGCTGGGGAGCAGAATTGAGTGGGACAGATTTGCTTGCAGGCTAGGGACACAATTGATGGGGGGTCAGAGAGGTGGAACAGATGTGGGGGCAGAATTGATGGGGGACTTGGAGGAGACAGGATTTCTTTGGGGGATGGGTGAACAATTAATTACAGGGTGAGGGGATGGGTAAATGGGGTGGCGGTGACAGAGCCCCCATTTTTTTCAGAATACTTTAAGCATGGTTAGATCGGGGAAACAAGCCCTTCATGGGGAGGGTGTGCAGGGGCTGACGTGTGGCAGGGTGGCTGCAGGAACCCTGTAAATCCTGTCTGCTAGTGTAGCAATTACTTTATTATGCAACTGAGCCAAGCTGCATTTCCAGCAAGAGAGAAGCCCAGGAGTAGTCCCACCCCTGCTCTGATCCTCCCTGCCCAGGAATTCAGTGCCTCAGATAGCCCAATCAGAGAGCAGCCCTGACTCAAGCTGCTCCTTCATTCAGAGTTGGCAAGCGATTGCGACTCCTCCAGCTCTGAACTGTGCCAAACGGGAATACGGCCTGAGGATCCCCCTCTCCCAGGTGGCTGGCAAAGTGCTCTGAGGCCGGACGGCATGGCACAGAAGAGAGTTGCAGTTATTGGAGCTGGCATTTGTGGACTGAGCTCTATTAAATGCTGCTTGGACGAGGGGCTGGAGCCCACCTGCTTCGAGAGAAGTGGCGACATTGGAGGGCTCTGGAGATTTGAGGTGGGTCTGAGTTTCTTTCAGTCCTGACTCGCTTGGTGGGGTGGAAATGAAAGTGTTTCCAGCCTTTCCCCCAGGAGAACATTCTCGACAAGCGTTTCTCTGCATGTCCAACCTCTGCTTAGCAGCAAAACAATGCAGGGCCAGTAGCCATGTGTCAGACTCCACCACAGCCTTACCGTGCTAGGGAGCTGTACAAACATCCCCAGCGCTGCTAACACCAGTTCAGCTGCGCTGCACTTAGCCCCCCCTGAGAGCCCCATCACAGCCGGTATAATCGGTGTGGCACTGAAAAGGGCTGTTGCAGCCAGAGCTCCACCTGCACCAGGTGCTGCTGAGCCGGTTCTAGCCATGGGGGAAGAGTTTGTATAAACACTCTCATAGAGGCCAGGCTTCAGGCTCCCCTAGGCCTGTGTGCACCTGCTACGGGCCTGACCCAAAGGCAATGGGAGTCTTTCCACTGACCCTGGGGGCTTTGGATCAGGCCCTTACCAATGTGTGAGGGAGCCTGTGGAGGTGTAACTAATATGCGCCAGGTCTGGAAGAAGGTGCGAGTTGAAGGAGACCCCCTCTGGCTTTAACATACATGGTCTACTGTGCTTCTGCTGCCCCCCTCCCTGCTCAGAGAAGTTTACTTCAGCTTAGACTCTCTGATGCCCAGTTTCCTCTGAGCTTTGCCCACAGTGATGTTTATGGTGAGTCAGGGCCGGCTCTAGGCACCAGCAAAGCAAGCAGTTGCTTGGGGCGGCAAATTTGCAGGGGCGCAAGAATCCAGCATGGGAGCTGAGAACCAACAGGGGGCCCTGGGAGCTGTAGTTCCTTGGTTAGCTCCCTGCCTATAGAGCCAGCCCTGGAGCAGGGAAAGAACTACATTTCCCAGCATTCCCTCGGCCGCAATTAACAGGAAAGGGAGGGGGAAGGAGTGGAACTGAAACCTCATGCTGCAGTTTCCTGTGAATGGTAGGGACAGAGCCAGCTCTAGGTTTTTTGCCGCCCCCCACCCCAGGCCTGGACTCTCCCCTGCCCACACCCCCGTGTTGCCCCAGCCCTGGACTCTCCCCTGCCCACACCCCCTGCTGCCCCAGCTCTGGTCCCCACCTGCACCCCCCTGCTGCCCCAGCCCTGGGCTCTCCCCCCACCCGCATCTCCTGCTGCCCCAGCCCTGGGCTCTTCTCCCCCCCCCTCACACCCCCTGCTGCCCCAGCTCTGCCCCCCACCTGCACCTCCTGCTGCCCTAGCCCTGGGCTCTCCCCCCCCCTCCCCGGCACCTCCTGCCGCCCCAGCCCTGGGCTCTCCCCCAAAGAAAGAATTGGGTGGACTAAATGGACAGTGCACCTCTCTATCTGAAGCCTAGCAAGGGAGATCCCACTAGAATTTAAAATGAAAAGTAAGGGAGGGGACGCTCTACTAGGACCTGGGCAGCTTTAGATACAGTACCAGGCACATAGGAGGATTTACACTTCTGAGCCATGGAAGCAGAAATTGACTTTTCTTTTCCAGATTTATCTAATATTCAGAAAGGGAATCTAGCACCTGCCTTCCAGATTTGAACACCCTCAAAATTCAGGAGTGCTCAAGCTCAATTTGGGCAGCTGTTACTTCATTTCCCCCAAATCAAATATACTGATCCACTGTAACTTGCTGTAGAAAAAGTAGAATAAATTGAGCAAGAAATGCTTCCCGGTGGTTATTAGGACTGGAATTGCTATTTTCAACAGCCATTGTTTTTTGTTTTGTTTTGTTTTTAGGTTTTTTTTTAGTTTTAGTTGTTTAAAAGGAAGACAGTAATATTGCATTGGCAAATTCCCCATAGAAACAAAGAATAGAACAAAAGAATAATAAAGGCACCTCAACTTTTCCTCATTTATGTAGGACAGTCTTATAATATGCATCCAGATATCCTTCAATCACACAAGCTGAAAATTGTTCCACTTTACTGCAGTTCTGTAACCATATGGGAACCAATCCTGTCTGTGTTCTGTACACATCCAAAATTCCTGCTGAATGATCCGCCCTGGGAGCGAGTTACCAGTGACCCAGGGCTGGGGCGGCAGGAGGGTGCAGTTGTGGGGCAGGGGGGGGGAGAGCCCAGGGCTGGGGGCGGGGGGGGGGGGGCAGCCAAAATTTTTTTTGCTTGGGGCAGCAAAAAACCTAGAGCCGGCCCTGTGGTGAGTTTTCCCTAGTAGTAAATAACCTAATGGAGTCTTAGTTCAGGCAGCGTCCACAGGGTTCTAACCCCCCAGGATTGTCCTGGAGTCTCCAGGAATTAAAGATTAATCTTTAATTAAAGATTATGTCTTGTGATGAAACCTGCAGGAATATATCCAACCAAAATTGGCAACCCTACATGTTCCTGTTGGGGCAGTGTCCCTGTTAAGCTGGTTGGGGCGAGGTATACACTTCACCAAGTTAGGCCTTGTCTTCACTGCTGGAAAAAGTGTGCGGTTTACCTCAGAGTAACAAACTTGAGGTAATAAAACAGTGAAGACCAGGAACTTTAGTTTTCCTAGGAGTTAAACAGCTCTTTGCCCCCTCCAGGGATTGAGTTAAACTCATGGCCAAAATAACATGCCTGGTCTTCACTAGGCATTTACCTAGAGAAAAAACTCAGGTACATTAGTCTCCCTGAGGTAAAAAAATTCACCTTTCATTGTTTCTACAGTCTCTTGGTCTTGCAGGTGATTTAGGCACCTGGCATAAAAGTCAAATAGTTAAGAAAATATAAGTTACGTTGAGAAGATGTGGTTTATCTCAGGAAGCACTATAATAAACCAGTGCCAGTAATTCTATATGCTAGAAAGGACTCTAGCCAGCCATCTATTTTTTATTATCCCTTCCTAAATTCACTGTGCTTTAGGTTTTCCTAGGATTCTTGCAAGTTCAAGGTGATCATATGATCTCCTTGTTCCTGCTGGTTTTATTTATCATCCCCATAGGGGATTTAAAGAACATTTAAAGAAATGTCATTCTGTGCTCACTGCACCCCAGGCTAATGTCACATGACAAAGACACACTCGAAAGATGACTGTCACCTCAGCTTCTGCAGACGGAGTCAGTAATTCTGGCTATTTAACTTGTAGAACTTTAGTTCTTTGGGAGTTCACATGCTTAATGTTACAATCCATAATGTTCTCCTGCTCCCTGCAGGAGAATCCCGAAGAGGGCAGGGCCAGCATCTACAGATCTGTCATCATCAACACCTCCAAGGAGATGATGTGCTTCAGTGACTTCCCCATCCCGGATGATTTCCCCAACTACATGCACCACTCCAAAATCATGAAGTATTTCCGCATGTATGCCGACCACTTCGACCTTCTGAAATACATTCGCTTCAAGGTGAGGAGAGCTGGCCCAGCGAGCAGGGATAGGGGAGAGAGAGAGAGAGCGCATGCACAGGTGTGCAAGATCCAGGTGAAATAATTCCCCCCCCCCCCCATGAGGAAACATCTCACACTCATGGAACAGGGAGAACCAGAGGAGCTGTTCTGGGACCTCCTTTCATCTGGGGGCTGCCTGGCGGAAGTTACAGCCCAGCTCCCAGGAGCTGCTGCAGCCCCATTCCCTGTGGGAGCCAGTGAGCCACAGAGGCCATGAGGCAAAACCCAGCAGAGCCCAGCTGGCCTCCTGCTGCTGATCCCAGCTGTGCGCTGGCCTTGTGCTGTCTGTCTGGGTTGCTGACTCAGGCATGGGGAGGAGGTTAGTGTCAGGGGCTCCGTTCCGAGGGAACGGATGAAATTCCCTGGTGCCAGCTCTGAGTGCCCTTTTCCTTCCAGACCACTGTGGTCAGTGTGACAAAATGCCCGGATTTCTCCAACACGGGCCAGTGGGACATTGTCACGGAGACTGCGGGGAAGCAGGAGTCAGCCGTCTTTGATGGGGTCATGGTTTGCACCGGCCATCACACCAACGCCCATCTGCCACTGGACTCCTTCCCAGGTAGGACGTGGAGTGCAAAACTAATTGGAATTAATTTGCAAACTGGACACCATCAGATTAGGCCTGAATAAAGATTGGGAGTGGTTGGGTCATTACAAAACCTAAACCTAATTTCCCCAATACTAATTTCGCCCTACTGTTACTCACACCTTCTTGTCAACTGTTTGAAATGGGCCACTCTCATTACCACTTCAAAAGTTATTTTTCCTCCCTTGGTATCCTGCTGTTAATTGATTTGTCTCGTTAGACTGACCTTACACTTGGTAAGGCAACTCCCGTCCTTTCATGTATTTATACTTGCTCCTGTATTTTCCACTCCATGCATCTGATGAAGTGGATTTTAGCCCACGAAATTTTATGCCCAAATAAATATGTTAGTCTCTAAGGTGCCACAAGGACTCCTCGTTGTTTTTGCTGATACAGACTAACACGGCTACCACTCTGAAACTAAACCCTTTATGTCTCTCTGCATCTCCATATGTTATGTTCTAGTTCCAGTCCCTCCATCCCCTCATGTGGCCTGGGACCAGAGGGGTTTCCTGATGGAGACGATGGCAGGTCTACAGAGGCTCCTAGTGGATGCCCTGTTCTGTCCTGGAGGACTGGACCCTGGAGGCAGCATTACAGCTGGTCAAAACTCAGAATTTCCATTTCACAGGAGATTTTGAAAATTAATAGTTTCACATTTCAATTATGACACAAACTGAAGGCTCTATGATCAAGGAAATAAAGTATTTCAATCATTACTAAATAGTACCTGCCCTTACCAATTTTAAAAATAACCGATTAAATGAATATGGAATATTTCAACCATGATGTCCTATTATGCAATATTACTATTGAGAATTTATGAAAGTAAAAATAATAAAATGAAAAATAAGAAGTTAAAAATTTGAAATGAAATTTCCAAATTCTGAAACAAAAGTTCCTTGGTACATGTGGTCACAAGGGTTAAAATGAAGATGGCACTTGCAGAGGTTATGAGCAAAGAAAAGCAAATCCAGAGCCAAATCCAGCTGCATATTAGACCCCCAGAGGAGTGTCATCCACAGCTCAGTTTCCTTGTGCAGTCCAGCTTTAAAGGTGACCTACAAAGTGGGAGGGGAAAACTCTTGGCTTCTGCCCTCGTTTGCTTCATTTCATTTAAAGTCCTGAAAGGCTTTTTAAAGATTATTTTTTTCTGCTTGTCACTTGCATTGGAAATCGAGGGGTCCCTGTCTACTCCTGGAGAACTCTGTGCTTGGCTGGAGAATAAGCAGGATGATGACATCACATGTACCAAGGAGGGCTTTTTACTGAGTTTTACACACTCATGGATTGTCTAACTGCTGTGTGTGTGTCACTCCTGCCCAGGGCACAAGGAATGCTGCAGACCCTTGCAGTCCTGCTATTCCCTTGAATCTCAGACCCCCAGGACAATACAGGAGGCATGGGACACACCCACAGCTGCTCCACTCCTTCTTTGCAGGGATCGAAAAGTTCAAAGGCCGCTACTTCCACAGCCGGGATTACAAGAAGCCCCAGGAGTTCTCGGGGAAGAGAGTCATTGTGATCGGCATTGGCAATTCGGGAACAGACCTGGCAGTGGAGCTCAGCCACACCGCAGATCAGGTTTGGTTTAGGGAATTTTACACCACTGAATGGTCAGAATGTTGTGGCTCGTCACTCTGTGACTTCAGCTGACTCAGCAGCCGAGTGCTCTTCCCCCTCGTGGCTACACTTCCCCTCCAGAGTGCAGCCATACTCGGGGCCCCAGCCCCTCTCCAATCCACACTGGGGAAATCTTCCACTTCCTGTGTTTGACCCCCATGTGGAATTCCCATTGATTTCAATGGTGTGCCAGCAGACTGGGCAATAGAGGGGAGCAGTGAGGAATGGGGAGCAGATCGGGAAGGCCCACCCATGCAGACTTGCTCAATCTGCTATGCTATCAAATTTGTACCCGCTCTGCTTTGCCTAGGGGGCCTGTCAGAGACATCAGGCCTACAGCCCACCCTGGGGGGATGCTGAATTGAGAATCCACACCTGCTGTGTTACAGGGGTTACCATCTGCTAAAACACCCCACAACCTGAGTGAGCAAGGCCAGCAAGCCTCTGAGTCGATGTTGCTCCCAACAAAAGGCCATTGAATTCCAGTTCTACTGGGGATGGAACGCGTGCCCCGGACACAGTTCATACCACCCACCCTCTTTGTGATCTGCAGGCACTTAATGGCAACTAGGGAGAAGGCATAGGCATTTCCTTACAGATATAGGCATTTGCTCACAAGTACATGCTTATGCTTATGACATGGTTTGTCAGGGCAAATGCCTGCCTCTAAGGTTATACCTGCCCTGCAATCAGAGGTGTGCCTGCAGTACAGTAGACATACCTCAGCTACCTTCTATCTAGCTAGAATAACTATAGCAGTGGAGCCACAGCAGCACAATTGTCTAGCTGCTTGAGTACATACCCGGGGTCCTAGATGGACTTGTACAGCCTGTGCTGCTATGGCTTCCCCGCTATTGTGATTTCAGCTAGCTAGATCAAAGCTAGATCAGGTATCTACATGTGTTGCAGTCACACCTGTGATTGCTGCATAGACATTACCCTTGAAGAAGACCCTGCTTGACCTCCTGCTCAGAACGTTGGTGTCTAGAGATGGCTCTCTGGCTTAGCTAGCTGAGCGGGTTGTGGCAAAAATGGTTCTACAGTCTCCTGAATCATAGAATCATAGACTATCAGGGTTGGAAGGGGCCTCAGGAGGTATCTAGTCCAACCCCCTGCTCAAAGCAGGACCAATTCCCAACTAAATCATACCAGCCAGGGCTTTGTCAAGCCTGACCTTAAAAACCTCTAAGGAAGGAGATTCCACCACCTCCCTAGGTAACACATTCCAGTGCTTCACCACTCGCCTAGTGAAAAAGTTTTTCCTAATATCCAACCTAAACCTCCCCCACTGCAACTTGAGACCATTACTCCTTGTTCTGTCATTTGCTACCACTGAGAACAGTCTAGATCCATCCTCTTTGGAACCCCCTTTCAGGTAGTTGAAAGCAGCTATCAAATCCCCCCTCATTCTTCTCTTCTGCAGACTAAACAATCCCAGTTCCCTCAGCCTCTCCTCATAAGTCATGTGCTCCAGCCCCCTAATCATTTTTGTTGCCCTCCGCTGTATCTTTCCAATTTTTCCACATCCTTCTTGTAGTGTGGGGCCCAAAACTGGACACAGTATTCCAGAAGAGGCCTCACCAATGTTGAATAGAGGGAAATGATCACATCCCTTGATCTGCTGGCAATGCCCCCACTTATACAGTCCAAAATGCCGTTAGCCTTCTTAGCAACAAGGGCACACTGTTGACTCATATCCAGCTTCTCGTCCACTGTAACCCCTAGGTCCTTTTCTGCAGAATTGGTGCCTACCCATTTGGTCCCTAGTCTGTAGCAGTGCCTGGGATTCTTCCGTCCTAAGTGCAGGATTCTGCATTTGTCCTTGTTGAACCTCAGATTTCTGATCACTTTCCCCTCCTCTAAGTGCTTCAGAATTGATTCCTTGAGGACCTGCTCCATGATTTTTCCAGGGACTGAGGTGAGGCTGACTGGCCTGTAGTTCCCCGGATCCTCCTTCTTCCCTTTTTTAAAGATGGGCACTACATTAGCATTTTTCCAGTCATCCGGGACCTCCCCCAATCGCCATGAGTTTTCAAAGTTTCCCTTAACTGCATGTGTCTGGGCTCAGGCCCAGGGATGTTATGAACCCTGCATTTATTTCTTGGCCTAATTAATCACTCCTGGCAATGGACAACAGTCAGCTGTCAGCACTGATATTTCTAGATCTGCCCGCTGTGTGATGCTATTGGGGAGGAGTTGACGTCTCTGCAGATTTTGGGATAGGTGGAAGATAGCCTCTTCAGTGACTGAGTTGTTTCCTCCCTGCCCTGGGGTCTCTAATATGGCCCACCCTTAATCAAGCAGAACTAATTGCACTGCATTTGGGAGTTCTGGTGGCCGGACACATGCCTTTGACATGCATCTGAATTGGAGCAAAGGTCAGTGTGTTTTTTCAGACAGCAGAAAGTGCTATGGGATGACATGACTGACAAATGCCATGATCCTTGTAGATTTATCGTCTCTCATATGCCATCGAAATGTCGATTCTGTGTTGCCCCTCATTCTTGGGAGGAGTTCCCCATAGTCATCTGCAAAGCCACCTCATTGTCCTCCTTAAAACTTGCCTTTGTTGTTAACTTTACAAACAACTTGACAATGGTTACAGAGGAACTCCTGCAGGAAGTGTACAGATGCCACACCTCCTGTACACTCTTTATCCATCTTTGGTTTCTTTTGACACTCTTCCTGATTGAGGCAGAAACAAAGGAGCCCAGGACAAGGCAGTCAGAGGCTGCAGCCAGACTGTAGCAGGGAGTTTTGTTTCCTCATTTCAGTACATATAGTTTCCATTCTTAAGAAAGGGTTCATTCTGAAAATGATCTGCCTATCAGTAAGGTACAACATGGGATCAGGACTGGATGGCATAGGGTGCTGGGGTTGGTGCCAGTGCAGAGCTTGTGCACTGCTACAGAGCTTGTGCAACTGCAATGAACTTCCCCACCAGCCCTGACAATCAGGGGAAATGCTGAATGTGCCTGGAAAAGGTTCAAACAGCAGGTTGAGCTGTCTAGGAAAGCCACAGGAGCAAATAAACTGGACGATGAGCAAAAGATTCCTCTGCCCTTAACAGTGGCAGGCACAGAAGCTGTAGATGTCTACGATGCATTCCATACAGATGATGGCTGGGAAAGAGAGGAAAGCTTTGCAGAAATAATGAAAATGTTTGAAGATCATTGTGTCCTTAGAAAAAAATATTACTTACGGAAAATCTATGTTCAGGATGAGGACAATGAATGAAGGGGAAACAGCAGAGTTTGTCACAGACTTGAAACTAAGAAGTCAGTGCTGCGAATATGGAATATTAAAAGACTCTCTCATTAAAGACCAGATTGTCCTGGAGTGTAACAATAAAAAAGTCTGTGAAGAGTTAAAGGCAGATGGACCTGAGTCTGACACTAGAAAGGGCAACAGGAGTTCCTCATAAATATCCACAAAGAGCACTGCCTATCACACTGACCAGTATTGCCTCATTGTCTACTTGTACTCACTCCCATGTCTGTCGATATCCATCCGTGGTCTCTTGTCTTATATTTAGATTGTAAGACCCTTAGGGCAGGGACTGTCCTTTTGTTCTGTGTTTGTTCTGCACCAACCACAACGGAGCCCTGATCTATGACTAGGGCTCTGAAGCACTAAAGTAACACAAATAATAATAATAATAGAATATGTACATGCCAAGCAGCAGAACACACCGAAACACAAATGAAAAGCCGGAGGCACACATCATATGTTTGTGAGTACCATAGCTAAACCAGCAATGGAAAAATTCGTGGAAATTAAGTCAGCTAAGGACAGAAACATGGAAAGCAAGAAACAATGCCAGCAATGTGGCAGCCAGCATGAGTATAGCAAATTAACAGCATTCGGGCAGATATGCAGAATCTGTAATGAACCTAACCATTATGCTAAAATGTGCAGAGAAAGCAGGAAAGTACAGAAAAGGATTCCTGAAGTAGATTCATAGATGCCAAGGCCAGAAGAGACCATTGTAATCATCAAGTCTGACCTCCTGTACAACACAGGCCAGAGAATTTCACCAACCGCCTAGAACAGAGCTTTCAGAGAAACATTCACTCTTGATTTAAAAGTTGTCAGGGATGGAGAATCCACCACAATCCTTGGTAAATTGTTCCAGTGGTTAATTACTCTCACCGTTAAAAAAATTTAATCTCATTTCCAGTCTGAATTTGTCTAGCTTCAACTTCCAGTCATTGGATTGTATTATATCTTTCTCTGTTAGATCGAAGAACCCCTTATTAAATATTTTTTCTCCATGTAGATATTTATAGACTGTAATCAAGTCACCCCTTAATCTTCTCTTTGTTAAATTAAATAGATTGCGCTCTTTGAGTCTATCACTATAAGGCAGGTTTTCTAACCCTTTAATCATTCTCATGGCTCTTCTCTGAACCGTCTCCAATTTATCAGCCTCCTTCCTGAATTGTGGGCACCAGAACTACACCTAGGATTCCAGCAGCAGTTGCACCAGTGCCAAATATAAAGGTAAAATAACCTCTCTACTCCTACTCAAGATTCCTGTTTATGCATCCCAGAATCTCATTAGCTCTTTTGGCCACAGCGTCGCACTGGGAGCTCATGTTCAGCAGTTTATCCACCACCACACCCAAATCTTTTTCAGAGTCACTGTTTCCCTGGATAGAGTCCCCCACCCTGTAAGTGGCCTACATTTTTTGTTCCTATATTTATACATTTACATTCAGCTGTATTAAACTCATACTGTTTGCTTGCACCCAGTTTACCAAGTGATCCAGATCACTTTGTATCAGTGACCTGTCCTCTTCATTATTTGCCACTTCCCCAATTTTTGTGTCATCTTCAAACTTTATCAGTGATGATTTTAGGTTTCCTTCCACGTCATTAATAAAAATGTTAAAAATTGCATAAGGCCAAGAACTGATCTCTGTGGGATCCTACTGGAAACACACCCACTCAATGACGATTCACCATTTACAGTTACTGAGACCTATCAGCTAGCCAGTTTTTAATCCTTTTAATGTGTACCATGTTAATTTTATATCGTCTAATTTTTTAATCAAAATGCCATGCAGTACAAACACCTCAGAGAAGTCTAAGTATGTTATGTCAACCCTATTACCTTTATCAACCAAATTTGTAATCCCATCAAAATAAGATATCAAGTTAGTTTGACAGGATCTGTTTTCCATACACCCATGTTGATTTGCATTAATTACATTACCCTCCTTCAATTCTTTAATAATCGAGTCCCATGTCAGGCTATAATTATCCAGGTCATCCCATTTACCCTTTCTAAAAATTGGCATAACATTAGCTTTCTTCCAGTCTTTGGGAACTTGCCCAGTGCTGCAAGACTTATTGAAAATCAACATTACTGGAGCAGTGAGCTCCTCAGCCAGCTCTTTTAAAACTCTTAGATGCAAGTTATCTGACCTGCTGATTTAAAAATGTCTAACTTTCATGGCTTTTGTTTACATCGTCCAGATATACTAGTGGAATAGAAAGAATGTTATAATCACCATATAATGAGACTATATAATCTGAAGAAGAAGATCTATTCTTAAAAACAGTAATGGAAGAGGCTGAAAACTCAAAAGATTGGCTAATTAAAATGTGCACAAATGGCACTTATATGTAAGACAGCACGTTTGTCACGGAGGTCACGGATTCCATGACTTTCTGGGACCTCCATGACTTCTGCAGCGGTGGTGCGGCTGGCCCAAGGGCCATCTGAGCAGCTCAGGCAACTCCTGGGCCAGTTGCACTGGCTGCTGCTGGGGCAGTCTCAGGCCACCGCACCCCTCTCCCCCAGCAGCAGCAGGAGTTTGGGTGTAGGAGGGGGCTCAGGGCTGGGGGTTGGGGCATGGGACAGGGTAAGGGCTCTGGACGTCACTTACCTTCGGGAGGGGGGTTCCCCGGAAGCGGCAACATCCCACTCCCTCAGCTCTTAGGCGGAGGCTCAGCCAGGCACCTCTGCGCACTGCTTCCGGCCTGTAGGCACCATCCCTGCGGAGCCGGCACTTGGGGCGGAGGCAGTGCACAGAGCTGCCTGGCCACACCTCTGCCTAGGAAATGAGGGAGGGGGATGTTGCTGCTTCCGGGGAGGCACAGAGCCAGGTAGGGAGCCTGCCAGCCCTGCCAACTCCCCCCCTCCCCAGCACCCGTGGTGCCCCCGGGCCGCCCCCCTCCCCAGCACCCACAGCACCCCTGGGCCACCCCCCCTCCCCCCACCAAGATATAGTTAGGGGTATATAGTACAAGTCACGGACAGGTCACGGGTCATGAATTTTTGTTTACTGCATGTGACCTATCCATGACTTTTACTAAAAATACCCGTGACTAAAATGTAGCCTTACTTATAGGACATACAGGATAGACACTGGGGCATAATTAAATGTAGTAACAGAAACTGAAATAGAAAGACGTAAGCAGACCATAAAAGTGGAAGCGTCAAAAGTGTCTGTGAAAAACTATAATGGAGGAACAATTCCAGTGTTGGGAGAGTGCATGCTGACACTTAAATACAAAGGGAAGATGATAAAACAAGAGTTTGTGGTGGTACATAGAGGCAAGCAACCAGTCTTCGGCCTACACATGTGTAAGGGGCTTGGTCTCATTATGAGGCTGTATGCCACAGAGAGACAGAAGGACAATAAGAACTGGATATGAAAGTATTAATAGCATCATATAACGATGTATCCACAGGAAATGGGTGCCTTCCACTAACATACAAGATAAGGTTAAGAGAAGATACAGAGACAGTGGTATATGCTACATGAAAAGTTCCACAATTTTTAAGAAAGATACTAGAAGAAGAGATCACAGACTTTAAGGCCAGCAGGGACTATCATGATCATCTAGTTGGACCTCTTGCACATTCCAGGCCAGAGAACCTCACCCACCCACTCCTGTAATAGACCCCTAACCTCTGGCTGAGTTACTGAAATCCTCAAATAATGATTTAAAGACTTCAAGTCATAGAGAATCCACCATTTACTCTAGTTCAAACCAGCAAGTGACCTGTGCCCCATGCTCCAGAGGAATGTGAAAGACCCTCAGGATCTCTGCCAATCTGACCTGGGGGAAAATTCCTTCCCTACCCCAAATATGGTGATCAGTTAGATCCTGAGCATGTTGGTGAGACCCACCAGCCAGACACCTGGGAAAGAATTCTCTGAAGTGACTCAGAGCCCTCCCCATCTAGTGTCCCATCTCCAGCCGTTGGGGATTTTTGCTACTAGCAGTTGCAGATTGGTTACATGCCACTATAGGCAGTCCCATCATATGATCCCCTTCATAAACTTATCAGGCTCAGTATTTTTTTTACCCTCCTTCTCCCCCCCACCGCTCCCCTTGGGAGGCTGTTACAGAACTTCACTCCTCTGATGGCTAGAAAACGTCATCTAATTTTAAGCCTAAACTTGTTGACGGCCAGTTTATATCCATTTGTTCTTGTGTCAACACTGGCACTGAACTTAAATAACTCCTCTCCCTCCCTGGTGTTTATCCCTCAAATGTATTTATAGACCACAAAGCTATCTCCCATCAGCCTTCGTTTGCTTAGGCTAAACAAGCCAAGCTCCTTGAGTCTCCTATCATAAGGCAGGTTTTCCATTCGTTGGATAATCCTAGCAGCCCTTTTCTGCATCTCTGCATCTCATGGAAGATGGTATTATTTGGAGAATAGAAGACAATCAGATTGGGATCAGTCCTTAGAAATCACAGAGAAAAAAGGAGGGGGACCACGGCTGTGCATGGACCTTAAGGAGCTGAACAAAAACATAAAAAGAGAACATTTCTACTTGCCCACAAGAAGTAAAATATTGTCAGAGATGGCAGGAGCCAAATTCTTCAGCAAATTAGATGCATCATCAGGATTTTGGCAGATCCCCTTGGACACAGAGCTCCAAGATCATAGAATCATAGAATATTAGGGTTGGAAGAGACCTCAGGAGGTCATCTAGTCCAACCCCCTACTCAAAGCAGGACCAACACCAACTAAATCATCCCAGCCAAGGTTTTGTCAAGCCGGGCCTTAAAAACCTCTAAGGATGGAGATTCCACCACCTCCCCAGGTAACCCATTCCAGTGCTTCACCACCCTCCTAGTGAAACAATGTTTCCTAATATCCAACCTAGACCTCCCGCACTGCAACTTGAGACCATTGCTTTTTGTTCTGTCATCTGCCACCACAGACAACAGCCGAGCTCCATCCTCTTTGGAACCCCCCTTCAGGTAGTTGAAGGCTGCTATCAAATCCCTCCTCACTCTTAATTTCTGCAGACTAAATACCCCCAGTTCCCTCAGCCTCTCCTCGTAAGTCATGTGCCCCAGCCCCCTAATCATTTTCGTTGCCCTCCGCTGAACTCTCCAATTTGTCCACATCCCTTCTGTAGTGGGGGGACCAAAACTGGACACAATATTCTAGGTGTGGCCTCACCAGTGCCGAATAGAGGGGAATAATCACTTCCCTCGATCTGCTGGCAACGCTCCTACTAATACATCCCAATATGCTGTTAGCCTTCTTGGCAACAAGGGCACACTACTGACTCATATCCAGCTTCTCATCCACTGTAATCCCCAGATCCTTTTCTGCAGAACTGCTGTTTAGCCAGTTGGTTCCCAGCCTGTAGCGGTGCATGGGATTCTTTCTTCCTAAGTGCAGGACTCTGCACTTGTCCTTGTTAAACCTCATCAGATTTCTTTTGGCCCAATCCTCCAATTTGTCTAGGTCACTCTGGACCCTATCCCTACCCTCCAACGTATCTACCTCTTCCCTCAGCTTAGTGTCATCTGCAAACTTACTGACTTGTACTTTCAACACACCATTTGGTAGATACTGCTTCCTAAGACTTCCTTTCAGAATATGTTTGCCTGCAGAACATGAGCCAGATGTGAGAGGCCCTAGGAGGTGTGAAAGTGTAGCCTGAGGGCACAATAATTTGGGCAGCACTGCTGTTGAATATCAGGAACAAGTGAAGAGAGTATTGGAAATTGTGAGAGCAAATAACCTTAAACTGAATTAAGGCAAATGTCAATTTCAAATCATGGAGATAACATACCTGGGAGGACAGAGTGACCTCAAAGGGAGTGTTGCCCAATGAAACAAAGATTTGGACAATACTGAACATGTCAAGACCTGAAGATATAAATAATAATATGTGGAGATATACCTATCTCATAGAACTGGAAGGAACCCCAAAGGGTCATCAAGTCCAGCCCCCTGCCTTCACTAGCAGAGGCAAGTACTGATTTTGCTCCAGATCCCTACGTGGACCCCTCAAGGATTGAACTCACAACCCTGGCTTTAGCAAGCCAATGCTCAAACCACTGAGCTGTCCCTCCCCCATTAAAAAAGGGAATAAAAAGATAAAAAAGGGAATTCAAAGGCTGCTAGGAACTATGCCAGCAAGTTCATGCCTAACTATGTAGCTTCCACAACTCACCTAAGACACCTCCGCCACAAGGTCACTGAATGAGCATGGATGCCAGAACATGAAAACCCATTCTGATATCAGCCCCAGTGCTGCAATTTTTTGATCCATTGAAAGCATCAAACTCTCCACAGATGCCTTGAAAAGAGGGTGGGAGCAGTACTATTACAGTGTCATAGAACTGGTTGTGTCTCCTGTGCCTCAAGGGATATGACAGCTGCAGTGATTTTCTCAATGCTTCAAAGCAGAAACTGATCACAAACATAGCTACCCCTCTGAAACTACTGATTGCGATTCACAAAAGGAACTTTGCGAAGAACCACTGAGACTGGGGCTGCTTTTGAAAATACAGAATTATGTGTGGCAGAGCACCAGCTTTGCCTCGCGAGGTCCTGCACTTCTGGGCGGTTAGGGTTTGCCTCAGAGGTTTGCTGTGACCCTCAATGTAGCCTCTCTCCCCTCCTAGAGAGGAGGGTTACAGCTTACTGAGTCACCTTCATCATCGGCCAGTCAATGAGTTTGGTGTAAGAACCCTCTTTAGTCCCCGTCTTCCTTCTGCAGGAGGGGGCTCCCCGCCCACCCTACACCCCAGGCCCTCCGGACCTTTTCATCAGGCCCCTGCCCCATGGCCCCACCCAGCCATCCCACCCCTTCACCATGAGCTGGCTGAATGAACTGCAGCCGGCTCGTTTCCAGACCGTGCCAAGGAAACATCTGTATATGCTCATGCTCCACACCCTTCATGTCCTCACCCTCACGTCCCGTCCCGTCACGACATGGCGGGACCTCCTACCACCTCTGGAGAGTGAGGAACCCCGGTGGGCCAGCCTATATTCCACCCTGGTCCCGAAGCCTGCTGGGGATATTAGTTGGGGGCCCCTTCACAGAGCCGTGAGCACGGGCGTCTTCTTGGCGTGGTTGACCCCCGTGCCGGACACCTGCCCCTTCTGCAGCATGAAGGAGACCCTGGCACACGTGTATCTAGAGTGCACCAGGTTGCAGCCCCTATTCCGGCTCCTCTTAAACATCCTGTTACATTTTTGGCTGCACTTTTCCCCTCACCTCCTTATCTATGCACTCCCTATCCATGGCCCCACCAAGTCGCGGGACCTCCTAGTCAACCTCCTCCTAGCACTAACCAAAATGGCCATCTACAAGACCAGAGAGAGGAGGTTGGCTGATGGGGTTTCCTGAGACTGCGGGGCCTATTTCTGATCTTCCACCCATTCATGCATCCAGGTGGAGTTCTTCTGGGTGGTGTTTGCTGGCTCCCTTGACACTTTTGAGGAGCAGTGGGCACTGTCCGGGGTTCTCTGCTCGGTGTCCCCATCAGGTTCCCTTCGTTTCGCTCTGTGACCTCACTCCTGTCTCTGTTATATCTTTAGTTGTCCTCCGTAATTAATTGAGATCCCGGACTTTCTAGATCCTCCCCTTAGGCTGGGGGAGGTCCTTTAGCAGTGGACTTCCACCCACCCACTTTCCAGATCCCAACAGGACCAGACTCCTGCACCCAACCGCACTGGGTCTGTCACACATGTAACCTTTGAGTTCCAACCCAGACACCACATAGTAATGGCTAGGGCCCTACCAAATTCATGACCCATTTTGGTCAATTTCATGGTCATGTGATTTTAAAAATCGTAAATTTCATGATCTCAGCTATTTAAATCTGAAATTTCATGGTGTTGTAATTGTAGGGATCCTGACCCAAAAAGGAAATGTGAAGGGGGGTTGTGGTACCCTACCCTTACTTCTGCACTGCTGCTGGCAGCGGCGCTGCCTTCAGAGCTGGACAGCTAGTGAGCGGTGGCTGCTGGCTCGGAGCCAAGCTCTGAAGGCAGAGCCGCTGCCAGCAGCAGCACAGAAGTAAGGATGGCCTGGTATGGTATTACCACCCTTACTTCTGCGCTGCTGCCTGAAGAGCTGGGCCCTCAATCAGCAGCTGCCCAGCTCTGAAGGCAGCAGTGCAGAAGCAAGGTTGGCAATACTGTGACCCCCCCCCCCCCGCAACTCCCTTTTGGGTCAGGACCCCCAAGTTAAGAAACACTTGTCTCCCCCGTAAAATCTGTAAAATATAGGGTGAAAGCACACAAAAGACCAGATTTCACAGGGAGAGACCAGATTTCACAGTCCATGATGCATTTTTCATGGCCGTGAATTTGGTAGGGCCCTAGTAACGGCAGATGCACTCTCAAGAGCAAATGCTCTATCTGTCAATTCACAGGCTGATGATCTGGAACAAGGAATAAACATTCATGTGAATTCAGCTAAAGACTAAATGCTGCAAACAGTGATACAAGAAGTAAAGGAGGAAAAAATCAGCACTGCACACTTGTATATTTCCACTGCAGAAATGAGTTGTCAGTGCTCTCAGGAGCGCGCTGAAAGGGGACACAGGTCATGGTTCCCACAGTGATGGGAAGGAGAATATTGAATCCAATACACGAAAAGCACCTGGGAATGACCAAACCAAAAAGGAGAGCTAGAGAAGTTGTATTCTGGTCACAAATGAGCAGTGATATTGAAGAGATGATGAGCAGGCGTGGAACGTATCAGAAGTACAGAGATTCCCAGCAGAAAGAACCAATGATACTGCAAGAACAACTCGCAGTTCCACAGGACAAAGTCAGAATTGACACGTTCAGCCTGAAGACATGATCATCTGGTTATAATGGACTACGTTACCAAGTTCCCAGAAGTAGTCAGATTCGAAGATACCATCCTTGCAACAGTTTCCAGACTCATCATAGAATTCCATAACTAATAATAACTGACTGTTGTTAGTGCTGTGGAGTGTTGTTAAGGCTGCTAAGTTTTTAATGCTGCTAATGCGGCTGTTCTTGGAGCCCCAGTGTTAGCTGTATTAGCAGGGAGTGCAGCCTGCTGATTCAGCAGACGTCGATGTCAGAGGTGGATTATGGTTTGGTGGGGCCCTGGGCCAGAGCAACTGGGGGCCCCTTCCCACCCCTTCTACCTGCAGTCCCCCCCCCAACCCCTCAGTGCTCCTGCCAGGGAAATGGGGTCGGGGCACGGGAGCTTGCCCTGCTCGGATCGGCAGGAGTGCTGGGCAGAGCGGGGCAAGCCCCCACGCCCCGACCACGCTCCCCGGCAGAAGCACTGGGCAGGTGGAGCGGGTCAGTGCACAGGGGCACCCATTTTTCCAGGGCCCCCCAATTGGCGGGGGGCCCTGGGCACAGGCCCCATTTGCCCAGTAGCTAATCCACCACTGCTCAATGTCATTCATAAGAAAGACCACAGGCTCAGTTTGGTGGCGAAGCTGCTTGGCCACATTTATTGTCCACAATCCCACAGTACTAGTGCTCCATAGGAGCTACAGATACACTAACATGTGTGCCTGTGACAATGGTACCAGTTCAATCAGCACACCAGGATGCTGTCCCCTAGGACAGCACAAAGATGTCCCTCCTATGAGTTCTCCTTTCATACAGTGATACAAACAAGTTATGTATTACACTCCAGGTGTTGTTAGTTTCCATCCTTATCCTTGTATCTGCTAGTTCAAACAAAACATCCTCATCCATTATCCTATCATCCCCTCCTTATCTTTACAAAGGTGTGTTCTTGTACCATATATTAAAAATGTGTTTATATCAGTGTTCTCAACCTATTTATCATTGTGGGCCGCATATACAAAGTGTTACCTGGGCCGCAGGTTGAGAACCACAGTGCCCCCCACCTTACTCCCCCCACAAACCCCTATGCCCAGTGCTCTCCACCCAGAGACCTCTCCACAGAGTGGGGCCAGGAGCAGAGTGCCGGGTGCGGGGCTGGTGGCAGGGCCCCCAACCCCGAACCCCACTGCGTGGGGACCCCGACCCTGCTGCATCTGTCATCTATTTGCATAAATCCAAAGTAAAAAGCAGCTGTCCTTCAAGGACTGTATTTAGTGAGTACTTTGCAGGCGAAGAGTACTAATTTAACAAATAAGTGCAAAAAACATAATAGGTTTTATGTTTATAATGGGTACCTAGCTACCAGTTCTCTAAGGCTAGGTCTACACTACACACAGCGAATAGCGTAGCTGAAGTTGCGTATTTTAGATCGACTTACCTGGCTGTGAGGACGGCGGCGAGTCGACCGCTGCCGCTCCCGCGCCGACTCCGCTTCCGCCTCTCACTGCGGTGGAGTTCCGGAGTCGACGGCAGAGCAATCGGGGATCGATTTTATTGCGTCTACACAATAAAATTGATCCCCGATAGATCGATCGCTACCCGCCGATCCGGTGGGTAGTGAAGACGTGCCCTTAGTTTGTTAAAAGTCTGCTTTTCTGAAGTCCATTGTCCTTATTCCGCTGCTCTCACTCCTTCCTTTCCTTAAAACCATGAAATATATCACTTCATGATCACTTTCACCCAAATTGCCTTTCACCTTCAGATTCTCAACCAATTCCTCCCTGTTGGTCAGAATCAAGTCTAAAATGGCTGCCCCCCCCCCCCGAATTACTTCCTCCACTTTCTGAAACAAAAAGGTGTCCCCAACAATGTTCCCTCTAATTTTTTTCATCCATGTGCGGAATGAATTTTGTTATGTGCACCAATATTGAGATGATGTGCACCACCAGTAGAAACAAAAAACCTAGATATAATATATATTTTTAAAAAGTTACCATAGGGATAATTATTGCAGCCAGGACAGGTTAGGCATTTTAGAACTCACTACTCAAAGAATTGAATTTAAACATGAGAGAGAAATAAAATTCTGAAATGCACAGACCAGTCAAAAACTAAAATAACAGCACTTTGAAAGAAGAAAATTATAGAGAATATATGTACATTGCAGGAAGTACCCAGAAGTAACAATAACAACACAAGTATGTGTTGGGAGGTGAGTGTGAAAGAGACAGAGAGTATGTGTGTGTCAGACAGAGACTGTGTGTGTGTGTGTGAGAAAGAAACAGAGACAGTGCGTGTGTGCATGAGACACAGACAGTGTGTATGTGTGCTGGCTGCTGGGAAAGTATATGAGAGACCGCGCGCTGTCTCTTTAAGGACACAGGCACTCACCAGCAGGCTTGTTCAGACGGCAGCAGCTACCACCAGCTCCCTTCCCTGAGCGCTGTCCCCCAACCCTGCTCTTCAGACAGGGCCGGCTCTAGGTTTTTTGCTGCCCCAAGCAAAAAAAATTTTGGCTACCCCCCCCCCGGGCTCTCTCTCTCCCCTCCCCTCCCCCACAACTGCACCCTCCTGCCGCCCCAGCCCTGGGTCACTGGTAACTCGCTCCCAGGGCGGATCATTCAGCAGGAATTTTGGATGTGCACAGAACACAGACAGGATTGGTTCCCATATGGTTACAGAACTGCAGTAAAGTGGAACAATTTTCAGCTTGTGTGATTGAAGGATATCTGGATGCATATTATAAGACTGTCCTACATAAATGAGGAAAAGTTGAGGTGCCTTTATTATTCTTTTGTTCCATTCTTTGTTTCTATGGGGAATTTGCCAATGCAATATCACTGTCTTCCTTTTAAACAACTAAAACTAAAACAAAAACAAAAAAAAACAATGGCTGTTGAAAATAGCAATTCCAGTCCTAATAACCACTGGGAAGCATTTCTTGCTCAATTTATTCTACTTTTTCTACAGCAAGTTACAGTGGATCAGTATATTTGATTTGGGGGAAATGAAGTAACAGCTGCCCAAATTGAGCTTGAGCACTCCTGAATTTTGAGGGTGTTCAAATCTGGAAGGCAGGTGCTAGATTCCCTTTCTGAATATTAGCTAAATCTGGAAAAGAAAAGTCAATTTCTGCTTCCATGGCTCAGAAGTGTAAATCCTCCTATGTGCCTGGTACTGTATCTAAAGCTGCCCAGATCCTAGTAGAGCCTCCCCTCCCTTACTTTTCATTTTAAATTCTAGTGGGATCTCCCTTGCTAGGCTTCAGATAGAGAGGTGCACTGTCCATTTAGTCCACCCAATTCTTTCTTTGGGGGAGAGCCCAGGGCTGGGGCGGCAGGAGGTGCAGGTGGGGGCCAGAGCTGGGGCAGCAGGGGGTGCGGGTGGGGGGGGGGGAGAAGAGCCCAGGGCTGGGGCGGCAGGAGATGCAGGTGGGAGGGAGAGCCCAGGACTGGGGCAGCAGGGGGGTGCAGGTGGGGGCCAGAGCTGGGGCAGCAGGGGGTGTGGGCGGGGGAGAGTCCAGGGCTGGGGTGGGGGGCGGCAAAAAACCTAGAGCTGGCTCTGTCCCTACCATTCACAGCAAGCTGCAGCATGAGGTTTCAGTTCCACACTCCTTCCCCCTCCCTTTCCTGTTAATTGCAGCCAAGGGAATGCTGGGAAATGTAGTTCTTTCCCTGCTCCAGGGCTGGCTCTATAGGCAGGGAGCTAAGCAAGGAACTACAGCTCCCAGGGCCCCCTGTTGGTTCTCAGCTCCCATGCTGGATTCTTGCGCCCCTGCAAATTTGCCGCCCCAAGCAACTGCTTGCTTTGCTGGTGCCTAGAGCCGGCCCTGCCTCGAGAGGTCATCGAGTCCAGTCTCCTGCCCTCATGGCAGGACCAAATACTGTCTAGACCATCCCTGATAGACATTTATCTAACCTACTCTTAAATATCTCCAGAGATGGAGATTCCACAACCTCCCTAGGCAATTTATTCCAGTGTTTAACCACCCTGACAGTTAGGAACTTTTTCCTAATGTCCAACCTAAACCTCCCTTGCTGCAGTTTAAGCCTATTGCTTCTTGTTCTATCTTTAGAGGCTAAGGTGAACAAGTTTTCTCCTTCCTCCTTATGACACCCTTTTAGATACCTGAAAACTGCTATCATGTCCCCTCTCAGTCTTCTCTTTTCCAAACTAAACAAACCCAATTCTTTCAGCCTTCCTTCATAGGTCATGTTCTCAAGACCTTTAATCATTCTTGTTGCTCTTCTCTGGACCCTCTCCAATTTCTCCACATCTTTCTTGAACTGCGGTGCCCAGAACTGGACACAATACTCCAGTTGAGGCCTAACCAGCGCAGAGTAGAGCGCAAGAATGACTTCTTGTGTCTTGCTCACAACACACCTGTTAATACATCCCAGAATCATGTTTGCTTTTTTTGCAACAGCATCACACTGTTGATTCATATTTAGCTTGTGGTCCACTATAACCCCTAGATCCTTCTGCTCCCCTGTCTGTCATCCTGTCTCCACCTGTTGTTCCTTTGGGGCAGGGAACGTCTTTTTGTTTAAAATAATTAATATGCTTAAATGCCTCATTTCTAATAATAGTAAGTTACTACTGAAGCTTGTGACGTGGTATAGAAAACCTGCACTAGCATGGAAGGGGTTAAGGAGCTGCTTTGGGCTAGGCTGGCCCTGCCCCACCGCACCTGCAAATCGGGTCAGGAAGAGGAGTTAAAAGGAAGGAACTCTACTCAGATGGGGGCAACCCTGGGAAGGGAACAGGCTGAGCTTCTCTGGCCCTGGAGAGAGGGCTGACAGCCTGCAGAGCCCCTGCCCTCGCAGAATGAGGCTGCAGATCCCTGAGCTAAAAGGGGGGAAAGACTGAGACTTGCACTGGAACCCAGTGACCTCTGACATGGACAGTGACATTTCAGGGGCTTCTGAAGTCAGAGGCCCATACCCTGGAGAAAGCTGCTTACAGACTTTTCTTTCCCTTTCTTGTGTTGAACCTAGTTTGATGACTGCTGACTGAGTTGTTGTTTCACCTGGGAGCCTGAGAGGGGAAGAAACAGCCAAGAGACCTCAGCCAGAGGGTTAAGCACTGGCCCACTAGAAAGCCACACCCTGCAGCACCCGCTAGGGTAGGAGTATTGGATTTGTGTGTGTGTACTCCCCATATAGCCCCGAAAGGGGGTGCTGCACCCAGGGGCGGTTCTAGGCACCAGCTAAACAAGCAGGTGCCATGGGCAGCAAAATGTATGGGGCGGCAAAATGCTGGGGCCTCACCTCAAGCAGCGTCTTGGGCTGGATCCTGTTCTGCTGCCGGGTGCGGCAGGGCACGGAGCCGGCTAAGTGGGGAGCGTGTCCCCGCCACTCTCCCGCAGGCAGCGGCCACCACCCCCTCAGGCGGGAGCCGGTAGCGCGGCCCTGCCCCGGCTGCAGAGGATGGACAACTCCTCCTCGGCTTGTCCCCGCCGCTGCAAGCCGAGGAGCGGCCCGTCCTCTGCAGCCAGGGCAGGGCCGCGCTACCGGCTCCCGCCTGGGGGGGTGGCCGCTGCCCGCGGGAGAGCGGCGCAAACAAGCCAAGAAGCGGCCCGTCCTCTGCAGCCGGGGCAGGGCCGCGCTACCGGCTCCCACTTGAGGGGGGGGAGGTGGCCGCTGCCCGCGGGGAGAGCGGCGCGAACAAGCCGAGGAGCGGCCCGTCCTCTGCAGCCGGGGCAGGGCCGCGCTACCGGCTCCGCCTGGGGGGTGGGCGCTGACAGCGGGAAAGCAGCGGGAGCCGGTAGCGCGGCCCTGCCCCGGCTGCAGAGGACGGGCCGCTCCTCGGCTTGTTCGCGCCGCTGTCAGTGCCCACCCCCCAGGCGGGAGCCGGTAGCGCAGCCCTGCTCCGTCTGCAGAGGACGGGGGAACATGGCGCCCGGGCGGTCCGCTCCTCCTCGGTTTGTCCCCGCCTCTGCCTCCTCCTCCTCCTCTCTGCGCTGCCTCCTGCCAGGGGAGGGGAGAGAGGAGCGGAGCGGCAGCCCGGGCTGAGCCCAGCTCCTGCCAGGGCCCAGGTGAAGCCCAAGGATGAGCAGGGCTGGGATCCAGCAGCAGCCCCAACCCCTGGCCCTGGGAGCGGCGGTGACCAGAGATTACTCCACCTCAGGCCAGATCCACAGCAAGGTAAGTGTCGGGCCAGGCGGGAGGGTCCCCAGGACCCCTGGGGAGCTTCTGCCTGCTGGAGCCCCAGAGGCTGCTGCCTCCCTCCCCAACCCCTCACAGCACTCCAGTGCCTGGAGTCTCCTTCTGCCTCCCCTCCTGCAGGGGGCGAGCGACCTGGCAGAGAGGGGCAGCATCTGCCCAGCAAGCCCAGCACCTCTTCCTTGGTTCCTCCAGCCCCAGAGCTCTCTCCATTGCATGCCCCTCGGGCTTCCAGCTGGGCGGCCTCAGCGCTGGGAAAACACCAGCAGGGCTGGGTCCAGTGTGTATCCAAGCTCGTGGGGAGCTCTCTTGCCCCAATGACTAGCGCCTTACTTACGGCAAGTACAGTAGTGCAGTAGGAGTGTGACGTGAAAAATATCATGTCACGTTGTGACACGGTCACTCAAATCACGATTACGTGTGTGTACTGTGCTGCCCTATCGGCGCCATTCGCGCTAATTTCCATTTTGCGTCGGTGCCAGTGGTTATAGGGCTAAAATGCCGGGACAAAAACGAAAACGACTTTCTGGTGCTGCTTACCGGCAACAAAGAGAGAAACGGCAAAAAGAATTAGAAAAACTATCTCGTACTTCAAAAAAGTATTTTAAAAAAGTCGACAATCAAGGAGAAAGCTCTAAGCAATGCATTGAAGGTGATTATTCATCAACTGATGAAGACTGATCGAACCAAAGATTACCTTTATCAACTGATAAAGATGAACAACAATCTGACCAAAGATTATCTTCACTAACTGATAAAGACAATCACAATCCATCCAAAGATTTACTACTTCAGCTGAAGAGTCCAGAAATGAAGAACTGTTATCCAAATCTAAAACTGAAGAACAATTATTGGAAGGTGGAGTGACTGACATAGGATCGGATCCAAGTACATGGCCGACAATAATTACTGATACAATGCGAATTATTATTGTGAAAAAAGGTCCTTCAAAACTAGATCCTACATTTGAATATCCATTTAATGAGTCGAATCGTCGATTTATGCCATCCAGTATGAAGAAAAAAATGAAAAATGGGGAACAAATTAATAGATCGTGGTTAGTGTATTCACAGACCAAAGATGTAGTTTTTTGTTTTTGCTGCAAACTGTTCTGTAACTCGGACATTCTTCTGGCAACTGCAGGTTTTAATGACTGGCGAAATCTGCATCAGCATTTGAAAGAACATGAAACATCAAAAAATCATTTACGCTCATTGACAAATTGGATTACGTACCGGTACAACAATCGATGCGGTACAGCAACGTCAACTAAATTCAGAAATTCTACGTTGGCAAGCAGTGTTGGAACGTTTACTGGCAATCATTAATTTCCTAGCTGAACAGTGCCTCGCATTCCGTGGATCCTCGGATATTTTATATGAGAATAACAATGGAAATTTCTTAAAATTGGTTGATTTATTGGCAAAATTTGATAATGTTATGGCTGAGCATGTACGAAGAGTGAAAGATGGAGAGATTCACACCCATTATTTGGGTAAAAATACACAAAATGAGATAATAGAATTAATTTCTAATGGACTGCGTAATGAAATTTTATCAAATTTGAAACATGCCAAATATTACTCAATTATAGTTGATTGTACTCAAGATCTGAGCAAAACCGAGCAAATGTCAATAGTTTTACGATTTCTGAAAATTGATGAAAATGCAGAAGTGAAAATTTGTGAACACTTTCTAGAATTTATACCAGTGAACGAAACTACTGGGAAAGCCCTCACAGATGTAATTCTACAGAGATTGGAACACTATGGAATACCTTTAGAAAATATGCGCGGCCAAGGGTACGATAATGGCTCAAACATGCGAGGACGACATGCAGGTGTACAGCAAAGAATATTGAATTTAAACAATCGAGCTTTTTTCATTCCTTGCCATGCGCATTCGCTCAATCTGGTTGTCAGTGATGCCGCCAAATCATCTAAAGATGCTGTTTCATATTTTACCACAGTGCAAGCAATTTACAACTTTTTTAATGCTTCCACACACCGTTGGGCAGTCTTGAAGAAGCATCTTGAACAAAAACTCACACTTAAACCTCTGAGTCAAACTAGATAGGAAAGCAGGATAGAAGCTATTAGACCATTCCGATATTCATCAGGAGAGATTTACGATGCACTATTCGAAATAAGCCAGGACTTGTCGTATGATCCTTCATTTCGACATGAAGCTGAAACATTGGCTCAGAAAATGATGCAGTTTCAATTTTCATGTTGCACGGTTATTTGGCACAATATTCTAAATCAAATTAATTTGACCAGCAAAGTTATGCAGAACATAACCATAGACATATCCGAGGCAAAGATGATTTTGAATAAAACGCTGGAATATTTAAAAAAATACCGTTCAGATGAAGGATTTGAAGAAACTGTCAAAGAAGCAACAACAATAGCAGAGGATCTTGATTTTGAACCAACGTTTGCACCTCAAAAATTCATTCATCCTCGCAAAAAAACAAGACAGTTTTGTTATGAGGCTCATGATGATCCTATTCTCGATCCAAACGAAAGGTTTTAAGTTGAATGTTTCTATTGTATTTTGGATGTAGCTATAACTTCCATTGTAGAAAGATTTTGTCAGTTGCATGGTCATTGTGAAACTTTTGAATTTTTATACGATATTAGAAATATTAAAAATCAGTTTTCCAAAGAAGACCTCATGAAGCAGTGCCAAGACCTACATTTAGCGCTCAGTACTGATAACGCTGCTGACATTGATGCAGTAGAATTGTATGATGAATTAATAGCTTTATCTGAGCTAATAAGTCCTAAAACTTCTCCTCTAAAGTATTAGAATTTATAGCAAGAAATGATTTTTTCACTCCAAACACTGCTATAGCATTACGCATTCTTTTAACATTACCAGTATCAGTGGCTTCTGGTGAGCGCAGTTTCTCAAAACTGAAATTACTAAAAAATTATTTGAGGTTCACCATGTCTCAAAATCGTATGTCAGGACTGGCATTAATTTCAATTGAAAGTACTATTGCAAAAAATTTAGATTTCACTGACTTATTAAAAGACTACGCAAGTATAAAAACCAGAAAAATTCAGTTCATATAAATTCTTTTAATTTATGAGAAACTGGAAGACACTAATGTTTTTCATTACAGTGTGTATAGTTGAACTCAAATTGTTTGTAATTGTGTTTTTGTTAAAAATAAATGTTAAAATTACACTAGTAGGAAATTGTTTTATTTCACTAACTACAAATTCTCTGTTTTCATTTTTTTTTAAATTTTAAACAGTCAAAACAAAACTGCAAAGTGCAAACGTGTAAAAGCCAAAAAAAAGCGCGCCGGGGGGGCAGCCAAAAATTTTTTTGCTTGGGGCAGCAAAAAACCTAGAGCCGGCCCTGGCTGCACCATGGACAGATGTGTGACAAAGCTCTTATTAGGAAATCATAAAGAAACACAACTAGATGTGAACCATTCGCTCTCATGAGAATGGCTCTCAGCCAAAGAGGCTTTTGGCAAGTCACTCAAAGGCCTGTGGTTTCCAACAGCTCCTGTTTCTCCCTCTTTCAGGTTTTCCTTAGCACCAGGCGGGGTGCATGGATACTTGGTCGGATTGGAGAAGAAGGGTACCCCATGGACACAATTTATATCACTCGCTATGTGGAATTCCTCAAGCGCATTGTGCCTCTATGCCTGCTTAACTACTTTTCAGAGAAGAAACTGAATGCAAAATTCAACCATGCAACCTATGGTCTACAGCCTGCGCACAGGTGAGCTGGGGAGATCAGGAGACTTTCTCCAGGCTGTGGAGCCAGGAGTGGAAGGGTCATGTTCATTCTGCCCACACAGACTCCACAGGAGAATGGAGAGCTGGGGCCTGTCAAGCACTGGAGAGAGGGGCAGAGCCTCAGGCCCCATGACAGAATGTAAGATCTCAGGCAAACCTGCAGCTAGAGTCTCTAAGGCCTGGGTTCAATCCCTTGCTCTGCCAGATTCCCCCCAGCCAATCTCTGTCCATCACCTGGGGCCCAGCTCTCATTGCTGCTGCTGCTATGCCAAATCTGTCAGCATTTGCCTCACCTGAGGCCTAGCTCTTATTCCCACTGCTGCCCTCTAAAACATGACTATCCCTTGGGTTAAAAATATCCTTGAGAGATGTAATTGCCAAGGAAGGGGAGGAGTTATTTTGTGTGATATATGGGAGTAAACAGAATGGTACTGGATGACATCATTAAGGCCATGTCTTCACTTACAAGCTTACATTGGCACAGATGTACCGATACAGCTGTGCCGCTGTAAGATCACTCATGTAGCCACATTATGCCGATGGGAGAGAGCTCTCCCATTGATATAGTAAAACGAGCTCAACGAGCAGCCGTAACTATGTTGGCAGGAGATGCTCTCCTGCCGACATAGCACTGTGAAACATGAGCGCTTATGCTGACAAGACTTACATTGCTCGGGGTGTTTTTTCACACCCCTGAGTGACAAAAGTTTTGCTGACATAGGTGCTAGTGTAGACATGGCCTAAGAAAGAGATAATTTAAGCTGAATACCTGAAAGAACTTGCAAATGGCAAGCTGTTAGACCAGGGAATTGTTTGTTATTATTTATTCATTGATTTGTGGTAGCACCAAGGAGGCCTACTCAAGGACCAGGATACCATGGTGCAAGATGCTGGACAAACACAGAACAAAAACAGTTTATCAGAGGAAGTGGTGGATGCATAGACTGGACAAAGCAATAGAATTCCTTACATGGAGTGATCCTGCATGTGCAGCAGAATGGACTGAATAACCTGATGTGTCCTTCCCAAGACTTCCAGTTGCAGTGCTAGCACATTCTGTGTGGGAGGAAATAGTTCTCTTTTCTCCTGGCAGCTTCCTGCCCTGAGGAAGGTCACCTCCTGCCCAAAGAGATCTTCACATTTCTTGTATTTCCTTTGTGCCATTCAGGTTTTTCAGCCAGCACCCAACCTTCAACGACGACCTGCCAAACCGCATCATCTCGGGCAAGGTGCTGGTAAAACCAAACATCAGAGAGTTCACCGAAACCAGCGCCATCTTTGAAGACGGCACCAGAGAGGAGGACATTGATGTGGTTGTCTTCGCTACGGGATACAGCTTCTCTTTCCCCTTCCTTGGGGATTGTGCCAAAGTGATCAAAAACCAGGTCTCCCTGTATAAATTTGTCTTCCCTCCTCAGCTGGAGAAGCCAACTCTGGCTTTCATTGGCCTCATCCAGCCACTGGGGGCCATCATGCCCATTGCCGAACTCCAGGGTCGCTGGGCGACACGTGTGTTCAAGGGTACGTGAACCAAAATGCAGGAAATAGTCTAGTGCCTGCTGGGCAGAGAAAGCGCAGACATTTCCAAGGAAATCCTACAGCCAGTGCTGTTCAGGTGGACAACCTGCCATCTTGCAACATTTCCGCTGCTCTCCGTCTTTCGTCTGCTGTCTTCCTACTGAAAGGTGACCTGGTTATGTTCTTTGCTTCTTTGTGACGCATAGAGGCCTGGTTGTTTTTATTTTGGAAGCTTTCTGTGAAAACTGTCACTTCCCCCAAAAAGATCATTTCCAGCTCTGCTCTCTGTGTACTCCTGCACCCTCCCTCTCTGTTGGTGCTGGAGTCTGGCTAGCTTTCTCTTACCCTTTGGCTGCAGTTAGTTTGCACTTTTGCTCATGCCCTCTCCCTTGCTCACCCACTCCCAGCTCCCTGCCTTTCGAATTCCAACGCCCCCCTGAATGTTCAGCCTTCCTGGGGGCAGGAGGTGTTGCTGAGGGTTCAAGAGCTGTTACTCTCTAGGGTTTATTTGGGGGCAGGGGAAGAGAGAGGAGGCACAAACAACGCTCTTTTCTCTGAGGCTCTTTATCTTTTCTTTGTTCCTCTTATTGCCCAGGAGCTGTTGCCTCTGTGTCTGAGAGCACCTCATGGATCTCCCTTCTGACTTGGGCTTCTCTTTCCTAGGGCTGAACGGATTGCCTTCAGCAAGCAACATGATGGCCGATATTGCGCAGAAGAGAGAGGAAATGGCAAAAAGGTAGGAACTATTATGTGAATCAGTAACCACTGGGCATGCTGGGAAGGGAGCAGGGCAATCAGCTCCCCACCCACTTCTACCTATTTCCCTGCTTCACTTTTTGCCTCCCTTTATCCCCATGGGGACCTTTAGCCAACAAACATTGCATTTCATGCACCCATCCTCTAGGTCTACCAGGGAAGTATGTCTTATCACAAAGAGTGTGTAAGAAGCAGGGTCCTACTGAACCCCAAACAAGGGGAAATGATCTGTGTGAGTAGGTTTATCCATCTGCCCCATATATTCTTCCCTTTTTCTTGTTACAGAATTCTATCCCTCACATTCTGCCTTACTGCCACCACCTATTCCTCTCTCTCTCCCTCCTGCATCCCACATTCCCCGGCCTCCCTATATTTTTCCTGTCTATTTGATGCCCTTTCAGCACAGAGGCAGCTGTTTTCACTGACACTATGGCTTCCATTGTTCCCAGTGAGATTGGACATGCTGAACCTCTTTACTGGGAGCAGCCTGTACCACTTGAGAAATCTGTAAGGGGAATGGTGGCCATCTTGACTGAGGGCATTCTTTGGCTTCAGTCACACTGAAAATAATGGGAGAAGGCAGATATATTGAATAATGGCAAAAATTGCTCACATCAAACTCTCAATCATGAGGTCATAAAAACCTTTAAACCCCAAATCCTAAGAATATCACGCAACTCATGCTAAATTTTCAAGTGTTGACAACTCTGTGGATGGCTGGGTGTTAATTTCCAGCCCTTTTACTTTGCTGTTAAGCACTCCTCAGTATTGTGTAGCAACTTAACTTTCAGGAAGGTTGGCCCTTCAATTCTACTTAAATACAGGGGGTTGAATAATTTGGGGAAGCTCCAGATAAAGATTTTAAGTAGAAGACAGAGTAAGGTCTGAGGCCAAAGTTGCTTTAGAGAATGTATCCGGCTCTTCTAAGGAGAATGAAGTGAAACTCATCCCCATCCCACACACAAGATCAACGTGCCACTTGTGTCCCAATTACGGCCCAAGGGATCTCTGTGCAGGGGTGAATTTCTCTCACAGTCAGTGAACAGAAAGCAGCTCTAATCTTTGTAATGAGTGGGAGTAATCCAACCTCCAAAGGTGCAAAAGTACATCAGCATCTCCTTCTCCTCACATTTCAGAGAGGGATAGAAGCTCCTTATCCCTCAGGAATGTCATTTCCTGGTTAGTGCAGTCTCCATTTGACCACACTCCAGAGACACCTGCACTTCTCTTTCTCATTTCAGGTATGTGAAAAGCCAGCGCTACACCATCCAGACGGATTACATCCCGTACATGGATGAAGTGGCCTGCCTGGCAGGGGTCAAGCCCAAACTCCTGTCTCTCTTCCTCATGGATCCAAAGCTCGCCGTGGAGGTTTTCTTTGGCCCCTGCACCTCATACCAGTATCGCCTGAGAAGGCCAGGGAAGTGGGATGGAGCCAGGAAAGCCATCTTGACCCAGAGAGAACGGATCATTAAACCTCTGAAAACTAGAGTCCTAGATGATTAAACAGGTGCCTTGGTGCCTTACTACCTTCAGATTTTTCTCATTGTTGCTTTACTTGCTGTAACTTTTGCTTATTTTCCTTGGTCCTTTTTTCCCCTCTGACAAGTGTTATTTTTCAAGCTGCGAGTCCAGTTCATGGTTTCCCTTCTTTCCTTTGCATTCATATGGGCAGACTGGACTATGGTGGGCACCTCTGTTGTCAGCTATCTCAACAAGGTGAGAGCCTGTCTTCTATGTAGGGTAAACTTGCTCTAATGTAGATGCAAAGTCTGCAGTAAGGGTGCACAAGGCCTGTTAAGTCCCATTCAAGCCCTGTTTCTGAACCCCACAACAAGTGATATAATAAGAGAAATCCCCAACCATTTCCAAAGTCTCCACTGGCCTGGTTCAGGCAGTGTGACTGAAGATCGAGGGGCAGCTGGCATCACTGCTGGCAGCTTCATAGTTGGCTGGTTGGTGTACCTGGTGAATCGAGCCATTGCTGATCCCCAGCCTCAAGTGCAGGAGGGGCTTGTGGGCTCTGTTGTCTTCTAACTCTTATGCTTGCCGCAGCTTCTGGGTGCTTAAGCTTCCTGGATCAGAGCAGGGCTCCAAGTCAATTTCAAACCTCTGACTGAGAGAGCCAGAAAATGGCTTCCTCTCCATGTAGTTGAGAAAAACAACTCCCCCTCAGCTGCTCTCTTGGGTCCTGTGGTCCCTCCACAGACCAACCCAGGGCCCAGTCTGTCCATCACTGTTGTGTGTGCGCTCTCCAGCAGGCAGGCAAGCTCAGTCGCTATGCTGTGCTTCTCCCTAGGGGAGGTGCATCTACAGTCCTACGCTGGCAGGGGCTACAAGTCACTTTAGGGTGGAATTAGGGACAAGGGTGTCATGGAAGGCAGCAGCCCTCGGGCCCTGGGGGAGCAGGGGAAGCTCTTGGAGCCTGGCCTGAGTTAGGGCTGGGTAAGGACTCAGCGCCTCTCACACGGAAGAGATAGAGCCCTGAGTAGAGGGAAGGGTCTGAGCTCTATAGACCACAGAATCCCTGTCTAGGAAAGACTTTGGCTCAGAGTAGGTTTGTCCCAGCAGCACACAGCGATTCAAGCAAAGCTAAAGCAAAAGTCTCGCTGCTATTGTTATCTGGATCTGTTAATTGTGTTTAATTTGGTCGGTCTGCTTTTCTGAACACACTCCCATTACTTCAGCCTGACCAAGTAAACCTCTGTTTATGTGTGATCCTTGCATGTGTCCTTCCTAGGGAAGCCCATAAAGTGTTGGGCTGTAATAGTTGGCATGCCTACAATGCTTGTCATGTGGTGCTCACAGCTACCAACCATATACTTTGTGTGTGATGGCTCATGCAAACCCTCGTTCACGCCTATCTGGGACAAAGGAGGGATGATAAGAGTCTGAGATTTTTTGAGGAAACAAAGTGGCTCATCGACATCATCAAACATGCTTAGTCTACTAAGGACCATTGCCAGCCAGAGTGATCTCAGTAGATGGTGTCATACCAGGTGTTGTGAGGTTCCCAGCTCAGGCACAATCCTGTCAATCGCTGGGGCTGCCCCAGGGGCGGCACCAGTTAGGGGCAGGGCATGCATCCCTTGGCACAGCAATGGAGAGCAAGGGAAGCTTTTGTCCATCCTGGCAACATGATACATGCAATGCTTTCAAATATAATGAGCAACTAAAGAAAAGACAGATCTTTGTGAAATTGTGCCATTTCCCACAAAGTCAAACCACTTTATGCTCAGGCTGAGGCTCAAATAAGAACATCTGTATTTTTTGACCTTCTTGATAAATGATCTTCACAAAGACACCTTGAAACCCACTCAGAAGCCCAAGCCTTTAAAGTTCCTGGTTTCATTCCTCTTCAACTATCTTGTCCCAGATTGATACAAAGTACAAGTGTGAGAATTGTGGGAATATTCTTATGAACAATAGGTGTGACTCAACTTACTCAATCATTTTGCATTGCTTCCCCCTGAGTATGAAGGGGTTAATTTCTCCCTGGGGACAAAGGAGTGAGTTGATTGTAGATCACATAAGCTTGCCTAGAACTGATTGGAATCAACACAGGTGAATGGAGGTCCCAGGAGAGTCAACAGAAGCCCCAACAACTGAACATTAACTTTCAATGGCTGGCCGCCAAGGAAGCTGAACATATTACCACAGCACAGCTGCTTCTGGAGCCACAGGGGCCAGGTGTTAACAGAATGTGTCTTAAGTTTGCTGCTGCCCAGGACAGACACACATGACACAGAGAGGCTGAAAGAGACTCCAGGAGGCCCTGGAATAGTAGGGCAATTGCTTTGGCCAATACATACTTGGACTTAAACTTTGCTTTACCATTCTAATGTGGACTCTTAATTGATGTTCTCCAGTTGACTAATAAATGCTTTCTTGGTTTTGGTAAAAGGCGGCCCTGCAGATAATTACTAGCTATATTGCTGCCTGAAGGTGTAACATTTCTAACAAGTGTCTGAACTCTTTTGGACTCACTAGAGAGCCAGGGTGAGAAACAAGAATGCTGTAGCCTTAAGTCTCAGGGTCATGGGATTGTCCTTATAAAAAGCTGTGGCTAGGGCCTAGCGAATAATAGGGATACTCCCACAGAGACTGTATAACAGCTGAAGCATCGAATCCCCTGTAAACCCATGACTATAAACTAGGCCAGGCCTCAAGGGTGAGATGACATCCCTGTCAGGGACCTGATAAAAAAAAAATCTGCTAGGAAGGGTCTTAGGCCAGGTCTACAGTAAAAAGTATACATCGGCATAGCTATATCTCTCAGGGTGTGAAAAATCCACCCCCCTGAGCAATGCAGCTATGCATAGACACCACCTGTCAGGGAGATGAACTAACCACAGTGATGGAAGAACCACTCCCAATGCTGTGGTGAGTGGCTACACTGAAGTGCTATAGCAGCCCAGCTATAACTATGCCACTGTAGCAGTTAAGTGTAGACAGCCTGAGTCAGAAAAGAATTCAACACCATTTGATAGAAAGCGTGTGTGCATGTCTGAGTGGGGAGTGCATGTCTTTAAGATGCCATGTTGAACCAGCTATTGTTGACATTCCTTTGTAACCAGCTCTGTATCTCCTTTTCCTCAGAATTGGATGGCTAGTTAATCAGCTTTGTCAGTGCCCATAGGCGCCAACTTTCTCCGGCACCGGTGGAAAGGGGCGCCCCCCTGCCCCAGCCCCGCCCCCACTCTTTCCCCGCCCCTGGCCCTGCCCCCATCCCAACCCCCTCCCCAAAGTCTCCACCTCTCCCTGCCCCTATTGGATCCCTTCCCCAAATCCCCGCCCCGGACCCGCCTCTTCCCCCAGCACACCGCGTTCCCCTTCCTCCCCCTTCCCCACGAATCAGCTGTTTCATGGCGCAAGCGCTGGGAGGGAGGGGGGAGAAGCAGGACGCGGCGATAAGCTGGAGCAGGTGGGGCGGGGCAGCCCACCAATTTTTTTCCGTGGGTGCTCCAGCCCAGGAGCACCCACGGAGTCGGCGCCTATGTCAGTGCCCATCTGTGGTAAGCACTATCTGGCTGGCAGGGGCTTGATCCAGATCCAAGAGTTTAATGTGGGTAGGCCATGGGGAAACAACAGGAAGAGATGCCAGAGTGAGTGACTTTCTCTATACTGTTACACAGGTTCACACTTTGAGGGTCTTACTGGGTCCTCAGCTCCATCTGGATACACACATAGCAGCAGTGGCCAGGAGCACTCTTCCATCTGTGACTGTCCTGGAGGTTGAGACCATAAGTCTTATATGCAAACCTTGCCACACACTTCTTCCTCCAGAATTGGTTACTGCCATGAACTTTTCTTGGGGATTGCACTTGAAGATCACTCATACTTCACCTTTTCCAGAAGGGTCCATTTAGTGGAACTTCTCACAGGCCACAGATTATGGTTGATTTCCAAGTGCACATCAAAGTGTTCACAGCTCAAAACAGAGCTCCTCTTTGGGCGGCTGGCTGCCTCAGAGTGTGAGTCTGAGGACCTGGAGCTGATGGGGTGCCGTTCTCAGGCAGGTTTCCCCCGTGTTAGAATACATGGCTCCCTGCCGGGGGTGGCAGAGGCCGACACTGTTGACCTACAGGGCACACTACCAAACCTATTTTCTCACGCTCTTCCCAGTGGGGGAAGGGGGTTGAAGAGAGAGGAAGGCTCAGCCCTGTGGACGATGCCCTGAAGTGCTCAGTGGTGCTGGGGACTGTGAACTGTAGCAGCGCACAGCGTCTAGGGCCCAAAGGGATGACGGCCACCATCTAGTCGGACCTGTACGGCACAGGCCAGAGAGCGTCCCCAAGGCAATGGCTAGCGCCAATCGGCCACAGAAACACCGTCCCCCGGCTGTCCTGAGAGCCGGGCTGGTGATTCCAGGGCAGCCCTGAGGGAGCAGGTCAGTGCGGGTGCGGACGGGGGTCTGCGCCCTCACACCTGGCCCGCAGCGCCCTGACCTGAATGCCAAACTCTTCCCTTAACCGCAATGGCCGCCCTCGCCCGTTAGTCACCTCACCCATTATTTTCAATAGGGGTGAAGCCAAGTTGCCCTCGGTTAAGATGGCCGCGCTTTCCCGCGAGCGTCTCCGAGGTACACGGCGGCCGCCCCCGCCCTAGTAAAGATGGCTGCCATCTGCCAGGGTTTGCAATGTGACTGAAGCCTCAAAGAAGATGGCGGCTGCCCCGAGGGGCGGCCCACGAAAGTCTTTCCCCTCCAGCGCCGCCCTAGGGCTATAGCCCACACCGCCCCGGAGGGGGGCGGGGGTGCACCGTCACGCCCTGCTCTCCCCGCCCTCATAGAGCCATAGAGATGTCCCGCCCGCGCAGATAGAGCGTCCGTTCCAAGAAGCGGCGCGGGCGGGGGCCCAAGGTTATCGGCGTAGAGCCGAGCCGCGCTTCCTCCCCGGCCATAGAGGAGCCGGCGGAGTCGGACAGAGCGTCTCCCAGCCCGGCCATAGAGTGGCTGCCGGCCGTCGCCGGCTCGGGGGCATCTCGCCATTTTAGAGGAGAGAGGCGGAGAGCGGGGCGGAGGCCGAGACGAGGCCAGGTACTGGGGGAACTGGGCCCCTGGGGGTGTCTGCGGCGGCCGCGGAGCCTGGGGCCGGGCCGGCGCCCCGTTGGCGTTAGCGGGCGGCTGTGAAGCTGCTGTGCCCGGGGGTAGGTGGAAGAGCCCCCCCGCCCCGCCTGCCCTCCCCATGTTGGTGGGGTGGGAACAGGCCCCCGGGGTGTCACATTGCAGACAGGTGCATTAGTTCCTTAGGCGCAGGTGGGGGAGCCGTCCCTCACCTCCCTGGTGGCCAGGCCTGGAGGAGGGAGGTTGGCTTGGTTGATGAAGCACTGACCTGGGATATGATAAGAATCAATTCCCTGCTCTACTACAGACTGGGTGTATGATCTCGGGCGTCCTTCAGTCTCTCTGGTCCTCCATGCCCCACCTGCAATTACCTTTCCTCACCTCACAGGGGGATAAGCTCATTAATAACAATCCCTAGCCTTTATGTAGCATTCTTCACCTCAAAGCACTTTACAAAAGTGGTCAGTAGCTTTTACAGATGGGGAAACTGAGGCAAAGAGTGGGGAAGCGACTTGCTCAAGGTCACCCAGCAGGCCTTTGGCAGAACTGCAACTTGAACCCAGGTCTCCTGAGTGCTTGTGCTGCTTAGATACTAGTGTGATGGGGGTCGTATAAGGTAAATGGAAGGAAGCTCCTCCATCTATAGAGGGTAAAGGGGCAGGCAAATGTGTGCATGGGGCAGGTTTGAGATACCTTGAGCCCGACTATCAGAAGTGCTGCACTTGCACAGATGTCTCTGGGAGCTGCAGGTGCTCAGTATCTGAGAATGCAGCCATGTTTCAAATTAGGAACCCAAACTTAGGCCTTCAAAGTTTTGTTGGCATAGCTGTGTCAGTCAGGGGTGTGGTGGTTTTGGTTTGTTTTGCTGATATAGTTATGCTGGCAAAAGCCTTGACTAGATGCAGTTATAGAGGCCAAAAAGTCCTTTTGAAAGTATAGCATGTTTCATTTGAGGAATCACTATAGCAACAAAAGAACTCTTGCTAGGATAAACTGCCCTAGGAGGGCTGGCCAGTATAACTGTACCTGTATAGTAATACTAGCAAACCCTTTCTAGTGTAGACAAGACCACAGTTGATATGTCTGGAAATGTTGGCCTTAAGCTTTGAGTCATCCCTGTCTGGTAATTGTGGGTCATGGTAGTGAACCTTTATATTTAACACAGCAACTGGTGCTCTATAAAAGATTCATTTATCTACTTCTGGGCACTATTGTGAGTCCTAAATAAATAGTGTTTATAAAGTGGTACATAAGGGTAAATAGTATTAGGACTAGTCAGGGGAAGAGGTGGAAATAGAATCAGGACATAGTAAGGAACTCTGCACAGGCTTGTCCTCTGTGTGAGCTTTATAACATGCAAGTCAGGGCTACGTATGCTTCCTAGATCCCCGAAGTTTGTATGTGTTCAGAACACCAAGAAATATCCTTATACTGTAAATACCTGAAAACAGCACTTGAGAACTAAATAGTCCTCACCAAAACAGGCTGGAGGCAGTTGTTGTAGAGACTATTAATAACAAAGAAGGGTTGGACAGACTATTAGAACAAATGTGGCTTTGCTAATCTGAACGGTTTTATTTTTTTTGACTCCGCATAACTCCAAAACATTTCCATCTTGGACCCTGTATCTCCTGAAAAATTCTGCCTTCCTATAAATTAATTCATGTGAAATTTCCGGTAGATTAGATAGATTTGGAAAAGTTACTATCAAAATCTAGTTTGGTGGAAGTCTTGCTTCAGTCTTAATCCTGGAGAGACTAGAATTTCTCCCTAAATTGCAATTAATTGATTGGCTTTTTAGTTTGTTCCCCCCTTTAAAAGCTTTGTAATATCAAAGTGAGAGTTAATGTCCAAGTGGCATGCTCCTAGGATGTTGGAACATGGCCAATGCATATTGTTTCTGTGTACAATATCCTATTACAGCTGCTTGTCCCTGAATTGTCTTGACCTGTGTTTGACTACAGGTCTTCATTCTCTCACTGCTGCTTGTTTATAGGTTGTTTGTTACATCAAGTCATGTAATTGTTGTTTACCAGCTATGTAGGTAACATAATTTACTTGCTCTGTACGGTGACTCGGCTAAGTCTCTTAAAGATGATAATAATAGTATCAGTGTTTGTCTGTAACTTGTCACTTTCTATAACACTACATAGTAAATTGTCTGGGAGTTTTTTGCTTTGTAAAGAAATTTAAAGATTTTTTTTTTTTTAAAGATAGTTTTCCCTAACAACTTAAATGTAGCCTCTCTTCAAACTCCAGTGTCAATGTGTAACTTTGTCTTTTATGCAAAGCTCTCTCCAAATAGTGAAGATTTTAATTTTGGGGGAAAAGCAGCTATTCACTACAGTAACACCAATAATAATATTCCTTGCTTGCTGTCCCCATGACTTGCTCTGCAGGTCTGTGATTGTCAGCATAGTAGAATTCAAGACATGTGAATGGCACTGTAAAATTAACTAGGTAAAACAAAAATTCTGTAGTAAATAGCTGTTGGGAATCTGTGTGATAAATGTGAGAGAACGGAAGAGATCTGTGCAACTTGCTGAGCCTGCTGTGCTTCTTACAAGAAGATGTATGAGACATTCCTGTGGTGTTATCTGGACCGGTGATCTGCTAAGTCACTCCAATCCTCGACTCTGGGAGCCAGCCTTGCCCTGCTCTGCTGTGAGAACCCCCACTCCCAGGCTGTTCATGCACAGCCTCTAGCATGTAAGCTGCTCCCAGCTATGTGAGTGAGCATTTTTGGCCAACCGCTGCTTGGATTGTGCAACCGAATGACACTAGCCAAAATCTCCAGTTCCAGACACAACCCTAGGAACCTCTGTCTTGCAGTATCCAGTTATGCCTACTGAATGCTGCAAGCTTATATGAGTTGGTCAATTTAACAAAGGCTTGTTATCCCAAGGGGTGTCTCTGATATGCTTCAACCCAAATGCACTGCTTCAGGTAGAAACCTCACTTCTGCATCTGAAGAAGTGAGGTTTTTACCCACGAAAGCTTATGCCCAAATAAATCTGTTAGTCTTTAAGGTGCCACCAGACTCCTTGTTTTTGTAGATACAGACTAACACGGCTACCTCCTGATGCTTCAGGTAGAATAAACAAACAAATTTATTAACTACTGTCAAGGCTGATTCCCCACTCTGGCACTTTGAGTGCAGAAGGTGGGGGCCCACAAGGATTCTAAAAATTAATACTGGCTACTCCAGGCTTGTATTAAACTCCCAAGGTTACAGCTTTTCTCTGACCTTGGATTGGTAAATGCTGCCATCACCCAAGTGCAGAACCCCTTTCAAAGCCCAGGAAGGCACACTTGGGAATTACTTCCTGTGGGGTACCCTCAAGCCCTTCCCCACCCCCTGGGAAGAGCTGAGAAAGAAAGGAAATCAGCTGTTGCCACCAGCTAATTAAACAATATGTGCACAAACCTCTTAGGACACAAAAATCCAATTCTGTTCTTTAAAAAGATAAATTTTATTTAAAAAAAAAAATCTGAACTCAGACTATTGCTAGATTTAAAAAAGAGCAAATACAAGAATAGCTTTCTTGAGGTCGAGCTTAAACGTTACAAGCAAAACAAAAGCACCTGGGGTTAGCACAGAGGAATCCACAAGCCATAAAGAAATAAGAGAGAAACCTAATGGCGTCTTCCTAGACCTTTCCTGATCTACTTACATATCTGGGATTTCAGATGAGTAGTTTCTAGGTATGATACTGGTGGGTTTTCATACCTGGCACAAGCTTCTTACAACATAACTGCTGCCCTGTCCCCTTCTCTCCAGGAGAACAACCGCAGACAGACAAAGGGGAAGCTTTTTCTCAATTTTAAAAAAGTTTTAGCCTTCCCATTGGCTCTTTTGGTCAGGTGCCCACTCACTTCCTTTTACCTATGCATAGCAATGAGACTTTTAACCTTTTACAGATAAAGCAAGTAGAGAACAGCTACTAAGAAGGATTTTATAGCTGGCTGGCTGGGTGTCCATAAAAGGGAGCTTACCCCCCGCCCCCCCTAAATTTATCATAACTACAAAAGATAGATTTTAAGTGATTATAAGTCAAAGCACAAGAAGTCAGATTTGGTCAAATGAAATAAAAGCAAAACACATTCTTAGCTGATCTTAACAGGCTGGCTGGTTGCCCTTCAGCCAGGCTCTCCCCTTTGGTAAGCGTTTCAGTTGCTTGGTGGTAGTGTCTGTAGATGGAGGTGGAAGAGAGAGAGCATGGCAAGCGTCTCTTCGTTTTATCATGTTCTTTCTTTCCTCTTGACTTTGCGCCCCCCTCCCCCTTCAGGGTCAGGTGAGCATTACCTCATTTTAGTTCCAAACTGACCAAGGGAAGGAGGGTGACTCATTCGAGAGTCCAACAGATCCTTTGTTGCTGCCTAGGCCAGTGTCCTTTGTTCCTGTGAGGCTGGGCTGGGTTTGTCTTGATGAGGTGTGAACTGCCCCTCTGCTCCTGGAGAGTTTTTGCCTGGGCTTGTTTTAAGCCATGAAAACACATTTTCAGCCTCATAACTACATACATGAAATTACAACCTATAACATTACTAGAACAACAATGCTCAGTGCATTATGAGCCTTCCAAAGACACCCGACATGACAAACTTTGCACTGGATACCACACAATCATATTATAAAGATGGACATGGGGGTGCAGGGTATTCCCCTGAGGTACAGAGCGTCACAATGTGTTCTGTCTTTATTTTTTTATTATTTTTTTGTTTGGTCCATTGCTTGGAACAATATAGCCAGTCCTTTCTATTTTATTTCTTCTAAGTAGGGGTCTCACATTTGAATTAATTTACCTCAGGCCTGGTCTACACTACCCACCTGAATCGGCGGGTAGAAATCGACCTCTCGGGGATCGATTTATCGCGTCCCGTCAGGACGCGACAATCGATCCCCGAATCGACGCTCTTACTCCACCAGCGAAGGTGGGAGTAAGAGCTGTCGACGGGAAGCCGCGGAGGTCGATTTTGCCGCCGTCCTCACAGCGGGGTAAGTCGGCTGCGATACGTCGAATTCAGCTACGCTATTCGCGTAGCTGAATTTGCGTATCTTAAATCGACCCCCCCTGTAGTGTAGATGTAGCCTCAGTGAATAACACAGGCCAATATCCACCTGCAGAAGAGGCTGTTGCAGCCAGAATCAGGTTTCCCACTTTAACAAATTGTATCTAGATGGCTAGCTAGAGACTTCTGACCATTCAGTGCTTCAGCTACATTTATTATGACCACAGCAAACAGACTTTTGCTGTGGTTCAGCTCCTGTCCTGAAACTGACCTTGGTGTGACTGGTAAATGATTAGTAAATGCCCATTCTGTAGCAGCATCCCCATCCTTTTATAGTAAAGCTTCTCATAGTTAGCTCCAGTGCCCTGGCCAAATTCCATCTTGGGTAATTCCATTCTGTCTCCTTAAAGTCTCCCTGTCATTTCAATTAGGCACAGGATTCTTCTTCCCTGCACAACAGTTTATAATGAGAAGTGTTGCTAGGGGCTGTCAAACGGCTGCCACCTTCACTCTGGGTGGCTGTGTTTTCTTGCTGGGTGTAGGGTTTCTTGCGTGCTCTGCAAAGCCCTTTGGAATCCTTCAGGGTGAAAGATGCTCTAAAAATACATCTCTGTTGGGTGTGGTACATAATTATTTTCAATTAATGCAAAACTATTCTAGCATGCTGGCTGGAAATTCCACTAACCGTCATGCATTCATTAGGCAGAGGTGTCTTGTTGCTTGAAAAACTTAAATGATGGATTGAAATCAATCTATGCTGACATGGGGGGGTTGGAAAACCAAGAGATCTCCCTTCCCACCTGTGGGTGTGTAGTGGGCACTGGGGCATTGTTTTCTTCCCTCTCCTTCAGTCAGGTGCAGAGCTACCATGGGAAACACCACCAGTGATCGATTGTCTGGGGAACGCCATGGCTCCAAATCTCACCGCTCCGATGGAGCCAGTAGCACCCATTCCACGAAGGATCATCCCCACAAGATCATGGTGGGCAGCACTGATGACCCCAATGTTTTCAGCACCCTTGACTCCAAGGTATGGGCTGGCCTCTCTGTCCCATTCCCCATCCTTACAGGATCATAACCAATGATGCAGGTCACCATATTGGCAGCTTTGCTGAGCTCATTTTCTAGCAGATCTGAGTCAGACATTTGTGGGGGGTTTTGTTTTTTTTTTATTTGGAAGTGCCTAATTACCCTGCTGTGTGTACAATACACCCCACTACAGTCAGTGCCTAGGGGTGATAGTGTGTGTACAGAACACCCCTAGTCAAAGGGTATCAGGAAAAGGGGCCCATTTAGAAGAAAGTCCAGAGAATGGAGTGAGAAGAGGACACAACGCAAAGGCTGTCATTTGGCTTGGACAGAGAAACTAGGAAATGACTCGGGCACATCCTCAGCTGGCGTAAATTTTCTTAGCTCCATTGTCTGAAGTGGAGCAATAATAATGTAATGCCAGCTACAGTTCTGCATCTTAGACTCCAGAGTCTAGGGGAGAAGGGAGTCATCCTCATATTGAAGGTAGTGCATAGATCAAGGAAGGTGAGAATAGAGGCATTTGGATACTACAGCAAGGAGAGCCGTGTAATTGCCTAGCTTCATGATGTGGCAAAGGGGTCTTGTGACTTGGACACAGAGATTGTTGGTGAGGGCAATGGAGAGGAGGAGCGAAGCAGAGAGGAAGTCAAAGCACTGGAGTAGATGCCGGGGGGGGGGGCAGTGGGTGGACAACAATTGGGTAATCTGTGGTGCATTGTGGAGCTGGAAAATCTGTACTGCTCCTGCTCTGATGTGTGCTGAAGGGCTATGGAAGAACAGTGTGATTGGAGAGCCAGCCCTGATCCCTGCTGTATCTGCACCTTGGCTAGGCTGTAGGATGGCTCTTGTTTTCTTCATGCAGCTTGCTGGGGAGAAGGAGTTTATGTCATGGCAGCATGATCTGGAAGAGTCAGTAAAGCCTTCACAGCAGGCTCGTCCCACTGTCATACGCTGGGCTGATGGAGGCAAGGAGGTCTTCATCTCTGGGTCCTTCAACAACTGGAGTGCCAAGATCCCACTCATCAAAAGGTATTTCCTCTCTCTGGGAAGCCTTTGCATATGCAAGTCACAATAACTTGAGAAAGAGGGGTGATATAAAACACATTGGTTAAATAATTTATTTAACCAGTTCCCTCTACTAGATTTCTCACTGTTCTTTGGGTCTGTGTTCCTTAGTTGAAATACGGACTGGCGAATTATTATGGTTTTATTAGCCAAAATAGCTTTGAAAAACAACAGAATTACAGCAAGTGAAATAAAGTTGGTAATAACGTCTACAGTGTCAAAAACTGAACTCTTGAGACGTTGCTATCTTCAAGAAGTAATAAATCAGTTCAGTTAATTCAAGGGCTTAGTCTTGGTAACAAAAATAAGCTAACTTTCCCAGTTCTATACTAATCTGGGCAGGTGATTTTGGTGTCAACATGGAACTACAGATCCTTAAATATGGATCCTTCCAAGCATATCTGCCAGTGGAATTATGGGACTGCTTGTGGCAGTCCAGTGTGTGGTGTTGGTTCAGGTTGTGTGTGAATGTACAGGGATAGCATGGTGTGTGTGTGTGTGTGTGAGAGAGAGAGAGAGGGGTAGGACTGGTCTGTGATGTGTTGAGATGTCTCTCGATGCGGAGTGTCTCTTAGCACAGTGGTTCTCAACCAGGGGTACACGTACCCCTGAGGGTATGCAGAGGTCTTCCAGGGGGTACATCAACTCATGTAGATATTTGTCTAGTTTCACAACAGGCTACATAAAAAGCACTATAGTGAAGTCAGTGCAAACTAAAATTTCATACGGACAATGACTTGTTTCTACTGCTATATACTATACACAGAAATGTAAGTAAAATATTTATTTATATTCCAATTGATTTATTTTATAATTCTATGTAAAACTGAGAATGTAAGCAATTTTTCAGTAACAGTGTGATGTGACACTTGTGTATTTTTATGTCTGATTTTTGTAAGCAAGTCATTTTTAAGTGAGGTGAAACTTGGGGTTACTCAAGGAAAATCAGACTCCTGAAAGGGGTACAGTAGTCTGGAAAGGTTGAGAGCCACTGTCTTTGCATTGCAGGAATTCTGTCTGTGCTTTCCAAAGCAGTACTGCGTGAGCTGAGCTCAGGCACTAGGCTCAGGCTCGAACTATCTAGGACTGGTGTGTCCGGTGACCCTGTGGAAGAGCAACCTCTGCGGTGCTATTTCTGTAATGACACTGTGTCCTGTTCTCCTCTCTCTCCTTTCAGCCACAATGACTTTGTTGCTATTCTGGACCTGCCCGAGGGCGAGCACCAATACAAGTTTTTTGTGGATGGCCAGTGGGTTCATGACCCTTCCGAGGTAACTCTCAGCTGTTTTCTCTCCTCAGAGACTCAGTGAGTGCTCTTCTTCGGCTCAGTATGCTGCCTCAGCACTGCGGAAATGCAGTGTGCACCCCATGCCCTAGGCTGGTTCAGCCTCTCCTCCCTGCTTCTCATGTAACATTTTCTTCCCTTGGCTAGGATTGTACAGCACCAGCAGCCCTCACCCTGCTTTGATTGGTGCGGCACTGATTGCCCCTCTCTATACTCTGGTAACATGTTGAGGCTGTTTCACCCCATAAGCATTTCTGTGCATGTAGCTAATGGAATAGCTTTTTGAGCCTCTCTGCATCCATGTCCCAGGCCCTTGCTTCCCAGGACTAGCTTTACAGCAGATTCCTCCCCATGGCCTTGACTCCCTCATGCAGCAGTCTAGGTTTGAAATTAAAATTAAGGCATTTTCTTTAACATTGCCTGGGTGGAGGTGCAGAGAGCAGGAAGGGATTGGTGGGCATTGTGGGGTGAGGAGGGGTAGGGATGGGAAATAAGATACCAGTTCCACTGACTTATTCCTTGTGGGGCCTAGCTCTGTGCTCAAACAGACCATGTAATCCTACTTAGAACATCATCTGGTGACCCTCAACAGTGTTAAAAGGGGCAGCTGGGGACCAGAATTCCTTTAAGCCAGTTTCCGTATAACCAGCCAGATTAGGGCATCTGGTTCCCTTAATCTCCTGCTCAGAGGTGATGCCTGCAGCTGATAAAGGGGCAATGTGACAAGCATAGTAATCTAGTTATCTGCTGGTAGGAGGATGGGCCTACAGAAGAGGATTATTAAAGCACAGTGTGGGGGTGGAGTTGCATAGATTGCCAAAAATTGAGAGTAATTGGAAAGCAAATGGGCGTGAACAGTGAGAAAATGCTAATGAGGCATGCCTGTGAGCCCGTGTTCAGATAAGAGTCTGAAACTTCTGTATCCTGGAGTCTAGCAGGGCATTCTTCAACATAGTGTCTCTTGAGCCTTGGGCAGCTCTTGTGGCTTATCTGCTCTACCTCTGCCTCTTGGCTTGACACACGGATGGGTGATGTATGTGCTACTGTAGCAGGGGGATAGATAAATGGAGATGTGTGATTGTCCATGTGCAGGTGGGGGAGAGAGGGCTGGGAAAAGTGTGGGCTTGGCTACACTTGCGGATGTAGAGCGCTGGGAGTTAAACCAGTCTTCAGAGACCGCAGCGGGGAAAACGCAGCTGTGTGTTTACACTGTCAGCTGCAAGCACAATGGCGTGGCCACATTAGCAGCTCTTGCAATGCCACAAAGAGCAGTGCATTGTGGTAGCTATCTCAGTGTGCAAGTGGCTGCAACATGCTTTTCAAATGCGGGAGGGTGGAGTGTGACAGGGAGTGTGTTGTGTATATGTGGGGGGAGAGACAGTGTGTTTTGGGGGCAGAGAGCATGTCAGCATGCTATCTTGTAAATTCAGACAGCAGCAGACCCTCCCCACACACACACACTCACTCACAACAGCAGCATTCTACTTAATGGTTTGCTTTGTCCTGGAGCAGATAAGCATGCAGGCTGTCAGAAATGGAGCTTTGAAAGGGGATATCCGCATGCCTGCAGCCGATTTCAAAACAATGAGAAGAGTGGCCACTTGACTTCAGGGGATTATGGGACTTTCCGGAGGCCAGTCACAGCGCAGTAATGCAACACCTCGTCCACACTGACAACTGGGCATTTCAGCGGGGGCGCAGCAAGCTTTATGCGTCTCGTGGAGGTGGATTACCAGGAGCACTCCAGCTGCAGTGTTCAGGTGCTCTACATGCCTTGCCAATGTGGACACCACAGGAGTTAGGGTGCCCAGGGCTGCTTTAATGCGCTCTAACTTGCAAGTGTAGCCAAGCCCTGTGAGTGAGATTGTGTCAGTGGGAAGAGGATGTAGGTAGATCACTGTCTTCACTTTTCATTTCAGCCTGTGGTCACCAGCCAAATGGGCACCATTAACAATCTGATTCACGTCAAGAAGTCTGACTTCGAAGTATTTGATGCATTAAAGGTGGATTCTCTGGAGAGCTCAGAGACTTCGTGTCGAGGTACATTTCTCATGGCTCTCAGTGCTTGCTGACATTGACTGTGACACGTGCCCCTTTCCTCCTTCGAGACTTGGTCAAAGCTCCTATGACACTGATTGCACTGAAGGGAATGAGCCCCTTGAGTTGGAACTCCAGCTGACAGCTGGGCGGGTGCCTGACACACAGCTGCGAGGAGTAGTGTTTGTTGTTATATTGCACCATTGCCCAAGGACCCAATGCTGTGCAATGCACACACTAGTGTCCCCTCTCTGAAGAGCTTGCTGTCTGAGTGCCTTGTAAGTGTGAGTGATTTAGTTGTCTGATCTGAGCCTTGTAAGTGTGAATGGGGGTCAGTTGTGTGAAGGTGCTGAGGTGCCAGAGTTTTTTAAAACTGAAATCTAACATGCTAGATTTGCCAATTTTAAGCGTTCTAGCCAGTGTTGGAATGGAATTTAATTAGGATAACCTCTTTTTAATGAGTCCGGGGAGCACTGGTTTACTAATTTTACCACTTTTACCTTGGACAGTTTACTAATTCACCCAGAACCACATAAATGGACAATCAATAGTTTATCAACCAACTGTAGATACAAGCAATAATTTAGGCATGTACTGAACACAAAATACACATGCAGTCATGTAATTAACATAAACCAGTGTGAGGGCCTGCAGCTATACCAAGGAACAATACAAATCACCAAGATTTCTTCTTACGTTTACTGACAATCATCAGTTATCAATTCTTTAGTCCCTGTAATACATGATCATGCTTCTGGGACTTCTCCAAGGAGTAAGGGTGCACTAGTCCTAGGGCACACTGTGGTCACTGCTATTGGAATTGTTTGGTATGAGGGGTACTAGTTTAAAATATCAAAAACAATTGCTTAAAGTTGTTTTAAGTCTCTTAGGCCAATTTGTGGAGTTGACAAAGGAGAATATACTTAAAACATTAGTTAGTTAAATGCCAAAATATAGTTACTTGAGGTCTCACTAAAAAGAGTGTGGCGCCATCAAGGTAACTCTGTTATTTATGCTAACGACCAGAAAGAAATACAATCCCTGAAATACAACACCATAACTTCTTAGTCTGTAATCCTGGGATCGGGGGAGACTTTTCCATGCTGCTTGTCCGAGTGTCCGTAGCACTTCTGCATTCTGCAGCTTCTTTGTAGGTTTAGTCAACTGCTTTGTCCTGTAACCCTGGAGAGCGGGGTGGGGGAAACTGTCTACAGGGTACAGCGAGCTTTGGGTACTCTGACCGGGGTCCTAGTGGGGGCCAGCTATCGTCACTCAATTAGGGTGAACTGCAAAAAATGGGGCAGCCAAACCCGCAAAAGCTGGCGGATATTCCAATACTTAGATTTACCAACCTAGCATAAAACAGCTTCTTTATTACCTTACCGGTTACTCAGAAGTCCAAACAACACAGTTCCCTTAAAGTGATCCAGCCTCAAGTCTCCATCCAGGTGCCCACGTCAAATATGATGAAAATTTCTGTAAATCTTATTTCATCATATAAAAGAAAAGGTTCTACCAATCCCAAAGGATCGGACACATTACCCCCTAGGTTATTGAATATTCCAGATCTTACCCAAATACACACTACAGCCAATTCCTATTAACTAAACTAAAATTTATTAAAAAACGAGAGAGTATGGTTAAAAGATCAACATACATACAGACATGAGTTCAATTCATTGAGGTGCAGATTCATAGCAGAGATGGTGAGCTTCGTAGTTGCAAAGAGTTCTTTTAGAAATAGTTCATAGGTTATAGTCCAATGTCCAAATCTCATATTCAGGGCGTACCAGCATAACTGGGACCTCAGTCTTGCGACTGGAACTTCCCCTGATGAAGCCGAAGCAGATCTGAGATGACAGAATCAGGACCCAAGGCTCTTTTATACAATTTCATGTCCTCTTTGACAGATTGGGATTTCCTGGGGGGAACAAAAGGTAATTAGGATGACTTTGAAGGAGGTCCATCACCAGTACTTAGCTATACGGGCCAGTCTTTGTGCTCCAATTTCAGCTCTTGGTTTCTCTGCCTCTGTTGGTATCCAGTAGATGGTGTCTATGTATAACAAATATCTTCAATCTCTTTCTTATCGGAGGCTCTTTATGTTTGATTCATTTCAAATAGTGCATTTCTGTACTAACCCAGACTGTTAACTGGAATTTCTCCTTCTTTAAGCGATTTCTTTTAATATTCCAAAGTTACACCTTGGTGAGTTGCTATCTACTTTTTTGGTCACAAGCTTCCTAGGTGACTTCAATTTGTGTTCTACACTCATCTCTGGTTCTTAATTTCCAATTAGATGGGAATTCTCACCACATGCAAATCATGAGAATTTCCTGTCTAGGAACTCTCCTTTCCTGGGAATTGTGCAATTCAACCTTTAGTTTGATTGACGCTCCCAACGAGCTGTGCCCCTGTGGTGATGTGCGTATTGATTCCCATGCTCTATTGTTCCATGAGGAGGCTCCAGTTTGGGATGTGCATAGGGGTGCATGGTGGTAATCCTGGTCGCTGTGGAGACGAGGGAGAATAAGGTGATTGCTTCCTAGTTAGATAAGCAGAGAGAGGTCTGTAATAACCTATTATCAATATATATTCAAGGCATATTTGACATCTATACATCTTATAGCCTGCTGGGACCAGAAGCTTCCATTGTGCAAGCAACTGGCTAGTTTAGTATCAGAGTTGATTGTTCTAGTAGTAACCTGTGTAGAAAACCTCCCATTTTCTTTCTGCTCACGTTGCAGCAAAGATCACTAGGTTACCTCTCCAGATGCCAGCTGTGCTAGGTTGACCTGGAATCGCTGACTGGTAGTTCAGTCATGCGTCAGGGAGTCCTGTAGCAGCAAATCATGTAGCTCATTTGAGAAGCCCCTCTGCTGCTGATGATGCATCTTATACAGCAGTGGTTTTCAAACTTTTTTCCTGGGGATTCAGCTGAAGAAAATTGTTTATGCCCGCGACCCAACGGAGCTGGGAATGAGGGGCTCAGGGCTCTGGACTGGGGGTGCAGGCTCTGGGGTGGGGCCAGAGATGAGGGGCTTGGGGTGCAGGAAGGGCTTCCGGGTTTGGGGGGGCTCAGGGCTGGGGCAGGGAGTTGAGGTGTAGGAGGGGGTCAGGGCTCTGGGCTGGGGATGAGGGGTTTGGGGTGCAGGAGGGGTTCTGGGTTTGGGCGGGGCTCAGGGCTGGGGCAGGTGGTTGGGGTGTAGGAGGGGCTCCGGGTTTGGGGGGGCTCAGGGCTGGGGCAGGGGATTGAGGCACAGTGTTGAGGCGCGGACTTGCCGCTGGCGGGTCCCGGTCAGTGGTGCAACGGGGGTGCTAAGGCAGGCTTCCCGGCTGTCCTGGCACCGTGGACTGCGCTGCACCCTGGAAGCAGCCAGCAGCAGGTCTGGCTCCTAGGCGGAGGTGCGACTCTCACCCACAGGCACCTCCCCTCCCCCGCACCCCCATCCAATGGGAGTGCTGAGCCGCTGCTCAGGGCAGGGGCAGTGTGCAGAGCCCCGTAGCCCCCCTACCTAGAAGCCGGACCCGCTGCTCACCACTTCCTGGGCACAGCGCGGTGTTGGAAAAGGTAGCCACTAGCCTGCCTCAGCTGGGCAGCACCACCGATGGGACTTTTAATGTCCTGGTCGGTGATGCTGACCCAGAGCAAGTCAACCCATCACCTTACATGCCGTGACCCAGTAGTGGGTTGCGACCCACGATTTGAAAAACACTGTTATATACAGAGGCTTGTGCTAGAGTGGGAAATAAGACAGTGCAGTGTGACTCTCAAATAACCCCTTCAGTGCAGGAAGTGACAACCCCTTAGTATGGTCCTGGCACCTAGATGTATCCCCTTTGGAAGCCACTGCTTGCAGAAGGTGTTGCCAAGGCCATGGAACTGACATATTCTGTTGCACACATCTGCTCTCTTGGACTTGCAGCTCAGTGCCAATCCAGGGTTAATTAAAGAAGCCAGTGCTAGAAAGACCCTGCTGGGTCCCTCTAGTCCACTCGTGGGGTTCTTAGCGGATGTCACTAGAGCTTTGTCCAGACTTACTTAAACTCGTCTCAAGTGATGAAGCTTCTGACACTTCCCTTCACATCTCCTTGGTGTTTTGTAGACCTGTCTAGCTCCCCGCCAGGACTCTATGGCCAGGAAATGTATGTGTATCGACCGGAGGAGCGCTTCAAATCTCCACCCATCCTCCCTCCTCACCTCCTCCAAGTCATTCTCAACAAGGACACCAACATCTCTGTGAGTAGTAGCCTCTCCCTCTGAGTGGGTACATAGCTGGGTGTGGAGCAAGCAGGGGAGTTTGGGCTGAGCGCTAAGAGGCTCTGCAGTAAGAGCAAAGGTGGCAAGAGGGTGCCCCACAGAGTTCTACAACATGTCCTGCTGCAGTCCTCCTAACTGTATGGCCTGAGGACATCATGGATCTCAGCATGCAGTACTCCAGGGGTTCTCAAACTTCATTGCACCGCAACCACCTTCTGACAAGAAAAATTACTACACGGCCCCAGGAGGGGGGACTGAAGCCTGAGCCTGCCTGAGCCCCGCTGCCCCGGGCGGGGGCAAAGCCCAAGGGCTTCAGCCCCAGGTGGGGGGCCTGTAAACTGAGCCCTGCCACCTAGGGTGGTGGGGCTTGGGCTTTGGCCGTGGGCCCCAGCAAGTCTAATGCCAGCCCTGGTGACCTCATTAAAATGAGATTGCGACTCACTTTGGGGTCCTGACCCACAGTTTGAGAACTGCTGCAATACTCCATCTCGATCCAAGCAGACAGCCCTCACTGTGTGCTGGTCAAAGCAGGCTGTACCTCTGCTCTGTGTTGGCTCCTTGCTCTCTCTGGTGCAAAGCCTGGGCTCCATCCTTGCTCTAGACAATAGAACATGGCTAAAATCCAGAGTAGAAGTCTAATGTCCACTGAAATGACTGATTCGTGCACACCCTAAAATGGGCTGGGGGTAGCATTTGCGAGTGGCTTCCGCATGGAGAGCCTGTCTGTGGCTGCCGCTCCCAGTTCCCATTTGCCTCTGTAGACTGACCCTTCTCCTTGTTCCAGTGTGACCCAGCTCTTCTACCGGAGCCCAACCATGTCATGCTCAACCACCTCTATGCACTCTCCATTAAGGTAAGTGATGGTCACACGGTGAGGTACCTGCTTCACCTCTTAGGGCCTACGAGAGGCTACTGCTTTTATGATCTTCCCTTTCTGCTATGGGGTGTTATGATGTGTGGCCCGGAAGTCTACACAGCAATGAAATGGATGCGCAGCCTGAGCCGGCTACAACGGGCCAGCCGCGGGTTTGTCTTTGCTGTGTAGACATACCCCAGAGCTCCTCTTCAGGTCTGGGAAAGGTACTCTGAGCGTCACCGCTAAATGCAAGGTGGAACGGATTGTTTAGCATAGGTAGCACATATTGTAAGGGGCCATACCAGGTAGAGTGGCCTGCTAATGTCCCTGCAGTCAGAGCACAAAAAGAAGGGGTTAAGTGGGCTACAGATTGTTGTAATAAGCCCCCTGGTTGAGGGAGCCAAGGGGGCACTGAAACAGTTGGCACTGGCAAACTTTAGTGGTTCAAGGTGGATCAGGGTATAGGACTGTGGGGGCTGACCATGGGGGCTGGAGAGGCACTGGGGCTCCCTAGCCTACTGCCTACTCCAGTTCCAGCCTGGCTCCCTCATTCCATATTGGCCTCTAACCTTGTTCTACTCTGTCCTTCCTACTAAAATCCACTTTTAGAGTGTGTAACTGTCTGAATCCCGCTTACATACAAATCTCATCGCAGCCTGAGTTATGGCGCTTCTGGGGTAGCTGTCATCTGCCCACCAGCCAAAGGGAATGTGATCTCAATTACAGGCTAATTTAATGGGCGTGTTTAATGGGCAGACACTCTAGTCCCCCTCCCCCTCTCCCCCCCTCGTGGCAGTACAGAAACTGGCAAACAGGCAGGGTGCCAGCCCAGAGCTGAGTGACTGAGACAGAGCAAGAAGCTGCAAGGCTCCCTCTGGGATTGATGGTGAGCTGCGTGTGGCTTTGGCTTCCCAAAGTCTGTCCCTGTGGGCTGGCCTAGCTGCTGTTGCTGCACCATAGGAGGAGGCAAGGCAGCTGGGCCGGGGGCTCTGCCATCGCTGTGGGTGGAAGGGCTGGAAGGCCCTGACTGCTCCCTGCTCGCCTTGGGGAATGTTTTCACTAATGTCTCTGAGAACAGCGCTTCTCTGGGGCAAGAGCAGCAGCTTCAAACACTGCTCTGCCTGCCTTCCCAGCTCAGACTCACATGGGCTCCACTGTCTTCCTGAACTCCCCAGCCCATCCCACTGGTCCCAGTTGCCTGTTGGCCCCTGCTCATCGCAGCCTGCAGGTGCTGTGCTTCGCTGTCACTTCCATTGATACCCTGTAGTCCCCACCGCAAAGTGCAGGATGTGCTGAACAGAGCCAGTCAGAAAAGGTATTTCCGGAGACTCCATTTGGGGTGAACCAATACAGAACATTTTGGGCAGCTCTCAGGGGAGGGTCTCGTCTGTCCCACCCTCACCGGAGCTTGGGGGGAGGCAGAGCAGCCTGGCGCTCTGCCTTTGCACCCCCTGTGGGAGGTAGGGAGACCTGCCTGTGTTTAGTTAAATCGGTAACCGATTTAGCCAGACTCGCTGTGCTGATTGGCATTTTCCCAGGACGTGGAGTTTTTGTCGGAAAACTTCGGACAGCTCTAGTGCCAGATGCTGCGCCCAGAGCACTGCTACCAGACCCTCATGTCATCCACAACCAACTTACATGGCCATCAGGATCTAGCTTGGAATTGACCTCCGGGGACTTGTCTCTGCTTGTCTTTCTGTGCCGCTCTGATTCCTCTGCTCCTCTAGCACTGACCTTTCTCTCTGCCTTCCCGCAGTCCAGCCAGCACAAGAGCAGTCTCTGCAACTGCTGGTGCTAGCAACAGCTCCCTGTTCTCTGTCTCAGTGACTCTCCTTGTCTCAGATCTCTCCCTCCCTTCCCCTTACTACATCAGTGTAACTGTCCCAGCACTGTGAAGTATCCTGGGGCCGTGGTGCATCTATGATCTGGACCACTAGCACTCTGCTGTGTTCTCTTGCAGGACGGCGTGATGGTGCTCAGTGCCACTCACCGCTACAAGAAGAAGTATGTCACCACTCTGCTGTACAAGCCCATCTGATCGTGTGTCTCGGCGCGTAGCACACGAGGAATGCCATGTTGTCTGCACGCACTGGGCCACAGGCCTAAGAAGAACTGGTGGTTGGCTCTAGCTGAACCTGGCAGGGGTGGAAGGGGATGAGCCCAGCCCTGTTGGGTGTCTGAGCTATTCCCTCTGTATTCTGTTGGTGAGATTTGATTTGACCCTTTCATAGCCTGCCTCTGTCGGGTCCTCTGGCTTTGCTGAGTTCCCTGGCTTGGTCTACTGCCTGCCAGCCTGGCTCCCCATGGGGGAGTCACAGCAGGGAAGGAGCTGTCGGAAGCTCTTCCCCAGCCCCTCTGCCTGTAAGGGCTTTGGCCAGTTCCTCCGGCAGTTGCCTGCGGTGGGGCAGAGCCATGTCACTCTCCCTTTGCACCCCATGCCAAGGCCCTCTAGAATGGCCTGCTTCAGGGCAGAGTGCAGGGGGTGTCTGCACCTGAGCTCCGCAGGCCTGGGCTGGCTTCCTATCTCCCTGCACTTAGCTAATGGGACTGGAATGTGCACATGGCTCCCCTGAGCAGAGACCAGGGTTAGTCCCAACCCCGCACCAGCACAACACACACACACACTCACTCACTGCATTGGAGGGTTAGTCCCAACCACCGCCCCACACACACACTGTCCTGCCCGCCTCAGGCATCGCCACCCCCAACATTCAGCTCTCGAGCTGTGGGCCTAGGCCCCAGAACGCTGAGCCTTGACTTCTGTGGGGCCAAGAGGTGGGAATTTCCCAGGTTTAGGCCACAGCAGAATGGCTCTGTGTTGCCCTCCCCGGGCTAGTGCAGCATAGGAACTGCTGCTGTGATGCAGCAATTAGCGCCCCATCCCATCTGAGAGGAAGAGTCTGAGCTGCTGAGATGTCTGTCACATGGAGCCTGCGTGCTCTCTCTCCTGCTGATGGCCTGCTCCAGCACCTGTGGGGGGCAAGGGAAAGGCTCCTGCTGCGTCTGTGGCCCTTGCACCAGCTCTCACCAGTCTGGGTATTTTGTGGGAAGAACTGCAGTGCTAGTGTACCCAGCAGCTGCCAGGGCTGCTCTGTCTGTGCAGGGGGCTCTCACATGCACTGGGGTTCTTGGCCTGGAAGCTGATCTCACTGTTGGGATGACAGTCTCCTGCCCCATTGCACTGAAGTGGCTGGTTCTGTCTTGGCTAAGAGCTTTCCCAGGGTCCCAGTGCAGCCTTCTCTCACTCCTCAGTGCAAGGTTCTGCCATTGCCTCAGGCTGGGCTCCCCAGAGCTCACTGGCTCTGCAGCCCTTCTTTCTGGGGGAGCACTAGTGGCTGAGCTCAGCCTCCCTGCATCACTTGTCCTGAGCAATGTTTAGTGAGTGCCATTGTCACAAGCCCTTTGGGCTAAGCCTCTGCCAGGTTCAGCTCTTAGCTTGCGGGTGGGGAGGGGGCATTGCCATTGTATGCAATTGCACTTTACCAGTCACAAGGAGAGCACTGGCTCCCAGTCCTGCTGGAGTGCCTCCAGGGGCGGGGGTTGCTTTGTGTGATGGTGAGATGAACACGGCTGTGCATGCTCCGCTGGACCCTAGAAGGGCTGCAGCTGCCCAGAGCTGAGCAGCCGGCTGCCTGGGTGGGAGACCAAGCTGGACAAGCAGCAGCAGCTTCTGCCCAGCCCAGTCAAACCAGCATGACCAGGGTGCTCACTGACCAAGAGGGAAACTTCTGCTTCGAGGTGAAAAGGAGGCAGGGCCAAGCCAGTCCTTGTGGGGCAGCTACCTCTTCCCCTGTCGGCGCAGGGAGGACTCGGCACTAAGGGCTCGCTGACAGGTCAGCCTGGCACTGCTCCAGCGCTGGGAAGGGCAGGCACTGGCTCCAGGCTATGGATTAATTATTGCTCTCTGTGCTGCAGGGCCTGGCTGGAGCTATTAGCATGACACGCACAGCAGAGGCTTCTGCCGTCGTTAGGGCTGGTTCCTCTAGTATGTACGAGAGATGCCGGCTGCCTCAGACCAGGCCAAGAGCCCGAGGGTCAGCTTGCTCCCTGGTAACTGCCCGTGAGCACCTGTCAGACGCAGGGAGCAGAGGGCCAAGCTGAGGCAATGCTACCACGCAGTATGGGACTGCTGCCTTAAGGCAGAAAGCCCAGAGTCTGGGTGCTGTGGCCACTTACCTGCCTGCCCGGTGAGCGTGGCTCTGCGGCGAGGCATTGGGGCTCGGCTAAAGGAAAGGGCTTGGACCAGGACATGCTGGGCACTGGCTCCCATTGCCAGCCCCTCACAGTCCCCAGTCCTGGAGGCATGGGGGTGAAGAGGGGCAGGTCTGGTGCTTGGGTCACACACCCAGGAGAGCTCAGCCTACCATGAGGGGGAAGCAGCTGAGCCCCTTGTCCTGGCCCAGGGCTGTAGCCCAGCAAAGGAATGCAGTGAGTGGGTCACACCATACTGCACAGCTGGGGGCTGCGCTTCAGTTCCCTGCATGCTGCGTAGGGATGGTGGAATCCCCAGCATCAAGCTGAAGGCATCCACTGGTCCCTGTTCTGCCCTGCAGAAGCAGCAGGTGCAAAAACCCCAGGAAGCCCTGCTGGTTCTGCTGTTGGTGCCTGTGCTGTAGCTCACGGCTGCGCTCTCCCACGGGAGCTGTAGCAGAGGCACAGGGCTAGTGATGCTGTAGGGTGTGAGGTTAGCCTCAGCCAGCCCTTTTTGCTAACAGCCTGCACAGCTGTTTACTGCTGAACACAGTGGCTGTGGTGAGGGGGTTCTTGGACCTTGGGGCTCTCACGTGCCCTGGGTCAGCACTGAGGCAAGGGCAGCTCCTTGCTGCTGGATTTGGGGTAGGAGGGGCACCACAGGTGCCAGGCTCCCTTGCTGATTTGATGTAACTCATAAAGCCAGGCTAAGGGCTTTGGCCCAAGCAATGTGACTAATAAAGTTTGTTACAGAGGTTGGTGGGACCTCATCTGTGTCTGGCCGTGTCTGCATGCCAAGGAAGAGGGGCTGCACTGAGGACCCAGGCCAGCCATTTGTGTGGTTTGAGATGGTTGGTCCCTGACCCATACTAAGCCAAAACTGGCTGTGGGTGTGTCCAGTATCAGGGCTGGGGCTGCCCCTGTGAAGCGTGTGCCATACACTCCTCTCTTCCTGACAGCATGGCCTTACTAAGGTGCTGCAGGGAGGCCAGGCTCATGGGAGGGCAGGTCACTGCAGGGGAAACTCAGCCAGACAGGCCTATGGGGCAGGGTGACAAGCTCTTCCCACTGGTGTCCTTGTCACAGTGAGGGTAGTGCACCCCCCTCCCCATGGGAAAGGCTAGGTGTGGGGATGTGTGAGAGCACCGGGGAGGCTGCCTGCCTCTCAGCAGCCTGCAGTGGCAAAGCTGGGGGCAGCCTGGGGCCCAGTGGAAAGGGGGCTGGGATGGGGGGAGGCAGTAGTGCTGACCTGCCACTATTCATTAAGGTCCTTGGAGGTAAAAGACTACAGTCGCCAATGGGCAAAAAAAGTTTATTGGGGACCCCCCTGCAAGGGAGCCCTGCATTTCTTAAACTTCATTTCTTTCCAAAGTTAGAGCCACGTTGGCCCCATGGGAGGCCTGTCTTAGTCCAGGGCCCCACTACTCTCCCCTGGATTACACTCAGTCACTATATACATATCCTACAGCAGAGCCTCACCCCAGTCAAGGTTGGCCAAGCTGGGGGCCTTTTCACTGCTGCTTTACAAATGGTTCCCCCCTAAGCTGGGTGTGTCTCCCATCAGTGCCCCTGGGGGGCAGCAACGGTTCAGCTCTGGCTTACAGGGATTTGACACTTTGGTCATGTTGCCTCAGAAATTGCTTATCACCAAACGAATGGGTGAAGGTCCCAGCGGAGAAAGGTAAAAGCAGCCTGACCTCCCTGCTATGCACTGGTTCCAGCAGGAAGGACCTGCAGGCAAAGCCATCCTGTATTGGCAAGCAGCAGAAACAAGCGCTGCTCTCTAGGGCTTGTTTTCCCCAGAGCAGGGTGGACAGAGCCTACCACCCCTACAATTACAGCTGTATCAAATACCCTGTTTGGGAGGAAACCAGCTCACAAGATGCTCCAGGCCATTCAAGCAGCCACCTACACAGTCTGCTGCTTGCATGGACTCAGCAGCTGACTGGAGGCCACCTGCCCTATCTCCCTGGCACAGGCAGTGGCAGAGTACTGGTCTAACACATGCATGGCTATGAGGTTCCACAACAGAGGGAGTGTGGCAGCAGGAGGATGGGCCATGCTAGGGGACGGTGAGGTCACTGGAAAAGCAGCTTTGCCAGTTACCCCGGATACATTTCCTAGCAGTTTAACGGTGATTAATCAAACGAGTATGGCTCCCTGGCAGTGTGGTACCAGACAGGGGCCAAGCCTAATACAGTCTACGGCTAGCTTCCATGCAGAGGGGTTCAGTGCCAGGGTGGGTTCGCTGTGGGGGCACAGCAGTTCTTGCTGAGCCCTGCCCAGGAGCCGTTTCAGCCAGGCTTGGGGCTCAGGAGCTGGGAAGGTGAACAAAGCAGGGCCAGCTCTGGTCCTCCTGCCACTTTAGGGTGTGTGGGCGGCTCCTCTTCCTTCCATGCTCCTGGTGGGCCGGGATCATGTGGCTCGGGTGCTGGGACAAGCCCACTGAGATTTCCCCTGGAGAGAAAGCACAAGCCAGGCTGAGGATGGGGAGCGGGCAGCCATCAGACCCTAACCCCCACCCCATGCCACTGGGGGCTGGGAGCCCAGACAGGCTGGTATGGAAACCAGCACCACTGTAGCAGCTGGTGGCACTGGGCCTGCTGCAGCATCATGGGCACAAGAGGAAGGGGTGCCAGACTGGACAGAAGGAGGGCGAGGACAAGGGCAGCCTCCAGAACAGCATCCGGGACACTCCGGCAGGCTGACTGTGCCCCCAACCGTTAATGCCCTGCCAGCTCTCCCCTGCATCCAGCCACTCGCCCTGCTGCAGCCAGCATTCCCCACAGCCCTGCAAGTGCTGCCATTTCAGGACAGCGGGCAGCTCTGCACCCAGCGGCCACAAAGGAGCAGCAGCGTCAGGCTGAGCTGCCTCCAATTCCATGGCCAGCCCCTCAGCTACTTGCCCAGCAGGCAGAAGCCCCACCCCCAGTTCCCTATAGGAGCATGGGCGCATATGTGGGCATATCTGCCCACCCCCAGGCAAGTTCACACAAGAGGGACAGGACCTTCCCACTAGGTGCTCCACAATCAGAGGCGGGAGGTGGGCAGTAGGGGCTCCGTGCGTCATGCCAAGCCAGGCCCCACACACACCCGTCAGTGATGGCACTATAGCATTCAGCCCTGTATATGTGCCTGAGATAGAATTTTGGGTTCTGTTTGACTGTTATTTTTCTATCCTTACTAACATATGTGAACAAAGCCACTATGTGTTGCATCTGCCCACAGCCAGATGGAGTTTATAGCAGAATGAGTAAAGATAAGGACTAGAAGTAAAGTGTTGGGAGTTTAATATAGGAGCATACAATTGAAGGCAGCCCACTCCTCTCCCAAGCCAAGGTCAAACAACCAGTCGGGAGGAGGGGTGGGGGAGGAAGGTGTAAGAAACACTGAAACCCAAAGAAATGGTGACCCTGGCCAGAGGACCACCTCACTCCCTACCCCTCCCGTGGGGTACAAAAGAGGTGGTACCGAAGCCCCCAGACTCACGACTCTCCAAAACGGAACATGACCATAAATTGTAAGGGGTGGAACCAGGGGTGCGCACTACAGGTATAATTAAGCCTGCTATGGGAGGGGGCAAAAGGAAAAAGCCTTACTGGTGTACACAGCTGTGGATATGCTTGCTTGGTAACCCCAATAAACATCGCATTGCCTGCACTTTGGACTCTGGCCTTCTGCTTTCTGTCTGCGTGAGAAGAACCAAGGGAGGGCGAGGGGAAGCCCTAACAGCTCCCGTCCACTTGTCACATAGCACCTCAATCCAGCCCCTCCCCAGCCCAAAGAGACATCTCCACCAGCGGGGGCTGCCAGGAGAACAGGGCTTCCTCTAGAGCTTCCAGCAGCTGCTAGGCTCTGGGCCCTGCCCATGGCAGAGCTGGCCTGGGGCTGCAGGCATCCCTGCCATTGGAGCTGGGCAAGGACAGAGGCTCTGCCAGGGATTTCCCTACACCCCCACCCCCACCCCCACCCCTCCCCTACCCTCCCCTCCAGTTTTGTGAACTAGTTACATGCAGTGTTGCCAATTTAGTGATTGTTTGGACATTTGAATTGAAACATTAATACACACTTTAAAAGCATATACAGTGTATGATAAAATACATGTATCTGAAAAAGTGTAATAGATTTGAAAAGTATGAACATAGACTAGCTTCCTTATACAGCTGTTGTTTTTTATGACAATATCAGTGCATTCATTTTGGTGATGTTGGCCAACCTAATAATTTCAAATTATGATTTGTAAGCAAAGTCTAAATGAGCTCTCCCTGACAGCTAGTGATGAGCTGGGGGCTGGGGGAAAGGCTTCAGGACCAGAGTGTATTTACATTCATACCTACTCTACCTAGGTATCCAGCAAACAGAGCTGTGTTGCCCAAGTGATAGATTTTGGCTGGGGTTGGGTTACAAATCACTTGAATACGGAAGGGGGTGGTCATGAAATGTTGTTATTCTTACTGTATGAGTAAAGGGCAGTAGAACTGTACTTAGCCTGTGCTGATTGAGGGCATCAAGAGAGAGGATTGAGACAGGTGTTTTGCTTGATGGTCTGCCTGAGTCACAAGTAGTATTTGACCTGCCCCTCTCCACTGTTTAAAGACAGAGCTCATTAGGCTCCATAGATAGTCTTTTGGTTTGTTAAGTGACCACTACAGCTGAAATCACTGATAATCAGGTTTAAGTGCTTAGACCTGCTGTGGGACAGTGTTTCTGTGGAAGAGACGGCCCAGTCTGCACTAGCAGTGAGGTTCCCCCACTGAGAGCTCAGCTGAAATCACTGAAAGTTGGGTGGAACCTCAAGAGAGCAACTCACAGAGGTCACAGTGCCAGGTGGCAGCAGAAGGTGACTGCGCAGGGCCATTGGCAACAGAGTGATGGAGTGAACGGTGGCACAACGAGCAACAGTGGCCAGAGCGAACAGTGAGCAGCTGGAGGAACGAGCAAGGTGCCTTCTTGCCCCCAACCTGGGAGGTGAACTCATGTAAAAGCACCTCTGAGTCTCCACTGACCAAGGATGAATGTTAATGAGGTTGTTAAGAATGCTGGAGACACAACACAGTTCATGCGAACAAACATGGCTGCGGCATCATACTTTCTATTTAAGCAAGAGATACCACACACTACAAACTGGAGGCCAATGTTAAGTGCATTGTCACTTGTTCATCCTGAAGTTGAACACTGATTCTGAACAAGACCAGCAAATGCTCACTATCTTTCTGCAAGAAACTCAACTGACTGACTAGAAGCATGTGGTGCAACAGTGAAAGACTCAACAGTTGAAAAAGTGAAGAATTCTCTCACCACATTCAAAAAAATTGCATACATGGCTGATGAATGCACCGATGCAAATGGGCATCAAGTATTAAGTCATTGTGTACGTTATCTTGATGTCAGTGGTAGGCCAGTAGATGCATTTCTAGATGTTCAAGTTATAGAAGACCCATCGGCTGCATTTGTGACAACCCACATCTTAGAAGAGTTAAATGCTTGTCAATTGGACTCCAAACAGATGGCTGCTTGTGCATTTGATGGAGCTGCAAACTTCTCTGGAAGACATGGTGGAGTACAAGCTTTGCTCAGAGAAAAGTGTAACCCTAATCTCTTCTATACACACTGCAGAGGCCATCTACTCCAACTAGCGCGAGTACGAGCTCCAGACTCTTCATTATATTCTTTTTTCAGCAAGAGTCCAAAAAGACTGAATATCTTGGAAAATATAGAAGATACACTGGGACTGAAGTTCAAATTAGTCCCACCTGGGAAAACCCTCTGGCTTTCTCATGAGTGATCCTTGGCTGTTGTCTTAACGGCTGGAGTAATTTTATTACTGGCTTTGGAAAGTATCTACCAAGATGGGATGGATCTAAGTAGTGAGGCTGGTGGATTACTTTTGCTACTATGTTCAGAGAAGACTATTGCCAGTCTCTCTCTTGTAAGTCTACTGTTGAAACCACTTGGGTCATTAAACAATGCCATCCAGGCATCTGCTACAACAGTAGTAGATCTTTGTCCAGCAATAGAAGCTACATTTGGCTCAGAGAGCTATCGATTGAAAAAGTACTGGTAGAAGCAAAGACTTCAGTCCAGAAGTTGACTAATGAAGACATTTATATTTAATCCTTAAGTGAAGAGGACAAGAAGTGTTTGTTAAGACAACTGAAAAAGTACACAGACTTGATTCTTAAAAATCTACAACAGCGATTTTTAGATTCTACTCAACCTCTACATAGCTTTTACAGATCCCCGTCCTATAAAACACTGATAGTTGAGTGGAGTGAGGCACTACCAGCAATGGGGCTGCCATGTGCTCAGGACAGAATAGAGAATTTGAACACAGAGTGGAATATCATACAATGAATGAATGAAGATTTGACTTCAACTTCTTTTTTATCATCACTAGTGGCTCGACCTGATCTTTATGCTATGTTTCCTGAGATGAAAGAACTAGGAATTCATCTCTTGCTACTACCAGTCACAACAGCTACAGTTGAGCGTTCTTTTTCATCATTGAATAGAATTTTGTGTTCTGAAAGAAGTCGCCTTCTGCCTGTTCATGTGAATGAACTAATGAGCATATCAATTGAAGGAATGGAAGTACCGGACACATGAGAAGCCACCAAAGATGAATGCGTTGCATTCAAGAAGTTCGTTAACAGAGTTGTGCAAAATTATAACAAGAAACCAAGAAGGATGTAGATATTGTGCTTCATAGAAGGCTTGAATAGCCAACTTTAATTTGTGTGATTTTAAAACATGAGTTAAATCTAATAAAATGGTCATGAAACATTTTTCAGTTTTTACTATGGAGCCATACAGCCCATCTTCGCCCTCATGGTCTCACCCTTCATCGGCCCTGAACCCACCTCGTAAATTCGAACACCCCTCCCCCAAGTTCAATTCCTGTGGAAAACACTGGGCTCTTCCCAGCCAGGGCAGCTCAGCGCTGCGCTGACAGTGCTTCTCACTCCACTGCCTCAGCCCTGCCCACCCCACAGCCCTGGATGGCACCTGCCACACCCCGCTCCCTGCCCACGTGCCATGCAAGGGGGACAGGCCCCTCCGGCACTCTGCAGAGCAGCCCTGTCGCCCATGGGGGCACCAGCCTGGGCCGTTACCTGCGCCAATGGAGGGAGGAGATTTGACAGAGGAGCCCTGGGGCTTGCTCTTCTGGAGAGACTCAGGAGAAAGAGAGAAATGGGGTGAGAGACCCCCCTACGGATGGGATGCGACCCCCCACTTCCCAGGGACGGGGCAAGAGAGCGAACCCACCTGGGGATGGGGTGAGAGAGAGAGAGAGATCCCTGGGATGGGGGAGGGGGAAGGACCCACTGCATGGGTAGGGGGAAAGGATGGGACAGAAAGGCAGGGCCCCTGCACCCCCCCTCAGGCTCCACCCCTTCGGTGTACACCCCCCCCCCCCCACTCTCCATCCCCACCAGAGACCGAGCTCTCATTCCCCCCCATTGGCTCTGCTCCCTTCTGCCCCTCAGCCTGAGCTCAGCCCTATTGCCCTCCCCAGAGTCAGCTCAGACTCTTCCCTCCACAGTCAGGCACCCCCCTGCCAACCTCAGCCCCCCTCTGCCTTGCCCTGGTATTGCTCCTCCCTTGAGGCGTGGGGGCGCTCCCTGCCAAGCCCTGGTCCTAACTCACCTCCAGGTTTGTCCTTGCTTTCCTCAGCACGGCATGTGTTTGGGTCACTGCAACAGAGGGGGGGGGGGGGGATCAGAGCGGGCACCGCTCCCTCCTGACCCCAGGGAGAGGGTGTCAGGATTGGTGTCGCTTCCCACGAACCAAACTGCAGGGGGCGGGGGCAGGGTCATTGTAGGATCCCCCAGAGCAGCAAACCCCAGCTGGCTCCAGCCACGTGAGCAGAGAGCAGCGTAGCCAGGCCTGGCCCATGCTGGGCCTGTCTGCTTACTGTGCCCCCCTACTCCAGCCCTATGGCCGGGGGCTCCAGCGCAGACAGGACCCCAGCAATGCCAGGCCTTGTCCCGCTCAGAGCAGGCCAGTGGGCACAGCCCCCCAAGCTGGCTATGCCTGATGATAACAGCAGGCTGGGGGGGGGGAAGAGAGAGGGAGGATGGGGCCAGCTGGCTACCAGGCACTGGTGGGGCCACTCTGCAGGGCCTGTTCATTATATTTGGATGGCATTGGAGCCATGGCCCCTGCCACAGGATGGGGATGCCAGCCTGGTATGACTGACCTATGCCAGACAGCTGGGTGAAGGCAGGATGCTCCAAGCCCCACAAGTCGCAGACTCCATGGGGAGCCAAGTTCTGAGCACCATCGGTGGCAGGTGCTGTTTAACGACGGATGCCAAGGGGAGTGGGGACACACTCTGTGCCCACCATTGCCATGGCTATGCCCACCTCCCACCACACTGGGGCACCTACAGTGGCTGACGATGAAGTGCTCCATGTTGTCCTTCAGGCGGCAGGTGTCCTGCAGGCGCTCAGCTGCACTTTGGAGCAGATTCTCCTGCTCAGCTAACCTGGCCCTGAGCGCCAGGAGCTCGTCCTTCATTGCCTGCTCCTGGGCAGAGATGGGGGCACAGTCAGCAGGGGCCATGTGCCTCTGCAAACCACAGCCTGGCTCCCAGGCACCCCGGGGCAGGCACTCGCCCCCTCCCATGCTGTCCAGAGCTGTGGCTCAGCATCCCGAACCAGGTGGGTTAGTGTGAACTACCGCACCCTCTGCTGGAGGCTCTAGGGGCCACAAGCAGGGAGCTGGGGCTAGCCCCTTGCTCCCGCACCCCACAATGCGCAAGCCTCCCGTACTGCGCAGATGGAGCAGTCCCCTAGCTGCTGGCAGCAGCAGGCCCTATGCCCTGTCTGGTGCACCAGGCTGAGCAGAGTGATTGGGATGTGTGACGTTATTGATATAAGCTGGAACCATATAGATCATTGTTGCAACCAAGGTCCTGTAGTGGCACCCAAATCTTGTATAAAGGGGGTCAAATGGGGTGTCTAAGACAAGGTTATGGATTACTGGTTATAATTATGCTGTCTATATGTGTCTTTCAGTGTTATAGTTGAAGTTATGAATATTGGCTTTATACTGTCTGTATTGCAAACTTATGCTATGCTTCTGGGTGACATCCCAGACAAGCTGGTGTTAGCTCTGCCTAGCCTGCTTGATGGCCCATTAAGAACCATCAGCTATACAATGGACTCATTGAGAAAAGGCAAATATGCCTTGAGACTCAGCAAAGTATGCAGGGACTGGCCCATGTGACTCCAGACTCCATTTTGCTGTAATTTTCCACAGTAAGAACAAAGGGGTGTTCCTACACCTGGAAAAGACTATATAAGGCTGATGCCTCATCTCCATTTGGTCTTCAATCCTGCTTCTTACCTCTGGAGGAACTTTGCTACAAGCTGAAGCTTTGAACAAAGGACTGAGGACCCATCCCAGCGGGGGATGTATTCCAGAGACTTGATTTGAACCTGCAGTTTATTCTATCGCTGCTGCAAGCCTGAACCAAGAACTTTGCCATTACTGTATGTAATTGATCCCATTTAACTGATTCTAACTCTCATCTCTATCTTTTTCCTTTTATGAATAAACCTTTAGATTTTAGATTCTAAAGGATTGGCAACAGCGTGATTTGTGGGTAAGATCTGATTTGTATATTGACCTGGGTCTGGGGCTTGGTCCTTTGGGATCAGGAGAACCTTTTTCTTTTACTGGGGTCTTGGTTTTCATAACCATTTGTCCCCATAACGAGTGGCACTGGTGGTGATACTGGGAAACTGGAGTGTCTAAGGAGATTGCTTGTGAGACTTGCGGTTAGCCAGGGGGGTGAGACCAAAGTCCTCTTAGTCTAGCTGGTTTGGTTTGCCTTAGAGGTGAAAAAACCCCCAGCCTTGGGCTGTAACTGCCCTGTTTGAGCAATTTGTCCTGAGTTGGCACTCTCAGTTGGGTTCCGCCAGAACCGCATTGTCACAGGATGGTACCGCCTGGGCGAGGAGAAACACCGTACAGCCTTCCCACAGGAGCACCCAGCGGAGGGCTCCCTGCACCCAGGAGTGCCCAGTCACCCAGACAGGCTCTTAATCCCCATCGGCTCACAAGCTGCCTGAATGAGCCCTGCCCTCCCATCTGTTGGAGCCCCGGACTCTTGGGGGCTGCCTGGGCGACCATGGGGGCAACATTGGCATGATCTGCGAGGGGTGCCAGGAGGGTGCCACTCACCGCAGTCTGGGGCTGGGCTGGGCTGGGGGCCGCTGGCAGGGCTCCTCTCCAGAAGGTGGCGAGCAGGGAGGCACACTGCTCCAGGAGCTGATGCAGGGCACTTGTGGCGCTCAAGAGCTGCCGGACGCTGCCCCGCTCCAGGGCCTGGTGGAGGAGAGAAGACTTGTTGCAGACGCTGCCCTGCGGATCAGTGGTCACAGCAAACTCGGAGCCCCGACACACCTGGCTTTCACGGGAAGGCACTGCCCAGCACAATGGCCCAGGTTCCCGATAGCCCGTTGCCAGGTTGGCCCCCTCTGCAGCCAAAATAGTTCTGGAATCAGTCCCAGAAGTGATGGAGACAGGTCCCATCTGGCCCCCTTCCCTGAGGCCAGCACCTCCACTGCCCTCGTGCTCTGGCCAGCCTAGCAGTAAACGCCCCATCTCAGGGCACTCAGCTGAGTCCATCGGGCAGGTGATGGTCTCCCTTGTACCCAGGTCGGGACAGACCCCCATGATCCTTTCCAGGCCCCCCAGAGCCAGCGTTCCCCAGGAGAGCTGGAGGGGCCAGCCTGAAATGCTAGCTCCCTGGATGGGACCATGAGAGCGGTGTTATGCAGGGCTCTGCCCGCTTCTCCACTGATCCTTCCCTTCTCGACAGAGGGCTCAGAGCAGCCTGGCCCTTCCCAATGTCCAGGGAGAATTACCTCAGTGCCATGGGGCTCCAGGCTGGGCATGGCTAGAGCTGGCCGCAGGTGAGAGGCCATCTGGTGGACCAGCGTTTTGCCCTCCAGGATCTGCTGCTTCAGGGTATAATAGTCATCCACGTGGCCAATGACCTGGCACCCGCCTTTGCTGGCAGACGAACTGCTTGGGGCATCTCCCGCTGGTGCAGGGGCACTCCTCCTCACCAGGGGGTTGTCCATGGGTGGCTCTGGAGCAAAGAGGGGTCAGCACTGCTGGTGTCCCTGAGAGCCCATCAGGGCTGCATTAGCCCAGTGCCAGGCCCAACGCCAAGGGGGGGGTTAGCGCCAGCGTGTACATGCCCTGAGCTGGCACTTCCCTAACCCCTCACTCCCCATGTGCCCCCAAGCAGCTTGTTCTGTTTGTCCAGACTGTCCTAGGAGCAACAGGCCGCAATTTCCAGACATCACGAGGGAGGCTGGGCACCCCCAGTTTTGGAAGCCCAACCTCAGCCACCTTAGGTGGGCTGATTTCAGGTAATGCTGGGCCCCTGCCCTGCCAAACCCAGGCCCCTCAACGTGGCTCAGGCTGGACTCCTGCAGTCACTAGCCATCTCTGAAGCTCTCGACCATGACCTTTCCCTAACATGCAACCTGCAGCTCTACATCGCCCCAGCCCTCACATTGCTACTTCTCCAGGCGGCGCAGGGCCAGCTCTCCTAGCCTCCACGCTTCGCATTGTCCTCCTCCAAACTCAGCCCCCCACTCGGATCCCGCCACACGCCCGGCTCCGATGGGCCACCAGAATGCCATGCTGTATGGCTCCCACCGAGAACCTGCCACCTGCAGACCCAGCCTCTCTGGGGGGCGGGCGGGGTGCCCGCTGTGGCTCTGCACTCCCCTGGTTCCCTGCTTGCATCCCAGCAGAGGGCACAGCTTGAGATGCCTCATGAGACATGGACAAAATGCAGCATTCACTCAGGGGAAGAGACGAAGGGAAACGCTCTCGTGCCTTGGCCTCCTGACAAGGGGAGTGTGAAACCCAGACCCAGGGAATGGGGGAGCTGGGATGCCCCACGCAAAATGGGACCCACGTGCTCTTCAAATCCAAGGCTCCCAGAACCATCTCCCCAGAAGGTGCTGGCCTCTCTCTGCTCCCTCAGGAGTCTCTGCCTCAGGCCTGGAGGGTCTCTCTAGCTCAGTGGGTTTCAACCTGTGGCCCGCAGACCCCTGGGGGCTGCAGACTATAGCTAAGATTTCCAAAGAGGTCCGTATCGCCATTCAAAACATTTTAGGAGTCCACAAAGGGTGAAAACCACTGGGCTAGCTCAAGCAGGAATTCCTGGGGAAGGGTCTCTGGCCCATGCTATGCAGGAAGTGGGATGAGATGGTCCCTCCTGGCCTTAACACCTCGAGTGTGACCAACTGACTCCCTCCTTTGGGCTCCCAGCCCCAGAGCATTCCGAGCGTCCCACCCTCGCTGCCCATGGGGCCTGGCTTGAGTCGCCCGTGCTCCAGGACCCTCTGCAGCAGTGGCCACGCTCTTCCCTGGGGGACGGGGCACATCCATTACCTTTCATTCGGTGGGCGAGCGGGACCGGAACGCTGAGCAGGGCGGGCGGGGAGAGGGGAGCTGGGGAGCTCATGCCAACATCCCGAACTGGAGGAGAAGGGCTGGAGTCTGCAAAGGTGAGACGACAAAGGGTCCATTTACCAGGTTAATGGCACTTCTGCCAGGCATCAGGGTGCCCGAGGGGCCAGCGGGGTCCACACAGTGCCCTGGGGCTGGCGCAGCCTCTCTTACCTTGGAAGGGCTGCCAGTCGGGCGTAGCCTGGTGTGCAGCGAAGAGGGGGGCAGCGCTTCCCTCCGGCTGCTGCCGTGCCAGCTGCTGCCTCAGGGCGCTGTTCACTTGGATGCCACGCAGCAGCTGCCTGCGCAGAGTTCGCACCTCTGCCAGGAGGGCGTCCAGCTCGCTGCTGGAAGGTGGTCTGCGATGCGCATCTCCGCTGCAGGCTGCCAACACACACAGCTGCTCTGTCACCAGCTGTGCCTTCCACCCCCGCACGCTGGTGTGTTGTCCCCCTGCACCTGCAGCCCCATGGATCCTCCCATCCCCAGCCACCATGGGCAGTGAAGGGCAGCCCTCAACCAGCCCCAGCTTAGCATGGTGACACACTGGGGCACGAAAAGGCTGCTCAGTGTGCTTGGTGCCCGACCACGTCAGTGTGGGGTTGAGGAGCAGGGTGCGGAGCGCCAGGGCGATGAGAAACATGCAGGGATGGGGTCACTAGCCCAACCCAGCCCAGCCACTGGCGGGGTCACAGGGACAGAAATCCCAATACGCTGCGGTCTGGAGATGCACAGCCAGGCCCCCAAAGGGCCCAAGCTCTACCCAGCAGCTCCCCAGCCAGCAAGCTCCAACGGGACCCAGCTTGCATCTCAAGGGTTCAAGGTGTTAATGACCATCCCCCCCAACCACAAAGTTCCCAGCAGAATCCTCAGCTCTGTCCTGTAGTGACACCACACAGGGGCGGGGCACAAAACCCCACGGGTCTGGAAATCAGCTGGGGGTCCATGAGCCTGGCCGGGTCCCCAGTGTAGGGCCTGTGCTGGGACCCCTCATGGGCTTGGGGACACCGACACCAGCCAGCAGGTGAGTGATGTCAGCTATCGGGACACTCAACCTCAGCTCCATTGTAGCTATCTGGGCATCAACCCACAGGCCAGCAGCTGCTGTAACACCTTGTAGGTGTAGAGGCTGTTTGCCGGGGCAGCTTCTGGTCTGGACAGCGTGGAGTGGGGAGGGCGGGGCAAATCCTGGACAGTGTGGGGGTGGGAGAGGTAGCACAGATCCTGGACAGGGTGGTGGTGGGAAGGGGAGGGGAGGGCAGGGCAGATCTTGGACTAGGTAGGGTGGGGAGTCCCTGGCTCACAGGTGATCTGGGTGGGAGGCGTGGGGTGGGGGGAAACCCCAGGGGGGGCTGAGCTCAGGCCCAGGCAATGCAGGAAGCAGCTTCCCTCCCTACACCTTCTGCACCTGGTACAGGGCTGTCATAAACATACAGCTACGGGTAGCATAAAATCCCTCCTTTACCTGTAAAGGGTTAAGAAGCTCAAATAACCTGGTTGGCACCTGACCAAAAGGACCAATAAGGGGAGAAGGTTTTTTTGTTTTGTTCTCTTTGTTGTTCTCTCCAGGTCAGCGAGGAACCAGGGCAGGGAAAATACATCTCCCAAAGCCATATCTGAACTAAGCATCTAAGGCCAGGTCTACACTACCGCGGTAGTTCGACGGCTGGCAATCGAAGTTCCGGGTTCGATTTATCGCGTCTGGTCTGGACGCGATAAATCGATCCCGGAAGCGCTCGCCGTCGACTGCGGTACTCCAGCTCGGCGAGAGGAGTACCGCGGAGTCGACGGGGAGCCTGCCTGCCGCGTGTGGACCGCGTCTGAACCGCGGTAAGTTCGAACTAAGGTATGTCGACTTCAGCTACGTTATTCACGTAGCTGAAGTTGCGTACCTTAGTTCGAATTTGGGGGTTAGTGTAGACCAGGCCTAAGATTACAAATTGTAAGTAAAGGCAAAGAAATGCGTTAGATTATCTTTTGTTTTAGCTTGTGAATTTTCCCTAGGTTAAGAGGGAGGTTTATTCCTGTTTTTTTTTTTTTTTTGTAACTTTAAAGTTTTGCCTACAGGGGAATCCTCTGTGTTTTGAATCTGATTACCCTGTAAAATTACCTTCCATCCTGATTTTACAGAGGTGCTTCTTTTACTTTTGCTTTATAATAAAGTTCTGCTTTTAAGAACCTGATTGGTTTTTAGTGTCCTAAAAACCCAAGGGCTGGTCTGTGCCCATCTTGTTAATCTATTTGGTTGGTATATTATTCTCAAGCCTTCCCAGGAAAGGGGGTGAAGGGGTTTGGGGGGATATTTTGGGGAAACAGGAACTCCAAGTGGTTCTTTTCCTAAATCTTTGTTTAACTCACTTGGTGGTGGAAGCAATACCGTTCCAAGGACAAGAAAGAATTTGTGCCTTGGGGAAGTTTTTAACCTAAGCTGGTAGAGATAAGCTTAGGGGGTCTTTCATGCGGATCCCCACATCTGTACCCTAGAGTTCAGAGTGGGGAGGGAACACTGACAGAGGCATTTTGCACCCCACCTGGGGGACCATCTCTGGGGGGCTCCCCACTGCAGGCAGGTGGGACTTCACCACAGCAGGGGAGACAGCATGGGGCTCTAGGGAGCTCAGGGGATAGGGCTGGAGCTGGCTACACCCACCATGGCCTCACCCCATCCCGGGTCTCTGTCCCTGCCCAGAGCCCGGCAGCTGGCTGTCACGGGGGGTGGTGCCCCCGCCCGGAGCCTGGCACCTGAGGAGGGCAGCTAGGACACCTACCCCAGCACCAAACACCTCCCACAAGGGGACAGCGGGCAGGACAAACAGACCCATGGACAGAGCTGGTTATAAATCCATGGGGTTGCTATGATGGCCAGACACAGCGGAGGCCTGGGTGGATTCCCAAGACAGGCCGGCCCTGCAGCGCCACCAGGTGTGCCACCCTGCTGCTGGGGCAAGGCTGGTTATGTGCCCCTGCCGCCAGCGCCACGGGTCTGAGATGGCACTGTTGGGCTTGTTTGGGAGTAGGACAGTTGGTCAATTTGAGCACATTGAGACATGGGGCCACACTCTAACCAGTTGGAGGCGCTGCCCCTGCTCCAGAGTCAAGGGCTGCACTGAGGTGCTCCAGATGGGCTCCCCAGTGCAGAGGGGGGTGCTGGGGCACTTGAGAGGGCAGAGCTGGCCCCAATGCAGCAGACCGGGCAGGACAGGCTGGCACATACCCGAGGGAGCCGCCTGGGAGGAACCGGAAAGGGTCTCGTGGACGCGCAGCTCGGTGCAGAGGGCTTGGCAGAGCCGCTGGTTCTCCTCGCACTGCTGCTGAAGGAGCGGCACCGTGCGCTCCAGCCTGCAGAGACAGAACAGCCGGGGTCAGAGGGGCACGGCCGCACACTGGCTGCCCCCCCCATGCCCTTCTCCTGCTGACACACACACCCCCATGATGTTACAGAGCAGGGCAGTGACGTCAGAGCCCCTCAGCAGCGGTGCCATGACACACCCGAGTGGGCCGGGACCCCGTGCCCCTGGGACGCTGCTCAGCCACCCAGTGCCACGCCTCAGGACTCTGAGACACACACCCGTCTCCCCTGCCTGGCATCCCAACCCCCACCTGTGGTTGTTCTCCTGGAGAGCCAGCCGCTCCTCCCGCAGCTGACGGCTGCTCTGCCGCTGCTCTGCCAGCTCCTGTGCGAGTGTCCGGTTCTCCGCCTCGGCCTCCTTCAGCCTACAGCGCGTGGCCTCACGCAGCCGCTCCAGCTCTGGGGGGAGAGCCCCGTTACCCGGCGCCTCAGAGGGGAGGGGAGAGCCCCGTTACCCGACGCCTCAGAGGGGGAGGGGAGAGCCCCGTTACCTGCTGCCCCGGGGGAGGGGAGAGCCCTGTTACCACCAAGCCCCGTTACCTGCCGCCCCGGGTGGGGAGGGGAGAGCCCCGTTACCTGGCAGCGGGGGGGGGGGGGGGGCAAAGCCCAACAGTAATGGCCAAGGTGGTGAATGGGGCTAGGGCAGGGGAGGGGCCACGTGCCTGGGGTGGGTAGGGCCCAGTGCCACATGGCAGCGCCTGTAGGATGCTTGATGCCCACAGAGGTAGGACTGTGCCCAAGGGGATAGCACCTTCTCATGCACCAGCCCTGCTCTCCAATCCGCATCCACAGAGTGGGGAGCTGTAGGAGCCGCAGCCGCCAACACGCCAACACATGGGGGGTGGATCGGCGCGGCCCCTACCAAAGGAGCAAGGCCCCAGCTGTGTCTGGGGGTTTCCTGCGATTAGGGTGACCAGATGTCCCAATTTTATAGGGACAGTCCCGATTTTGGGGTCTTTTTCTTATATAGGCTCCTATTACCCCCCCACCCCCTGTCCCGATTTTTCACACTTGCTGTCTGGTCACCCTACCTGCGATTCTGGGTCCCCAGGAGCGGGGTCTGCCCCACACATACAGAGAGCCCAGATCTAGAGCCGGGGCTGGCACTGAGCGCGCTGCCCTTGGGCTGCACCCCCTGCATAGGGGCTCGTGCCGGGCAGTGAGTGGCTGGCCACCCCCTGCCCCCTACCTCTGGAGAGGTGAGCGAACTGGAGCTGCAGGCTCTGGTTCTCCTCCCGCAAGGCTCGGGTCTCGCTGCTCAGTGAGGATGCGGACTCCAGCCCCTGGATGTAGATGTTGGTGGGATATCCTGCAACAGGAGCAGCCGTGACGTCGGGGGCAGGAGCCCCTGGGCCTCTCCCAGAGTCTGCGCCAACTGCCCACTGCTGTGCCCGAAGGAAGCCCTGGGCACTCCACCCCCAGGCTGGCCACCCACTCGCCCGCACTGAGCCCACACTGATAGGAGGAGAGAGGACGGAACGGCTGTGGAGAAGAAACGGCTCAGCCCCATGAGGGGGTCCCCCGCCAGGATCGGGCCCTGGGAAATGGGGGCAGGGAGTGGGGTGCAGAGAGCTGAGCCCCAGCCAGACCCCTCCCTCCCAGGGAAGGAGATGTACCCACCCACCCCGGGAGCTGGGCTCTAGGGACTTGAGCAGACAACAGCGACCCCTCTCTGAGCCCCCCGAGCACCTCCCTGCCCCACACCCTTTGGGTACTGAGGTTGCCGGGTACCCTGCCCAGATCCGCACCCTGTGATTTTTGGGTACAGGGCTTCTTGGGTACACCCCCCCGGATCCCCGCCCCGAACTCTCTGGGCCCAGGGGGTGCTAGGTTTCCCCCACCCTGCCCCACACCCTCTGGGCATAGGGGGTTCTGGGTTCCCCCCAGTCACTCCCCCTGCTCACTACCCCACACCCTCTGGGCACAGGGAGTGCTGGATTCCCCCCCCCCCCCCCATCACTCCGCCACACCCTCTGGGCACAGAGTGTGCTGTGCCCTGTGTGCTGCCCACCCTGGTGGCATGGAGCACTCTGAAGTCCCGTCCCGTACCATTGTCCTTGGCGGTGGTGGCGAGGCGTTTCTCCAGCTGCTCCCGCAGCCGGTCGTTGATGCAGATGGACTCCTCCAGGCGCTGGCGCAGGCTGCGGATCTCCGCCAGGTGACCTTCCAGCAAGTCAGCACCTGCACCCGCCGCGGGAACAGAGAGCTGGGTGGGACACCAGGGCTCAGCCGGGAGCAGGTCAAGAGGGCACGATGCTTCCTGAGCACCACAGCCACCTCCCTGCGTGGGCTGGCCCCTGTCCCCCGCGGCCCGAGGAGCAGGACGAGAGCAAAGGGAGCTGACAGGCTAGGGCTGCTACAGTACAGAGGGCACACGGCCCCTTTCACACCTACCCCAGGACACCCACCAGACCGCGCTCCCTACAACGGCACAGTTCTGCCCTCCCCCAGCCCACGGCTCCTCCCCTCCCCGCGGCGCGGCTCTTACCCGTCAGCTTGTGGCTGTCTGGATACCCAGAGGGTAAGTGCCCATAGAGGGCCCCCATGTGAGGCTGGGCCCAGAGGGAGTTGCTCTCCAGGAAGGCAGCCCCTGCTTTCCTGTCCAGCCGGGCGGAGCTCTGCAGCGGGCAAGACTGTGGGGTGAGATGGGGAACGTGGAGACAGCGGGAGGTGCTGGCTTCCCTGAAGTTGCTGGCCAGTGGCACTGGTTTGACTGGTGGTGCGGCAAGAGGTCCCCCTAGATAGACATGGACAGAAGTGGGTCCGAGGCCGATAGGAGGGCAAGGCTGGGTGCCACCCTGGGGATGAAGGCAGGACCTGTCCCAGAGAGACTGCCCAGAGGAGGTGCCCGGACAGGAAGGCCCCGAGTGCACGTGTCCAGCTCAGAGCCACTCGTGGCTCTGCTGAGCGCCACCCAGGGACGCCTTCCCCACTTGCCCCAGGGCCCTGGCTCGCCCTGGCAGCCCAAAACTCTCCCAACGAGACACCCCAGGGAGTCCCCCAGTGCTCACAGCCTCCCCACTGATGCAGGGCCCCAGGCAGAAAAGAGTGGGTCAGAGCAGTGTATCCATTGCCCCTGTGCTGCCAGCCAGGGCCTGGACTCCCAGGTTGGGGGGAGGGGTCTTGCTCTTCTTGCAGGCTCTTTGTTGGCCCACTGGCCATAATCCCAAAGGCAACCTCAGCAGCCCAGATGGTCAGTGCCTCTGCCCTGAGGCCTGTCTGCAGACCAGGGCACACTCACAGATACGATTGCGACTGTTCATTCTGCCCTGCTCCGTAGCCAGGCCAGAGAGCCCCCGCACCACTCCTGCATCCGGCCCAGAACCCGTAGGAGTGCTGTGCCCGCTAGGCCCAATTACCAGTACAGCCCACTGGCATCCGAGGGCAGCTCCCACGTCACACCAGGCGAGGCAGCCGATGTCCCCGCTGTGAAGCACAATGCCCCGTGACACACATGCCGCAAAGCACTGCAAGCTGGACCATGCCGTGGCACCGACCCACTGGCAGGCACCAAGCTGAGCCAACACGCTGCCATGCATCGGCGAGGGCTGGGGACAAGCAGCAAGAGACAGAGGCCAAGGTATCAGGCCAACAAGCCAAGAGCACACAGGGAGCCCCACGCCTTCCCAGCCAGCCAGCCCAGCGCCAGCCTGCGTTGGGGCGGCACCAAACGCATCAGCAATGGGGCTGGGCAGCTCAGAGGAATTGGGGAAAGGGAGACACCCAGGGTCAGTCCAATCCAGCCCAGCTCAGCTGGGATATGCCCCTCCGGTGCCTGTTAGGTGAAATGAATCAGAGGGTCTCAGCACAGATCCTAGTGACCCCAGCCAGCCGCCCCACCTCAGCCTGCACCACCTGGCCCCACCACTGGCCATCTCGGCAGAGGAGCCAGACGCTGAGCTGAGCCCTGCCAGAGCCAGGCTGGGCACATGGGCTGGGGCTCCTTGGCAGATGCCAGGCATCCCTGGGTTCTAGCATCTCCAAGAGGGTTTCTCACGCCTTGCTGCTCTGAAGCCTGAAACCCACTCTGCCCAGCCACATTGGGGCCTGGCATGATCCCTCCACGCACTATGGGGCTGGAGGATCCCCCTCTCAGCTCCTACCCTGCCCCAGTCTCTGCACTATGGATCTGTAAGGGGGAGAGGTCCCTCTCTCAGCTCCTATCCCGCCCCCCCTAATCTCCACAGTACACAGGAGGGATCCCCCCTCCAAGTTCCCAGCCCTGCCCCCCCAGTCCCTCTGCATAAGCAGCTTCTCCCCACCTGTCCTGGAGCTGGGAATGACCATTTCTCCAGTCTCCTCCCCTCTGCCGTGCCCACCCCCCAGCTACCTGCCCCCTCCCACCTCAGCCTTGCTGGTGCTAGTGGGCCCAGGCCAGCTGATGCCTCTCTCCTGCCTCCCCGCTTGGGAATGGGGCTGCAGCAGGAGCAGCTGGTTGGGTGAGGACAGCGTGTGCCCAGGACAGACAGACAGTGCAGGCATGGGGGGCTGCGAAAGCCATGCAGAGCCACATGCCAGGGGAAGGCAGAAGAATCAAGCCAGAGGCGCTCACTTTCTCCCAGCTGCTTCTGCAGCATGTGCAGTTCCTGCTGCACCTCGGCCAAGGAGAAGACAGGCGTCCCACAGCAGCCCAGGAGAGCAGGGGGGGCGGGAGGAGGAGGGCCAAAGGGCAGGAAGGCGGATGGCCCAGGGGCAGGCGTCAGAGGGACGCTCAGTGGCTTGGACAAGGAGTCAAAATGCAACCCTGGAGATGGGAGAGAGAGCAGAGATGGGGAGAGAGATTAGCCAGGCCCAGGCTTGGGGTGCAGCTGGCACTGGGGCTGCCCGGAAAATCCAGTCACTTGGGTGAGGCAGCACTGCACCCCCCAGGGCCATACCGCCCCCTGACAACGGGGGCCAGGCTGCACTGTGTCCCCCAGGGCCATACCAGCCCCCTGACAACTGGGGCCAGGCACCACCATGCCCACCAGGGCCATACCAGCACCCTGACGACTGGATGATGCTGCACCCACCCACAGAGCCATACTGGACCCCTGACAACTGGGGCCAGGCCACACTGCGCCCCCCAGGGCCGTACCAGCACCCCAACGATTAGGGCCAGGCCGCACCGCCCCCCCCCCAGGGCCATACCAGCCCCCCCCAACGATTAGGGCCAGGCTGCACCGCGCCCATCAGGGCCCTATCAGCCCCCCGACTGGGGCCAGGCCGCATGATGCCCACCAGGGCCCTACCAGCACTCCCCCCCCCCCCCCCGACAACTGGGGCCAGGTCACACCGCGTCCCCAAAGGCCCTACTTGCCCCCTGCACCATGCCCACCGCAGCCGGCCCGGCCCCCCGACTACAGGAGCTGGCCACACTGTGCCTCTTAGGGCTGTACTGGCCCCCGACACCTGAGGAAAGGCCATGCCACGCCCCCCCCGGCCATACCGGCCCCTCGACTATTGGGGCTGGCCACACCATGCCTCTCAGGGCCATACCGCCCCCCCAACAACTGGGCCAGGCCGTGCCAATCACCCCACAGCCATACCGGGCCCCTGACAACTGGGGTGAGGCCGCACCATGCTTCTTGTGGCCATCCTGACAACCGGGGGGAGGCCATGCCGTGCATCCCCTGGTCATCACAGCCCCCCAACAGGACAAGAACACTCCACACATCCCGTGGCCATCTCAGCGCTCCCCCTGCCCCCGCAACCAGGGGAGGCCACGCCACCCCACCCCATGCTACCTCTCCCATGATCTCCTCAGCCCTGTGACAACCAGGGGACAGCCGCATTGCACCTCCAGCAGCTGCCCCTGGCCCCGCCGCAGGGGTGAATCCGAGCTGTTGCCCTGCAGGAAATGGAACTCCCCACGACTGACTCATGCCGGGGGCCTGGCCCATCGGCTGTGACTCCTGCCCGAGAGGGAACATGGCCCTGAGCTAAACCGAAGCCATCCCTCGACACACATTCCCCCATCGGCCCCACGCTGCCTCCCGCACTCCAGCAGCTTCACACCTTGGCATGAGCAGCCTGACAGGGACGCCAGCTCCGACAGAGCCCTGCAGCGCTCACACTCTCTGCGCCCACCTAGCAATCCCCTAGTGCTTTTCCTCAGCGACGGGCCAGGCCCAGTCCATCCAGGGTGGGGACACTGCTTCCAAACAGCCGCACAGAAATCCCGCAGACACAAACTCCTGCTTGTCCAGCCAAGGTGCAAACCCCAGCCGGTATCTGCTCCTGCCGCGGGCTCCGGCTCAGCCCCTGCCCCAGCTCCTGCCGCAGACGGCAGCCTGCTAGCAAACAGACCATTATGCGCCACCTGCGCCAGGCTCCAGGCAGAGCCCAGCCAGGGCGCTGGTTAGAGCCAGACTGGGATAGAGCCACAATCACCCCCTCAGGGTGACCAGACCCCGGCCACACTGTCCGTGCCCCCAACCATCGTTCTCCCCCCCCAACCCCACCCAGGGCCGGCTCTAGGTTTTTTGCTGCCCCAAGCAAAAAAAAATTTGGCTGCCCCCCCCGCCCTGGGCTCTCTCCCCCTCCCCCCCCCCCCCCCAACTGCACTCTCCTGCCGCCCCAGCCCTGGGTCACTGGTAACTCGCTCCCAGGATGGATCATTCAGCAGGAATTTTGGATGTGCACAGAATACAAACAGGATTGGTTCCCATATGGTTACAGAACTGCAGTAAAGTGGAACAATTTTCAGCTTGTGTGATTGAAGGATATCTGGATGCATATTATAAGACTGTTCTACATAAATGAGGAAAAGTTGAGGTGCCTTTATTATTCTTTTGTTCTATTCTTTGTTTCTATGGGGAATTTGCCAATGCAATATCACTGTCTTCCTTTTAAACAACTAAAACTAAAAAAAAAAAAACAATGGCTGTTGAAAATAGCAATTCCAGTCCTAATAACCACTGGGAAGCATTTCTTGCTCAATTTATTCTACTTTTTCTACAGCAAGTTACAGTGGATCAGTATATTTGATTTGGGGGAAATGAAGTAACAGCTGCCCAAATTGAGCTTGAGCACTCCTGAATTTTGAGGGTGTTCAAATCTGGAAGGCAGGTGCTAGATTCCCTTTCTGAATATTAGCTAAATCTGGAAAAGAAAAGTCAATTTCTGCTTCCATGGCTCAGAAGTGTAAATCCTCCTATGTGCCTGGTACTGTATCTAAAGCTGCCCAGGTCCTAGTAGAGCCTCCCCTCCCTTACTTTTCATTTTAAATTCTAGTGGGATCTCCCTTGCTAGGCTTCAGATAGAGAGGGGCACTGTCCATTTAGTCCACCCAATTCTTTCTTTGGGGGAAAGCCCAGGGCTGGGGCGGCAGGAGATGCAGGTGGGGGGGAGAGCCCAGGGCTGGGGCAGCAGGGGGGTGCAGGTGGGGGAGAGTCCAGGGCTGGGGTGGGGGGCGGCAAAAAACCTAGAGCTGGCTCTGTCCCTACCATTCACAGCAAGCTGCAGCATGAGGTTTCAGTTCCACACTCCTTCCCCCTCCCTTTCCTGTTAATTGCGGCCGAGGGAATGCTGGGAAATGTAGTTCTTTCCCTGCTCCAGGGCTGGCTCTATAGGCAGGGAGCTAAGCAAGGAACTACAGCTCCCAGGGCCCCCTGTTGGTTCTCAGCTCCCATGCTGGATTCTTGCGCCCTTGCAAATTTGCCGCTCCAAGCAACTGCTTGCTTTGCTGGTGCCTAGAGCCGGCCCTGATCCCACCCCGACACTCCCACATCCTGGCTCCTCCCCCACATGCCTTCCAGCGCTGTTACACCCCAGCCCTGGGAAGGACACGGCAGCAGGGGAACCCCCAGCAAGATGCCAACAAGGTAAAATTCTCCATGCATGGCAGGCCAAGTCCTGCTCGAAGGACGCCAAGGAGCCAGCCACGGTGGAGCCAGCTTCCACCCCTCTGCAAATAAGGGAGGGTTGGAGGGGGGGCAGCTGTGGAGCAGCTTCCACCCCGGGGGACAGCCCCTCCAGGACTGGCCTCTGAGCTCTGCTAACCCCGCCTGCAAAGCCATTGTCCCTGATGCAGCCCGGAGGCGGCCTGTACCTGTGCGTGTCTGGCTGCCGTCCATGGGATGGTGCTGTGAAGATGGCCCAGTGGGGTAGCCTCTGATGGACTCTGCTGGAGCCTGGTAGGGTGCAGCGGCAGGGGATGGGTTGGATGCCAGAGCAGCAGGGTGAGTGACGTCTAGAGACCCATAGGCGAGAGAGAAAGGGTCACATCAGAGAGCCGACGACAGTGCGGGCTCACGCACCAGCGCCCAGCTGCATCCCTGGTGGTTGGGGCAATAGCCACTGCAGCCAATGCAGGCGTAGCGCCTCGACGGGACCCTCGCCCTGGGGAGGAAGTGGGTGACCCCCCAACTCTTGTCCCAATTTTTCACACTTGCTGTCTGGTCACCCTAGCTCTAACACTGCGGTGTAGAGGTCTGAGTGTGGGTGGGGTGGGCCCCAGGTCCCTCCCCACTTCTGGGGTTTCAATTTCACAGCCCCACAGCCTGAGCCCCATGGGCCGGCTGCGTGCGTCTGCAGCCTGGACATCCCCACTGGTACGCAGAGCACAGCCCAAGGGGGCCCTGAGACACTGCTGTAATAGCCTGCATGGGCAGTGCAGGATCAGTCCCTTTCGGGGGAGGGGGGAGGAGTGCCCAATGGGGCATGGCTGTGACATCATCCAAGAGGCCCAGGCAATTGGGAGGCAGCTGTGGGTAATCAGTGTCCCAGCAGCTCCTGCCAGGGAATTGGCCTGTCTAGGGGCTACCAGCCAAGTGCGCCAGCGGGGTGTGGCTTGTGAAGCCCTCTAGCTGCCCTGCACAGTCCCTGCTGGTGTGCTTCAAAAGGTGCCTAGTGCACGCAGCCAGAGGCCCCTTTAACGCGCACTAGGTACCTTTTGGAGCGCACCAGCAGGGTCTAGGCAGGGCAGTCAGAGTGCAACACCTTTTAAAAGTCACACCCCTCTGGCCTGCTTTGCCATACCACATAGACAAGCCCCAAGAACCCCTCCATCCCCCTCGCCGGCTTTGCAACCGCTGACAGCCACCCTGTCCAGTGCGCTCCCTCTCCTAGCGATACAAGTAACCCCTGAAATTCTGAGAACCAGACAAAACTAGCAGGGAGAGAGCCAGCTCTCCAGCCTTTCTGGGTCCCGCTCTCTGTCCACTCTGTGTCCTGCTGCACGATGGAGGCCAGGCTGGGCTCTCAGAGCAGGAGCACACTGGCAATCAGTTCACTCAAGGTATTTGCATGGTTGTAAAGGCTACTGGGGTTCCTCCCACAGCTCTAGCCAGCCTGCAAAGTTTGGTGGCTCCCTCAAGGTGTTAAGTACCTCGGGTTAATCATTGCCAGGTCCAGAAGCCACTGAAGACAAGTGCCACCTCCCTCCCCTCCCAGCCAGCTTCCCTGGTGTTTGGGGGCTCTTAACACAACCACCCAGGGGAGAAAAATAATATTCTTTTATAGGATAACATGGTTGAGTGGCAGGGGACTCTGGGGCAGGAGGCGGCCAGGGAACAGCTTCACACAGCCTCGATTCCAAGCCGGCAGCGTCCCGAGAATTCACAGATGTCTGACAGCACCTAAAGGTACTTCAGTGGGAGGAGCTGGAAGGGTCATTATGAGTGAGGCGGGTGCCCCCCTGATTCTGAAGGCAGGTCTACACTTCACACACTGCATCGGTGCAGCTGTCGTGCTTACGTGAGAGAGCGCTCTCCCATCGGCGTAGCTAATCCACCTCCCTGAGAGGCGGTAGCTGTGAGTGTTATTTTGCAGAGGCCAGTGGCAGATGGATTGGCTGGGATGGAAGTATCATGGGGCTGCCAGAGTCGAAGACTCATCTCCTGTGGGCTGGAGGTGAGCCCTGAGACACTGTGGGGAAGGGACTCGGCTCGGGACACTAGAGACCAGTTCCCGTTGCGTGCCCTGGTCAGCCCTGAGAGCGCACAGAGGGCTTGGGGCAGCCTCCCCATTCTGCCAGCCCCTGCCTGGGCACAGTCCATAGGACACAGAAGCGCCCAGCTTTACCTGTGAGGTGCCGGGACGGCTGCTTGCCGCGATCCCCCTGGAGCTGGCTGTACTCACTGGTGGCATCCCCGTCGGAGCAGGCCTCCGGGCCATCAGACAGGAAGGAGGCGCTGCTGTTGGAGCGGGGTGACTCGGAGAGCGCACGGCTGCTGGATGGGGTCTCGCAGCGCTCCTGGAGCTTGGCCTGAAGGGTCTCAATCATCCTCTCCTTCTCCCGGAGCTCCTTGCTCAGCCTGGGAGGGAGCATGTGTCAGCCCCACATCTACACGCGCGCACAGTTCACATGTTCAACGGTAGGGGTGGCCTCGCATGGTGCACTGAGACCATGCGTTCCCCTGCCCCATGCATTCCCATGCCCCCTCTCTCTACAGGGTCTGATGGCCTTGTCTTTGGCACACCCAGCTTCCCACTCACTCTCAAGTATCCAAGCCATCCGCCCACATGGGCCCCTTCCTGCTCTCATGAGGGTGTTCCTCACTACAAAGACCCCCGCACACTGATATGAAAGTCTTCAGATGCCCTGTCCCAGGCTCCTGGGCATGGCCGGGCCCCCGCATGCAGGGGCGCAAAGGAGACAGCTTTGCAGGTATTAGCCTACGTGCCACTAGCCAATGTCTCCCCTGGGCTGGGAACGGGCTCCGCTGGCCTCTTTGCTCAGTCTTACGGGGCTAGTAGAGGAGAGGCAGCCTAGCACAGCTGGAGAGCCCTGGGAGGCCCTTGGACTCCCCTTTGCCAGCAGCCGGTCAGCGAAGAAGAGGCCGGTGCCCTTTGCTCTGCAAAGCAGCCTGAGCCCCGTGCAGTGCGGCAGGCACCCTGCCAGAGCAGACATCCCAGGGCTCCCTGGAATCACCCGTGTGGTTACCTGAGCGCCACGAATTCGTGTCCGGTTTTATCCTCCACATCAGAGCGATCCCCTGAAAGCAAAGCCAGAGGGGCTTGTCAGGCAGGGCTTTGGAGCTGTGCTCCGGCTCCGCTCCAGCGCCAGGCAAAAACCTGCAACTCCACTGCTCCGCGCTCCAGCTCCGGGCTCTGCTCCAAAGCCCTGTCAGGGGCGCAGGGCGGCACAGCGCCAGCTCCCCTTGGGCCCCCATGCCAGAGCACAGCACCCTCCATTCTGTGACACCGAGAGACCATACCCCCCTCCCCCGTCGCTGAGAAACCACGCCCCCCTCCTCCCCCATTGCGAGAGACCATGGCTCCTCCGTCGCAGAGAAACAACAGCCACAGGGCCCCCAACCCCCCGTCACCAAGAGACCATGCCCCCCCCCACTGAGAGACCACTGAGAGCACAGGCCCCCTGTCACTGAGAGACCACTGACAGACCCCGGGTCCCCTCCCCCACGCAGTACCCCAGACTAAATTGCCCCTGCTCCAGTCCCAGTCCCCAAGCTGTTCCCACCTGCTCCGGAGGGGGCAGCCATCCTGGGAGGAGTGGTCATGCAGCTACGCTAGGCCAGGGCAGCGCTCTCCATGCCTGGGGGTAACCCCCCTCTCTGTGGGACCCTGGCCTCCAGCCAGCTCTCAGCGCAAGGTGGAGCCATCTCAGGGCCTCACCCTCCAGCTCTGCCCCGCAACACCCTGACACGCGTCGGGTGCTGGAGAGATACAAAGGGACCTTCCCTAGCATGTGCAGGGAAATGCTGTTGTCAGCCAACCAGCAAAGACAGCAATTGCCAGAGGAGGGCAGATGGGGCTAGCGCAGTCTCTGACCATGGGACACACTAGCTGCTGCAGTGGGCAATTATGGGATCACCGGCCCTTGAGGGACTTTCCTTCCAACCACGGTCATTCCCCAAGGTAGGAAAGCCTACGTCCCCTCTCATGTAGTATTAAGATTAGCCCTGTAGCTGCAGCTGTTCTCTCTCCATATAAACATTCATCCTTTGGGGAATCCTCCTAAACCCCTGGCCTCAATGAGATCTAGTGGCGGTGAGTTCCATCAGCCAGTGGTGCCAGGGCCGGTGCTACCATTTAGGCAAACTAGGCGGTTGCCTAGGGCGCCAAGGTTTGTGGGCGCCAAAAAGCGGTGCCCCCAATTTTTTTTTACAGCGTTCCTACGCTCCCTCCCCGAGCGCGCGGTCACTGCTCCACTTCTCCCGCCTCCCAGGCTTGCAGCGCCAATCAGCTGTTTGGCGCCGCAAGCCTGGGAGGGGAGGAGAATTAGAGCGGGGGCAGCGTGCTCGGGGAGGAGGCGGAGCAGAGGTGAGCTGGGGTGGGGAGCTGCCGCACGGCTCCCCGGGCCGGGGGGGTGGGGAGCTGCCACAGGGGTGCCTCAGGGCGGGGAGGGGGAGCTGCCGCAGGGCTCCCCACCCCAGCTCACCTCTGCTACACCCCCTCCCCGAGCACGCCATCACTGCTCCACTTCTCCCGCCTCCCAGGCTTGCAGCGCCAATCAGCTGTTTGGTACCTCAAGCCTGGGAGGGGAGGAGAATTAGAATGGGGGCGGCATGTCCGGGGAGGAGGCAGAGCAGAGGTGAGCTGGGGTGGGGAGCTGCTGCGGGGGGGGGCCTCAGGGAGGGGGGGGGTGGGGAGCTGCTGCAGGGCTGGGAGGGGGGTGCAAGGTGGAAGTTTCGCCTAGGGCGCGAAACTTCCTTGCACCGGCCCTGAGTGGTGCCCCCAGATCGGCATGTTACTCAGCCACGCACTGCTGCTCAGCTTGCTGCTCAGCCTCTCGGCCAACTGGCCACCCTGGGCCAAGTGCTCCCGAAAGCTCTGGCCCATGTAGTAGTCGATGTCGGTGCCTCGGAGAAGCTCCTCGAAGGATTTGACAGTGTCCCTGAGGTGCTGGGTGAGCAGGCGGCACACGCTGCGCCCTTCCCGCATCTTCTGGCGCAGGTGAGAGAGCTCCCGTGCTTGGGCCTGGATCAGCGAGTCATATTTCCTGCCAGGGCAGAGGGCAGGAGGGTTAGCCAGCCAGAGGGGGGAGTTAGCTGGGCAGAGAGGGCAGGGGGAGGGGCGGCACCCCGGCCTGGCTGCTCTCAGACCGTCCCTCCCCAGGGCAAGCGAGCTGCCAGAAGAGGCGCCAGCCTCACCTCCAGACAGCTGGAGCCTCCACAGACTCTGGCCTGTGCAGCAAAGGCACGCAAAGCGAGGCCGAGCCCAGTGGCCTGCCCACCCAGACCCTTGGCCTCCTGCTGGCAAAGGGCCAAGCCCTGAGGTCCCCAACCCTTAGACACAGGCCCAGGAGGACGGGGGGGAGGTTCTGAAGGATCCCTCAGCAGCTGCTGGAGGGCGCTCGCTCCGGGCATGGGCCTGCATGGCTGTGGAGAGCAGAGCCCATTGCCCGGAGATGCTCTCACCGCCCCAATGGTTCTAGCTATGCCAAGTCCGTGCTGGGTTGTGCCTCCGCTTTCTGGGCCTTTCACCCGCTGCCTGCTGGAGGGGAGGATGCCAGAGTTAACTGGCACCTGCCCTGGGTGCATGGCCCACATGGCCAGAGACTCAGCTGCTGTAACTCAGCATTGCTGCCTGGAAGCCCCGGCCCACTCCCTCCAGCTGTGGGTCTGGCCCAGCAGGCCTGTCCCCCTCCACCTGCTCTGGAGTCTATCTGCTCCCTACCCTGGCCAGACGGCAGAGCGCAGTTCCTCAGGCAGCACCCCTCCTGCCCGGGGCCTGGGCAGCTGGGCCTCCAGCAGGGACACCCTGTGGACGAGCCACTCGAGGTCTCTGCTGGCCTGGAGCGCAGGGGGGCAGAAGGCCCCAACGCCATCAGACTGCCAGCCCTCATCCTCGTCGGTGGCGCTGGGCACCAGCTTGTGGAGCCGCTCGGCGCCCGAGGCGTAGTCACTGGTGCTGGAGAAGGAGCGGGTGCGGCGCTGCAGCCTCTGGAGTGCCTTGTTCGAGTTCTGCAGCTGCACCTGGAGCTCCCGCACATGCTGTTGCAGAACGGCAACGTCTTCCGACTGGCCCCAGCACAGGCCCCCCCGTGGCCCCGGCCGGCTCAGCTCCTCCATCAGGCCGGCCTTGCTGAACACATCTGGCTCCTCGCACTCTGGGGAGGGAAAGGAAGGCCTGAGGTCTCGGGGTGCCCAGCCCCTGCTGCTGGGGGTCTAAGCCCCACGGGGAGATGGGCCGGAGGGATTTGGGGGAGCAGCTTTGGCCGTAGGGCTCCCGGTCAGCTCCTAGAAGGACGGAAGAACCACACACAGGCCTCTGGCGGGGGTACTGCCTGGCACCGTGGAGCCCCAGGCAGGGCTGGGCCTAGGGCTGGGTAGTGTCACTGCCACTGCAGAGCGCCAGGGAGAAACCCAGAGAGATTTTCTGTAGGTCCCACAAAATGAGCAGCTCGTTTTAAAGCAAACTGCCGGTAACCAAGTGGTGAGAGTGCCCGTGCCGGTGGGCTGCTGGGCACGGGACGGCACCGAGGGCAGAGCTTCAGGGGCTGGGCCCAAAGGCTGCCATCTCCCCCCAGCCCTGCCCCCTCCCCACTTGCTCCTTACCAGGGCTGGGGGTCTCCTCCCGGTCGGCCTCATTTTCACTCCTCCCGCACGTCTCATAGCCCAGATCCTGGAGGTCCACCTGCACCTGCTTGTTGTCCTGCTGCACCAAGGGCTCGCCTGCCGGGACAAAGAGCCAACATGGCAGCCTGGGCCTCTGGCGTGTGGGCCCCATGGGCCTGGGACCCCACGGGGCTCTGCCTTCTGCTGGGAACATGCTGCCTCCTACCTGGGGCAGGGGCTGTGTCTGTTCGGTGTTTGGGCAGCACCCGGCGCAGTGGGGCTCCAGCCCAGGGACAGATACCTATAGTGGAGTCCCACAGACCAAGGGCCCCACTTGTTCTCCCTTGGCCCCAGACAGGCGACTGCAGCTCCGCACAGAACGGCTCCATTCCAGACTGTGTCTATGATTCTGGATTCTCTCACCCGCCTGGCCTCAGCCCAGCTCCCTGGGACGCGGGAAGGACAGGACCCCGGCTGTCTCCATTTCCCGGTGCAGAGGGAGAGGGAACCCCAGTGCAGCTCTCCCCTCACCCCCCGCCAGCACCAGGCGCAAGGCCGACTCACTGAGCAGGGTCCTGTACTGCTCCAGCTGCTCCGCCTGAGCCCGCACTGTGGCCTCTGACACGGCCAGCTTGTCCTGCAGCTCTTGGTTGCGCTGCCGGCACTGAACCAGCTGCCCTGACGGCCCTACCGCCGGCTCCACCAACTGCTGCCAGCTGCCCGCAGGGCTGCCCTTCATCTGCTGGGAAGGAAGGAAGCAAGCAGTGACACAGCCGCTAGCCAGCCCCCTCAGCTGATGCAGCTGGAACAATGAGTGTGTGAGTCACCTAACTAACCCCTGGCCTTTCCCTCCATTGCCTGCCTGCCCCACCCGCTCCCTCAGGCTGCAATGGGGTGAGGGGAGCCCCAAACACAGTACGGCACCTAGGCCCATTGCCTCCCCTCACCTGCCTGGGAGGGTGGCTCTTTGCCAGCCACAGGGCACTGGCACCAACAGCAAGGGGGAGAAATGTCAGGGGCAGGGTGAGAGCTTGGGGTCCAGAGCCAAAGCTGGGGGCAGTCACTGACAATGAGACAGAGGAACAGCGTGCACAGACAGACAGGGGACAGGGCACAGAGGCGGCAGACAGACACACAGACAGGGGATAGGGCATAGAGGCGGCAGACAGACACACAGATAGGGAAGGGGCACAGAGGCAGCACACAGACACACGGACTGGGGATAGGGCACAGAGGCGGCAGACAGACACACAGACAGGGAAGGGGCACAGTAGGGGCAGACAGACAGATAGGAGAAGGGGCACAGAGGCGATAGACAGACACACAGACAGGGGATGGGGCACAGAGGCGGCAGACGGACAGACAGACGGGACAGGGAAGGGCACAAAGGTGGCCCACGGGGGCAGCCCCTCCTGAAAAACCGGTTGCCTTGGCAGATGCAGATGGGGAGCAGGCTCTGTGGCAGGTCTGAGCTCTGCGAGCCAGGGGGAGTGAAGACAGCTCTGTTGTGTCACTCTGATCACTGGGAAGGAGCCCGGGCTGCCCAAGGTGCCCGTATTGCCCTCCCTTTCCCCCAGCTTGGCTGGCCAGGGAAGGGGGTGTCAGGTTCCCATCTACTGCAATGGCTTCTAGTTCAGGGGCACCCGGGGCTGGCTCCATCCCTCTCCTGGCATGGGAAGCCAACAGGCAACCAGAGAAGGCTGCCCCCTGCTGGCCAGGGCAGGCTCCTTGCTGAGGGCTGAACCTCTCCCACTCCCAGCCCCTTAAGCCAAGGGAGTTACCTGGCTCATGCCCCTGGGGGCTTGGGCTGGTCCCAACTCCACCGCCTGGGACCCAGGGCAGGGCCTCTTTGCTGGATCCTCCTGGAGCTGCCCCTCCAGGGCCGGGCGCTTCGCAGGTGCCACCCCCATCTCTGCCCGGAGCCGGTCGATCTCCGTGGCCATGCCGGTGACGAGCTGGGGCGGGAACTTGCTCTCGCCCTCCGGGCAGTTCAGCACCAGCTGCTCCTTGAGGAGGGTGACGACGGTCTCCGAGCTCTGCAGCTTCCTGCTCTGGGTGCGCAGGGCCCCCCTGGCCTCCGCCTCATCCTCCCAACCCTCTGACAACGGGGATCCCCCCAGCCGCTCCTTCAGCTCGGCGGTCTCCAGGCACAGGCTCAGCAGGGCTTTCCTGCAGGGGACATGGGGGCTGCCGTCAGCGTGGGGAGCCTGAAACAACCCAACCCCAGAGCAGCTCCCCACCTCTACTCCCCATCCCCACAGATCCCCCCAGCTCAGAGAGGGCTGGAGAGTTCCTCTTGCCCTGTTCTCCCAGGCCATCGATCGCCCTCCATGCTGCCTTGGGAGGGGCCCTGGGCAGCTGCATGCCAGGCCAAGCGGCTGGCAGGACTCCTGGCAATTTCCAATGCCCCTGCAATGATCATTGCCTGGCCTGGCGCCCCTCTCTCTTTAGGGTGACCAGATGTCCTGATTTTATAGGGACAATCCCAATTTTTGGGTCTTTTTCTTATATAGGCTCCTATTACCCCCCACCCCCTGTCCCGATTTTTCACATTTGCTGTCTGGTCACCCTATCTCTCTTCACATCTCTCATTGGCTCCCCCATCTCCATCACACACAAACCATGGTCCTCCCTTTCGCAGCCTCTCCCCAGCCACCCCATCATCCCAGTCAGCAGCGAACAGTTGCCTCCCAGCTCTGCTGTGCCTGGGATGCCAGCCGCCATCGTCCTGTGCTGCCCCTGGCCTGGGAGACGCTCCCTGCCCGACCATCTGCAAAATCCTCCCCAGCTGCTTTCGAACCCTGCCTTCAGGCTCCGCACTGCCGTGATCCCTGCAGGTCAGTGATGAGTGGAGCCCACTGCCCAGTTTTGTCTCTCTGGCTCCTGGTTCTCCCCAATCTGTGTCCAGCTCTTGTCTCCTGTCTGATACGTAGCTTGGCCGCTCCTAGGGGCGAGCACTGACTCTGTCTGTGTCTGGACAGCGCCTAGCGTCACGGGGGCCTGGGCCATCACTGAGCTCCCAGGTGCTAGCACAATACAGATAGTAACCTGGGGCACCACGTGGCGGCTGACAGGGAGCAGCTGGAATCCCTCCCCTGAATGCCCCTCAGGCACAGACTCTGGCCCCTCTGCTCTCCACTGAGGGCCCCACCCTCCTCCAAGCAGCACAGCTGGCTCCTGGGTGCAAACCGGCCCCTCCCCTGGCCAGCCCACCCTCTGCCCCCACGTGCAATTTGCCATGGGGATGTGCTAAGCAGGAGAGTGAGGCTGCCATGCAGAGGGGTGGCAGCAGCATGGAACCACTTCCCTTCCCCACTGGCAGTCCAGGGTGGAGCACAACCAGGCCAGTGCCCTCTGAGGCTACGTCTTCACTACGGGGGGGGGGGGGGGGGGGGGTGTCGATTTAAGATACGCAAATTCAGCTACGCAAATAGCGTAGCTGAATTCGACGTATCCGAGCCGACTTACCCTGCTGTGAGGACGGCGGCAAATCGACCTCCGCGGCTCCCCCGTCGACGGCACTTACTCCTACCTGCGCTGGTGGAGTACAAGCGTCGATTCGGGGATCGATTGTCGCGTCCCGACGAGACGCGATAATTCGATCCCCAAGAGATCGATTTCTACCCGCCGATTCAGGCGGGTAGTGAAGACGTAGCCTGAGAACTTCTCCAGGATCAGGAGGCTGTAATGCAACCTATGGCCTAGGCCCGCAGGCACTGGAAGAGAGATGCATTGTGCAGACATCCACATCGCTCTCTTCTCTACAGCCACTGCCCTGGGCCTTAGCCCATATTGTCCTGCCCACACCCTGTGTCTCCCCTGTCCCCAGGCCCTCCCATTTAATTGTGATTCATCCCCACCTCCCTCCCCAACTAGCCAGGGATCTACAGCTGTCAGCTGGACACTGCCAGACCCCAGGGGTTCTGTGACCCAGGACGCCCCCTGCCAGGCCCCCGGGGGGTTCTGTGACCCAGGACACCCCCTGCCAGGCCCCCGGGGGGTTCTGTGACCCAGGACACCCTCTGCCAGGCCCCCGGGGGGGTGGGGGTTGTGACCCAAGACACCCCCTGCCAGGCCCCCGGGGGGTTCTGTGACCCAAGACACCCCCTGCCAGGCCTCCGGGGGGTTCTGTGACCCAGGACACCCTCTGCCAGGCCCCTGGGGGGTTCTGTGACCCAGGATGTCCTCTGCCAGGCCCCCGGGGGGGTGGGGGTTGTGACCCAGGACACCCCCTGCCAGGCCCCCGGGGGGTTCTGTGACCCAGGACACCCTCTGCCAGGCCCCCGGGGGGGTGGGGGTTGTGACCCAGGACACCCCCTGCCAGGCCCTTGAGGGTTCTGTGACCCAAGACACCCCCTGCCAGGCCCTTGGGGATTCTGTGACCCAAGACACCCCCTGCCAGGCCCTTGGGGGTTCTGTGACCCAGGATGCCCTCTGTCAGGCCCCCAGGGGTTCTGTGATCCAGGCCATGCCATGTTTGGAAAAGTTTAGCCCATAGCGAAGTCGGAGGAGGGGGAGGTTTCGCTGACATAGGGGATGTCTACACTGCAGTCAGACACCCACGGCTGGCCCGTGCCCGCTGACTCAGGCTAAGGGGCAATTTAATTGCGGTGTACACGCTCAGGCTGCAGCCTGAGCTCCTAGACCATCCCACCTCGCTGGGTCCTAGAGCCCAGGCCCCAGCTCAAGCCCGAATGTCTATACTGCAATTAAACAGCCCCTTCGCCCCAGCCGGCACGGGCCAGCCTGGGGTGTCCAATTGCAGTGTAGACATCCCCTAGTTAAAGCAGTGAAACCCCTCTAACATGGATGCAGTTATCCAAGGATAAGGGGCTGTTTAGCTTATTTCACTGTGTAAGCACGGGATAACTGAGCTCACGCTGGACAAGAAGAGGGAATTACAACACCTTCCCTGATTACTACAAGGGGCAGTACAATAAAGGCCCAGTGAAAGTATAGCTGCCCTAACACTATCTCAGGGTGAACTACTGAAGGTTATTGGATTTGCTTGGCAGCCAGGAGGGGTGGTGTGACATTATTAATATGAATTGGAACCGTACAGTTCATTGTTGAAACCAAGGTCTTGTAGTCAGTGGTGAGCTGGAGCCGGTTCCCACCGGTTCGAGGGAACCGGTTGTTAAATTTAGAAGCCCTTTTAGAACCGGTTGTCCCGGTTCTAAAAGGGCTTTTAAATTTAACAAAATCTCTGGCAGCTCCCTGCCCTGCTCCCGGCCCCAGCTCACCTAGCTCCGCCTCCTCCCCTGATGCTCCCCCCGGCTTCTCCTCCCCCTCCCCTGCTTCCCGCGAATAAGCAGGGCTTTCTGCAGGTGAGCTGGGGCGGGGCGTGAGGAGGACTCCAGGCACTGCGCGGCCCGACCCGGCTCCGGCCCAGCCCCGGCCCCAACTCCGGCCGCACGGCGCTGCCTGATCCCGGGCCCTGGCCCCGGCCGCGCGGCTCTGGCACGGGGTAAGAGGCCGGGGGGGTTGGATAAGGCGGGGACAGGGAGCGGGAGGTGGGGCGGGGGTTGGATGGGGCAGAGGTTCTTGGGGGGCAGTCAGGGGATGGGGAAGGGGAGGTTGGGTAGGCGCCGCGTGGGAGTTCCGGGGGTCTGTCGGGGTGGTGGTGGATGGGGTCGGGGCAGTCAGGGGACAGGGAGCGGGGCGAGTTGGGCAGGGGGTGGGGTCCTGGGGGGCAGTTAGGGTTGGGGGTCTCGGGAAGGAGTGGTCAGGGGACAAGGAGCGGGGCGGGGGGTTATGGGCTGCGGTTTCTGAGGGGGGCAGTCGGGGGCAGGACATGGATGGGGGGTGTACTCACCGGGCGGTTCCCTACTGGGTCTTCGGTGGCGGCTCCTTCAGCCGCTGGAGCCGTGCCGCCGAAGACCCAGTAGGGAACCCGTTCCTAAGATTTTGACAGCTCATCACTGCTTGTAGTGGCACCAAATCTTGTAGAAAGGGGATCAAATAAGGTGTCTAAGACAAGGTTATGGTTCGCTGGTTATAATTATGCTATCTGTATGTATGTATCATTTTTGTATTTAAAGTTATAAGTATTGGCTCTATACTGTCTGTATTTCAAACTTGTGCTATGCTTCTGGGTGACAACCCAGACAAGTTGGTGTCAGCTCTGCCTAGCCTGCTTGATGGCCCATTAAGGACCATCAGCTATACAATCCACCTCTTGAGAGAAGGCAGATACACCTTGTGACTCAGCAAGGTATGCAGGAACATGCCTATGGACAGAACTCTAAGGTGGTTTTTTTTCTTGCCATGTGCCCGAATGCTTGTCTTTGGAACTAAGAAAGAGAGGCCACATGACAAGAGACTATAAAAGACTGCTGCAGCTCCTCCATCTTGTCTTCAGTCCTGCTTCATACCTCTGGAGGGACTTTGCTACAAGCTGAAGCTTTGAACAAAGGACTGAATGACCCATCCCAGCTGTGGATGTATTCCAGAGACTTGATTTGAACCTTGATTCCATCACGGCTACAAGCCTGAACCAAGAACTTTGCCATTACTGTATGTAATTGATTCCATTTAACCAATTCTAGCTCTCAACTATATCTTTTCCTTTTATGAATAAACCTTTAGATTTAAGATTCTAAAGGATTGGCAACAGCTTGATTTGTGGGTAAGATCTGATTTGTATATTGACCTGGGTCTGGGGCTTGGTCCTTTGGGAGCGGGAGAACCTTTTTTTTTTTATTAGGGCATTGGTTTTCGTAACCATTTGTCCCCATAACGAGTGGCACTGGTGGTGATACTGGGAAACTGGAGTGTCTAAGGGAATTGCTTGTATGACTTGTGGTTAGCCAGTGGGGTAAAACCAAAGTCCTCTCTGTCTGGCTGGTTTGGTTTGCCTTAGGGGTGGAAAAACCCCAGCCTTAGGCTCAAGTATCAGGGGGTAGCCGTGTTAGTCTGTATCTACAAAAAAAACCAAGGAGTCTGGTGGCACCTTAAAGACTAACAGATTTATTTGGGCATAAGCTTTCGTGGGTAAAAACCTCACTTTTTCAGATGCATGTAACTGCCCCGCTTTAAGCAATTTGTCCTGAATTGGCACTCTCAGTTGGTTCCCACCGGAACCAGCATCGTTACAGGTGGAAAGCCTAAAGAAAAGGCTCCTAAGGGGTGTATTGGAAACTGCTTTGGGTGGACCTGGATTAGGAGTTAGAATACTGGATGCTACTAACATAGAGGTACTGGCAAACAAACTGAGTTATGTTACAGCTGAAATACAAGAATCTGGAAATCCCATCAGTGCATCCTTATCAAAATGAGGAATGGGGCAACACTTATTTTCTAAAGTACGGCCAATATGGCAACAGCAAGGTGAACAGGATTTATTACTTTTAGCAGGGGCTATGGGAACTGTGATAAATGAAGGTGGGGGGAAGGGTAGGTCCTTTTTATGGACACTCAGCAAGCCAGTAGCTATAAAATCCCTCTTAGTAGCTGTTCTCTAATTGCCCTACCTGTAAAGGGTTAAAAAGTCTCACTGCTATGCATAGGTAAAAGGAAGTGACTGGGCACCTGGCCAAAAGAGCCAATGGGAAGGCTAGAACTTTTTAAAATTGAAACAAGACTCCCCTTTTATCTGGCTGCTGTTGTTCTCGGGGAGAGGCAGACAGGGAGCAGTTATGCTGTGAGAAACTTGGGCCAGGTATGGAAAATCATCAGTATCATACCTAGAAACTATTCATCTAAAACCCCAGATATGTAAGTAGATCAGGAAATGTCTAGGAAGATGTGATTAGGTTTATCCCTTTTATTTCTTTATGGCTTGTGGATTCCTCTGTGCTAACCTCAGGTGCTTTTGTTTTGCTTGTAACCTTTAAGCTGGACCTCAAGAAGCTATCTTGATGCTTAATCCTTGTAATTGTTTTTTTTTTAAACCTAGCAAAAAGCCTAAGTTGAAAATACATCTGCTTTCTTTTTGTTTTTAATAAAATTTACCTTTTTTAAGAACAGGATTGGATTTTTGTGTCCCTAAGAGGTTTTGTGCATATGTTGTTTAATTAGCTGGTGGCAACAGCTGATTTTCTTTGTTTTCTTTCTCAGCTCTTCCCCAGAGGGAGGGGTGTGTGTGTGTGTGTGTGTGTGTGTGTGTGTGTGTGTGTGTGTGTGTGTGTGTGTGTGTGTGTGTGTGTGTGTGTGTGTGTGTGAGAGAGAGAGAGAGAGAGAGAGAGAGAGAGAGAGAGAGAGAGAGAGAGAGAGAGGGCTTGAAAGTACCCCACAGAAAGGAATTCCCAAGTGTGCCTTCCTGGGTTCTCAAAGGGGTTTTGCCCTTGGGTGGTGGCAGCATCTACCAATCCAAGGTCAGAGAAAAGCTGTAACCTTGGGAGTTTAATACAAGCCTGGAGTGGCCAGTATTAATTTTTAGAGTCCTTGCGGGCCCCCACCTTCTGCACTCGAAGTGCTAGAGTGGGGAATCAGCCTTGACAGGAACAATTCAAGAAAATGTGTCCTTAGCATTAGCCTGTACACAGGCCCAAGAAATAAGTCAGCAATTGGTCATCCAAATGATTCGGGAAGGTATGCAAGGAAATTTGCTTTTGGAAATAAAAAAAATTGTTGTTAGAAAAATGTTACAGGATGGGAGAGACAATTAATGGCATGGTGCAAATTGGTAAACTTTACACTGAATAAAGACCAAATGGTTCTACGAGCATATGTAGTAAAAGAACACCCCTGTCTAACTATTGATATATATCCAGTGGTACCTCTGGGAATCCAGCTAACAAAATATTTGGTTATGTATTCCGCTGATCATCATTCCTGGGCATATAAAGAACATCAGCAATGGAAAACCATTGACATGTTTCAGTGTGTGGCCCATGAAAATTTGGGATGTGTGTGTGAGGATCAAAATTTACAAAAGAAGAGATAAATGTTTTTATGCTCAAACCTAAGGGACCCAAAGATGTATGTTTGATATATTCACTGAACAAAAGTCAGCTGTTATATATATGCAGGAAGGGGATGTGTTTGTGTCAGGAATCACTGTCCAATGGTAGTAGTATATTATAAGGAATTGTTTTTTTATGATTTATTTAGTTGTTAGATGTTTTTGCAATATTACAAAAATTATAAGTTGCGATTTTTAATACTATGTTCCCTTATGGACTGTAAACTACTTAAAGTTTAAACCACAGTTGTATCACAATGCAACGCATGTAACCTTAGGCATGAATAAGACCATGATAAGGAAATTGTTGGCCCATCCTATGTTATATTCATATTTACAATATGTTGCACAGACAGGAAAGCAAATACGTATTGACGTACCACATGATAATACAAAAATCATTCGTACTGAAAACTATTGCAAATGCAGGAGATCACTCTTGGTGGGAAATGCTATTAGGGTGGTCGCCTTCTGCAACTGGTATGCTAAATATAATGGTTCACCCCATTGTGGTGATCATTGGAATCCAATTGGCTCTAATAGTGAGCATAATAGCTTTGGCTTGCTGGATGAAGAGAACTGTTCAGAGAATACAGGAAGCTGGCATTCAAAGTCAAATAAGGCCCTTGTTAATTATACCCAGGAGGCAAGCTCAAGCTCAACAGGTCTGAGTACTGGACTCCTGTAATAATGACGGCTTTGGTAAAAGTGTCATTAAGGAGAGGACTGTAAGGTCTGAGGCCTTTTTCTACAGTAAGCAGCAGCAGCCACATTAGGAGAGCAGCAGCCATAAGCTAAGAAGCAGAGAGTCACATCCTCACATAAAGGGCTGTTAAGGAGGCTCCTGTCCTAATAGTACCAACCATCACCAGATAAAGAAACAGATTGTAAGAAAACGTTGTTTGATGCATTCTGTCTGTCAAGGAATCACTTATCAACAGCTGTGATTGTGAAATCTCTATTTCTTTATTGTTTGCCTTTACAGTCCCCACTTCTCTACTGTTTATCTGTAGGGTCTCTGTCTGGTTCTTTGATTGTTTCTGTCTGTTGCATAACTAATTTTGCAAGATTTAAATCAACTAAGGTGGTGGGGTCTGATTGGGTAAAGAACTGTTTTGTAATGGGCTCAGATGGGTGAAAAAACACTGTTTTGTAGGACTTTAGTTTAAAATGATTGGTTAAGGAAGAGCTAAGCAGGACTCAAATGTAACTATATAAACTGGGGTCCAAACAGAAGTTCTCTGGAACCTAACCCCAGGACACAGCCCAAGATCAGAGCTGCCAGACTCCACATTCTGCCAATCATACCATGCAGAAGCTGGAGTCCCCGGATGACCTGATCCTGACTGGCCACCAGGAAAAGTGTGTCTGCCTTATTAGGAGTGGTGAGCATTGTATGCTTAGCGTGTGCAGTCTGTTTTGGTGACTGGTAATAAATAGAGGGTAAGGCGATTACTGTGTAAGGCTTTTTCACTGGCAAAAGGCTCCACAAACCCACAGAAGATTACGCCCTGAGCCCTAGGAACTGGTTATGGGCAGGTGCCTTTCGCCCGGAGCCGTAGGAACTGGGTACGGGTGGGGGTGCCTAAATTAACCGGGTTATGCCTTGAGCCCACGGAAGGGTAACGGTGAAGTGCCCTAAAGAGTCTGTGCTCCCTCCTTGCCCTGCAGCCTGATACCCTCACACGCTCTCATGCCCGAATTGCGTCGGCCTGTCCTACCTGATGGGAGAGAGAGACGAGAAGCCGGCTTCCTCCATCAGAGTCTTCAGTTCCCACAGCTCCCCTTCCACCTTCGCCTTCTGCTCCAGGAGCTGCTGGTTCTTGGCTCTGATGTGGAGCAGCTCTGCCTGCAGGCTGCTGTCCCTCTCCCGGGGATCCAGGGTGAGGAGATCAGGCTGTGCTGCCTTGGCCACCAGGCTGTTCACAGGGAGGCCTTGACTGGTCTGGAGGGGAAGCGTGGTGCCATAGGAGAGGTTATTGCGAAGGGCTAATGTGCAATGGTCACTGAGCTGCCTGGGCCAGGGCTGGATGGTGCCCAGGGAGGCCTTTAAAGCACCGACCCTGCAAGCTGCACCCAAAGGGCTTTGGTTCCTGCTGGATTTCTTCACCAGGCCCCGGTTCTCAGCTGGTCAAAGCAGCCAACCTGACTCCCAGCTGTTTAGCAATGAGCAAATCTCAGGTCAGCTGCACAGCTCCAAGGCAATCTGCCCTGGGTCCTTCCAGGAGCTCCCCTGGCCGCCCCACTCTGGCCGAGCTCCGGCAGCACCTCAGCAGAGCGGTGCATCTCTTGGACTCACCTGCTGGCTCGCGGCGCTGGGCGGCGCCTCCCCCTCGACGCTGTCAGCGCTGCCGTCCTTGGCGTCCTCCCATCCAGGCTCACCTAGCAGAGACACCAGGCCATGAAGCACTCTGAGCAAGAACAACCCAGGCTCTTCCAGCCTCATCAGAGTTTCCACTAGCCCAGCCGCTCTGCAGGCACCCAGGGTGGGGAATGCCGCCAAGACCCCACAGTGGCTAGAAACAAAGGACTGAGCCAGGCCAGCTGCTCCCACCCTGGGGCATGGCCCCACTCCCTCCCTGCGCCAGGCACCCCCATAGGGCTCTGGAGGCCAGTCCCTGTCCCTGTGAGACAGCGTCCCACTGGGAAAGCCCTCACAGCTGGGGCTGCACACGCTGCAGGGAAGTCTACCTGCACTCCCCGAATGGCCTCTGGGCCTGGAGCAGCAGTAAGTGAGGCTGACCCAGCCCTGCCCAGGAAAATACCCACCCCAGCAATCCATGCCCCATGATGCCCTCTGACACAGCCAGTCACCGGCAAGCTAGGCCCAGTTCCTGGCTTCCCAGAGACTCAGAGCCATGGGCCTTTCTGCAGAAGTGGTGGCTAAGTCCATAAATGGCTATTAGCCAGGATGGGTAAGAATGGTGTCCCTAGCCTCTGTTCGTCAGAGGATGGAGATGGATGGCAGGAGAGAGATCACTTGATCATTGCCTGTTAGGTTCACTCCCTCTGGGGCACCTGGCATTGGCCACTGTCGGTAGACAGATACTGGGCTAGATGGACCTTTGGTCTGACCCAGTACGGCCTTTCTTATGTTCTTAAGATGCCCTGTGCACATTCCTGCCCTTTCCCAGCAAACAAAAGCTGCATGCACCCCAACACCCCCCCCCCCCACACACACACACACAATGCCATGCATGAGGCCCATTCCCGCCCAGCTCCCTGCAGTTCCCCCCATGCCTGGATGGCCTCTCCTCGCTGCAGGAAGCCTGAGAGGGAAGGCACGCAGCTCCCAAGCTGGGTTCCCTGTAAGCTGCATGGTCACGACACCACGCAGCAGCCTATTTTGCGCCATGCAGGCCCGGGGACCCACTGTGGCTGGGGGAGGGGCACCCTTCCCCTGGTCCCAACCTAGCCCGACCCCCAACCTGCCATGGCCGGGGCGGCCCCCCAGCCCCAACTATGCCACAGCCTGGACCTGCCGCAGCTGGTGCCCTCCTACCCTGGCCCGAACGCGGCTGGGGTGGCACGGCGCGGATCCAGCCGCAGCCAGGGCGGCGTGTTGCAGCCCGGACCCAACTGCGGCTGGGGCAGCGCGGTGCGAACCTAGGCGGCCGTGCCCAGATCCAGCCGACGGCCCAGCCCGGACCTGTCGCAGGGCACCCTTCCCTGAACGTAGCCCCGGCTGGACCTACGGGATTTGCGGGGGGGGGGGGGTGGCGCCTATTCTGCAACCCCAGTCCCGAAGCTGCCGCAGTGGGGAGAGGTGCCTCTCCCCCTGCCAGCCCAGGTGCTGTTGCGGGGAGTCCTCTCTCCCAGCTGTAGCCCCAGAGCACCCTCCCGCACCTCAAACTCCTCATCCCCGGCCCCACCCCAGAGCCGGCACCCCCAGCCGGAGCCTTCACCCCCTGCACCTCAACCCTCTGCCCCAGCCCTCACCCCCAGCTGGAGCACTCACACCCCTGCACCCAACCCTCTGCCCCAGCCCTGAGCCCCTCCCACACTCCGAACCCCTCGGCCTCACCCCCACCACATTCATTCTGTTATGTGCACCGATATGAAGGTGAGGTGTCACACATCACCTCCATATTGGTGCACATAACAAAATTAATTCCACACATGGGTGGGAAAAATTAGAGGGAACACTGCTCCCAAGGCCCTGGGGAGGGTGCTTGACAGGCAAGGACTCCAGCGTAGCACGTGCTGCGGACCCAGGGACACTGCACGACCTAGTTACTGTGCCTCTCCCCCTGCCAGCCCAGGTGCTGTTGCAGGGAGTCCTCTCTCCCAGCTGTAGCCCCAGAGCACCCTCCCGCACCTCAAACTCCTCATCCCCGGCCCCACCCCAGAGCCGGCACCCCCAGCCGGAGCCTTCACCCCCTGCACCTCAACCCTCTGCCCCAGCCCTCACCCCCAGCTGGAGCACTCACACCCCTGCACCCAACCCTCTGCCCCAGCCCTGAGCCCCTCCCACACTCCGAACCCCTCGGCCTCACCCCCACCACATTCATTCTGTTATGTGCACCGATATGAAGGTGAGGTGTCACACATCACCTCCATATTGGTGCACATAACAAAATTAATTCCACACATGGGTGGGAAAAATTAGAGGGAACACTGCTCCCAAGGCCCTGGGGAGGGTGCTTGACAGGCAAGGACTCCAGTGTAGCACGTGCTGCGGACCCAGGGACACTGCACGACCTAGTTACTGTGCAACAACAAGCAGAATAAATCTGCAGACACCACCAATCAGCCAAAAGGGGTCTGGTCCAAAAGGGAGAGGGGAAGTGATGAATAGGGGACCCAATGGAACCCCAACCAAATGACCTTTGCAATAACCCTCTGGGTCAGGACTGGAGCTGTCAGGTGCTACTGCAGTACTGATGGATAATAATAATTGTGTTACAAGCTCTCTGCTCCCTGATGCCCTCACCCCTGACAGCTCACCGCACAGCCAAGGGCTTCTCTCAGCCTCTGGGCACTCTTCTGCCCAACAGGGCCAAGCCTCACAACCACCAAGGCGCCGCCAGACTCTGCTCTGCCTGTCAATTGTGGTTCCTGACACCGGCTGCCTAGAGCTTGGCAAGACCCATCAGGACAGGAAGGGAAAAGCCAGGAACTGACGGGTCACCAGCTGATCCCAGGGCTGCAAAGAGCCCAGCAACAGGCCATTGCTGGGAGTGAACATCTTAGGGAGGTTTGGAGTCAGCCGCAGGAAATAGCAGCGCTGGGCCTGAGCCTCAACTGGTGCAAATCAGCACGACTCCACTGCCTTTGACAGATCAACACCGACTCCCACGTGCCGTGGACCTGGCTCCACCTGCTCCAATATCAGCAGCAAAGAGGGAGGTTACAGGGCAGAGTGGACCTCACAGGAAGCCATCCTCAAACACCGGCCATGTCTGGCTAGTGACCCCAGCAGATACCCAACCATCAGTGCTGCATGCTGTCCATCGCCCCCAGGCCGGATCGCCCATGTTTAGCACCAACAGCGCTGAGGGCAGAGCGCTGGAGGAGAGTGCTGTCCTGGCCATGCGGTGGCAGGGCTCTCCTCCCTCCACAGGCTGGCAGGGCAAGGTGCTGGCAGCAGAGCATGGTATGGTTACTCTGCTTTAGTCCTGTTGGCTCAGCCAGAGCCAGGCTGCCTCTGGCCTATCCCAGATTCTCCTATGGATTGTGAGGAGAGGGCAACAGCCACTTCCAGCTCCAGAACAGGGAGGTCAGACAGGAGGCAGGGCCCAGCCCCGCACCACAGAAGGTGCTGAGGGAGACCCCCTGGTCTGTCCCACAAGGAGGGTCCAGGGCTTTATCTGAGCCTAGTTGGGGGATATGTTAATGGGAGAGGAGACCCTGCAGCCTGGGCGAAGGTTGACTGCCCTGCCCTGCCCTCTGCCCGTGAAGCACTGCGGCTATGGGGAGTGGCCTGTTGGGCAGCAGGGCAGAGCCACCCTCAGTTGCTGGAGCAGGGTGGGATGCAGTTACCTCTGCTGACCACGGCATGCCAAGCGCTCTCCAGCCCTTCCCACTTCCACAGGACCAGAGCTGGCCAGTGGGCTGCCAAGTCTGGGATCCACCCTCTGCCATTAAAGCAATACCGGGGATTTCAGGGGAAGGCAACACCTCTCACATAGCACCTGGCTAATTGTCAGTGCCACACATGGTGAGAACTGCTGCCTGGCCTCGGCAGAAGAAAAACTGATGCCCTGAAGCATTAGATTTGATTACATTTATTTTAGCTCCTTGTCCATAAACTCAGATTCTAGACTCTGACCTACAGGCAGTGAATTCAGAAACTGTGTGAAGAGAGCTTTTCTTTGCTCTGAATGTAACGCCATTTAAGCAGGAAAACTCCCTGGTTCTTGCAATGTGAGGCAGAATGAGCAGAGGGACCAGTCGAGCTTCTAAACTTCCCTTCATGAGGTTCAGTATCTCAATCGAGTCTCCTCCAAGCCTCCCTTTTCTCCCCACCGAGCCTTTGAAGCCCATCTTGGGACAGGCACCATTTCAGTTAATTTTTTCTTACAAGTCTATCAAAGCTGAGCCCAGTTCTGCCCCTCTTTCAAGGTACTCATGCATCCTAGCTAACTGTACATTGGCCAGGTGCTCTCTGGAGCCACCTCCAATAGCTTCTCCATCACTATCCTCAGAGGATCCCACCAATTCAGAGACCATCAATAGAGCTGAAAAATTCAGTCTATTGTCGCTAACGTGCCTTGCCAGGCACTTCCCTTCTGCCTTCTAGTGTCATTAGCGAACTCCCCCAACTCAAAAGCTCTGCTGCCTTCTCCAATCAGTCTATTTCAATGGCTTGCGTTCCTTTGCTCCCACTAGAGTTACGGTTGCAAAAGTTTCCACAGATCTCCCTGTTTTCACATGCCCAGAACTTTCTGCAGCAGCCATTCTCCATGCTGATGGAGAAATCCTGGCTCCGCTGAACTCAAAACTTACTTCAACAGCATCAAGATTGCATTGCACCATTAGTCTCGGCACTGGGCTATCCTCTCCCCCGTTTTTTAATGTGGGCAGAGCCCCTTAGGGAGTTTTTCCATATATGAGTGTAAGTAAAATACACTTTTTGGACTTCAAAGCAAACATAAGAACAGCCGTTGTGGCTCAGACCAGAGATCCATCTAGCCCAGTATCCTGTCTTCCAACTCTGCCCAGTGCCAGATGCTACTGAGGGAGTGAACAGAACAGGGCAATTTATCGAGTGATCCATGCCAGTCATCCAGTCCCAGCTTCTGGCAGACAGGTTTAGGGATTATTTAGGGAAAATTTGGATGGCTCTTGTTTGAAGCAGGGCTTTAGCAGCCAATGCTGAGCACTGTCCGGTTGAGGATGGACTTGCCATGTATTCTGGATAGGCCAAATATTTCACAGACCGCCTATATTTACAAATGGTAGAGAGGCTTTATTACAAAATACTCAATGCTATTTTTATCCTTCCATGCTAAGGTGCTTGACTCAGGCCTGCTGCCCTCTGCACTAACCAGCCTATATACTTCTTGTTTGGAGGGGTCCATACACAGCAGGACAGACCCCCCAGGAAGGGGCGTATGGGTGCCAGTGAGTTTAAGCTGTCTCTCTCAGCTGGCTGTGGGCTGCTGTGCAGATCAAACGTGCCTGAGCTCAGAGCATTCTGACCACCACACCCCCTCTTGCTCCTCGCATACCCCTAGACTGGGGGATGAGAGGGGACAGCAAAGGTCCATACACTGGCCCTGCACTGGGGGAATCCCCTGGGGGCTTCCACCCCCCACACCTTCAGACCCCCATGTCCCACTGGAGTGGCACATAGGAGCTGTAGCAGCCAGGGCCCTGAACCTGTCCCAGGATTCCTGCTGCTGTCTAAGTGGAGTCATGAGGGACCATCTCCTCTCTGTTCCATCACAGTCATATAGGCAGCGCCAATTCTCACTGGTGCTTCCCAGCCATCTCAGATACAAACCTGTCTGTCTGCCCACTCAAGTCCCCCACTCTTTTTTGGCATTGCCCTTTCCCCATAGCTCACTCCCATGAAATAGGTGGGTCTCTGGTTAGTTTGCCCAAGATGCATTAGAGCTGCATTCTCCAGATCAAGTCTTTGTTTAAAATGGCCTGTGTGCCATTCTAACAGCTCTAACAGCAGCTGATTTGCACAAGGCCTGTCAGTACAGTACCACTGCAAATTTCAGGGTCATTTCCTGCTAGTCCAGCTCATTCATAAAACCAGCCCTAACATTGATCCCTGCAGCACCCTACTAGAAACCACCTCCCAGCCCCAGCGGCTGCCGTTTCTACCTTTTGGTTCTCTCCGTGCTAGGGTCCAACTCATGCCAGCTACTAGTTTAGACGTGGTTGTTACCAGCAGGACTCTGCTGCAGTTTCTTTGAGCAGTGAGAACTCTCTCTCTCCCTCTCATACCCATATAAGTACAGCCTGTTGCAGTCTACCTGGGGTATCGGATGTCTCGAAACAAAGCGCTATACCGGCATTCTGAGGATTCATTGCTTGAAATCCCCCCGCTGCTTATTGCTCTTGGTTCCAATATCCCTTCCATCTTTACAGATCTTTTTCCTCTTAATATCTGGTCCAACATTTTCCTAGGGAAAGAAGCTGAACTTACCAGCTGGTAATTGGCAGGGCTGCTCTCCTTTTCCTGACTTGAAGATTGGATCCATACTGGCTTTTCCCCATGCTTGTTCAAAGAGTTAGCCATGATTCAGTAAACTTGTTAATTTGCCTATTAGTCTAGGATGCAGGTGACTTGGACTCACTGGCATATTCTGCAAAGCATTCCCTCTCTGCTCTTCAGAGATCGCTAATTATCAGAAGGGTTTCCTTTACCGCCTAATGGGCCAAACAAGTTTACATAGATTTTAAAAAGCAGCTTCCTAGCCCCAACATTTTCAATACTCTAATTTATTTGCCCCCCTAGTGTATTAGCAAAGCCCTCTTTTGGCTAGCCTGGCATTGCTCTGCCCCTCTGCAAGCCGTGAACAAGCCCCGCCCAGAGTCTCTTTGAACTTCACATCCTGGAGCAGCCCTTTGCAAAGCTGCGGCAGCGCATCGTGTTCCTTGCACCCTCCTGCACGGCGTAGAGCATCGTTTGCACTAGGCGCGAGCTCTGCCAGGTTCCCCTTCAGCACAGGTAGGTTACGACTCCTGCCATTGTGCTGGGCTTGCTGGATGCTGCAGTTTCCCCATGTTTGCTCTCCTGCCCGGCCGCACTCAGGGAGCCTGATCCTCCCCAGGGCCCTCCTCCAGCCAAACCTGCGAGAAAGAGCCTCTCACCATTCCCCTCTCACTGCTCCATCAGGTGGTGGGGCTCCCTCTGTGGGATGAGTCAGCTGGGCATCTCCCACCTCGGCAGATCCCACACCATCCACTGGGAGCCCTGTCCCTAGGTGAATGGCTCTGAGGCAGCTGTATTATCAGGGTCTCTCGAGTAATTTCCTCTGGGACCCCCAGCAGGTTGGGAGCATACAAGGCCCCCAGTGTATTCTCCCTGGCTCCCGGGCCTTAGGAAAAGGTGAGAGCTCTCCCAATCTCAGCACATTTCAGGATCAAGCCCCACAGTGAATATTCATATCTTCACACATCATTCCCTTCTGACCCTCAGCCAATACCAGCCAGCCCTGATGATTTACTGCACCCAAGCTTCCCCTGGCTGCTCCAGAAACTCCTCTTTAGAGGCTTCAGTCTTTGGCAAGGCAACACTGGGATGATTTTCACCATTGTCTGAAGAGTCATGCCAATAAATCCATCTAATTGCGATGCTTCCATTTCCATGGCCCCTGGGAACGTAGGGTCCCGCACCCAGGCAGCCTGCTGGCTTCCTACCACTAGGACGGCTGTTTCTAGAGAAGAGCAAAGGGGCAGTATCCTGCTGCTGGGGCTAGCGAGGTGCTAGTTTGGCCACACTCTTAGAGCAACCTCAAGGCTCTCCTAACCTGCTCCCCTGGCCACTCCGTAACCAGGAATAGCTGGAGGAATGCGCTGCTTTGGTCACATCCCCTTTAGCATGTCACAGGGGAGGGGGGCTGCAAGAGGGCACCTGAGCTGCTACATGGGTTCTCTGCACATTGGGGTTTCCTCCTGCACAGAGGGGAAAGCCCAGACAACTAAACCAGCTTTGTGAGCCTTCGGCACCTCCACAGCACCCACGAGTCAGGCCCATCGCTTTTACTGGCTTTCCTGTGCTTCCGCAAACTCTCTGCACCTCTGCTACAGTGTCTTAGCAAGCCTCCTGCAGAGCTCACCACCTGTCTGGCAGGCACCAATATGGGGGTCTAAAAAGCAGGCAGACAAGGTTTCAAATTGCTTTGCCAAACCTTGCCCTCTGAGATTGCACTTGTAGCACCTAACACAAGAGGACTTAGAGTGGTAGCAGCAAAAGGCCTGTTCTGCTCCCATCAGTGTCAAAGGCAGCAGGAGCAGGCCCAGTTTTGTGATTTCCCTCATCTCTTAACATATTCGGACCCTTGAAGCAGTTTCAGCTGGTGCACATCAACGCAGCTCCCCTGAGAGCAATGGGGCTGCACGGAGGCACACCAGCCAAGCTGGCCCCTTGTTGCTACTGCACCTGGGAAGCCTGCAGTGCACCAGTTGTGTCCTTCTGAAATTAATAGGCAGCATGTTTACAACAAACAAAAGGAAGTATTTTTTCCACACAACACACAGTCAACCTGTGGCACTCCTTGCCAGAGGATGTTGTGAAGGTAAAGACTATAACAGAGTTCAAAAAAGAACTAGATAAGTTCTAGTTAATGGAGGGTAGGTCCATCAATGGCTATTAGCCAGGATGGGCAGGGATGGTGTCCCTAGCCCTGTTTGCCAGAAACTGGGAATAGGCAACAGGGGATGGATCACTTGATGATTACTTGTTCTGTTCATTCCCTTTGGGGCATCTGGCATTGGCCAGTTGGAAGACAGGATACTGGGCTAGATTGACTTTTGGTCTGATGCAGTATGGCCATTCTTATGTTCTGACCCCTGGGATTTTTAAAGCAATAGACCCCAGCCCTTGGTCATCTCCAGTATGGATTGATCTTTCCATACCATGTACAGCTCCTTTTTATACAGCACAGCTCGTCCTCCCCAGCAGCCTAACCTAGCTCTCTCACACAGCCGGGAGACAGGGTCACCCAACGGCATGAGATGCTCACAGCACTGACCTCCTCTTACCAAGCCAAGTATTTCAACTGGCTCAGTTCAAGTTTTAAGCTTCCAGCTTTAGCATAAAGACACTTCCTACCGAATATTGCCACCGCCTTAGTCTGAGCCCCATTGAGTTGCAACCCTGCTTTTAGGGAAGGGGACGGCTGGGGAAACCAATGCTTGTCTCAGAACATCCTTCAGATTCACTCTCTCTGACACACACGTGCTGAGACCCACCCATACTCCAGTGGAGTACTGCTCGGTTGGGACTCTGTCTGCTCTTATTTAGCACATCCATGAATGATGAGGGAAGAGCAAACAGAGCTGTGATAGACCCCCCCCCCCCCCCCAGATGACAGCGACTAGCGGGGATGTGGCCTACGCTCCAGCGGAAACAGAAATCACTCAAAAGGTCCCTTCCAAGATTAGAAACGTGGTCAGGCAATAACACAAGGAGAGTCAGCTCTGAAAAATGAAAAACAAAGACAGCTGGAAGGGAGAAAAGTATCTAATGGGAGGTTAAGGCAACAGGAACACAAGTATGAGATGGGATGAGTGTGCAATAGGATGGGGCTGCAAAGGAAAACCCAATGGGATTGGGAGCTGCATGTGCAGAGCAGGGAGGTATGGGAGTCTGGTGTGTGTGAAACTAGCCTATTGTGTTTGACAGAAAGTGGTGAGGAATTAACAGGCAATCACCAGAGAGAGCTACTGAGAAGTGGAGCAAGGAGAAAAGGAATGCAACTGAGCAGGGTGCTGGAAACGTCGCTGCAGCTGGGGCTGCCTAATGCCCAGCATAATTGGGCCTGGGCCTGATGTAAAGGATTCTGTGTAGCAGAAGAGCCCAATATGCACCGCTTCTCTTTAGGTGACAAAAAAGAGGGAACTTGGTAGGAGTCTACCAACACCTGAAGGGTGCAAACACCCTGCAGAGAGGGGAATTATCCAGGCCAGGGGAGGAGAAGGAGCAACAGTTTTTAAAAAAGGAGAATTGAAACTATCAGGAAGACAGGCCTGCCAAGGCAATCTGTCCTTAGACCATGAAATAGACTTCCTGGGACAGCAGCTCCATCACTGTTGGTATTTACACCGGCCTAGACAAAGCACTGATGCTACATCACAGGGAAGAACTCCAGAGAGAGGATGGCAGTGGATGGGCTAAAAATAACCTACCAGGTAACTGTTGGGTCACATATTTGGTCCCTTCTGGCCTTGGAATCTATGAATCTCTCCATCTTTGCCATCTCTGGGTCTAATTTCCTCTGCCTTGCACCAGTGTAGCAAGTGTAAACGCTTCTATTCTGAGTGGGAAGCATGGCATCCCCACTCTGGCTGGCACAAGAGACTAAGAGCAGTCTGTACTGCTATGGGTGGCTAGAGGTAACGCAAACAGACTCTGGAGATAGCACCTTTTAACAAGGAGAGACCTCTCTCGGCCTGTGGGTCAGCTAGTCAATATACTGGCCATTTATTTGCAGCTACAAAGGAATGTTTAGACTCCACCATCTATCTTTGCAATGGCTTCTGGGATAACCTGGAAACCAGGACTGGCACAAGCATTGTCCCTCGATACAGCTAGAGGCCTGCATACTCTGCTCCCCGCTGCCCTCAGGAGGTCACTGTTGGTGGCCAGCAATTCAATTTTTGATCCAAAAAATGGGGAGGGATCAGAAGATTGGAGAAAAGTAAACGCTCCACCCTGTCCCCCCCAAGGAAAGAAAAGGGATCTGTCCATTCTCCTTCTGTGCCCTGACAATAAAATAATGGAGCATGGGGGAAACCACTACACATCTCACAGCTATCGGAATCATGAGCAAGCAGGAACCAAGATTTTGCCACACAAAAATGAGTGCTTTTTTCACTAGGCTCAGTGGCTGAAGGGGATGCAGCAGATGCGCTATATTTGGACTTATAAAGCATGCGATACTCTCTCATGTCACCATACTCTTAGAACTGAAGTCAGCTTTGGTATAAATACTAGTATGTGGACAGAAAGCGGTCAGAACGGCCATCCAGAAAGGTTAATGACACAGGTTATGCTAACCCACACAACAGCAGTGCAGGATGGAGGATGCAATGGGGTGCTGCAGGGACGTGTCTTAGCTACAGCCTATCTTTATCGATGCTGGGAATGGGGGCACAGGCAGCCCAGGAATGAAATTCAGATGAAACTAAAATGGGGGAGGGTCAGGAGGGAGATGTACTCCAGGCAGAAAATACAAGGTTCAGAGGATTGACAACCTAGTGGCCAGGGGACTAGCCCAGGACTGAGAAAACCCTAGTTCAGTCCCCTGCTCTGCAACAGACTTCCTGCATGACCTTGGGCAAGTCACTTAATCTCTGTCAGTTCCCCAGCTGCAGAATAGGGCTAACAGCACTGCCCGACCTCCCAGGGAGTTATGAGGATAACTGCTAAAAGGGTTTGTAAAAAATCCTTTACATAGAGCTTGGAAAGAACTAAGCTAACATCGGGGGGAAACAGTCCAAACCCCAGCTCCAGGGTGTGCTGGGAGGCAGGATGCTGAAAGAAGCAAATCAGACACAAGACTGCAGCATGACAAAACTGGAAAAAGAAAACAATGCAATGACAGCTCAGGGCTGCATATGTAAAAGCATCATCACATCACCTGTCCATTAGGCCATGCCAATACGACTTCATTCTGTTCTGGGCACCTTACCAGATATTGATGAAGTGGAGAGAGTGTCAGTTCAGAGAGGGGTGATAGAGTTAGCAGGGTAATGGACTAAGGAGGAAAGATTAAAAGAGCTACATCTGTCTGGGATGGCAAAGGGGGAACACAACAGTAATATCTGCAGGATGTAAACAGCACACGCAGAGAGAGAGAGAGGAGAGTATGATACACAGATGTAACTAAGAGTGATGGGATGAAATTAAGAAAGGAGAAATCTAGATTAAATATTAGAGAAACTTCCTTTCAATGAAATGTATTAGGCTGCGAAAGCAGCCCCCAGAGTAGCAGTGGAATGGCTATCAATCAGCACATTCAAACAGTAGCAAACACGCATTGGAAAAATCCTGAATTGGCCAGGGGGAGATGGCCTGGACACACCTAGCCAGGGCTTTTCCATCCCTGCCTAGAACTCAAGGGTGGAAAGCCCACAGGAGGGAAGAGGGTTAAAACACATGAATGGTTTGGTCTCCTCCTGACAGAAGCGTGAGAGCTGCTCTATCCCTTCTACATGAATGAGGCAGTGTGCAGGGAACGAGGACACCGAAGGGAACTGCAGCTCCTCAGCCCAGGTTGCTCTGCCATCCCAGGTTGAGGCCTCATGTTATTGCTCACTGTTGAGAGGATGGTCCAGATAAGCACATGTAAGAGACGGAGAGTGGGTGGCTAAGCGATGTACTGGATCTAGTCCCACCCATGCTCACAGAGAACATAAGAAGTGGTAGATTTCCCCTCTGCCACTCAAAGGATGGCTGCTGAAAAGCTGGTGTGGGAAATCCCTGCTGGTTTGGCTCTCCTGGTTTACGGCAGTAGGAATACCTTTATGAAAGAGAAATGGAGGCCCTGGAATAGACATTGCACTCATGAATGGAAATGCCCACTTGCAAAATAGCATAGAGCCGCATATGCCCAGAGGGGTCCTGCAGCCTGACCTCAAGTGTTCAAAGCAGCGCAAAGAACTAGGGTCTACTCGTCACGGACTAGAGGGGCATGCACAAGCTGAGAACACAGAGCAGAGTCGTCATGGCCCATGCCACCCTGAGAGGAACACGTCCTGCCAGGTCAGACTGGGCTTTGTCACTCCCAACCCCTCTCAGCCTCAGCCTTTTGTCCTTGAGAGGCTGGGAACTCTTTCCTTTTGCTGCACAGAGGAGCTTGCTGATGATGACAACCCACGGGGACAAAGCTTAGCCCAGGACGAATGGGTCATGTTCCAAGGCTGGCAGAGAGACTGTCTCAGCCACAGAAATGGAAGAGATTCCAGTCAAGGCTTCCACAGGAGCTGGATCCAGCTGTAGGCTAAAACAGGTCATTTCGTTGTTAGGCCAAGAATCAACATCAGTGATACAGCGACTACCAAAAAGGGCCCTCCTCTCTGGCTGCCACTGTCCTTGTCAAAGGGCCTAGCTCTGTCTGCAAGGGAGAACTTGCTTCTCCCCAGACACTTTGCTCTCTCTTTACTCTGTCATGCGGTTGCGGAGGCAGCCGTTGTCCTATGAGCAGCACTTAACTGACTGGGAAAGATTTGGAGGAAAATAAAAATACACACCCATGCATTTGTGAGATGGCACAGAACATTTAAAATCGCTTTCACAGGGAGGCAATCTTTATTTGGCCCATTGGGAGAGGAACGAAGGGAGGAGTAGGAGAAGGATGGAGGTGGATCAACTAAAATGGAATGACTCAAATGTGCAAATACATTTCATAACCTCCCCTGAAGGACCAGAGACAGGTACATAGACGAGACACACATGGGTTGCACGGATCGCCATTTCCAGGGCAGCTCTAAATGCACCACTCCTATCATATCATTAGTAACAAGTCAACCCTCCCAGAGTCAGTCAGCCAGGCTTGCTCGGTTAGTGACCAGTTTCCATCCAGGGCAGGTGGCAGGGTGAAGGCCAGAGCTCAGAAGGCATGCTGGGGTAGGACTCTCTCTCACACTCTGCTGTTCCCCACCTCCAAAGGCGCCCAGGGTCTCCAGCCTGCGCAAATGCTCCATGCTTCTGCCAAGAGCCTCTTCCAGTCGTCCACGGAGCGCCTGGGCCCCCTCCAGCTCCGCCCGCAGAGTCTGGCCTCTCTCGGGGCTAATTAGACACGTCATACAGAAAGGGAAGACGGTTAGACAGGCTTCACGGAATGTCCACACCAGTAAGGAGACAGAGCGGTGCTGGCTCATGTCTAACCACCACTTACTCATCCGTGCTCCAAAGGTAGATCCAGCATCGGCTCCTTCCGCTTCTCTTCTAACTTTGACCAGAACCAGCTGCAGGTGCCGGGCCCCAGCACCCGCCCCCCCACATGGGTCAGGCACAGACTCGTACACCCACGGAGCAGTTCCCCCAGACTCACCCCCAATCCCCTGGGAAGTCAGGGCAGGGACAGTGGCTTCCTGGCCGTCGCTAGTTATCACCACTGAATCAAGTACCAAGAGAAACTCCATGTGTGCGTGGTTCCTTCAGCCCCGCAGACTGCTCAGCTCCCCGCCACCACCAAGGCTCGCGTGGTGGAGGGTAGCAACGTCAGTCATGCTGTCATGGAGGGGAATGACCTGGACAAACTACTAGAAGCCCCAAGCAATTTTCAGATCAATGATTTAACAAAGGGACATGCAGCCTCTCTGAGATGTCAGGAGGCAAGGGAGGGGAAGCCAAGGGGGCGGGGAGAAATCAAGGGGAGAGGAGAATCTGAAAGGAGCATTAGAGCTCTGGGGTGTCATTAACTCCTGCTGTCTCGCCTGACTCATGTGATCTCCTCTGCCATGGGCAGAACGCTGCCTTTAATCAGCCACTCCCCAGCAGCAGCCCACTGAACAATTCCCTGCTCACACAGGCTCACGGACACCCTAGTGCTTCAACTTTTCCCTTTGAACAAGTCCCCCAGAGGGAGTGCAGCTCCTCCACCTCGCAGGACCACACGGCAGCGACAGCATGAGGGCCCCCTACCTGTCTGGGTGAGCGTGGAACTTCACCAGACTGCTGTACAGCTGCCTTTCTGCTTGCAGAGCTTCATTCAGGCGACTCTTCTCCGCCACCAGCCCTTCCAGCATCAGCAACAGCTGGGGAGAGAGGAGGCAAAAAGCAACAGGCAGAGGTAGGAGCTGAGCAGAGTCCAGCCAAGAGACTGGAGTTGGTCATGTCAGGGACATGGAGATGAGGGGCTGACCTCCGCCCGTGGGATCCAAACCACCTCTCTGTGCCATAAAGAGGATCTGAGCCCCTCTTATACCTGCACGTACACTGGCACACTCTCTCCCAGGCAACAGCATTACAGTGCAGAACTGGCAATAGAGAATTAACTAACTGCAGGAACTGGAAACAGGCCTGAGCCTTCAGCCCATGAGATATCCCCTCTGCGGGAGATTTCATCAGAGCATGCGCTACCTGTTGCCGTCTGTTCCCTGTAGCCTCCTGTCCTCGTGACTCTGCTGTGGCTACTTTCTCCCGAAGCACCAGGACTTCTTGGGTCAGTCGTTCCACAGCTGGGATTTCTTCAGGATCAACCAGCTGCATCTGCAGGTCCTGAAAGCCAAGAAGAGCAGAGTTGGCTGGAGATCAGCAACAGGAGACACCCCTTGAATCAATGCAAGCTGGAATTAATCAGTGCAAGCTGGAATTACAAAGGTCCCTAGAGACATCGCAGATTAGGGTCACTAACAAGGGGAACTCCTATCCCTTCCAAGGGTGAGCCAGACAATTCAGAAGAAAACCACACTCGGGGGTGTGCAGCACCAACATCCCAGAGCAAGCCTTACTGTTGCTTTGTGCTAACAGGAGCCTGACTCAAGACTCCAGACAGGATGCAAGGCACCCTGCACGCTCCAGAACTCCTAAACAAGGTCCAGGATGCACAGCAAGGGCACTCCAGGAATAACAAGATCCCCAAATGAGCATCTCCCAAATGATGGGAGACTTCTACATAACGCTCTTCATGTTTTACAGGAACCATGGAGTGAGGCCCAGGATGCCAAGCCCGAGATGTTACAAGATCCATGCGTGAGATCTCGAATACAGCTCAGGAGTCTCCTCATACATCCACCTCGTTGCTGATCTCCATGGAAACCTGGCTTCCTGTTTCTGACATTTTACAGTACACTGGAAGCCAGCTAGAAGCCTCGAGGTGGGGGGAACTGGAGGTTGTTCACTAGCATCCCTGGGCAGAGATGATCAGACAGTATGTCAGGAGAACTGTAGAGATCCCACCTTTATAAGGTCCTCCTTGCTCTGGATGTTCCTGGTCAGGGACTCAATATCTGAGGCCTGCACCTGCAGCTCCTCCTCCTGTGCCGTCACCACAGACTGAAGAGAAGAGAGCTCCAACTACAGAGCAGAGACCACGGGGTCAGTGAAAGCTCCGCAACCCAGACACATGCCATAAACCCTCCATGCCACTGCCTCAATCATCCCACCCTCATGCCCCTAATCTGTGGTGCTGGCCAGAGTCGTGAGTGGCCTCCTTCGCTCAGTGCAACACTACTACACGCTGTACGATGCCTCTATCTGAGGCTAAAGACAACATTTCTGAGAAAGGGGGAGGAGGGCCAAACTGGGCCCAGGAAGGAAACTTTCCTTCAGTCTCATCAAGTCAGCACTGCAATCCCATAACCAGACCCTTTGTTCACCCCTCCATCAAGAGAGGTGCCTGTGGAGTTGATGGAGAGGAAATGGAAATGAAGGACCCACATCAGTCTGTCAGCTTCATGACTTTGACACCACATGGGGACAATCCCTAGTCCACTGGTTCTCAACCTATTTATCATTGTGGGCTGTGTTGGGCTGCAGGTTGAGATCCACAGCGTGCCTCCCCCCCAAACCTCCCTCCACAGATCCCTATGCCCAGCGACCCCTTCACAGAGTGGGGCCAGGAGTGGAGCCCTGGGCAGGATGGCAGTGACCCCGGACCCCGCTGTGCAGGATCGGGTTGCAGGGCAGCCGGGTGGCAGCCTGGACCCCAACCCTGTGGGGCTAGCCGGCAGCTCCGACACCAACCACAGCCCTCCCCGGGCCGGCTGGCAGCCCCGGGCTGGCTGGACCACCCGGACCCCACCGCGCTGGGTGGCCAGGCAGCCAGGAACCTGGACCCCATGTGGCCCAGCGGCCCACGGGTTGAGAATCGCTGCCCTAGTCAGTAGTGAGCATAAAGGTCGCTACACCGGAAACCAGAGCATCCCCGGGATAAAGCATAGGCCAGCTACTCACAAATGTAATGATCTAGATGGTTTCCATTTAGGAAATAAGCTACCTCTGGGGTGGAACAAAGCAGCAATTTAACAGTGCACTGCTCGTGACAGGACGTGAAAAAGAAACTATATCCAACAAAAAATGCAAGAGGAATAGGGAGGCTGAATGTAATTGCCAGAGCTGAAAATCTGACCAGGACACCAGGGCTAGCACCTTCCATTCCCATGCAGGGTCCTTACCAGAAACCAAATAATAATTAATACTCAGTGCTTCCAAGCTCCATTGTGCTGGGCACTATACAAACACTGAGCAAGAGACAGCCCGTTCCCCACAGGGTGGGAGTATGAACATAGCATGGCTGTTTGAAGGCAGGCCAGGCTGGATTTGGTCTCAAGTGAAACAAGCCTCAGACTGCAGACGCTCAGGGTCTCGCCACAAACTCACCCTGCTTTCTCTTTCCTTTCTTGCCATTAGCTCCAGTTCCTCTCTGGCATTAACAAGCTCCTTCTCCAGCTCGGCAGCTGTCTCCAACGGGCCTGGAGAGGAAACCACAGCCCAAAAAGTTACACTAACGCATGGCTTGAATTATCTACCAGACACACCCTGGTTTTCTAACTGCAAGCGTTAGAAACAGAATCTTTTCCAAATTAGAGCTCAAATCCTGGCATTTGCACCCCTACCACGGAGATGGATTTTTCAAGGCCTTTTCTAATGCTCCTGCTCCCATAGTGATCCTCAACTACCAGCCGCCCCAGCTAGAGTCCATTCCCATTCCCGATGCCCTCCACTCCAGAGTCCAGAATCCAGTGGCCTCAGCCCTGGGAAGAGTTCCAAGTATCCCCACCTGCCCTCCCAGATTAACCGCACTCCTCCCAGTCAAGGAGGGCAGAACATTCTGATTAGCCCAGTGATCAGCAAACACCAGCTCCCCCTCCCACACCAGCTTCCTCCACTCAGCACTGGAGTCCAGAACCTGTCAGTGATTCCCAAGCACCAGTCTCCCATCCCAAATCCAAGCCACAGTCATTGAGTGCCCCAAGTTTTATCCCCAGCCTCACAAACCTGGGGAAGGATGACTCCAGTCAATACTCCTGGTTAAAGTTCTTTGGTGTCTTTGCAGGTTGTTTGTCACGAGACAGTTCTCCCCATGGCAAAAGCCTTGGGTCACCTTCGTACCGACTGGAGAGAAGCTGCCGCTGTACTGACCTTTCTCCATCCTGTATTTGCTGTCCTCTCCCTTGGAGATTCCGGTAGCAGTAGCGTTCCCGCAACCTCCTGGCAGTAATTCCTGAAAACACAAAATGATTCCTGGTTTTCCCCCCTTAGAGATCACCCTGTGCACCCTGCACAGTTTAGACCCTTCCGCCCAGCTCCAAGCCTCACCGCCCAGCGCTTAGACCAAACACGACACATGCTCCTGTACTGGTGTCACACAGACCATTGGCCAAATGGGGTTTTCAATTATGGGGGAGCTGACCAGAGGCCTGTAAGATTTTGGGGATCTCAGAACCCAGAGGAATGGAGGGAGACAAGCACAAATGGGCTGAGAGCTTAAATCTGGTGTGAGAAACAAGCTTGGGAAGTCAGGAAAGGGACTCCAAAGAGAGAGGCGTCCAGAGCAGGAAAAGGAAAAGAGGTTCTTGGCCACTATGTTTGGGTTGCACCAAGGGGGACTAAGTAGCAGGGACACCAGAGAAGAGACTGCAGCAACAGTGCAAGAGATAAGAGAATGGTCTAGGGCAGTGGTCCCCAACCTTTTTCGTCTGGCGGGTGCCGGACGATGAGCCACCGAGGACCGTGGCCGGCAGACAAGCATCCGCCGAAATGCCGCCGAGAAGCGGCAACGTCAAGAGGTGTCGCCGCCGAAAATCAGCAGCATTTCGGCGGCGACGCCTCTTGATGACGCTGCTTCTCGGCGGATGCTTGTCCGCCAGCCAGTACACGGGCGCACATAGATGCATTGGTGCCCGCGGGCACCGCGTTGGGGACCACTGGTCTAGGGCTTTAATAGCTAGAATGAAGAGGAAAGGATGAACCGAAGCTGCTGTCATGAAAAAGTGGCAGGATTTAGCAATGGTCTGGATGCAGAAGGCACACAGAGGAATCAAATATGCCCACAGGCTGTATGCATGGGCGACAGTGCCAGGCCGGGGGATTTTCCATGATGGGTACCAATCTTCCATCAGAGCCTTGCCTTCTTCCAGACACCTGCTAAATCGGACACCCTGGGGGTGCTGGCAGTGAGCACGACAGTAAAGGTTACAAAGCCACTCCCAAGTCAGCCCTATTTACACTCCCCCAGAGCCCTCTGAAGAACTTTTCTAGGCTGAGCCACACTAGCTAGCTACATAGCAGAGATATTTCTCTGTGCAACTCAGCATCGAGAATTCAGAGGTTAACAGTGGAGCTCAGCCCAAATGCACGATTTTGGAAAGGTTAAGGAAAGTCTCTCCAGCTCATTGTGAGATATTGGGGAGTAGAGACAAACCACCGATGGCCTATTAGCTCCTTCCAGCCTAAACTCCATGATTCTAAACCCTACGACATGTTTTACAACTTTAAACAAAAATTAGACGTTTGTTCACCAAGAATCCATTGAAATGGTTCCAACAAAAGCAGCCTGGCTTATGCTCAGTGACAAAGGGTGCGACGTTGCACTCCATAATGTTTTATGGAAATATGCTTACAAGTATAAATATGATGTAACTGGAATATGCTTTATGCAAAAAGTTTATTGTAAGGTATCATTACAAAAGGTTATAATCTACTGAGTGTGTTCATCCTATTTGTTTGCATGTATTATTTCTATGTCTGGAGTTAGGAGAATAAGACATAAACTTGTACTACTGATGTAAACACATTAAGTGGAAGCCTTTAAGGGTGCTTCAGAATCAATGAACTGTGAATGGGTTTGTTTACTTGCAAGCGTTCGTTCCTGTAAACCAGCCCAGGAAGAATGGTAGAGTCCATCTTAAACCTGGTGCTTTTCCATTTAGAAGGAGGGGTGGGGATCCAGAGAGACAAAAGATTCCCACCTTGTGCCAAAGCTGTAAAAGGGGGTGGAAGAGAACAAAAGAGGCGGCCAGTCATGAAAACCCCCTAATTACCACCTGGGCTAGAACTAACAAGGACTGTACCAGGGGAAAGGATTGGGCCCAGACTAGGAAGGCGTCTAGTCTGTGAAAGAAGCTTATTGGAACATCTCTGAGGGCGAGATTTTACCTGTAAACAGTTTCTTAATGTATTAGTCTTAGACTTGCGTGTTTTTGCTTTATTTTGTTTGGTGACTTACTTTGTTCTGTCTGTTATTACTTGAAACCACTTTAATCCTACTTTTAATACTTAATAAAATCACTTTTGTTTTATTAATTAACCGAGAGTAAGTGATTAATATCTGGGGGAGCAAACAGCCGTGCATCTCTCTCTATCAGTGTTATAGAGGGCGGACAATTTAGGAGTTTACCCTGTATAAGCTTTATACTGAGTAAAACTGATTTATTTGGGGTTTGGATCCCATTGGGAGCTGGGTGTCTGGGTGCTGGAGGCAGGTGACCTGCTGAGCAGTTTTTGGTTAAAGCCTGCAGCTTTGGGGGTGCGGATCAGACCTGGGTCTATGTTGCAGCAGGCTAGCGTGTCTGGCTCAACAAGGCAGGGTTCTGGAGTCCCAAGCTGGCAGGGAAAATGGGCTCAGAGGTAACTTCAGCACATCAGGTGACAGTTCCAAGGGGGTCTCTGTGAGAGAACCCGTCGCAAAGGGGTTCCTAGCAAAACTGATTTAAAAACACTTGACAATTGAGGATGAATACTCCAATACTGCCCACACAAGCAGCGTCTGCTCTCAGCTGATCTATGGGAAGGAGCTGCTGAGTGACTGAGAAAAAGCTGTGGGGTTCAGATCAGGATGTTCTGATCTCACCTGGACTCCCATTAGCAGGGATGGTCTTTTTGGTTTGTGCCTAGCACAACAGGGTCCAGATCTACGTGTGGGCTCCTAAGCATTATAGCAATACAAATAGTAAATATTAACAGCTGCCAAGGGCTTCCATGTGACACACTCAGTGCTTGATCACTCCTCCCCCACAGTAGTCTCCTCACCCCCCTTCTGGTATCTCTCTGCATTTGCTTTCTTCCCACAGGCCTCTCTCTGTCCCCTGCTGCTACAGCAATCACTTCTCTCCCCTGTCCTGAGGCAGCATGCAAAGGACAGAACAATCCAGTGCACAATTCCTACTTGAAAGGGCTGCTTGTCTTTCTGGAGGAGAAGCCTGCCATCAGCCGCTGTGTTCTTCCCCAGCTCCTTCCCCACCAGCTGCTGGCGCAGGAATTGTACTTCGCCACTCTTTTCTGCCAGAGCCTGCACCATCTTCTCGGCTGCTACCTGACGCAGCGGGAAAGCAAGGCGAGAGGAGAGAAGCAGAGGTGACAAAGAGTTGGGTCTCAGTTGGCTACTGGCCCAAACCCTGGCCCGGACTCCTTGCTCTGGCAACATAAGGACAGATTTACCTATCGCTTGCTGCTGGAGCGGAGATCAGGAGCTTTCCTTTCCAACTCTAACCAGGGACTTTACTATGGGCTTTGTGGCAGCACACACAACAGTCAATGCTACAGCACTGCCATCACAGCCCCCTGCTTTCACTTACCCAGCCTTTGCTGAGTAACTCTTCAGCAGTGCTACCAAACCTTTGACTGGGATGGTGAAAACTCGCCCATGGCATGGGGGCTGCGGAGTGCAGCAATATGGGAGGAGGCCTGGAAGGACAGAGGGGATGAGGATAGAGGATGGGAGCTGGAGGAGAGAAGGGAGGCAAATGCTGTGAGGAGATAGCTGGGAGCTTGGCTTTTTAATCCTGTTAAAAAGGAAAATTCAATGCAAAACTCCAGTGACATTTAAAACTGACTGATTTCAATGCACAGAACACAGGCAATTCTGAGGGTAAGACTCTTGTGGAAACATTAACTCCCTGGTAGTCCACACAATAGTCTTGAGTACTAGTTTGACTGTTAAATACAGCTAACATACAACGAACAGAGCTCCCCCCATGCTGTCCCTCCACCCTTCTGATTCTATGCAGAGGAGATGGCTCCACCAGGCTATGGGGCTTCCCTCTGGTCGCCTGATGTCACCGCTGTGGGGAAGAGCTCCAGGGTTGACCTTTCCCACGACTGCTGGCCAGGCAGTGGTGGTATGCGTACACAGAATGCCCCGTGAATGTGCACAAGCCGAGAGCTGCACACCTTCCTCTCCCCAACCCCACAATACGCACATGCAAACCCTGATCTGGGTGCACAAGAAGAGCCCCCAGGTTTCACAACTTAGGCCTGTGGGGCACGTGGACAAGCGAACGGTGCGCTCAGAATTATTACCGTAGAATTTCCCCACAGACGACGAGTTGATATTTGTAACCTTACTCTGCATTACCATGGGCAAGGGGGGTATTCTCACTGTTATGTGGTTCTGAAACATGAGACACTTCCTGCAGCTCCCCCCATGGCATCAGAGACTAGAGACCAGTTTCCACACAGCAGACCCATCACAGCCACGCTGGTCAGCGGCTGCTCTGAGCGCAACTCACTCGGCTTCGCTGCTCCCGGGTGCTCATGGCTTGAAGCAGCTCCCGAAGTTCGGTCTCATGTTCTCCAGCCTGTCTGTTCCTGTCACTCAGGAGATCCTGCAGCATCCTCTCCTTCCGCTGGAGACGCAAGCACAGCTCCTCTGCAATCTCACTCTGCCCTGGGCCCCGCTTGCAGAGCAAGGTTGCTGTGAGCTCCTAGGGGAAAAGGAGGGAGAAAAGGGTTGAGACGTTTCATCTCCATGCTCAGAGAAGCCTGGCACTTTGGGATGAACGGCTGTGCAGCCTGGGAGCACCTCTCTGATCACATGCAGTCACCAGCAGAGAATCAACGCACAGCGAGCATTTATGCCAACGCAGCATTCGAGGGCCTGCCAGGATTCCAGGGAGCAGCTTTCCTGGTTCGCCCCCCTCTTCCTGCAGCACACATGGAAGGGGCTGGGCCATGCATGTCACTCAGAAGCTGACGTGCCTCTGTGCTTCCATTCTGTAGGGAGAGCCTTTGCTTCTACAGAGCCGGTAATTGTTAGTGCTCTCAAATTGAGGACTATGCTAGTTTAGATATTTTTACTTTGCCTCTGATGTGCTCCCTCCTCTGAACTGCGGCCAAGAGCACAGAGATTTAAAAAGGTGACACACTGGGGGATCATAGAATCATAGAATATCAGGGTTGGAAGGGACCTCAGGAGGTCATCTAGTCCAACCCCCTGCTCAAAGCAGGACCAATCCCCAACTAAATCATCCCAGCCAGGGCTTTGTCAAGCCGGGCCTTAAAAACCTCCAAGGAAGGAGATTCCACCACCTCCCTAGGTAACGCATTCCAGTGCTTCACCACCCTCCTAGTGAAATAGTGTTTCCTAATATCCAACCTAGACCCCCCCCACTGCAACTTGAGACCATTGCTCCTTGTTCTGTCATCTGCCACCACTGAGAACAGCCGAGCTCCATCCTCTTTGGAACCCTCTCTCACGTAGTTGAAAGCAGCTATCAAATCCCCCCTCATTCTTCTCTTCTGGAGACTAAACAATCCCAGTTCCCTCAGCCTCTCCTCATACGTCATGTGCTCCAGACCCCTAATCATTTTTGTTGTCCTCCGCTGGACTCTTTCCAATTTTTCCACATCCTTCTTGTAGTGTGGGGCCCAAAACTGGACACAGTACTCCAGGTGAGGCCTCACCAAAGTCGAATAAAGGGGAACGATCACGTCCCTCGATCTGCTGGCAATGCCCCTACTTATACAGCCCAAAATGCCGTTAGCCTTCTTGGCAACAAGAGCACACTGTTGACTCATATCCAGCTTCTCGTCCACTGTGACCCCTAGGTCCTTTTCTGCAGAACTGCTACCTAGCCATTCGGTCCCTAGTCTGTAGCAGTGCATGGGATTCTTCCGTCCTAAGTGCAGGACTCTGCACTTGTCCTTGTTGAACCTCATCAGGTTTTTTTTGGCCCAATTCTCTAATTTGTCTAGGTCCCTCTGTATCCGATCCCTACCCTCTAGTGTATCTACCACGCCTCCCAGTTTAGTGCCATCTGCAAACTTGCTGAGAGTGCAGTCCACACCATCCTCCAGATCATTAATAAAGATATTAAACAAAACCGGCCCCAGGACCGACCCTTGGGGCACTCCGCTTGAAACCGGCTGCCAACTAGACATGGAGCCATTGATCACTACCCGTTGAGCCCGACGATCTAGCCAGCTTTCTAGCCACCTTACAGTCCATTCATCCAGCCCATACTTCTTTAACTTGGCAGCAAGAATACTGTGGGAGACCGTATCAAAAGCTTTGCTAAAGTCAAGGAATAACACATCCACTGCTTTCCCCTCATCCACAGAGCCAGTTATCTCATCATAGAAGGCAATTAGGTTAGTCAGGCACGACTTCCCCTTGGTGAATCCATGCTGACTGTTCCTGATCACTTTCCTCTCCTCTAAGTGTTTCATAATTGATTCCTTGAGGACCTGCTCCATGATTTTTCCAGGGACTGAGGTGAGGCTGACTGGCCTGTAGTTCCCCGGATCCTCCTCCTTCCCTTTTTTAAAGATGGGCACTACATTAGCCTTTTTCCAGTCATCCGGGACCTCCCCCGATCGCCATGAGTTTTCAAAAATAATGGCCAATGGATCACCAAGAGGAGCAGGGCTATGAGTTTGCCCCCCACCCCCTCCTATACACTCCACCAAATCAGGGTAATGGGTCTGACCCCCCCTCCAAGGGGAGCAGGATGGCACAGTGGCATTGAGTGAGTGGCCCAGAGGCCTGGCAGTAGTGCTCAGGGATCCCATCCAAGAGGGAATGGCTGGAGGCACTGCAGCAGGGAGCATGGGCCTTACTTCCACTTCCTTGTTCCTGTCGTGCAGAGAGGTCTGCAGTTGCTGTATTATCCCCTCCTGCTCCTTCTGCCAACAGCTGGATTTCGCCTCGACTTCCTCTTTCAGCCACTGGAGGTTCTGGCAGGTTGCTGACACCTGCTCTAGTTCCAGCGTCTTGGCTTTCAGCAGGCTGTCCATGCTCTAGGGACCACAGAGAAAACCAGGAACACACTGAGGCCCAAGTAGATTCTTGTGCACTTAAGTAAACAGGATTGAAATTATTCAGTCTCTTCTACCCTTTTGTGCAGCCCCAAACAGCCATTACATTCACTCCCTAAGGAAAGCTTCCACCTCAGCATCCAGCTGAGAAATGCCATATGGAACTATTAGTTTAACCCCTTCCTTCCCCAGATGCAGGAGGCCATCAGAAAACTGCCTGGTGGGGAGGGATGAGGATGTATGCAGGTAGTATGCTAAGCAAGCACTCACCAGAGAAGAGCCACAAGAATGAATAAAGGATTAGCAAACATGCCTTATAGTGACAGACCCAAGGAAATCTATTTAGTTTAAGAGATGGTTAAGGGGTGACTTGACCACAGTCTATAAGTATCTACATGGGGAACAAATATTTAATAATGGGCCCTTCAACCTAGCCGAGAAAGGTCTAACCCGATCCAATGGCTGGAAACTGAAGCTAAACATATTCAGCCTGGAAATAAGGTGGAAATCTTTAACAGTGAAGCTAATTAACCATTGGAACGATTTCCCAAAGGTCGTGGTAGATTCTCCATCACTGACCATTTTAAATCAAGATCTTTTCTAAAATTATTGTGGGGCAGGTCTCTGGCCTGTTTGATGCAGCTCAGACTAGATGATCACAGTGGTCTCTTCTGGCCACGGAATCGATGAGGCAGCCAAAGCAGCAACGTAAGGGCTGGCCACACCAATGGAATGAATGCTGTGCCAAGCTGAGCCGGGGGCTCTGGTCACCCTACACATAGGTGCACTACACAGGGGACAATATGCTGGGGAGGGGATCACACTTACATGAATGGTGGCCTCATTGCTGGACAGGACGCTGCGCAGTCTCTCCAGGTCACGCTCCCGCTCTCTCACAGAGAGATGGAGCTGTCGCAGCTCTTGCTCCTTCTCTTCCACGGCACAAAATTTCTCATCTATTGCTCGCTACAGGGAGAGAAAAGGTGACAAAGCGATCATAGAGAAACACTCCCTCGTGCAGAGACAGCATCCTGAATTCTCTTGCCATGCAGCCTACTTCACACTACGTGGGAGAACTCAGCTCACTCTATGGGGATGCTCAAGGGAGAGCAAAGCACAAGGGATGCTTTGCCTACCCATCCCCCCAGGAGCCCAGGGAAAGGATGGGGGAGACTGTGCTGGAATGTCCTGTGCTTACCTCCAGAGCAGCATCTCGGTCTTTGATTCGCTGCTGCAACTTCTCCAGCATAGCATCAGTCACCGCAGGGTTCTTCTCCAAGCTCTGCTGACGTTGCAGAAGTTCCCGGGATTCCTGAAGGTGCCCCATAAGCACACATCAGCACAGACACCAACGTTACTGAGCCAGTGCAGGGAGTTCGGAGGTCAGAGCACCTCTCTCTGAGCTCACTCTCCTCTCCCCACACTCAAAGGATGGCAGAGTCCACAGGTCAGGTCAGTGTTAATCTGTCTGATTCCCTCCCCAGTCAGGACTCACCTCGGGCTGAGTCGTACTGGCATCAGCCACAGCTACAGATCCCTCCCTGTGGCTGTAGCCAGAGGGTTGCCCTCAGACTCCAATCTCTCTGAGGGCAGGCACTGGAGAGCTGCACATGGTCATGTGGTTGCTGGCACCCAAATACCAAGGTGAGGCTAATCCTTGAGTCACATCATTTCACCTCACCTGCAGAAGCTGTTCTTTGTGAGCCAGCCTCTGGCTCAAACGCTGAACACGCTGCTCCTGGGCCCGGATCTCACAGCATCTCTCCCCCTCCAGGGCCCGCAACTCCTGAACCTTGCCCTGCAGCTCTGCTTGTACCTGCTGCACAACACTACGCAGCTCCTGAAAGGAAACACACTTCTCACTTCTTTGCCATAAGATGCCCACTTAACAGGAAGCCCTGTCAGTCAGTCACACCAGAGACGGAGACACCCTCAGGAGTCGCTGTTATCCTGTTAAAAACAAGGAGGAGTCCGGTGGCACCTTAAAGACTAACAGATTTATTTGGGCATAAGCTTTCATGGGTAAAAAACCCACTTCTTCAGATGCACGTTATCCTGTTGAATCTCACAAGGTAAAGAGCAGGCTGGGCTGCAGGAGAGGACAACAGGGATTCAGTAGGATTCAGATGTTATAGGCTGCTGTCATTCAGATCAGAAAACTGAGAGCCTGACCTCCTTCTGCAGGAGAAGGGGATGCTAACCCTTCAGCAAGCATATGGATGGAGCACCGATGAAGAATATCTTCATGTGGTTCAGCTTATGGAAGCTAGGCTCAGTACATGTGTAGCACACATGTAGATGGAGAGAGGGTTTTCACAGCTGCATGGACAGATGTCAGTGTGGACCGTGGCTGAGTATGTCTCAATAGGGGGGTTCCTATTCCCTACCTCCATTGCTATGAAGTTTAATACATCTCCACATAGACACATCTGATTACTTACCTACATGCTGAGTAGGAGTTTTGTACAGCACAGCCACCAAAGCAATCTTTCAAACATTTATTACTTCTTCTTTGAAATTACAGAGACATTTAGTGATTTTTAAACTCTAAATCCATCCATCTCACCAAAGTGACCACTTGACACGGAATACCAGCCACATGCCTCTTTCTTTAGTTCTATGTATTATTTTGTGCCCAGTGCAAGAACAGAGCAACTAACTCTTAACTTCTTCAGAAAGTCACTATCAGAGTGGGTCCAATCACATGAAGTTTGGTAGTGAAACTGACAAGCAACTGGAATTAGGGTTCTGCACTCAATTCCCTAACTGCACTTCCGCAAAGTGAAAATTTGTTGGTGACTGTACAACTTTAAAACTGATACAATTTTTCCTGTGTATGTAGGAACCTTTTTTTAAATCCCCTCTTCTAGCCAGAGGTGAAGTTTAAAGTTTTCAAGTCCACCCTGGCTAATCCACTGGAGAAATAGGAGTCTAGCATCACAAAAAGAAACAGGACATTTGCACCAGTTAAAACATACCAGTAAGGGACACTACTGATCCACTGTATTCAGTCTCTGCACTGATTGTGTGCACGTACTGTTGAATGTAAGCTAACAGGAAATAGACCCACTTAAGGCATTCAGCTAATAGAAGCATTATGAAGGCCAGTGGTTGCTGTCTTCATATGCAAAAACACTTGACTGTCATTTGCTGAAGCACGCCGTACCTGATTGTGTTTCCACGACACCTCTTTCAGCTGCTGTTCCTCCCGCACAGCAGCCTCTAGAAGCTGGGCAGCTCTCCTGGCTTCAGCCAGTTGGTGTTCTTTCTGCCGCTGAGCCCTCTTCAGCTTCTGCGTCTCCAGCTGGGTGCAGAAGAGCGTGTTCTGCAGATCTAGCAGTGCCATGTGCTGCTGCTGCTGGGAAGGGGATGGACCCTCCGAGGTCTGACAAGAGAGGAGAACAGAAATGTGAGTGTGTTTAAGTGTGAGCTCACAAGAGCTGTTCAGAACAATGAAGGAGCCCGTGACAGTGAAAGACCCAAGGCCTTTCAATTTTCTTTTAAAGGCAAAGGCCCCTCATTTCTGGGGGATAGAGGGGCCCACAGGGACGTACCTGCAAGTGTCCAAGCTGGCTTCTATGTAACATGTCTCGTAGTTTGGCCATGGTCTCATTCTGCCCTTCAATCACATGGTACAGCTCCTCTGTCTGCAAGATAGGGGATAGGACACCCAACCATTAGCAAGCCCCACACCCCCAGGAGTCTTGGACACAGATTGCCTCTGCCTGTTGTAAGTGCTTTGATAGAAACAAGTCACAGGAGAAATGAGCAAGGTCCAAGGATGGCTGAAGGGTTCCCTCTGAATTGCTGCTAGAATAGCATGCTTCCCTGCATCCACATTTCCTATACAAGGGCACAGCACCGGCCCCCCTCAACAGTGCTAGTTACCTCACTTTCTTTGCTCTTCAGGGCCTCGTTCAGACTCTGGATTGTACGATCTTGTCTCTGGGATGCTTCCTGGACAGATTTTAATTCAAAATTCATCTCATTTAGCTTTTCCTGCAGCAACTGAACACAGAGAACACAACGGTTTAGTTACCAAGCCCCAAGCTTCATCAAATTGCCCCTAAGAATCCCTCCACACCATACTGGGTCCACAGAGCCCAGAGGTTCCTCTTTATTTCCCCAGATCAAGACCAACGTGGCTCCCTCTGAAGTCTGGCTCTGCTGCTCTTGAGCTGGGTGGAGAGAGTAGCGACAAGGCAATGCAAGGCCTTCCCTTCTTTCACAGGGGCTGAGGCCAACTTCCAGCCATAGGCACCGACTCTGTGAGTGCTCTGGGTCTGGAGCACCCATGGGGAAAAAATGGTGTGTGCTGAGCTCCCACTGGCAGCCCCCCCCCCCCCCCCCCGTCAGCTCCCTCCCACCACCCCAGCGTCTCCCGACTGCTGGCGGGCCCTGTGGATCAGTGTCTCCCCCTCTGTCCATGCGCCTCCCGCCCGCCGCAATCAGCTGTTTCGCAGCATGCAGGAGGCTGGGAGGGAGGGGGAGGAGCGAGGACGTGGCGCGCTCGGGGGAGGAGATGGAACTGGGCAGGAAGAGGCGGGGCGGGGCAGGGTGGTGCCGGGGTTGGAAGAGGCAGGGTGGGGGTGGAGCCTTCGGGGAAGGGTGGAGTGGGGGCGGGGCCTGGGGCAGAGCTGGGGGTCGAGCACCCCCCGGCACTTTGGGAAGTCAGCACCTGTGCTTCCAGCCCCCAGTGATCCAGTCTGAGGGAGGGGTTGGAATCCTGGCCTCCGACCCCATGCATCACAACACCTTGCGCATCCACCAGGAGAGCCCTGCTTACTCTGTCTGATACTGTCTCCGACACTCAGCTGCCTAATGCCAATCCCAGTTTCAATTACTCATTTCTCCAACCCCTTCAAAAGAGTAAGAGAGACTCCAGCCCATGGTACTCCTGGAGATCTGGAACCTCCAAAACGGAACCCACATAGCCCAGAGACCACTTCCTTTCCCTCCAACTCACCCACTACAGCTAGAGCGTTACAGTTACATATTTACACTCTTCCTCCCTTTCTCCAGGTAGCACTATCCAGCCAGCCACTCACTCTTGCAGCAACTGCCTGGATTTAGGTAACACCATACTCGAGCAAATGCATGGTCCATCCAGCCCAGTGTCCTGGCTTCAACACAGTGAAATCCACATAACGGAACGTAACGGGGTGTTCACTGCAACCCGCTGCATTCAGCCTCCTGGGCCCGCTCCCCAGTGTGTCAGGACCACTTCAAGCTGGTGCAACAACCATGCTCTTTATTCCTGTGTCCAGTCCCCACCACCAAGCTCTAACTATTTACAGAGTATTTACAGGTTTGGCCTAGCACAGGCCTCAGTGGCAACAGTGTAGCAGGCTCCTGGCTCCTTCTGAGCCTACTCTCCCCTCCTGGTCTCTGCCCCACCCTCCGGATTCACTGCCTCCCAAGCATTTAGCCCCTGTTAACAAGGCTGGCAGGTGGGGCCAGTCCATGCTAGTTGCCCAGCCCCAACCCATTTCCCTGAGTGGGGCTGGAGTGGCAGGTGCTGATTAGGGCTTCCCCTGCCACACAGAAGTTTTACAACATCATGGCTGGAGGGGAAGGCTGGTTTATGGCCTGAAACATGAGTGCCAAAGCACCTCCTATGTTTTCATCCTCACTAGTGTAATAGAAGATAAATCTTTTCTCAATCCCGCTGAGCAATTGCTTCCATAATGGCATGTGGAAGTGACTTCCACAGATTAAGTTGCTTAAAAAAAGTGTTTATTTTAATCAGTTTTAAATGTTGCCTTTTAAACATCATCTTTTATTATGAGAAGGTAAATATCTGTAATGACCTTGATACCACAATGGTCCTCAAATACTCCCAAATGACCTTCTCTATACTGCTCATTAATTTATATATCTGGCACGTTACCTCTTATTTGGCTTCTTTTGAAACTAAATTGCCCTTGTCTTTTTAATTCCACACCCCTAATTATTTTCATTGCTGCTCTCTGGACCTTTTCTATTTCGGAGTTATCCTTCCAGAGGGTGGCTGGCCAAACTGAACTCAAGTGTTCCAGCTCTGGACAACAACTGATTTATACAAGGGCACTGTAACAGACAAGGTTTTACCATCCCTTTCTTAACACTGCTAAACTCTCTTTGCAATTTTGCCTGCTGCTGCATGCTGAGCAGAAGTTTGCATGGAGCTGTTCACAACGACCTCTGTGGTGTTTTCCTGATCGGTTACAGTTAATTTACAGCACTACAATGGGCATATATAAAACCAGCTATGCCTTCCCATGTGTATTCATTTAACCTGCCACTAGGCTGGCCATCTTCTTGTTCAGCTAATTTTTACTTCATGCCCTTTAAAAGCATGCCAGGGTGGGCCCCTCTGCAGACTGACCTCCTTCATCCCACACCAAAAGGAGGCCAGCTGCCTCCATGGCAACTTCCCTCTCTGCCTGCAGAAGGCTCACCATAGAGCAGGGGTGGCCAACCTGTGGCTCCGGAGCAACATGCGGCTCTTCAGAGGTTAATATGCGGCTCCTTGCACAGGCGCCAACTCCGGTGCTGGAGCTACAGGTGCCAACTTTCCAGTGTGCTACAAGGTGCTCACTGCTCAACCCCTGGCTCTGTCCCAGTCCCAGGCCCCACTCCACTCCTTCCCCCAAGGCCCCCACCCCCTTCCCCTGAGTCTGCCATGCCCTTGCTTCCCCCCCCCCCCCCGCCCCCGAGCCTCCTGCACACGACAAAACAGCTGATCGCGGCAGGCAGGAGGCGCAGGGATGGAGGGTTAGGTGCTGATCAGCGGTGCTGCTGGCAGATGGGAGACACTGGGGGCGGAGGAAACTGATGGGGGGCTGCTGACATGTTACTGTGGCTCTTTGGCAATGCACATTGGTAAATTCTGGCTCCTTCTCAGGCTCAGGTTGGCCACCCCTGCCATAGAGAAGCAGCAGCCAAGAAGCCAGAGTGGGAGGGGCAGGCAGTGGGTGGAGCTAGGGGATGTAGGCATCTTTCCTCCAATGGCTCTATGGAGGTCCCCTGGCATAAGGGAAGGTCTTTCAAACACTGCTTTAGAACTGGCATAAAGAAGGAAGTTGAATAGCATAGCTATAGGAAAGGAAGCACTTCCTAACCTGGTTGAAGGCCAATAGCACCACCTCAGTTTGGGCAACTTCCAGTGCCTGCAATGATACTTCATGGCTATTGCTAATTAAGGTAAGCGAGAATCCTCAAAGAGCTGAGCGTGCAGCCAGTGAACAAATACCTTGTTGGTGGCATCGTACTGCTGGATTTTGTCCTGCAGCTCAGCAGCATGCGATTCAGACACACGCCCACTCGCCACAGGGTCACACTGAGTCAGCTGCTGATGGTCCTCAGGCAGATTCTGGAGAGACAGAAGAGAAGTGGGTGGCCTGAGTCCTTGCATGGTTTCTATTCAGAGTGATGGTGGCCCTCCTAACATGGATTTCAAAACATCTGCTCCTTATAGCCGCCTTCTCAACATCCTGCCACGTGCACCTCCACCCTCTCTTGCTACATGTCTGGCTGATCCTTCAGGGACCTTCTGGCAGTTCCTCCTCCCCTCCCAAGGGTCTGTTCTTGGCCCACTGTTCTCCCTTTACACCCTCTCACTGGGTGATTTCATCTGTTCATACAGCTTCAACTACCATCTCCAGCCAGCAACTCACCAATCTACTTCCCCTACTCCAATCCTGTCCCTCCCGCGTGCCTTGCGGTCAGCTTAACATGGCCAGAGCTGAACTTAGCTTCCTTCTGAAACTCCATTCACTTTAGACCACCACCAGTTCCTCAGCCCATAACGCAGGATAATCGCTGCCTCCTCCCTTGCCGTCACACCCAGCCAGTCCTGACACTTCATCATCAGGATCTGACCTTTTCTGTCCGACCTGACAGCAAACACTCTTGTTCAGGTCCTTACCTCCTGTCCCTATTATTGTAACCTCCTTCTCAGGGGCCTCCCTGGCACCCACATCACCCCCTTCAGTCCATCCAAAATGTTGCTGCTAAGATCACCTTCCTCACCACAGTACTGGAACCTATTTCCCACCCTCTTTGAATCACTCAACTGGCTCCTGTCTACACAATGTCCAGCCCAGATTCTTGTAATCACCCTTCACAGTTCTCCATAACTTAGCTGACCTCCTTCTGCGCTGCCCCTTCCACTCCCAGTGATGCCAACCTCAATGTCCTACTTTATCCACAAATATCGTTGCCTGCTCCCGCAACATGCATGGAATGCCCTTTCTCAGATGATTTGTGAGGCCAACACTTCTCGTTCAGGTCCCCCCACTTGCTCCTGCCACTAGGCCTGAAAAAGTTAGCCAAGACAGACATCAATTTACTTGAAAAAGAATCACACCTTCCTTAGCGCAGCATGCTGTGGCCAGCAATCACTGGGTAATCATATAATAATTTGATTGACGCTTCTGTCATCAGCCCTCCTTACTGTCTCGCTCCTTCACATCTAATTAGGCCTGTAAGCTCTTTGGGGCTGAGTTCAGACCCACTCTGTCTAGAAGGTGAGAAGCACTCTTTCGGGTATCAGCAGCAATAGTAGACAACGGTTATCAGGGAAAATGCAGCTGCCTCCCAAATTCACTATTGCCTTCCTGCTGAGGACACACTAAAGATTTGAGAATGCCTCGGCCAGACTTTCTTGAGTAGGAGCAAGGAGACAACAAAGCCAGCTCCAGGCACCCCTACACACAGCTCACATGGCAGCTCACTTTGACTAGCTCTATCTCACTGAGTTTTCCTCTCCGATGACCATAGGAAATGGGTCCCTCAAAGGAGCAGGTGCTTCCCCAGCAACAGCAAGCGTAGAGAAGCCCTGAATGCCTGAGGGCAGCACACTGCTCTTCAGCCTTTGAACGCTGGGTATTGTTTTCTCTCTGCTGACTGATTTTTGGTTCCAACCTGCTCCTGCTTCCCCCCTCCCCCGTTCATTCTCACCTTCTTGGTCCTGTCTGATCTTCTTCTTCCTCCTCCTCCTCCTTTATTCCCCACTCCCCACCCTCCCCCCCAATGACCCTCTTCCCCTTCTTTCATCCCCCTCTTCCACTTTTCTGCTCCTGTTTCCTCACCCCCTCCTCTCATTTGCTCTCCCTCCATTCCTCTATAAGCTAAAGGGGACAAAAACTGAACCAACAAGCCTATGACCAGCACCACCCTGACCACTTTGCTTGGACGCAATATTCCTTCCCCACCCAAGCCTTTAATTTTTTCCAGTTTCAGATGTAAGCTCTTCAGGGCTGGGAGGCTGGACCGTGTTTGTACAGCAAACAGCAGGTGGGACAATGATCCTGATACACAGCAATATAAATAAATCAGATAGCAAGAGCTGCAGAGGCAGTGCTGCATTCTGTCTCTGGGTTGCAGTGAGATACGAAGCACCAACATCTCTGGTCGATTGAGGAGAGTGCACATGACCTCTGAAGGATGGAACAGCAAGGGCTGTGAGCTGAAGAGCAGAAAAAGGGGGAAGGAACCTTAAGGCAGCTGGGACAGCCAGAGATGACCCACATTCTACGAGGAGGCTGTTAACAAGAGTCAGGCTGCTGGGAAAGCAATACAAGGAGCCCTCTGCATCTGAATAATAAAAACCTAAGAGTGGCCCAAAGCACTGACTGCTGTCATAGCTAGATGAGATCAGCTAGCTGCTGTGTCACAGCTACAGTTAGTGGTTAGAAAATCAAGAATTACTGGCCACTTGTTCTTCAGTCCTTCTGCTTTTGTAATTTTTAAGAGCCTAACATCCTGCCCCAAATAATAGAGTCGAAAGGTTTAAAACAGATCATTTTGGCTGAGCTTTGAAATTTTGTCTAGATCTAGTTCTCAGCAGGGACAAGAGCCTTTGCTTGCTTGACAGCATATTTAATGCTGTAAGTGATGGGGTGAGCAATCACTTCTGAACAAGTGCCATGGACAGCAGGTAAGGTTTTAATAAAGCTCTGCACTCTGACATCCCTGCACATTGTTCAACCTGGCCTGACTAGGGGCCCTTGAGCATAGACAGGGGCTGCTGCTAGCACATCTTACAGGAGGCAGACTGTAACTCTTTAGTTAGGCTGCTGAAAAGGCACAAGGAAAAGCATAAATTCTCCCTCCTCCCCAATTACATTCTTTGAATAAATTGACACACTAGAAAATTAAAAAAAAAAAAAGAGCCATGACCAACTTAGAAGAGCCAAGTCCTGGCACTTAGGATCTACCATCCTTAATTCTTCATTACTGGGACACTACTGTACCAAAAATAGAATCTTTGCGCCCCAGAATTTTTTCTACATTGGCATTTTCTAAGTTCTCCCCACCAGTGGACCTGCAGCAGCAATAGCAGCATTAGCATAGACTTCCCACCTGTCTTTCATAACCATCATGTTGTCTAACCCTGCCGAGAGCAGGTTTGCACAGAACAGTGGTGAAAACACTAGCAGCCAGTTTACGCTAGCATTCTTGCTACTGCCTCTGGAGCTGCAAGGCTGAAAGCGGTTTTGATGTTTTGCAGAAAATGCCAGTGCCAACCAGGCCTAAGAAGTCATCTGCCTATCAGATCTTAATGCTCTGAGACATTCTAATTGTGATGAATGAACCTAAAATGATTGCTATTCCAGGCAAGGACCAAAGACAAGAAGCCTATCAGCTTCTTAGGGCAACGCAACTCCTATGATTGGCAGATTTTCATGTTAATGGAATGAGCGCAATATTTGGCTCTTGAAGAGTAGTGTTCCTACTGGGGAAAAGAAGGGAAAAAAAACATTTATACAAAAACTATTTACTTTGCTGGCAACTGTCTGACTTTCCATTTCTAGCATTAAAGCCATCTAGAGTGTGCGTAAGAGCTTTCTCCTTCTGCCAGATCCAGCACTGAAATCTGTGGAGTGCTGGTGATAACATTTTGTTGCCATGGTAAGAAATGGGAAGTTGCAAATTCAACATGAGGAATCACTGCAGAAACAGACATGTGACAAAGGCTGGCGTTTAGAAAACCCTTTGTAAGTAACTCTGAGATGTAACAAAGATAGTAAGACATGAGAGAAAGCCAAGCCATTTAAATCCATATACAAATTAATGTTTGTTCCACTCTTGAAAGATGTGCATTAAGAAAAAAAAATCTTATTCTTAATACTGTACAAATGTCCCCAGTAATGAAAAATGAGCAGTGAGGGATATAGAGACTGTAGGATAGGGCAGAAGCTGCAGCACTGTCCCTCACTAGGTTTTTCAGGTGGTGTCAGCAGATCTTCAATCATGAGCTACAAGTGGATTAGCAGTGAATTTATTGCTTTTGTCAGTTTGTGTTCCTCCATAGCACAATTTCTAGCCTGTCAATAAAGCCACATCATAGCTGATGCAGAAAGAGTACAGGTCTCTGGAAAACGACAGACTAGGAAAAGTATCAGCCACTGACTAGGAAATGTATCCACTGACTACAGTTGCCATAGTAATAAACAAGCATCTTTCTAGTCCCTAAGGCTAGCAGGCACATTAGACAGCAAGACTGCTAATGTGAATACAATTAGACTGACATGGATATTCCTGAATTGAAGCTGACTGGGGCTTTCTATTCATTAACAAAAGAGGTAAAGTAGTTACAGGTGTAGTTTTCTGGCCACATGCTAATCAGGATTTTAAAGCCTGGCAAAACAGAAAATCCAGAGCTATAAGTGGACTGGAATGTACACAGTGGGCAAGACGCCTGGAACTCCTCTGAAAGCAGAGTCTTCAACTCACAGGCTCTTTGGTGGCATCTGCCACTAATCACTTGAACTTTTTAAAGGATCAGGAGACAAACCAAGTATCTAGAATGCTAGCCCTAAAATCATCCACTGAAACAAATCCATCTCAAAGACAACAGTCTCTGTAGGTAACATACCAGTGTACCCCTGTGTGCTGTGTACATTTGAGGACTGATCCTTAGAAGGAGGATTATAGTTTAGGACTCTGTCTGAGAGGAGGAAGATTCCTGATACATCAGAACAAAGCAGTTATAAAGGCCAATAGAAATCAGCACTTAGAAGAGGTCTCTGGCAACTTACAATATTTCCTTTAGTGGAACTTATAAATTTAAACCAAGTTATAGAGAGTAGCAAGGAAAAATAAAGTAGCAGTATTTGCTTGGTAGGAAACTAGAGGCAAACTAAAACTCAAACCCACACTAGTATACAGTCTTAGGAAGGAGCAGCAGAGAGAGAGAGAGAGAGAGAGATGTGAAGGCACCAAGACCCAGAGGGCTCACTTCTTCAAAACACGGCAGGAAGACAATACCTGGTAATGGAAAAGGAACGGATTGCATAGAGGGGGTACAGTTAAAATAGTTAAAAGGCAGCTACCTATTCCTAGCCTGAGTTTGGCTACATTTAGCTATCCATATGATCTCAGCACATCTGAATCCACAGTGGTCTCAGGGTCAGTATTTTTTTTAAACTAATGTTGCACATTGACCTCTACCTGTACCCGAAGTGGCATATAATCTTCACAGAGATCATCCCACAGCTCCTGCAGGTCAGAAAGCTCCAAGGGAAAGGGTTTTGTGGCTGCACTGAGGAAACCAGAACCAGCATTCACTGAGCCAAGAAGAGCACTTCCATCCACCAGGTCATGGCTAGGCTTGGAATATGGCAGGATGGATTTCACTGGAATAGGTAACCTGCTCCCTCTGGGACTCTGAACAGGCTTGTAGTCAAAAGCTTTGATCAGGCTAAGGGCTAGCTCCAACCTATTCCCGTACAATGACGAGTTTGGAGTGGTACGGGCATCTGAGCAATCATCACACTTCTCACTCCCTTTTACACCTTTGTCTGCTTCCTCATCCTTCTGTCGTGGAGGGCTGACCTTAACCGTTGTGTCCAAGGATTCAACAGAGGACCCAGGAGTCCCTTCCTCCATGCTTTCTTCTTCCACAGGCACCTTGGCACTTGCCAAGTCAGCAGTTATAGGTTCACATACAGAAGATTCCTCGTTGCATACACTAGCTGGCCACCTGGTGGAAGGACCACAAGAGATACTCCTAGCCACCTTTCGTGGGACTCTGCAAATTGCTTCATAGTCAGCATCTGCAACACGTAATGCAGCACAGCCACGGCATCGCCTTGGGCGGTTACCCACGCTCTCCGAAGTGTGGCAGCTGTGCAGTTCTAGGATATGTTCCTCATGCTCTGTCCAGCATTCAAATCCAGAATAGGCAAAGTCCTCCTGAAGAAGGGCTGTGTATCTGACATCAGGCAGGCCAGAAATGTCAACAGTCACATCCCCAACAACTTTGTCATCAATACCAGAGTCTTCATTATTCCTCCTATACATGCTGGCAATGCAAAACTTGAGGCGATCCTTCTCCAGCAGCAGCTTCTGCAAACGCTCGATGGAGAGGGCTTCGATGCGAGCGATGACCGTGTCAAACCTGTAGATGCGGTCCAGCATGAACGCACACTTGCTGCAGGCAAATTCAGCTTTGCCATCTCGGCAGAGCTCCTTGCCCAGGACATGGGAGAGAAGCACCTGCAAGTTGAGCTTGGCAGCCGTGTGGAATATCCAGCGTCTCTGGTTGCCACAGAGCTCCCGGGCGCAAATCCGACAGATCTCCCTCATCTTCCTCTCTACCACCCAGACCCACGCCCAGGTCTGCTGGGGGAGTCCTCCCTGCTCACTCAGTATATCTCCTGGGGGCGTTCACTGGGACCCCCTCACCTCACAGGCTCCCCCCCACCTTGAGGATCCCCCTTACCCCACAGGCTGCCCCCAGGGATCCCTTACCCCACAGGCTGTCCCCCACCCTGGGGGATCCCCAATCTCACAAACTGCCACCAAGGATCCCTGACCCCACCTTAGGGTCCCCCTGACTGCACAGGCTGACCCCCTTGGGGAACACCCCAGACCCCTCAGTCTGTCCCAGGGACCCCTCAAGCTTACCCCAGAGTCCCCCTGACCCCACAGCCCCTCCCTTGGTGACCCCTGACCCACCCCACCGGCTCCCCGCTTGGGCTCGGGGACCCGCCCGGGCTGCGCGCGGCCCGAAGCCGGGGAAGGGCAGGGCGCGACCGGCCGTGAGGCGGCAGCAACCCGCCACGACTCGTCCCACCGCCCGCGAGGCGCCTCCTGCCACTGGGGCTCTTTGATTACGGCTCAGATTGCAAGATGGCTCCGCCGCGCATGCGCGCCCGGCCGGGATTTCTGGGAGTTGTAGTTTCCATCCTCTACCCACAGCCTAGTAGCGCGTGCGCAGAGGAAGCCGCTCTGCAATGCGGGCCAAAGGACGGTACAGTCTCCCCCTCCCCTCCAGTCCCAGTTCTCATGGGAGATTCAGCACAAAACCCAGGAGCCAAACAGGATCCTCAGTGCCACACAAAGCCCGCCCTCCCCCCCCCAGTGCTCCCCCTGCCAAGGCAATGCCCTCTGCAAACAGTGACCCTACTGCCAACAGTGACCCTACTGCCAGGGCCGTCTTTAGGCCGATTCCCCGGAATCGGGCCCCGCGCCTTAGCCACCTTTTTAATTTTTTTTACTCACCCAGCGGCGGTCCGGGTCTTTGGCGGCAGGGGGTCCTTCGGTGCCACGGAAGACCCGGAGCGAGTGAAGGACCCCCCGCCGCCGAAGTGCCGCCGAAGACCCAGACTGCCGCCGGGTATTCGAATCGGGCCCCGCAGTTCCTAAAGCCGGCCCTGCCTACTGCACCCCCAGCCAATTACCATGTCATGCAGTGCCACCTGCCCTACCTCCCTGAAGCCAGGGCCTCTTACCACCTGCTGTGCCAGGCACCCACAATTCACCTCGTGTCCTCACCCACTGCCAGCCACCAACCACTGTGTGCCACTTCCCACCTGTCGCCCAGCACCCGGTACGCACACATCACCAGCCTCCTGCTACCAGCAGGCTCTGGTACCACTCGACCCACACATCAGTGCCAGCCACACGTTCCACCATTGTGCACATCCCCAGCACCAGCCATATTTACCAATGGGCTTCTCATACTACCCAGCATCAAATGCAGACAGGAGTTGCCCAACGCTCAATCCTATGTGCTGCTGACCACTACCTACCAACCAAGCCCAACCAGCACTGGCTCCCTCCTCCCAAGGCTCCAGCCAACGCATCCAACACCCTGCAGCACCTAGATCCACCTGCCATACATAGGCACCCACTTCCACTGTTCCCGGTGGGTGCTTGATCCCACCCCCACCCCTGCACTACCCTCGCCCTGCCCCATTCCAACCCTTCCCCCAAGTCCTGCCCCGCCTCTTCTCCACCTCCTCCCCTGAGCATGCCGCGTCCCCGCTCTTCCCCCCTCCCTTCCTCCTGGAAAGTCCTAAGTGCCATCAAACAGCTGTTTGGTGGCGGGAAGCGCTGGGAGGTAGGCGGAGGAGCGGGGACGCAGCACGCTCGGGAGGGGGAGGAGGGGGCGGGGGGAGCTTGGCTGCCGGTGGGTGCAGAGCACCCACTAATTTTTCCCTGTGGGTGCTCCAGCCCCAGAGCACCCACGGAGTCGGTGCCTATGCTGTCATGTACCCACCATCTGCTCACACAGCTCCCTGTGCCACTATCCCAAAGCCCTGCATAATACCAGCACCCACTCTACCCAGTACTTCTAGCAGCCAAACAGCTCCTAAGGCTGTGTCTACACTGCCACTTTCAGCACTAAAACTTTAGTCGTTTAGGGGTGTGAAAAAACACCCCCCGAGTGACAAAAGTTTTAGCACTGAAAAGCACCGGTATAGACAGCGCTTTATCGCCGGGAGCTGGGCTCCCATTGCTCGTTCAGGGTGGGGTTTTTTAAACGCTGGGAGAGCACTTCCCCAGCAATAAAGTGTGACTACACTGCCCATGTCACGGCCGTGCTGTAGCGTGGGCAGTGTAGACATACCCTAAGTGTGCTGGTTTGACACCAGTGGAAACAGGAGTGATCCTTTGCGGTGCAAGCTTTCCGCAGACCAACTCCCAACAATGTGCCCTGGTTCCAAACTGGAGAGACCACACCAAGCTAGGCGTGAAAGGAGTTGTTCCAAATGAGCTTACTGCCAACAAGACAGCCAATTAACACCAGTTGTATTATCACTGATTATTTGCATTAAAGAAGCACCTAGAGGTCAGGGCCCCATTGTGCTAGGTGTACAACAAATGTACAGCAAAGAGACAGTCCTCATAGACTTTAAGGTCAGAAGGGACCATTATGATCATCTAGTCTGACCTCCTGCACAACGCAGGCCACAGAATCTCACCCACCCACTCCTGTAACAAACCCCTAACCTATGCCTGAGTTATTGAAGTCCTCAAATCGTGGTTTAAAGACCTCAAGTCCTGCCCCAAGACGCTTACAATCTAATGCCCTGTTTACACTGGCATGTTTCTGTGCAGTAAAGCAGCTTTCTGCGCTGTAACTCCCGAGGTGTACACACTGCCAAGCCACTTAGTGCACAGAAACTGCACAGTTGTAGTGCTTTAAAAAAAACCACCCCAATGAGAGGCGTAGAGCTTTCTGCGCCGGGGCTACAGCACCGCGGTGCCAGTGTAGACACCGTGGTCAATTACAGTGCTACGATTAGCCTCCGGGAGGTGTTTCACAATGCCTGTTCTCACCTCTCTGGCCATCGGTTTGAACTCTACTGCCCTGCCCTCAGGTGACCAACCATCATCCCCACTCCGTAAATTCCTTTGGAATTTTGAAAGTCCCCTTCTTGTTCGCTTGGTGATGCGTGCAGTGGTGTCAGCACATCTTTCCAGGTGGCCATGCCTGCTCCACGCACCAGGCGATCCCCTGCTTGGAGCAATACCGAGCTGCTGGACCTCATCAGCATTTGGGGAGAGGAGGCAGTGCTGTCACAGCTGCACTCCAGCTGTAGGAATTATGATACCTATGGACAGATTTCATGATGCATCACAGAAAGGGGCCATGACCGGGACACATTGCAGCGCAGGGTCAAAGTGAAGGAGCTGCGGAATGCCTACCACAAGGTGTGGGAGGCATACCGCTGCTCCAGTGCTGTGCCCACGAGCTGCCGGTTCTACGAAGAGCTGGATGCGATACTCGGAGGCCACCCCACATCCACTGCGAAGAGCACTGTGGATACTTCGGTGGCTCGTGTGTCAGTTGAGGGTGGACTGAGCCAGGAGGAAGAAATCTTGGATGAGGATGTGGACAGGGAGGCGAACCCAGAGGCAGAGGATGACTTGGAGGTCAGAGAGGCATGCAGCCAGGAGCTCTTTTCTACCCCGGAAGAGGCTAGCCAGTCACAGCTGTTGGATCTTGGCGAAGCGCAAACAGGAGGGGAGGCCCCTGGTAAGTGGATTTGATTTTGGGAATCGCTGAAGCGAGTTGTTGGGGGAAAGAGGGTTGCAGAAACCAGGCTTGTCTCCCACCGCATGCCTCGTCTGAGCGGCGGAACAGGCTGTTGATTGACTCCCTCACTTCACGGGAATCTCCCTCAGAGGATTGCCCAGGAAACTCTCATAGAGATACTGAGCAATCCACTGCCACAGGTTCTTCGGCAGAGCTGCTTTGTTTCTTGCCCCATTAACGGTAACTTTCCCGCACCACTGTGCCGTCACGGGCGGGGGGGGGTGGAGGGAAAGGATCATTGCTGCACACAGGCAAGCTGCACAGGGGCCAAGGCGGAAGCCACAGTCTTGGAGAAGACCCTCCCTTGATTCCCTGCTGAACCTCAGCAGCGAGATATCTTCCATAATGATCACATCCTGTGGAAAGTGTGGGGATAGGAATGATTATCAGGCCCCCCCCTACAGTGCTGGCTCTCCCCAAGAGCCACATGCCCAGTGTACAGCAGGGTCCGGGAAGACTGATTTACCCTGACCCTGCGGCTACTCACCACTTTGGGGGTCTTGTGGATCATATGTGCTTGCCTGGGGTCAGCCAGTTAGTGACAGGTATGTGAGTATTGTCTGTGTTTTAAATCACTGAATCAGTGTTCTCTGTGTTGCAAACAGTACTGTTTCTGTAATATGTTGCATTTAAACTTCACAGAGTTGACCTTGGGAGCCCAGCCTCCCTCTTTGGTACCAATGGCTGAACGGCTGCGCAGAATTAGAGAGTGGCCAAGAAGAACTAAGGAGGACTTTCTGTGTGATGTTATGATGCACTCCGCCGCCGAGAAACAGGAATTGAAGGAGCGGTGGGACAGCGAGAAGAGGGACTGAAAGGAGAATGCGGCACGCCAGAATGAAGCCACGGAGCAGCTCTTAAAGGTTATGGAGCACCAAGCAGACACGCTCCAGGCAATACTAGCTCTTCAAACTGAGTAGTTCCGTGTCCGCCCTCCCCTGCAGCCGCTGTCGCAAAACTCTTTCCTATGTGCCCCCCCAGACACTGCCAACACACTCTTATCAACCTCCTGGCTCCACTCTATACCCGCAGCATTCCTCTCCTCCCCCGTCACAGTCCAGCACTGTGGACTCCCACTACCCACTGCACTCAACACCCATCCATCTGCAGTTTGGCTCTGCTGAAGTACAGCACCCGCTGCATTGTACTCCAAAGGACAAGGTTGGATATGATCCCTGCATATACACAAATCTTTAGCCGTCCTGGGACCCCTCCTCCTCCTGGGACCTTCCCTTCCCCCATCCCCCTCACTGATGACGTTTTTTTTGGTTTGCCTCTCTTCTCCAGTTGTTTTTTTAATAAAATAATTGTGTTGGTTTGAAAGCAATCTTTTTTCTATTAATTGAAAGCAAAAAGCACCCTGCAAAACAACATACAATTATGTTAAACCCACATATTGCATCGTCTGCACCAATCACCTCCTAGCATTACAAGCACTGCACTCCTGAGCATAGCAACAAATATTAGTGGCTTTCAGCTTCAAATTGCTGCCTCAAGGTATCCCTTATCCTTATGGCCCCACGCTGGGTCCCTCTAATAGCCCTGGTCTCTGGCTGTTCAAACTCAGCCTCCAGGCGCTGAGCCTCTGCAGTCCAGCCCTGAGTGAAGCTTTCACCGTTCCCTTCACAAATATTATGGAACGTACAGCACGCGGCTATAAGTATAAGAATATTGTCATTGGTCAGGTCCAGCTTCCCATAGAGGCAGCGCCATCAGGCTTTTAAACGGCCAAAAGCACATTCAACAGTCATTCTGCACTTGCTCAGCCTGTTGTTGAACCGCTCCTTGCTGCTGTCAAGTTGCCCCGTGTATGGCTTCATAAGCCACGGCATTAAGGGGTAGACTGGGTCTCCCGGGATCACAATGGGCATTTCGACTTCCCCTACGGTGATCTTCTGATCCTGGAATAAAGTCCCTGCTTGCAGCTTCCTGAACAAGCCAGTGCTCTGAAAGATGCGTGTGTCATGCACCTTTCCGGACCAGTCTGCATTAATGTCTGTGAAACGCCCACGGTGATCCACAAGCGCCTGGAGAATCAATGAGAAATACCCCTTGTGATTAATGTACTCAGTGGCTAGGTGGTCTGGTGCCAGAATTGGAATATGCGTGCCATCTATCGCCCCTCCGTAGTTAGGGAAGTCCATTTGTGCAAAGCCATCTACAATGTCACGGACGTTGCCCAGAGTCATGGTCTTTCAGAGCAGAATGCGATTAATGGCCCTGCAGACTTCCATCAACACGAGTCCAACGGTCGACTTTCCCACTCCGAACTGGTTAGCAACCGATCAGTAGCAGGCTGGAGTAGCCAGCTTCCACAGTGCAATCTCCATGCACTTCTCCAACGGCAGGGCAGCTCTCATTTTCCAGTCCTTGCATTGCAGGACTGGGGTGAGCTCATCACACAGTCCCATGAATGTGGCTTTCCTCATCCGAAAGTTCTGCAGCCACCAGTCGTCATCCCAGACGTGCCTCACGATGTGATCCCACCACTCAGTGCTTGTTTCCTGAGACCACAAGCAATCTCGTGTCATAGCTACTACATGTGGTGAGATCAATGTCACACTCCTCTTGCCTTTGTAGTTTAAGGAATAACTCCACTGCCACTTGTGACGTGTTGGTCAGAGCAAGCAGCATACTGGTCAACAGTTCGGGATCCATTCCTGCAGCCTGAAGAGGCAGGGCGCGCAGTACACAAACCGTTGAAAGATGGCGCCATATGTGGACGGAAGCACAGGGATTGCTGGGATGCGAGGCAATGCATCACGGAGCATTGGGACAGGATACAGGATGCCCTGCGACCCCCTCTGCCTTCCCACAACTCTTAGCAGCAGAAGAGAAAGAGATGCTCTGTGGGATAGCTGCCCAGAGTGCACCGCTCCGAATACCGCTGCAAGTGCCGCAAGTGTGAACATGCTATTGCGCAGGCAGCTGACAGTGTGAACACACAACAGCGGTTTCCCTTCAACGCTCTCTGAGCAGCGCTGAAACTCCTAGCGCTGTAACTCTGCCAGTGTAGACATGCCCTAAGTGTAAGACAACAAGCAGATGGATACAGCAGACAAAGGGGAGAGTGCGACCCAGGGATCTCTTGATGCCAAGTGGCAGTGGGCACAGGGGATGCACTGGATTCTACAGGGATCCCTAGGTCAGACATATACACAATAATTCACTAAGAGGTCTCTCTCTCTCCCCAAGAGCCCACTGGTCATCATAATCATTGCAAAATGTGTGTATGGATAATGTTTAAGGAGTTAGATAACCGTACTGAAAATTGTTCTTAAAATCTGGGAGGTGAGGCAGGTCATGAGAAGGTGACAAACCTCAGACATGTTTGTTACAGGCAGGAAGTGACAGATGCTTATCTCTGTTTCTGGTCAGGTGTGTATTGGGGGCCTCCTGATGAATGCCTGTTCACCTACTGAACCAAATGCCAATCAAGAGATTGTGAAATCTTCATGAAAGGAAACTTTGGCCTTGGCTACACTTGGGACTTCACAGCGCTGCCGCGGCAGCGCTGTGAAGCGCGAGTGTAGTCGCGCAGCCAGCGCTGCGAGAGAGCTCTCACAGCGCTGTATGTACTCCACCTCTCCGAGGGGAATAGCTTGCAGCACTGCGAGCGAGCGTGCAGTGCTGCAGGCTCTGATTACACTGGCGCTTTACAGTGCTGTACTCGCTGCACTCAGGGGGGTGTTTTTTCACACCCCTGAGCGCAGCAAGTTGCAGCGCTGTACACCGCCAGTGTAGCCAAGGCCTTATTGGAAGAGAATGGATTGTGGGGGTATAGCTGAGGGTCAGAGAGACACCTTGGATCTTTCACATGGGAGGCAAGCTGACAGCATGACATCCTATGAACAGAAGATCACAGCCAGCACTAGCTGTAAAATGCAGGAAGAGCTTTGCTCTGTAAGGCATGACAGTAACTAGCTAAGTACATCTAGGTTCAAGAATGCGTTATGATTTTATATATAACCAGAATATTCTAATAATTCTACTTGCTGTCACTTGAATCTCTAGCCTTTGTTAAATAAAACCTGTACCTGTTTTCACTATAATCATATCTAAGTGCTAGGTGTGAAGCAGCATGGTGATCTGAGGTGGGACTGGTAAGCTGGGGTACACGGCTTCTTTGGGAGCAGTGCATCGGTGAATCCTGCGAGGGGCCAGTGGATCAGAGGCTGGACATTCCAGGGAGATGCTCGGGGGTTGGTGTGTGCCCACCGCTAACCTGGAGAGAGAGAGAGCAGGGCCTGTGTAGGCCTAGAGGGCATTACTTGTGTTGCCATGGCAGGTGGAGTTGGGGAGCTGGCCTATGGCCTCCTCACGCTAATGGTAGGTGGTAGCCAGGTATCTCAAAGCCCTGGATACTCCTGGGGAAGCATGATAGGGAGCACAAGGAAACAGTGAGACAATACTGGTCAGCATTTGATACAAAGGTCTCAGCACACTGGCTGCCTAACCCGTTGGGTTTCTCGGAGGCCATGGCAGAGTGGAGTTTGATGGAGGGGTTTGGAGGACGGTAAGTGGGATGCTCCTTCCAAGCGGAAGGGTCACAGAGGAGCCTGTTGAAAATGTTTGAAATGGGCAATGGAGATGGGCCCCACTCCTGGCACAAAGGCTGGGAATTGGTCTCTCAGTTCTGTGTAAGATGGGGGTGTTGCGATGTGGACCCTGGATTTGCATCTCCAGACTGACGCTGAGAAGGCCACTGCAGAGCACACACTGGCCGATGCAGGCAGGGTTTGGGCTGAACAACTTCGTGAAAATTAGAAAAAAAGTTTGATAAAAAACAATTAACGGCTAGGGTGACCAGATGTCCCGATTTTATAGGGACAGTCCCGATTTTTGGGTCTTTTTCTTATATAGGCTCCTATTACCCCCCAACCCCTGTCCCGATTTTTCTCACTTGCTGTCTGGTCACCCTATTAACGGCAGAGTAACAAATCGGCAACCCCACAAACCCAAGTACGCAGCCATGGAGGAGATGGGAATCCGAATGGGGGCCCAGTGCTTCCAGCCCTTTGTGTACAGAGAGGAGGAGGAGGTGGGGTAATGGACTGCCTCATCTGCTGAAGGAAGAGGCAAGTACAGGGACCCTGATTGGTTGCCCTTCCACAGGAGGTGGGGTAATGGACCGCTCAGGTGGAGAGTCCCCTTGAGGCACGCACAGATTTCCCCTGGGGACCCATAAACAGGTTAGAGAACTTGTAATCTACGGGAAAGACCCATGGAGTTGGCAGATCAGTGTGCCAGCTGCCAAGGCACGACCTGTGCCCTGGGGCACCAAGCTGCTCCCACACTGTGTGACCCGGCAGGGCGGATGGCACCTCACTGCAGAGCATGGAAGCGGAGCTGCAAAAGGGAGGCTTTTTCATGAGGTGTTTTTAGCAGGCAGAAGCGTTGGCTGACTGGGGGCTGGCAAAGGAGGAACAGCCTGCATCCTACTGTAGCTCCCCAGCTCGTGACTGTGCTCCAGGCTCAATAGCCCTTTTGTTTGCAAAGAAACCACTCCACATGTAAACACAGCGAAGTGGAGCTGCTGAACTGAGCCAGGTTTAGCCACACAGCAGGAGCCCACAGCTCAGGGAGCTGAGCTTTCAAGCCAGTAGATGGTGTCAGATCCTGGGCCAACTGGAACCAAAGCTCTCAATGCAAGAAAGGCCTTGAGGCATGGACCCCTAGGGTTTTCTACAGCACCCAACACCATCCTAGTGAGCGCACCACCACCACCAGCACCAAACACCCACAGGCTCAGCTTAGAAACTGGAAGCGCCAGAGGATTAGTGAAGAACAATTTTGCTAATAAGAGATAAGAAGAAACTACATGGTTCAAGCTGAGCCCAGTAGCCCTGGGGCCAGTGGTAGCCAATACAGCGATCCTGGGGAAGCAATTTCCCTGACAAGGTCAGGCTGCTGGAGCAACAGGGGGCACCAATGTTCCACGGCAAGAACTACTGTGAGACCCCAGCTGCCAACCACCTCCCCCACCCCACCCCGGAACCACAGTGTGGGGGACCTGCACCGGCCATGTGCAAGAGCCTAGGCCCAAGAGCAGGGATCTGTTGCAATTAGGATCTCTAAAGAATATGTCCCTTTCCTTACAAGCAGCATTTCAGCTGCCATTATTAAAGGGCTGCGCCTCCTGGTATTTTGACATTACCAGGAATACCTCAAACCAAAGAACCACAGGTGAGTTAATTCCTAATATCAGAGTCTTGCATTTGCCAAAAGATTTCTGAGTACCACTGTCAAACCCTTTCCAGGAACACAGGCCAATCAGGATGGAGAATGTGCTGCCCTCCCAGGTGTTCCATATGTCCAAGGTTGTTAAATCTCAGTTCAGCTCCAAGTCTGATATAAAATATAAACACGTCCCTTTCCCCCAAGCACCACCAACAGAAATCGACATCACCGATCAGTAACAGTTCTGTGCATATGCTACATCCACAAACCCAGGTTCATCTTCCCTCTCAATCCTTGCTGCTTTGGTGTCTCTGTATCCTCGAGAGAGCCTGGGCCCTCTTCATTGATGTTGGGGCTCATTCTCTATTGCCCTTCCCACAGTCTCTGTACCTTAGGATGCAGGCAGTGAAGCTTGTCTAGGCATAACTGCCCAGCATAAGCCTCCAAGAATGTGGCTTTGAGGAGGCAATATATTCAGAGAACTCCCCCAGCTGCTGGTTAGTAATCTAGTTTGATCCTTTCATGGCACTGAAAGCCTTACTGATGCTTGGAGCTAGCTTTTCAGAGGGTATTTTAAGACCTCAGTTTAAAACTGCACATGCAGGCAATAATTAGGAAAGCAAGAAACATTACAGGATTAGACCATAATTCCCTACATATTATGGTCTAATTCTGTAATTTTTCTCTTTTTTCTTTTGCTTTTCATAATTGTAAACAAGCCACAAGGCAGCAAGACAAGCCCAGATGTACCAGAGATTGGAAAATGCAAAGTTATTACAGGCTCATTAGCAGTTTCCTGGCTAGAGTGATTATCAAGGTCTTCTGATTGAAGCTCAGCAGTTTAAAGACTGAATTCTGCCCTCAGTGACACCTGAGCAATGTTAGACTGAGGGTATCTGAGGACAGAAGGCACACCTGGCCTCAGACCGAATTCCCATCTTTTAGGGAAAGGCACCACCCACTGCCAAGCAGGGGAATCTAAAGATTTCCTTTGAGGGGATCAGGAGGCAGCTTCCAAACCAGACTATTACATGCATTTCACTTCAGCACTGGAGAGATGAGGGTTGGTTGGGTTTGACATATTTACCAAATTGTCTTGTTTTTCCTTCACTTGTCAGTTTTGACGGGGTTGTTTTTTGGGTGGGTGAGTCATTTGTTGCATAAATATGCCAGACAAGGATTAACCCCCCCACCCCCCGAAAGCAGATGTCCTTAGAAACTGGGTCCAGCCTTCCCACCAGGAAGTCTCAGAGTGTTGCTACCCTAGAACTTGCACCAGGTCTGCCTAAGGTAGGGTTACCATTCATCCGGATTCTCCCGGACATGTCCGGCTTTTCTGAGTTAAAAATAGCGTCCTGGGGGAATTTGTAAATGTCCGGATTTCCCCCCCATGCAGAGCGCGCGCGGCTGACAGGGCAGCCGGCCGGATCGTGCCACTCGCACGGGGCTCTGGCAGCCAGAGCCCCTCCTCTGCTTCCCCCTCCTCTCCCCTGCTGCTTGAGATCACTCCCCTCCTCCCACTCCCTCTCCCTGCATTCGCAGATCGCGGACGTTCGCAACGGGCCTCCGGCAGTCTAGAGCTCCTCCCCCTGCTCCCCCCCCCCCGCTGCCCAGCGCGCCACTCTGCGGGGGCGGGAACCGGGCTGTGTGCTCTGCTGGGGAGCACGGCAGCGTGTCGGGCTCCACGTGGAGCCCGACATGCTGTTCTGAGCAGCACGGTAAGGGGACCAGGGGGTTGGAGAAGGGGCAGGTTGGGTTCTGGAGGGAGCAGTCAAGAGACAGGGGGAGGGTTGGATGGGTCAGGAGTTCTGGGGGGGGGGGTGCTGTCTAGGGGTGGGGGTGTGGATAAGGTTTTGGGCAGTCAGGGTACAGGTAGGGGGTAGGGTCTCAGGAGGGGGCAGTCACGGGACAAGGAACAGGGAGGCTTAGGTAGGGGGTGGGGTTCTGGAGGGCAGTTACGAGCAGGGGTCCCAGGAGGGGTAGTCGGGGGACAAGGAGGGGGGGGTTGGGAGTTCTGGGGGGGGCTGTCAAGGGACAAGGGTGGGGAGAGGGATCGGAGCAGGCAGGGGACATGGAGCAGAGGGGTTTAGATGGGTCGGGAGTTCTGGGGGGGGGGCTGTCAGGGGGTGGGGAGTGGTTGGATGGGGTGTGGGAGTCCCGGGGGTCTGTCTGGGGGTGTGGATAAGGATGGGGGCAGTCAGGGGACAGGTAGAGTCCTAGGGTGCCAGTTAGGATGAGCGGAGGGTCTCAGGAGGGGGCAATCAGGGGACAAGGAGCAGGGAGGCTTAGGTAGGGGGTGGAGTCCTGGGGGGCAGTTAGGGGCAGGGGTCCCAGGAGGGGACAGTCAGGGGACAAGGAGCGGGGGGAGGGTTGGGGGTTCTGAGGGGGGCGGGAAGTGGGAGGGAGTGGGAGGGGCAGGGGCGGGGCTAGGGCAGGGCTCCTCCCATCCTCTTTTTTGATTGTTGAAATATGGTAACCCTAGCCTAAGGTGCAGCTATAGGAGAGTCACCGGTGTGGCCTTTGCTACCGCTGGCTCCAGGCAGCAGGAATTACCGCTTGGAGTGTTTGTTCATCAAAATGCAAGGCAGGAACTGCCAGCCCCAGGCTCCATCTAGTTCAGCCCCTGACAGTAGCCAGGAGCAGACGCTTCAGCAGAAGGTGCAGAGAACCACCGGGAGGAGAATTATGGACTCACTCAGCACAGGGGAAGTTCCTAGCTGTGTCAGAGGCTGGTTTATGTTCCGAAGCAGGAGGGTTTGTATCCTTTGTACAGTGCATTTCAAGAGAGGCCTGGACGCTGAGATGAGCTGCAAGAACCTCCCCAGTGGGATGTTGTTTAATCACACTCAGCTCTTGGCCTCAGTGAGATCTTGTGGCAGTGAGTTGTACAGGTTAACTGAGCAGTCTGTAAAACAGTGTGTCCTCAGGTAGGTTTAATTTGCTGCCTTTGTTTCCCTGAATGCCCTTCAGCCTTGTATTGCAAGAGATATATAGAAGTGCCACTTACCTTCCTTGAGAGCCTGAGTTTCTCTCCTTCCCCTGCACTCATCACTTCCAGCCATACACTCTGCCCTTTCCCAGTATGCACTGCTGCAGAGGCCCACAATTTCCCTTGTGATTCCCAGCATTCCCCCAGCAATGATGAAAGCAGGGAGCTTCACTCCCAAGTTCCCATCACAGGCCCTGAACAAAGGCAGCCGGTTGGGTTGGCTTCCAGTTGCCATCCCATGACCTCGTTCTCCACATGCTAATCTGGGAGGGGCTAGTACTAGCTCCGAAGATTTCCCACACCAGTTTTAAAGGGCCAGTACACCCCATTGCAATGCCTGACTCCAATCTGAGCTCCTACCCTGGGAGGCAAGGCAAGTCCCTCCTGCAAAATCCTATTGTCCTATCTGCACAGGATACAAGGCCTTGGCTAATGTACCTGGAGACCTATAAAGAACTGGATGAGTGCTAGGCATTAAATCACCACAGAATCCTGCCCCAGGCAAAGCCATTGTAAGAGAGTTAGAAAATAATTCTACCCCACTGCCTGGTCCACACTTACCAGACAAACTGTGCCAGTTCACTTCTGGTGCCACTCCACTGAGGTGACAGAGGGACACCTGGCCCAGTGCCTCCACCCAGGTCAGCAGGAACTGGTTTTAAAGCAGTCTCCTAACAGGGGTAAAGCTTGTGGACAGGAAGGGACTGGGAGAAAAGGCCCCCAAATCATGGCTGCTCTCCCCCGCTCTCCCCCCCCACACACACACACACAGAGCCTTATGAGTTAAACCCAACCTACTGAGTGATTTGCTAATTGGTGCATGAAGTGTGACCAGGGGCCCCAGTGCCAGGTTTCCACTCGCAGAAAATAGATTTGGCTCAGATGGGCTGAGAATAACCATAAAGAACACAGTGCCACTCGGCTCTTATCAACCCAAGATTGCAAAGCCCTTTACAAAGGAGGCCAACACCAATACCACCATTTTATCGATGGGGAACCTAAGGTACACGGCAGGGAAATGACTTGCCCCAGGTCACCCAGCAGGCCAGTGACAGAGCTGGGACTAGATCCCAGGAAATGGCCCAGCTACATGTGTAGCAGGGACGTGTTGGGAGGCCTCAGCCTATCCCCTGCACAGCTCCCATCTCACCTGCACCTCCATTTCTCTGGGCTCCTCCAGACGCTGCAGCAGGTTCTGCTTCTCTGTGGCCAGCAACTCAATGAGCTGCTCTCTGGCACTTAGCTCCTGGATCAGCTCTTCAATGCGTCTGCCAAGGAGAAAATGGCTTAGTTACCTTGGGAAGAAGAGGAGGATCTCCGCTAAAGGGCTCTGTGCTCAGCGCAGGACCCAAGGCAGCTTCACATCACCTTTGCAGAACTGATTCTGGGGCCAGCCAAGGCGTGGGTCAGTCCCCAGAGTAAATTAGAGCACGCTCATGGTTTACGACTGACAGCTCCTAGCCCAAGGGGCTGTTCGTGGAACAGTCCGGAGGGTAGCGACCTGCTGGCCACACACCTTCCCCCACCCATGCCCCTGTGCTGGAGGTGCTCTGAGGAGCCGGGGAGTGCACAATCACTATGTTGTCTGTACAGTACCCAGGGAGTCCCCTTATGTGGCTTAACCCATCCCAGCCAGCCAGTACCACCTGCTCTGCGACCACCTGGCTCAGCCAGACACTGCCCCTTAGCAGGATCCCCCCAAGGGCTCACTGAGCCCTGACTCTGCTGGATGCCAACCCCCACCCCATCCTGCAACCCTGCTCACCCAGGCAGTGACTGGTCCTGCTGTCATGCGGCCCAGTGTGGCGCAGCAAGCGCCACTCTGGGGTCTCCGAGACAAGGATCCCTCTTCTGAACTCCCCAGCTGGGCTACCTGCTCTGTGGGCAAGGGGCCACCAGCCAGGAAGCAGCAGAGGCAAGTCACTGGAGTGACCACGGCTACCTACTTGTCCTTCTGGGCCAGTGCAGCACAGTGATCATCATGCAGAACCTGGGCTCCTCTCTTCTCCTCCTCCTTGGTGAGCTCCTTCAGCTTTTTGGTTAGCTCCAAGCAGCGTCCCTTCTCAGCCTCCGCCAGGGCTGCTGACCTCTCCGCCTCGCTCTTTGCTAATCTGGCCTCCTGGGGATAGAATGTGACATGAGCCAGGCTACTCACGCCACCCAGGCAGAGAGCCACAACCCCACTGGCTTGTGAGGGGAAGGAGAAGCAGCAATACCAGTCGGCGGCTGCTGCATCCAGTGAGACCAGACGTGCTCCCTCCTGTAGGCTTCAGGGTTTGGGCGGAGGATGAAGGGCTGGGCCTATTGACCTGAGCTGCTGCAAGTGATGACTGAATTGGGGCCACGCTACAGTCGCTAGCAAGTAATGCATCAGTGCTAACATTCGTGGGACCTGCAGCTGACATTCGAGTTCAAGTCCCACCAGGAGCTGCACTACAACCCGTCCTCTTCAAACTCGCTTCAGCCTGTCTCTGCGAGGAAGGGGCTCCCTGCTGAATTGGGACTAAAACCCAACAGCTGCGTGCCCTGGAAAGCTCACTTGGAGCAGGCTTACTGGGCATCTGCTAGGGCTCTGGGACTCTGCAACTCGCTCCCCACCTCCCCTCTGAAACAGCCTGAATTAGATGACATGCTGCAAATGACACCTCTTAGAGAGGACGCGAGCTCAGGGCTGGGGTACGTATGCTTCCCACAACGATGGAGGGTTTTCTGGAGGTGGCTGTAATGCTGCTGGGATACAACTGTGTTGCTAATGATGTGTTAGGGTGCCCAGAGCTGGGGCTGGGCAGCTTTTTACTGTTATTTCATTCTAAAGAAATAATGACGCCCCGCTTACAATGTACCATCCCTATGGGGCCACATGGGGACAAGCAGGGGATACTGAATGCAGGCTGCTGGTGAGACAAGTGCAAATTCCTCCCTGCAAAACACCGTCAAGTCCTCCCAGGACACTCGCTGCCTTAAATCCAAGAAAGGAGAAATATCACAAGAATACAAAAAATGTTTAAAATCCCTCCCCTGTGATTTCAGGTGCCTCTATCCTTTTCACTGCAGCCATGATCCCCTGCCTTCATTTACAAAGCCTCTTCTCTCCAGTTCTTTATTGTAAAACCCAAGGAAATTAAGTGAAAAATAAAAAACCTGATGTGACTGCGATGGGAAGGTTAAATGCAAACAACGCTATAACAGCAACAAGGAAGGTTCTCCTAGGGCCAGCTGCGCTCCCACAGTATGGATTACATCCTGGCCAAGATGTTCAAATATAGGGTGGCTCCTAAATCTAGATGTAGGCTCCTAAAGAGGTGGCCTAATTTGCAGAAGTGCCGAGCGCTCAGCAGCTCCCACGGACTTCAGCTGCATCTGTGTAATTATTGTATGAAGGAGGAAGCTGCGTATCTTCACTAGAACTGATGGGGTCATCACAAGTCTGTGTCCATGACCCAGGGGAGTCTCCCAGAGATGCCAATCTCTGCACCTGTCGAAGGAGACGAGAGCAAGGACAACACCAAGCTGGGAGGGGGAGGCTACGCTGACGGGTTCTCTCATACCAGGATGGCAGAGCTGCCCTTCCAATGGAAAGAACAGGAGGTGGGGGTCAAGGGCCATGGAGTCCTGCGACTGGTTCCTAATACCCTGCAGGTAGCCACCCTGCAGGCCTGGCTCCCTCACCCATGTGCTGTGGGTAAAGAGAGAACAAGCTGGAGGGCTCAGAGCTCTGTCTGCTGTAGATACAGAGGGAATAACCAGCGGTTCCCTAGCCCATTGGGGTAGAGGAGAGCAGCTGGGGCCTCAGATTTGTTCCCAGTTTCCCGCAGGCTAAGGGGAGTCCCGAGGGACCGCGAGCTCCATTCCCCATAAGCAAAGAAAAGTCACAGGGGCCAAGAGTCCTGCTCCTTGTGTCCCATGGGGGCCTTGCCGTGGGGCCCAAAGCTCATCCCACATGGCAGGCCCAGAAGAGCTGAGTCCCCTGGGATTTGGGGAAGAAACTGGGACTCCAGAATGGGCAGAGGGGGGTGGCAAAGAGAGAGAGCCGGGCCCCACTTGGTCTCAGGTAGCTCTGTGCTCCTCTTCCCTGGCTAACGCCACACGGCTGGGGCGCATGCCCCACCCCACTCACCTCCTGCAGGAGCTGGATCTTGTTCTCCAGGAGCTCTGACACGTGCTCCGTCTCTTGCTGCCGCTCCTCGTACCGGCGCCGGAGCTCTGCTTCATTGCGACTGGTCAGGTTCTCCGCAGCTGCCCTGCAAGACATGGCACCTGCATGTCAGAGCAAGGGGCAGCCCTGTACCGCCTGGCGGGGGCTGGGCTGCAAGTCAAGCTGTCCCCCCACAGCCGCCTTGGCTCGCTCTACTCTGTCAGTGTCACAAACGGGGCCCAGACCTGGTTCCACCCCCAGCACGGCTCTGGGAGGCCCCACCTGGCGCTAGCAGCACAGGGAGAGCTAGCGCAGACCAGCATGTACAGCCACACACTCAGCTGCGCTGAGTTGGGTGAGCATGGGAGGAATAGCAGCGACTGCTCTACTCCATTGCTGCACCAGGGCCACAGCAACAGCTGCAGACTGCAGAGAGCTGAGCGTGGCCTGCTGGTCCCCAGCACCCGGAGAGGGACTGCGGGGGAGGATGGGGCACTAAGCCAGCTCCCAAAGGATTTGGGCCTGATTCCCCACTGCACCTGTTTGATGGCACAGAATCAGGCCCCGTATGCTCACCTCTCCCCAGGTGGGGATCCAGGGTCCAGATCTGAGCCTGGTCTCCAGCTTCAGGCAGTCAGGGCTGGGGCATGCTACACAGACATCAGGCGATGTACCAACCCCTCTGACCTGTTCCACTCTGGCCCCCCCAGTGCAGGCAGTTGGAACAAGGAAGGTGTGAGGAAGCGGGAACACTGAGGCCCCAAGCAGAGCGGATGGGTCTCCTGAGCATCACACCAGCTAGCCCCTGGCCGGGGAGGGGCGAAGAAGAAGAGGAGCAGGGGAAGGACCCTAGCATTCTGGAAAGGCACCTGTGAACCAGAGGGGACACACTTTCCCCGGCTGTGCTGCTGCCGATCACAGCAGGGAGCCTCCCCTCACTGTGCAATGATCCTGGCGTCCCAGGTACTGCATGCTGCCAGGCTGTCGCTCCATCCCTCTTCCCTGCCATTCCAGCGAGGTTCCCCCACAGCCCCCACTGCTGCAGCATCCTTCTGCCAGGAGCAGCAGTACGGCCTGTGCTCTCCCCTCCCAAGTGCATGGCCAGCTGCAAGCTTACAAGGAAATCCAGTGTAACAGGGGCTGTCTTTCCATTCTGTGATTGCCCAGCACATAGCACCATGGGGCCGTGGTCCCTGACTACAGCTCTGGGATGCTACTAGGTTTCCATTCAGTTGCCTGCCAGGCTGGGATAGAATGGGCGCAAACACTTGATCTATCTGATTGCCTCCCTTTTCCCATACTCTGCCTAGATCACTTGTCTTTCTGGACTGTTCAGAGCTGTGTCTTCATATGTGCAGCACCTAGCATGACAGGGCCTCGCATCCAGATTGGTGTCTCTGGACTCAACTGTAATGTGAATATTCAATGGGAACAAAACGTTTCCTTCTCTTTACCTGCCTAGATCTGAATTCAGAATTTCTTGTTGTTCCCTGTCATGTCCGTCATCAGACTGAGCCACCCCTCCCCATCCTGCTCATAGCAACTGGGACATCAGCCGTTCTCCCAGGGGACACAGCACTCAGAACATGGCAGGTCACAAAGGGAAAGGGCATATTTTAAACTGGGAAGGTGACTGTCGTGTGAGCAGCTCCTCATCCGTGGGTTCTATTCCTGCTTTGGGGACTTCTGTGACACTGACTTTTATTTTTAAATACAAAAGCTTTGCAAAGTAGCAGGGGTGGGGGAGAGATTCACGTGCTGAAAAGCCCATGGGATTCCATCCTGTTTGCAAACAGACTGTGTTCCTGTCCTATGCGCAGAGTCAGTGATGTGCCCCCAGCCAGCACAGGAATCTCCCTGCCCTCTGGGAAACAGGTGGTGCCCAATTATTTTTAGTTTACAAACAGCTGTGCTTGCTCATGCTGCGTCTAGAATGTTAAACAGTATCAGCCTCTAAGCCCGCATCTCCCTGCCTCCATTGAGACGTACAGCACATGGTCAAACCCTCTCCAGTGCTGACAACTCTTGGGATTTTGGAATGAGAATGGGGAAGGGATCTTCAAGCCCTAGCTCCTGGAGTCAGGTGATTACATGAGACCCTCAGCTTTCATGCAGAAAACTAAGTAAGTTGTGTGTCCTCCTGGTTGCAGAGAAAAACACAAAAATGTGGCCTGACTCAACCCTGAAGGCTCAGAAACTAGAAGACAAAGAAACCCAACCCAATATTTGTTATTGTGAAAATATCATGATTTCTGAGCCAACTGCGTGATTTTTCAGCGCTTGGAGCTGGCACTACTGCCTCACTCTGCCTGTTCTCCTAGTCCTTCCTGGCTGGGGATGGGCTGAGAAAGGGGCCTGCAGGGAGCCTGGGAAACACGCTCTTCCAGGGACAAAGGCCCCGCTTACACAAGGCAGGGAGATTAGCAGGATGTCTGATGCACTGAAAAGCAAATCTCTGTTAAACAAACCGCTTGGAACACAAGCCCACGGAGCTGCTCTTACAGGATCTAAGCCTGGACGCTATTCCTGGGTGCCTAAGGGTCCTTTGCCTGCATTATTCAAAGAGCAGTCATGGGGGGAAAACTAGACCTGAATGTAAAAGACTTCTCTGTGTGATGCTGTGCAAACAGCACCTCTAAAAGGGGCACGAGAGCAGCTCTCCTGCAGCCGAGCACCCCCGGGACAGCTTCCCAGCTCAACAGGCCCCTCGCTGGGATGTGTCATCCCTACCCCCACACGACCTCGTTTGTATTTTTAATTCCACATGGATGCCTGCGCTCTTCAGACTGCGCTACTGACATCAGCGAATCTCCCTGTCAGTACAGCAGAGCAGAGGCTCCTGGAAAGCAAGGCCTCCATCTCAGAGAACAAGATCCAAACTCTCGCCCAGGAAACTGGCTGGGGTGTGAGCAGGGCTCGAGAAGCACCAGCCAGGTCTCCCTGGACAGCCCTTCCAGGCAGCAAGAGCACGCTGCTCTCACAGCACCACCGTACCCTGCCTGACCCTAGGCAGATTGAGCAGGGCTCTCAAACAGCAGCCCATCTCCCACTGCAGGAGCCAGAGACATTCCCCCTTCGCTCCTAGCAGCTGAGGAAAAGCCCCCAACCCTCCCAGCAATGGGTGGGAAAAGCAAGGAGTGTGCACCCTGGGCTTCCCACCAGGCAGCTGCCCTTGGACCTCTTGGCTACCTGTCTTGTCTAGTGGGTGTAGTCCTTTGGCTAGCAGGCATCTGGTCAAACCAGTAAAGGTTACTGAGATCTGGCCCACAAGTGGTGAACAAGGGGTTAAGACGAAAAGCAATGGCTCAAGTGAGGGGGAGGGGTCTATGAAGGTGCCCCAGCCCCAGGGATCAGTCCTGCGCAATTTGACACTGGAGACCCAGATGGCACAGAATGGAGTCGTCCCAGGGCAGGGATAATGCAGAGGGGCTAGAAACATGAGCTGACAATCAAAGCACAGATTTGGCTGGCACAAGGCAGCTAATGCACGTAGGGGAAATTATCGGAACCAGAGAGAGATACTCGAAGGGAAGAGACCGGGATTGAGCACAGAGAGCAGGGGAGAGGGCCACAAGGGTGACTGAGGTTGCAATGCAATATGGCTCCAAAAAGCCAATGCTGGAGACAGCCAGTCCGTGAGGACTCTGGCACCACCACACCCAGAAGAGCACACCACCTCTGGGCCCCTCAGCACCTGACAGAGAGGGACACATTGGGGGAATTTGAGGGGATCAGGGAGCTGGAGGGACTGGCTGAGCAACCACTCAGGGGACGTCTACACAGTGGCTAGGAGGTGGGATTCCTGGCTCGGGCTAGCCGCCCCAGGATGTCTCTCAGGTCTCCGACGGGTTCTGAAGCAGGGCTGGGGGTGGGAGCGTCACACTTCCAGTCGCTGTGCAGACCTACTCTACGGGGGGTCAATCTCCAGCAGCGAGGGGCTCCTAAGGCTGGGTACAAGGGGTGTTACCTGATGATGATCTGAGTGTTAGAGCCCCATTACCAGCTGGACCGGAGAGGGCACAGTGGGGAACCTCTCTGAACCGGTAGCTGGCTGGCCTAGCTGGCTTGCTCACTGTAACGGCTGAGATCTGCTACTCAGCACCTTCTGCCATCCAGTCAGAGTATTTCCATTTCAGAACAAAGTAATCGCTGCTAATCAGACACTGAAAAATCTCCTTGATGTTCCTGCCTGGACGGTGTTTCTACAGCCCCCATTTCCCCCCTCCCCCACTTCTCTGCTTTGCCCACTGTGCACACTTAGCTCCATCCACCCTCTTTCACGTATCTGCTGCACCAGTCTCACACGTACCACTCCAGCTGCCAATCTGAGTTGCCATTAACTCTCCCCTTGAGTGCCACAGGCCTGGCTCTCGCTGCGTAGAGCTTTACGCCCAGGACAATGGAAAGGGCTTTTGACAGCTGGGAGGCAGAGCCAGGTCAGCAGGGCATCGGGGCTGTCCCCCAGGATCCCTTTCCCTTCCCCTGTGCCCTGCTCCCCCAGCGGTGGTGGGCTGGTGGCCCAGTGCAGAGCCCAGGGGAGTGCTCTGCTGAGAGTTTGCTGAGCAGGTGGCTCAGTGCGATCCGCAGGGAGCATGAGGCTCTGTCCCCGCAGGTGGGGGCCATGCTGGGGGGTGCTGTTGCTTCATGCAAAGAACGAGCATTCGGGCTGCACAACGGCTTTATTTATGTTTTCCTGTCGCACAGCTGGAACCACAGCAGCCAGAGCCCATAGTACAGTGTGGCCTGCCCTGCCCCGGCACTGCCGTACCTCCCAAGACGTAGGGTGACCACTGGGCCCTGCAGCCTTACACAGCTCCAGCGGCCGCTCTGGGCACAGGACTGGGAAGTGCTCTGGCTGCTGCAGAGAAGGAGGGCAGAGAGCGGGTTGGAGCTGGGTGTGACATTGCACTCCACATGATTTTATGAAAATATGCTAATAAGTGTGAATATAATATAACTGGAATATGCTTCATGCAAAAAGGTCTCTTGTAAGGTATCATTACAAAGCTTATAATCTACTGAGTGTGTTCATCCTATTTGTATTCTTGTATCTGAAACTAGAAATATGAAATATAACTCTGAGGTCCTATTGTAATTATGCAAAGTGTGGGCCATTAATGGTGGTTTGGAATCTTGATGGCTCCCATTAACCAGGACAATTGACTATAGATGGCTCTGTTTATTTGCAAGCCTTCCTGTGAGTCAGGCCAGGAAGAATGAAGGCTTGGGGGTCTCACAGGACATGTGACCATGTCACCTGGTACTGGAATCCATCTTAAACCTGGTGCTTTTCCATTTAGAAGGAGGAGTGGGGACCCAAAGAGACAAAAGATTCCCGCCTTGTGCCAAAGCTATAAAAGTGGGTAGAATAGAACAGAAGCTGACTGCAGTCATGAGAAATCACCTGAGCTGGAACAAGGACTGTACCAGGGGAAAGGATTGGGCCCAGACTAGAAAGGAGTCTGGTCTGTGAAATAAACTTATTGGAACATCTCTGAGGGTGAGATTTTATCTGTAATCAGTTTTTTAATGTATTAGGCTTAGACTTGCGTGTTTTTGTTTTATTTTGCTTGGTAACTTACTTTGTTCTGTCTATTACTTAGAACCACTTAAATCCTACTTTTTATATTTAATAAAATCACTTTTTGCTTATAAATTAACCCAGAGTAAGTAATTAATTCCTGGGGGAGCAAACAGCTGTGCCTATTTCTCTATAGAGGGCGGACAATTTATGAGTTTACCCTGTATAAGCTTTATACAGAGTAAAATGGATTTATTTGGGGTTTGGATCCCATTGGGAGCTGGGGGTCTGGGTGCTGGAGACAGGAGCACTTCTTAAGCTTTTTTCAGTTAAGTCTACAGCTTTTGGGGGATGTGGTTCAGACCTGGGTCTGTGTTTGCAGCAGGCTAGCGTGTCTGGCTCAACAAGGCAGGGTTCTGAAGTCCCAAGCTGACAGGGAAAACGGGCTCAGAGGTAGCCTCAGCACATCAGGTGTCAGTCCCAAGGGGGTCTCTGTGATTGAACCCATCACACTGGGTTTGCTCAGCTCCCCCTCTCAGCATCACACCCTGAGGATGGGCACCTTTGCAGGGCTACAAGGCCTCGCTGGCTGCCTATGGACAGTGTCACTTACCAAGCCTTATCTAGGGTCTGCTGCTTCTCCTGGAGCTCTCGCTTCAGACTCTCCACTTCCACCTTTAGCTCGATGTTCTGGGAGGAGGAACAGACAAGCAGTTACCCTCACACCCCAAGTGCCCCGTGACCCTGCCACTTAACCTCCAACCCTGCCCAGGGCCTAGGGACCCCCAGCTCCCATCCCTTCCTGCACATCTGCCGAGCCGTTCAATCGGTCCCCCTGTAAGCAGTTCCTGTCAGAGATGCTCCATCACCCTGGTCCTGGACAGCCAGGTCACCCGCAGAGAAAAGGGCCTGGGTTAAGCATCTCCTCTCAGCCCTTTGTCTCCCAGCTCACAGAAGCTGGTTGCCTGGAGGGGAGGTTCTCCCCTGCAAGTCTCCTGGCTGCCAGACACAGCCGCTGGGAGCCTGTAACAAATCTCCCACCTTTTTCCCTGGCTGGTCCCACAGAGGCGGCTTTGGGGTTTGTCCAAATCCAGCAAACCAGCAATCCCCAAACGCTGACTTTCCCAGCGCCCCAGCTGGCTCTTCAAGACCGAAACCCCTCTGCAAACATTTATACCAGGCTCCTTGCTACCTCTGCTGAGCAGCTAACCCCACCACCGCATGGACCTGATCCAATACAACTATGCCCACTGACTTCGAGAGGCCTGAATCAGGCCCCATCTAAGTAAAATAGGGCCTAGTGTCTTCCCATCCCCAGCAGCTGGGCTGTTGTCCCCAGCACACCTGTCTAAACACCAAGTGAGCAGTTTCTGCTGCGCCTAGCTACACTGACTGCACCTGGATCCCCTGCAAGGAGGGTGGACAGCTGCTGTCGCTCTCCTGCCCAGCCCTGGAAGGAGCTCTGGCCACACCCCCTCTCCTTGCGAGTGGATCAGATCTCTTCGGGGGTTGGACAGGAAACCTGTACAGCGGCTGTAGGCGACTCAGTAGGCAGCACTCTTCCCCTGAGTCAGAGCGTCCTGTAGCATGGCACTAGGGGGCTCCGTGCAGCCGGAGGGGCTGGCTTTAACGAGAGACAGCACACAAAACTCTTTCCATTTATGGTCACCAAAGCTCCTGGGGGGGGTTGGTTGTTTGGTGAACCCCGGCATCCTGGCTAGTCTCCATTAGGGACCATTATGTCCTGCTTCCCTAAATCCACCCAGCAATTCTCACTAGATCAGGGGTCCTCAGGACAAATTTTTTGGTGGCCTCAGAGGGCAGCCACCAACTCTTGCTGCTGGCAGCTCTCACACTTTTTCCTAAAATACTTAATTAGCTCTAGGAAAAACAATTAAATATGCACATGTACATGTCCAAATCATGGTCATTTATTTATTGCTAGCTAGTAAGTCGGCTCTGAAAAGTGATACTTGTATGTTTGTTAATATCACTTTTCACAGCAGACTTACTCAGCCCCAGCAAGCCTGGGGACAAATTAAGCCCTGGATGGGGAGTCGGGGTAGGCAGCAGGGGCAAAGGGTGATGGAATTGGGGGGGGGAGACAATGGGGGGCCAGAGCCTGAAGCCCCACAGCCAGAGTCTGAAGCTCTGTGGGTGGGGGATGGGGACGGAGCCCGAAGCCACACGGCCAAAGCCCGGGGCCCGCTGCCATGCAGCCGGAGCCTAAAGCTCTGTGGCCAGAGCCTGCTGCCCCGCCACCCCAGGGGTGAAGCCCAGAGCCTGAGCCCCACTGCCTCCAGCTTTGTGCCCACCTGTCTCCAGAGTGGGGGCAGGGCCCAACCCCTGCTTGCAGCCCCAGCAGCCAACACCAAGGCGATTCATCCAGGAACAACAGAGAAGGGGAATGGCCGCTGCTTTTCCCCCACCCCCAGTCACAGCCCAGGGGACTGTGGCCACAAGAAAAGCCCCTAGTGGCCGCATTTGAGAAATGCTGCACTAGACACCCCAGTGCCTCACTTTCTAAGATGGAGATTTCGTCTTGGACACCAGGGCCGGCTCTAGGTTTTTTGCCACCACAAGCAAAAAAAAAAAAAAAAAAAAAAACAACCTCCGGGAGTGCAACTGCCAAGCAAAAATTGTGCCGCCCCAAGCACATGCTCGGTTTGCTAGTGCCTAGAGCTGGCCCTGGACACCTCCCCTCCCCATGCCAGTCCCACACAGTCCCAGATGAGCTGGACAGGTTGGTTACAAGAGACAGACGTGCAGTACAGAAAAAGGCCCCTGCAGTGCACTGGGAGCAGCCTGTCCCATTGGGTGTCTGTGCTGTTCAGTTAATTTCCTCCCGCAGGGGCAGGTCCCTACATTTCCTGGGAGTGAAGCTCCCCTTGTTACCTGCAATTCCCGCTGCTCTGTTCTCTCCAGTCCCTGCGCAGTCTAGTTCTGCTCTCATAGTGTTCACTAACCCTCCTCGTCCCGCCCTGCTCCCTGCAGCTGCACCCTGGGCCCTGTGCTATTGAGCTGGTGTGGTGTATACAGCGAAATGCTTGACGTTCTCATGGATTCCAGGCATAGCTGGGGGAGAACATGGGGGTGCAGTGCACTAACTGGCATGGAGCTATGCTACTTGGTCTTGAAACGGGGAGGGAAGAGGGAGTCAGGAGAGGTTTTGATAAGTGTTTCGCGCAGATGAATGCATGCAACGCAACCACACCCCTCCCGTGACTGGGGGGAGTCCGGAGCAGGGGACCCAGACTGCGCTGTCAGCCTGACTTTCCACCCATTCGCACCACAACAAGTTTTTTCAAGGTGCTACGTGACCCAATTGTTTTTGAGCCGCTGGTCAGGGGGAGGGGAGCAGCACAGATGGGGGCAGCTGGACCTGGGTTTGGCCCACAGGTGGGTGGTGACAGGCCCCGCCCCTCACAGAGAGCATGAGTGAGTATTCATGGTGCCAGTAGAAAACACTCGGCCCATCCCCAAGTTCAGAGTAAGGCAGGTTTGGCTGTAGACTAGCATTTACAGAGGAGATGAGCTGGCTCTGCCCAGGGAGAGGACTGAGCCTAGCACGTGTTTTATATCGCAAAGGGGGATAAAGACAGGCCGTAATGACGCACCGCAAACAGGAATGGACAGCCAGGGCCGGGGGGGAGCTGTTGGGCAATGCAGACCCACTGCAGTGCCCTGCAGGGGTGAGTCCCCACTGAGCTGAATGCTCTGGGGCAGGTGGGCAGGAAAAGGGCTGAACACAAGCAGATGCCACAGCATGTTATTAAGCCACCAGTCTGCTGCCCAGCCAGGATGCCTACAGCTCTGGAAAAGATACATTTCTCACTCCACCTCCATGCACAGCACATGGCCATGGCAAGCCTCTGCGACGCACAGCTGTCTAGTTCTCCCTCAGCCACCATAAGCCAAGCTCTGCAGACCCCAGCATCCTTTTGATGGCTCTTCTCCAAGCCCCTTAGATTTTGCATGTACCTCTCTGGCATTAGAGTGGAACGTACCACTCAGAGTGCACTGCTGCCAGGGTGAGCTGGCCTTTTATGGAGGGGGAGCGGGAGGGAGGAGGGGTGTGGCTCTGGTTTTGCTCACCTCCCCAGGTGAAGGGGATGAGAGTACAGGGGTTACATGATGGGGGAGCATGTGGCTGAGACCAGGGCTGCCATGGGAGATAGAAGGACAGCCTGCAGGGGCAGGGGAGACAGCAGATTTAGGAGAGCTATCAAAGAGCAGGGGGAGCTGCTTCAAATGAGCCAGAGAGAGGCCCAGGCTGGCCAGGAAGGCAGAAGCCCTAAGAAAGGGAAACAGGATGGTTTGGGCTCTAGGGTGGACAGCCCAATGGTTTAGGATGCCATTGCAGGCACCACAGCAGAGGGAGGGGTCTCCTGATGTTGCCACCCTGTGAAGTAGGGCAGACACCTCTACCAATGAGGGGCAGGAGGGGCTGACAGGAGTCCAAAGCTCATCCCAGTAGAAGGGCCCCAGGCTGTCATGGAAGAGGGCAGACCCAGGAAGATGGGCTGTTCCTGAAGAGCATGTTTGTGCTAGGACTGGATTCCCTTTGTTCACTCCTAAGGGGTGTGCTCCGCCTTGGCTGGGACACCACAGTGCTGCTAGTTAGAGCTATGCACCTCCCCCTCAGATCTCCACCAGACACCACTGCTTCAAGGAGCGTCAATAGCTATATTAGGAGTCCAGTTTTGTACCAGGCAGCTCTCTGCCACAGTTAGCAGCATCTAGATAGGCCAATGCGGCGCAATAACCACCTTGGGCAACAGTGGGAACCTATTATGTGAGTTCATTCACTGTTCCCTTACGTGCTTCCCCCCGAATCTGTTTGTCACATCCACCAGGGAGCTCTCTGGGGTGGCCCCGTCTCTTCGTCCAATGCCAGCACATGAGGAGCCCGGCCCCTAGACACCACTGCCATTCTGCTAAGAAGAGACTGGCTGCCCTTGGTTCCTTTCAGCCGTCTGGTGTCTGACGAAGAAGTGAAACACTCACATCAGCAGAACATGCGGAAAGTCAGCTCTGGATCTGAGACGCTCTCAGCGGAACATAGTAACACGCAAAGCTGGCTCATGCGCCACTGAAGCCAAAGAGGATTGGGCCCCATGTGCCCCAAAACAGATCGGGGCAGATGTATTTCACCACATCCCACCATGCTCCAAAGCAGCTGGTGCTGGCCACTGTCAGGCTACGTCTTCACTACCCGCCTGAATCGGCGGGTAGAAATTGATCTCTCAGGGATTGAATTATCGCGTCTCGTCGGGACGCGACAATCGATCCCTGAATCGACACTTGTACTCCACCAGTGCAGGTAGGAGTAAGCGCTGTCGACGGGGGAGCCACGGAGGTCGATTTGCCGCCGTCCTCACAGTGGGGTAAATTGGCTCGGATACGTCGAATTCAGCTACGCTGAAATCGACCCCCCTCCCCCCTCCCGTAGTGAAGACGTAGCCTCAGAGACAGGGCAGCTGGGCCTCAGGTCTCAGCCAGTCTGGCACCTCCTTGTTATCCAGCTTGGGACAAATGCAGGGGCTGCCACTTAAACCAATGGCAGAACCACTCATGCTTGCCATGAGTTACTGGCTTATCTAGGATGCTCATCACCATGGTATCGAGCCACCTCAGGCTTAGTGAGCTAATCTTCCGGAGGCTAGGAAAGGATTATTATTCCCACTCAAAAGATGGGAGGCAGAGAGATGGGTGACTTGCCCACGGTCACAGCCCTGTAGCAAGGCTGGGAATAAATCCCAGACTCTGTCGTAGGGCAGGGCACTTTCTCAAGCTCACCCTCCCTAGGTGTCTTAGCCACACTACTGGCGAGAGGGGGTGAGTCACCAGGGGCCATTGAGTCAAACTTGCCCTGTCTGCAAGCCCAGTATAGTAGCTACATGTAGTTCTGTCTCCGGCTGAAGATTTGGACTAGCCTGTCCTAACTGAACACGTGATGGTCAGGGTCCAGCCGCCCAAGGGGAGAACAGAGGGTCCAAACCCCAAAAAATAAGCAATTGAGTCAACTGGCTGTATACAATGTTGTTGTGTATAAAAATGTCAAGGAAGGTCTCTTCTGAAAGCTTGTCATGTTCTGCACTTGATGGCCCTGGAGATGCGTAGACAGCCTGTGGTCATGAAATCATGTATCTGGGTAGAATTCAAACCACGTTCCTAACCTGTGCTGCAATGTTCAGCCCCACCTCTCCATGGGAGGTGGTCAGCTTGGCAGGGAGGGACTGCATCCCCAAACAGATGAGACTAGCTCCAAGCACCAATGTCAAGGCTAAATCCCCACTCTGGCACTTCGAGTGCAGAAGGTGGGGGCCCGCAAGTATTAAACTCCCAAGTTTACAGCTTTTCTCTGGTCTTGGATGAGTAGATGTTGCCACCACCCACTTGCAAAACCCCTTTGAGAACCCAGGAAGGCGCACTTGGGAATTCCTTCCTGTGGGGTACCCTCAAGCCCTTTCACACACACACCCCTCCCCCTGCCCCCCGGGGAACAGCTGAGAAAGAAAAAACAAAGGAAATCAGCTGTTGCCACCAGCTAATTAAACAACATGCACAAACCTCTTAGGACACAAAAATCCAATCCTGTTCTTAAAAAAAAGTAAATTTTATTTAAAAAGAAAATACATCTGGAAACTCAGGCTGATTCCTAGATTTAAAAAAAAAAGAGAGAAACTACAAGGATTAAGCACCAAGAATAACTTTCTTGGGGTCCAGTTTAAAGGTTACAAGCAAAACAAAAGCACGTGGGGTTAGCACAGAGGAGTCCACAAGCCAATAAGAAATAAAAAGAAATAAACCAAATCACGTTTTCCTAGACATTTCCTGATCTACTTAAATATTTGGGGTTTTAAATGAGTAGTTTCTATGTATGATACCAATGATTTTTCATACCTGGCCCCAAGCTTCTTACAGCATAGTTGCTGCCCTGTTCCCTCTCTCTGGGAGACAGACAAAAGGGGAGTCTTGTTTCGATTTTAAAAAGTTCTAGCCTTCCCATTGGCTCTTTTGGCCAGGTGCCCACACACTTCCTTTTCCCTATGCATAGCAGTGAGACTTTTAACCCTTTACAGGTAAAGCAAGTAGAGAACAGCTACCAGGGGTACGTCTTCACTTACATCCGGGTCCGGATGTAAGCAATCGGCTTTCTGAGTTCGATTTATCGCGTCTGGTTAAGACGCGATAAATCGATCCCGGATCGATCCCGGAAGTGCCCCGGATCGATCGCTGGTACTCCAGCTCGGCGAGCGGAGTACGCAGCATCGACGGGGGAGCCTTCCTGCCGCGTCTGGACCGCGGTAACTTCGGACTAAGGTACTTCGAATTCAGCTACGTTATTAACGTAGCTGAATTTGCGTACCTTAGTCCGAAGTGGGGGGGTTAGTGTAGACCAGGCCTAAGAGAGATTTTATAGCTAACTGGCTGGCTGGATGTCCATAAAAGGGAGCTACCCCCCACCTTCATTTATCACAACTAAGAATTGTACGACCCAAGAAAAGACAAGTAATGGCCCATTAAAGCTGATGGGAAAATGCTGACAAACCCTGACACTGAAAGTCTTGGAAAGCTAAGACAGGAGGGAATTGCCCCCACCATGAATCACCACACAGTGTGAGAAAGGCTGGGGGGTGGAGGGGGAAAGGGACATGCAAACCTTGTTAAAAGGAAAGGGGTGGAAGTGAAAGGTAACCAGCACTGAGGGCCAGGCTCGAAGGCAGGAGCTGTCTGTGAACAGTGGATTCCCTGCTTAGGACTCAGGGGCATGCTGGGAAGCTCAGCAAAGGTAACTTATATTAGAAAAGAGAGTTTTATCTACTGTGAAAGGGTAACACCTGAGGTTGCAGCTTCGGTTGTTTTCTGTGGAGCCTGTCTGTGTTCTTGTCCCCTGTCTATTTCAGCTCTGAATCCAGGGCTGTTCTATTAAATACCCCTAGTGTTTATTTTTACCCAAGCAGGTCTCTGCTGTGCAAACTGTGTGGTGTGTGCCAAAGTGAGCTGATAACTGGGGGCCAGTTTCACTCCTGCCAGGGTGACGATCCAGAGGAGAAAAGGCCGTGTGTCTGCTAGTTAAGAACTATGGGTGGATGGATTTGGGGGGACCGAGGACCAGAAGGGCTGTTGGGGGGGAACTAGGCTGCTGGAAAATCAGGTGGTGAGACCCTCCTGCCTGGCAGCCAGTTACTGGTATCAGGCTTTGAGCCAGAGCAGCACAGCATTAAGGCACCCAGGGTTACAGGGCAGGCAGGCACAGACCCCAACAGCTCTGGGTGCTCCCCAAACTGTCCCAGCATGAACGGGACTCATGCCAGCATTATCAAAGCTGGATGCCTAAATTTAGGCATCTAACTAAGTGGCTGACTTAACAGAGGAGGCCAGCCACCCCCACATTTAGTCAGGTCACTGATATAAGTGTCTAAATTTAGTCACCGCTGTTCAGACCAATGACTTAAGGGCCCACTCTGGGCTGTGAGGCCCCGGTTGTGTCCCAAGGCACCGAGACAGGAAATACAAAAGATCTCCGGGGCAGTGGGAGGGAGACATCAGGCTCTGTCCTCAATCTGCTTCCTGCCTGCTGCCCACCCAGTCCACCCCTGAAGAGCTCTCCAGTGGGGCTGTGAGGGGAGGGAGATGGGGTGACACCCCAACTCCACCTGGACCAGGGGTGATCACACCCAGGGCCGCCAAGAGCGGGTTTGGGCCCTGGTGAAAAAAATTTTTCAGGCCCCCCAGCAAGGGCGGACCGGCTAAACAGGGCCAACGAGGGGGGGGGGAAGCCGGGCCCCGGGCCCCCTTCTGGACCGCTGGGCCCTGGTAATTTGTACCGGCTTCCCCCGCATCTCGGCGGCCCCACACTCACAGCCTCCCTCTGGCTACAGCTCTCAGGGGCACAATCTCAGCCACACTTGTGCATTTAACAGTTACAATGAAGAAGTGAGGCCTGCTGCCCACAGATTAGAGATCACTGTCACAGATGCCTGGGGCCACATGCGGGGTGACGGGGAAGGGGGTGTAAACTACACCCAGCAGGCCCCTGAGTCTAAATGGGTGTCACGTTTTCACCTGCCCCCCCCCCCCTCCCCACCAGTGTAAGGCCCCTAAACACTCACTTGGACTTAAACTCATAAACGTCGTAGGCAGGGCCGGCTCTAGCTTTTTTGCTGCCCCAAGCAGCAAAAAAAGCGCCGCCCCCCGAGCCCCCCCGCCGAGCGCCGCGCCGCCCCCCCCAGCCGAGCGCCTCCCCCCCCGCCGAGCGCCGCGCGCCGGAGGCTCCCCCCCGCGCCGAGCGCCACCGGAACCCCCCCCCCCCAAGAGTGCCGAGCCCCGCGCCCCGCGCCGCCCCGCTGCGCCGCCGGAGCCCGCCCCCTGCCGAGCGCCGCCCGAACCCCCCTCCAGCGCCGCGCCCGCGCCACCCCCCCCCGCCGAGCGCCACGCGCCGGAGCACGCCCCCCGTGCCGAGCGCCGCCGGAACCCCCCCCCCCCCCGAGCGCCGAGACCCGCGCTGCCCCCCCCCCGCCGAGCGCCGCACTGCCGGAGGCTGCCCCCGCCTCCCACCGGAACCCCCCGCCGAGCGCCGCGCCGGCGGAGCGCCCACGAGGAAGGCCGCGCCGCGCTGCCCCCGCCGCCCCTTACCAGGTGCCGCCCCAAGCATGTGCTTGGGTGCCTGGTGCCTGGAGCCGGCCCTGGTCGTAGGGTGTAACTTACACTCTGCCCCGACACATCACTGCTGGATTTAGCCCACTGGGTGTAAAGCAGCAGCCTGGAGCCTCCGTTAGTGACTCACGTGCCAAGGCGCCAGCAGAGAGGAATGTAGCAAGAAAAGCAACTAACAGGAGGGGACAAGAATGTGTGAGCTCACCCAGCGCAGCCTCTCCGTACACTTCCTCCTGGCTCCGTGGAGGGCAAGTGACTGGTTCCCTTGCACACTTAGCACTACGGGGGGCATATGTAGGGCTAAGGGAGTTTGAGCGTGAGGATCTCCAACTCACATCCCCACCTCTCCCAATGGGAGACACTTTTAGAGAGTTCAGTGGTTAACTTTGCCAACAGCATTACAATTTGGATTCCCTCCTGCTCTCTACTGCTCTGACTGAGCCACGTTATGTTAAGAATATACGAATGGCCCTACTGAGTCAGAGCAAAGGTCCATCTAGCCGAGTATCCTGTCTTCCAACAGTGGCCAGTGCCAGGTGCCCCAGAGGGAATGAACAGACAGGAATCATCCAGTGACCCATCCCCTGTCACTCATTCCCAGCTTCTGGCAAACAGAGACTAGGGACACATTCCTGCCCATCCTGGCTAATAGCCATTGATGGACCTATCCTCCATGAATTTATCTAGTTCTTTTTTGAACCCTGTTATGGTCTTGGCCTTCCCAACATCCTCTGGCAAGGAGTTCCACAGGTTGACTGTGCGTTGTGTGAAGAAATATTTCCTTTTATTTGTTTTAAACCCGCTGCCTATTAATTTCATTTGGTGACCCCTAGTTCTTGTGTTATGAGAACTAGTAAACAACAACACTTCCTTATCTACTTTCTCTACTCCAGTCATGATTTTATAGACCTCAATCATATCTCCCCTTAGCTGTCTATTTTCCAAGCTGAAAAGTCCCAGTTTTATTAATCTCTCCTCATACAGAAGCCATTCCATACCCCTAATCATTTTTGTTGCCCTTTTCTGAACTTTTTCCAATTCCAGTATATCTTTTTTGAGATGGGGCGACCACATCTGCACACAGTATTCAAGATGTGGGCGTACCATGGATTTATATAGAGGCAACATGATATTTTCTGCCCTATTATCTATCCCTTTCTTAATTATTCCCAGCATTCTGTTTGTTTTTTTGACTGCCACTGCACATTGAGTGGATGTTTTCAGAGAACTATCCACAGTGACTCCAAGATCTCATTCTTGAGTGGTAACAGCTAATTTAGACCCCATCATTTTATATGTATAGTTGGGATTATGTTCAGATCATACACACACACACAAGCTAGATAAAACCATCAAATCCTCTTGCTGGAAAGATGTGATGCAATACGACCTTATTTCTTAGAATTCAGAACAAGAACACACAAGAACCCAAAAACAGAGAGCAACAAAGCAGGCTGCTCCCTACAGCAGAGAGGCACAACTCAGCCCACCTTGCTCAAAGCTTATTCCTGGGGGAATTCTGCGCCACTGCGCATGCACAGAATTCATGTTCCCCGCAGATTTCTTTTCTTCCTGCAGAAAAATTACTTTTGACAGGGAAGAAAAGGGATGCCGCAAGAGTGGTCAAGTGCCCCTCCCCAGCAATGCGATACATTGTTTCAGGTGCCCAGAGCAGCTGGCAGATAGGTAAATCACCGCGGGAGAGAAGGGGGGTTGGGGTTGCCCCAGCCCTGGCTCCTACCCTGCATCGGGCTCAGCTGGTAGTCCCGGGTGGGCTGAGGAGGATGAGGAGGAGCAGCTGGGGCCAGGTCAGACCCACCCACAGAAACCTCCCTTGGGTGCAGGAAGTTCCGCAGGCCATCCCCTCCCCCCTGCCGCTGCTTCCTGCTCCTATCACTCCTGAGCTGTGGGGGGAGGGGTCACTGTATAGGGAGCTGCTTCCTGATCCGCCCAACCCCCATGCATCTGAACCCGCCCTATATCCAGACTCCCCCCACCGAGACTCTCCCCCACATACCCAGAACCCCTGTACTGAGCCCCAAACACCCGAACCCTTACCCCACCGAGCCTCAACCCCCTCACCCAGACCCTCCTGCTGAGCCCCACCGCCCCCTGCATCCAGACCCCCACCAAGCTCCACCCCCCCATCTGGATCCCCCATCCCTGCACACAGACCACCACCCCTGAGCCCCCCACTCAAACCCCCACCCCAATGAGCCCACCCTGCACCTGGACCATCCCAATGAGCCCCCCACGCCCAGACCCCCACCTCACTAAGCCCCAACCAGCTGCATCTGAATCCCCACCCCACCAAGTTCCATTGCCCCAGCATCCAAATCCCCCCGCTGAGCCCTCCACACCCAGATGCCCGCTGCCAATCCCCATCCCCCCCAGACCTCCCCACTGAGCCCCTACCGCCTTCACCTAGACCCCCCTGCAGAGTCCTTCTGCCCCTGCACCTGGAACCCCCCAACAAGCTCGTGTACATCCAGATCCCCCACATACCAGGAACCCCCACTGAGCCGCCCGCACCCAGACTGCCCCACGCAGAACCCTCTCACTCCACACCTGGATCCTCCCCACACTAAGCCACTCCACACTTGAATCCTGCCAGGCTGAGCATGCCTGTCCAACACCTGGTTCGGGGGCCAGGGCTGGGCATGCATGCAAGACTGTCCTTCTCGCTCACTATCTTGGTGCTCTTGGCACAGAGGGGCAGGGCCCAGGGGTGTATCTGCGGCAGGCCTGGCCCTTGCACTGTATCACAGTTGGATGCTGCCTCACCACTGAGTCCGTGTCCCGGGGGGTGGGGGCTTCAGAGTGATCTCCCACCTCCCTATGCTCCCCACTGCCATGCTAGAGCCTCCATATTTATTTAATGACAAATAAAATATGCAGAATTTTAAAATATTGTGCACAGAATTTTTATTTTTTTGGCGCAGAATTCCCTCAGGAGTAGAAGCTGCACACTAACTGCGGGTAGGCTCAGATCGCATGCTTCCCTGCAGAGCATCCAAGCCTGCAAGCGGGACTGGAAACTTGCCCCAACCCCCGTCTGCACACACACACACACACACACACAAAGCGATAGCTTGCAATTCCAGCACGGTCCCCAACACACCATAAGCCAGTCCTAGGCTGTGGTTACTACAAACCAACTCTCTTGGCACTGGGTCCCTGACGGTTGCTATAGTAGGGACAGGAGCAGTGTGTTCTTCCCTGCCAGAGCCACTGCCTAGTTCTCTACATTAAATGCGAAGCCCAGGAGCAGCAGTTAGCATACCCTGAGCTGCCTGGCTGAGCACCCCAGCAAAACTTACTGCCTTGGGAACAGATTGTACGACTCCAGCTGCCTGCCCTCCACAGCAGAGATCAGCTGTTCCCTGCACAAAGCCGGTGTCTCCTACCCAGCCTTGGCCTCCTCCTGGTTTTTGGCCACATAGGCCAATCTTCTACCTGCTGAGTGGGGTCTGTTGGGAGGGGGCCTAGGTGGGCTGACCAGAGCTAGGTAGGAAATGGCTTTCCTGTCCCACAACAGTTTGAGATTTCAAAACCGTTCCTGTCCTCTAACAGGACAAACCTGGGATCTTTTGAATTTTTTTTATGACAAAAACCGAACAGCCTAGGTTCAAGTCCCTGTTCCAAATTAGGCAGAACAGGGATTTGAACTTAGGTCTCCCATGTTCATGCTTTAACCCCTGGGCTACTGTCTATTCCAGGGTAGGTGACTATTCCTCTCCCCTCCAAAAAAAAACCCCCATCTCTCCTGGCCCTGGGAAACCTTTCCCCATGAACGTTTTCTCAAAACCGGTACATTCCTGTGGACAGTTTAGGTTTTGACAAATTGCCATTTTCCAACGCGTCATTAATAAATTCCTGACCCACTCTAGCTGAGCTGGGCTAACACCAAACCTATTTAGCGCAGGTTTGGAGCGCTGCTGCTGGAGGGTCCCATGCAGCGTTAAATGTCCCACATTTGCTACATCACAATAAAGGTCAGAAAATTTAATTGCATGGGAGGCAACTCAAGGGACTTCCTGGCAGGATCCCACCTGAACAAGGGCGCAGCCTGCTTCAGGAGAGTGCTTATCCCGGTGCCTGGGTGTGCAGTGAGGTTCTGCACACTCCAAACATCAGATGAGCTACTGTGCACTGGAGAACTTGGACTCATCTTCCTGCCCTCTGGGCAGAGCAATGCGCTGGCACTCAAAGCCCAGATCACACCGAGTTCTACCAGCTGCCACGCTGCAGGCTGTGGGTAATGCTCCAGCCAGTTAGTTCCACACATCCTCCCAGTAACCGATCTATTTATAACTCCAGCTACCTGGGAACAGAGGCGGCTCCCTCTCCATTGGCTGGCAGCACCTGGCCCATTTTGCCTTCACTGTGCTTTTCACACACTGGAGGCAGAGGAGAGTTGTCAGCACTTTGCCTAGGTCTCCCACAGTGCAGTGCATATCCGCTCATGTGCAGGGATGTATGTGCATGCACATGAAAATAAGTGTGCAAGGGTGTGAGAATGATGGCATTGACATGCCTCAGTGCAAGTATGCAAAGACTTACGGCAGTGTTTGTGTGCACAGGGTGTGGCTGCATACACACAGGCAGGAGTGTGTGGATGCATGTGTGAAAGTAGCCCTGTGTGTGTCTGAAAGTATTAATGCATCTGCGCATATTCGAATCCACATGCACAAGGGGTAAGTGTGTGTGTGTGTGTGTGTGTGTGTGTGTGTGTGTGTGTGTGTGTGTGTGTGTAAAATCAGAATAACTACAGCTGGCTGCAGTGCAGAATGCGGTAGCTAAGCGTGAGCCTGTTGGCGTTCTCAACCCCCTTTCCAGTGGCTCACAGCTTTCTCAGCCAAATTGAATTTTGAGTTGAATGTTGCCACACATCCCCCTTCCCCATCTCAGACCCCCTGATCACTGTACCTGGCTTTGAGCTTGTGCATACAGTGCCCAATCATAACTTCTTTATCTGGGGCAAAGTGTGGGTTGTGAGAGTGACCAACAATGGCCTCCTGAAATGAAAGCGCGTTCTAACCTTCACCATGGAGAAACTAGCATCTTTCCCTAATGCCAGGAAATACCCAATATAACAATATGGCAAAGTTCATGCTGCTGCAGAAACCTTCCTTTCCTACATGTCTTAGCTTCAGGGAGCTTGATTTTTCAACTGTAATGATTAAGCAAGAGTGGGACTTTACCAGGCAGGGCCGGCTCCAGGCACCCAAGCTGGTGCTTGGGGCGGCACCTGGAGGGGGGCGGCGCGGCGCTCGGGCCGCCGAGGAGAGCGGGGCCACAGCCGGGCTCGCTGCCCTCCTCCCAGGGCTCCGACCACCCTCCCTCCCCCCGGCCGGGGCTGGCCGGCCACCCTCCCCCCCCGCGCCCTGCCCCCTGCCCCCGGCCGCCGGGGGGAGAGCCGAGCCCCCGCCGGGGCTCGCCGCCCTCTCGCCGCCCTGCCCCCGGCGCTCTGGCCGCCGGGGGGAGAGCGGAGTCCCCGCCGGGGCTCTCCCCCCCCCGCGCCCTGCCCCCGGCCGCCGGGGGGAGAGCGGAGCCCCCGCCGGGGCTCGCCGCCCTCCTCCCAGGGCTCCGGCCGTCCTCCCCTCCGGCGCCCTCCCCCCGGGCTCCGCCCCCCCCGCGGGGGGGGGGGGGCGGCGGCCGGAGGCTTTTTTGCCTCGGGCGGCAAAAAAGCCAGAGCCGGCCCTGTTACCAGGCACGCTTCGTTTTCTTCTTTCCTTCTGCTCTTGTCACTTAAATGTGACGGGGGGGGGGGAGTGGAGAGAGATTACAGCAAGGGGATTAGACTAAGTATGAAACAGTGGGCTGGCTTGGTAGGGCTGTACAAGGGTTAACAAGGTGAGGAGTCACCCATACTGTAATGCCCAGGTCTGGGTTATCTTCCCATTCGAGTCAGGGATTTGTCTCTGTGCCGCAAGGGGCCACCAGGGGAGGGGAAGGGAGCCCAGAGTTGGGAAAGTCCCTGTGTCATACTGGGGGATGGGTGTGTACCTGCCTCACACACCCGAGTTGTCCCAGGACCTAGCCAAGGCTGCAGTGAAAGAAGCTGAGGAATGTTTACCCCAGATAAAAGGGGGGGTCACTGCAGGGATGAGAGAAACCATCTGCTGGCTTTTACTGCGCTTCTCCCCATGGCATCGGAGCAGCCGGAGGGAGTCTCATGACTGGCGAGGACCCTATCTCTGATCACCAGACCACTCTGATCCCTGGGACAAGAGCAGAGTCAAAAGACTTCTCTTCCCTGCACCAACAGCTCCTGTTACACTGACCCTCCCCTGCTTCATTACACAAACAGCTGCTCCTTATTTTTCTTGTTAGCGAGAGCAGGGAGGGGACATCCTGGGCAAGGACAGTATCAGTGACAAAGGTAGGGCTGGCCAGCACAGGGGCCTGGTGCCCAGCACAGAGACACCGACTCTTGCGATGTGTGGTGTTCTTAAAGCCCCAGCTCCTGGAGTTGTGGGAATAGGTGAGACTCTCAACTTTCGCTCTTAGAAATAAGTTTCTAGCCCTGGTGCTTGTGGAGAAACACGGGCCCCAAAGAGTCAGCAAATTTTAAAAAAATCCCAATTCCTAATTTAAAAAAAAAAATCCCAATTCCTAATTTTTAAAAAAAATCAGGATTAAGCCACTGGTGGTTTTTGGGGGGGCCTGGCTCATAACTTGGAAACCCTTGGGATGGGCAATACCAGCAGCATGAACTGCATGGGGGGAGCAGTGGAGGATGGCTCAGGATGGGGGGCAGCATGGGCTGGTAATAGACATGGAGCAGAGAATCTGTGGGGTGGGGCTGGGGGCTAAATGGGGACAGACCATGGTGAGAGGAACAAGGGGGCTCTGGATAGAGGTTGGGGAAGGGTGTGTCTGTGCCTGCTTTCCTCCCATCAGGCTCCCACCAGAGACAGCTGTGGATGGAGCTGAGGAGAGGGGCTCTTGGGGGGAGAGAGCAGGCCCTCGGGGGGGGGGTGTCCTCCACTTGCTCACAGAATCACCCGACTCCCTGAACCCTCAACTGTGTGCCCTGTATTTGGTGGCTCCCCCATCACTAGTTTACGGGGATTTCTGCAGAAGCCCAGAAAGGGCTGATGGGGATGTCAATGCTGAGTCCCTGACATCTGATTCTCACCCCAGTGCCCAAGCCAAGACACAGCCTGACACCACCCTCCTACCCCCCCAGCGCATACACACACCATATCCTGGCACTGATCTGAGGGACTGGCAGAATAAACCCCTCAACCAGTGCCACCCCCACCCCTCTGCTTAGCACCAGAAGCCCCCCAGGATGCAGGTGCTGAATCCCCCTAAACTACACCCCCAGCCTCTGATCCCCTTAAAGACACAGCCCCTGCACTCCTACCCCTGTAAGTGACACACTGCCCCAACAGGTGACTGAACCCCTCTGACTGATTCACCCGAACCCAGCCCAAAATCTGTTTACCGGAGAAGTCCTCTCTCCACCTCCACTGGGTCCCACTCCCTCGGAGACACCAATCCACCCGCTGGGCCTGGATCATGTTAACCGAGAACCCTGTGACTCCTCCCTTCCCGCATAGCACACTGCTGACACACCCTCGCCCCAGCTCCTACGACGCCTCCCCGCCACCCTCACCCCAAATCCCTTCCAGTGAGACCCCATTCCACTCACAATGCTCTGGAGCCTCAGTCCCTCCCTGGCACTCCTGGCCAGCACCCAGATCCTGCTTACCACCCCCAACCAGGCCTGCCCCCAGGCACCCAAGCCCCCGCGGAGCCCAAACACCGGCCCCAGCCCCTGTGGGGCCAAAGACGCCGCGGCTGCACCATCCATCCCAGCCTGCTGCACTCACCCGCTTGTAGACGTCCTCCCGGCTGGCCTCATACTTCTGCTGCATGCGCTCCTCCAGGAAATAGATGCGCAGCTTGAGGCTGAAGTTCTCCTTCTTCAGGTCATTGAGGTGCTGGGACAGAGTACGGTAGCCGTTAGACATGGTGGGTGACCCATGGAGGGGGGCATCTCTGCACCCCCCCTCACTCAGGGGACATTGCCAAGGGAAGGGAGCGAGCCAAGCCCACGGGAAGCTGCTTCAGCCCACGGCAGCCTACGGAGACATGGTGGGGAGGCTGGAGCGCTCCCAGTCGGAGCCTCCCCACAGCTCAGCAGCTCCCACTGGGTGCAGGAGTGCAGCTCGCTTTCCTTTTTTACCTCCAGGAGATATCTGTGGAATCCCTGGCAGGGGAACATCCTGCATGGACAGACACAAGTGGTGTAACCCGATCCAGACAGCGGCCCTAGCGACTCCACGTCCACCTCCCAGCCAACTGCAAGCCATTAATGGGAGCCTGGGGCCTGGCCAGCAGAGACCCACACGGGAGGGGAGAGGGCAGCTAGGAAACATGATGAGGACGCAGCAGGGAAGGGAGAAGGGAGAGGATTCCCCACCGATCCCTCAACATCCCAGTGTCCAGCAGCTGAATCTCCCAAGGGTCTTCCCCCTTCCAGAGCCTGGCCTTAGCCGATCCCATGGGAGACACAGGTAAAGGCCCAGGGCAGGTTCTAATTGGGGTCCTGCTGACCTCTCTTGTGCAAGGTGCATAATGCAAGGAAGGGACTGGCGAGGAAAGAGAAAAGAGCCATTTACCCCGACTGCAGGACCCAGGCCAGTGAGAGGCAGGATGACAGCCACCCAGAGGGCCCCACAATGTGTGGCAAGCGATAGGCCTGGCCAGGAGAGAGCTCTCGGAGCTGCTGGATAGCAGCAAGGCTAATTCCCACTTGGTGAGAGCCCCTAGGGAACTGCCTTTCCCCGCGCTGTGTGTGTGCAGACACAGATCTCACAGAGCAGCACTGAAAGGGCACCAAGGGCTCCCACAGAGCTGCAGCCAAGCTAGGCAAAACCGCTGCCCAGGGGTGTCCCTAAACACCGAGCCTGTGTGTCTGTCTGTTATTTTCCAGGAAGGAAAGCAAAAAGAAAAGGCCTTTCTCCAGTGTGGAAATATTGAAACATCCTACTCCTTAGCACCCCCCACCCACCTGCCCCGTAGCTGAAAGGCAGAAGATCAAGGCTCCTATTTTGAGCCTCCAGTGAGGAATGCAGGAGTTTAAAGTTCAAAGCTTTGATATTACAGTTTGTAATTCTTAATTGGCCCCTAAACACTGATATGAAGTAACTATGCTAGTCACACTGCAGCGAAAACCCCTGTGCAGGGCTGCAGAGAAGTGTAAGGGCACACTGGGGCTCTGCACAGAATCAGAATACGCTCCCTGACAGGGCTGCGCTTTGCCCCTCCCTCTGCCGGAGACATCACTGTGCACATACAATGGTATTTCATTGAGAGAAGAGCGAAAGCTGGCCCAAGCTTTCTGCAGAGGGCAGATGATTTGGGGGTTATTTCTCCAATGCAGGTGGCAAAGAGAGTGATCTGTTTTATTTCTGCCTTGGGGTCAAATTGAGCATTTCCCCTAAACACAACTGTAGTGTGATAGCACCCTAAGAAAGACACAGCTGATGCAATCCATCTCGTGTGTTAACAGCAGCCTTCCTATGACTGTTTTCACACACACGCAGTGATGCCAACTTTTGTTATTGTACCACGAGTCTCACAATATTTGGGAAAAAGAACAGGAGTACTTGTGGCACCTTAGAGACTAACAAATTTATCTGAGCATAAGCTTTCGTGGGCTACAGCACACTTCATCGGATGCATGGAGTGGAAAGTACAGTGGGAAGATATATATATACACAGAGAACATGAAACAATGGGTGTTACCATACACCAGGGGTCGGCAACCTTTCAGAAGTGGTGTGCCGAGTCTTCATTTATTCACTCTGATTTAAGGTTTCGCGTGCCAGTAATACATTTTAATGTTTTTTAGAAGGTCTCTCTCTATAAGTCTATATATTATATAACTAAACTATTGTTGTATTGTAAAATAAACAAGGTTTTCAAAATGTTTAAGAAGCTTCATTTAAAATTAAATTAAAATGTTGATCTTACGCCGCCGGCCCGCTCAGCCCGCTGCTGGTCTGGGGTTCTGTTCACCTAGGCTGGCAGTGGGCTGAGCGGGGCCTGCGGCCGGAATCCCGGCTGGCAAGGGGCCAGCAGCCAGAACCCCAGGTTGGCAGCGGGCTGAGCGGGGCCTGTGGCCAGGACCCCGGCTGGCAAGGGTCCAGCAGCCAGAACCCCAGACCGGCAGCGGGCTGTGCAGGCTGGTGGCCGGGACCCCACAGCCCACTACCGCTCAGGGGTTCCATCCGCCGGCTCCTGCCAGCCGGGATGCCAGCTGCCGGACCCACTCAGCCCGCTGCCGGTCTGGGGTCCCGGCCCTGCCCACATACAGTGGGTACCTACGTTCTCCCTGGTTCTGGCCCATTCTCTACCTCTCTCTGCACTGAGCTGAGAGTGGGAGTGCACTGAGCACAGGGCTGGGGGTGAAGGGTCTGGCCAGGAGCTAGAATGAGGGAGGGGGCTCAGGGTTGGGGCAGGAGATTTGGGTGTGGGGCACTTACCTGGGCAGCTCCCATTTGGTGAGAGGGGTGCAGGTGGGAATGTGGGTGTGTGTGTGTGCAGGAGCTCCCATTTGGTGCTCAGGGTGGGGGTGGGGATGTGGGGGGTGCAAGAGTCAGGATGTGGGGGGTGCATGGGGTGTGGGGGCGCTGGGTATGTGGGGGGGGTGCAAGAGTCAGGGCAGAGGGCTGGGGGCATGTGAGGGGGGTGCAGGTGTCAGGGCGGGGGGGGCTGGGTATGTGTGGGGGTGCCAGAGTCAGGGCTGGGGTCATGGAGGGGGGTGAAGGAGTCAAGCAGAGGGCTGGGTGTGTGTGAGGGGGGTACAGGGCTCAGGGCAGGGGCCTGGGGTGTGTGCTGGGCACAGGGCTCAGGGCATGGGCCTGGGGGACGTGCGAGGCTGTGGGGCACAGGGCAGAGGGTTGGGTGTGGGGGGGGTCAGGGCAGAGGGCTGGGTGTGCGTGGGGGGAGTCAGGGCTCAGGGCAGAGGGCTGGGGATGTGTGAGGGGGGGTCAGGGCAGGGGGCTGGGTGTGGGGGGGGGCTCAGGGCAGAGGGCTGGGTGTGTGTGAGGGGGGGTCAGGGCTCAGGGCAGAGGGCTGGGGGTGTGTGTGGGGGGGGTCAGGGCAGAGGGCTTCCCCCACTCCTGTGGCCCCCAGCTGGTTCACCCACTCGGGGCCCTGTGGCGCACCGCACGAGCGCAACTAGCGCCCCCCGGCGAGAGAGTCCCCTCTGGCTGTGTCTGGAGGAGCCGCTCCGGGCGGCGCATGACCCCGCGGTATGCGAGCTCCTTGTCCCAAGGCTCTCTGGCCACCACCGATTCCCGCTCGCCCGCACCTGCTGTGCACTCAGCGCCGCCAGGCCGCGGGGCTCTCCACTCCTCCCAGCAAGTACCGATCCATGGCCGCGGCCGGGCGCCTCCTCCCGGGGACGCTCAGCAGCCGGCGCTTACTGCCGCCAGGGGTCGGGACCGGGTGCGGCAGCGAACCCGCTCCCCTGGCGCGCCGCCAATCCACCATGGCCAGCTATACCAAGGCAGCCCAGGTGACCGGGCTCCTCGCTGGGTGAGGGGACGCGGGAGCCCATGGGCAGGCCGCTGAGGCGGCTCCTCTCTGGGGCAGCACGGGCTCTGCCCCTCACTGGCTGCGTGTCCTCGGGACTCAGGCAGGCAGCAGCGTGCCATTAAAAATCGGCTCGCGTGCCATCTTTGGCACATGTGCCATAGGTTGCCGACCCCTGCCATAAGGAGAGTGATCAGTTAAGGTGAGCTATTATCAGCAGGAGAGAAAAAGAACTTTTTGTAGTGGTAATGAAAATGGCCCATTTCCAGCAATTGACAAGGAGATGTGAGGAAATGTGGGGGGGGAGGGGGGAAATAAGCATGGGGAAATAGTTTTATTTTGTGTAATGGCCCATCCACTCCCAGTCTTTGTTCAAGCCTAATTTAATGGTGTCCAATTTGCAAATTAAGTCCAATTCAGCAGTCTCTCGTTGGAGTCTGTTTTTGAAGTTTTTTTGTTGTAATATTGCGACTTTTAGGTCTGTAATCGAGTGGCCAGGGAGATTGAAGTGTTCTCCAACTGGTTTTTGAATGTTATAATTCTTGACGTCTGATTTGTGTCCATTTATTCTTTTACGTAGAGACTGTCTGGTTTGGCCAATGTACACGGCAGAGGGGCATTGCTGGCACATGATGGCATATATCACATTGGTAGATGTGCAGGTGAACGAGCCCCTGATGGTGTGGCTGATGTGATTAGGTCCTATGATGGTATCCCCTGAATAGATATGTGGACAGAGTTGGCAACGGGCTTTGTTGCAAGGATAGGTTCCTGGGTTAGTGTTTTTGTTGTGTGGTGTGTGGTTGCTGGTGAGTATTTGCTTCAGGTTTGAGGGCTGACTGTAAGCAAGGACTGGCCTGTCTCCCAAGATCTGTGAGAGTGATGGATTGTAGGAGCTGGATTTTATAATGTACTATGAGAATTAATGTATGATTTGATTTCATCTTGTCAGCTACCCTTTTTGAATAGCAGAAAGGAATGACAGACCAGAACAATCCTTATGACTGATCATGGTCACCCTTTTGTTTTAGAATAAGTTATAATGTCTACTATGGTTTCCTATATGTATTACAAAGTAGGCACTCTAGTTAAATATACATTTCTTTGTTTTAAGGTTTAGTAAGTAAAAGACAGGATTCTCTATTGTGTCTATGTTAAGTAGATTAGAGGAACATTGAAGGCCTGGGTCTCAATGTAAATCGTCTTGGTTATTGATTGTAAAACTTAGCAAGGTTTAATTAGCAATGCCTTTTTGCTCTTATAAATACTACTGTTTGTATTCTCAATTTGTTTGTGTGAATGAGGAATGTATGCATCAGAAAAGATAAGGTGTGAAGGCCATTGTTATAGCCAGAGTCAAGGAAGGAGGAGTGAAGAGACTTAAAGAACATCAAAGAATCATCAACGCGCATCCATAATGAAGGGCAGATTGACAACCCTGAGGTGAAGGCTGGCACCCCTACGGACAATTGATTAAATCAGAACAAAGGACAGGATGACCCTCTCGGAGGTGTATTGGAATGTTTACACCAATTAAGAAGTACCCAGTCACAAAGTGACACAGCAAAATCCATAGGCTTCAACAGAGAAGAAAACCTATAAAAACAGGGTGCTTTGCCATAGGACTTTGGGTTCGTCTTGCCACACTCCAGGAGCATCGGATCGCGACCGATAGAACCCCGCTCCCCTCTGCGACCAATCTGGCTGGCCACTAGATTGATCCAGACTCTGGACTGGTAACTATAAACATCACTGCAGGACTGTGTGTGTGTGTGTGTGTGTGTGTGTGTGTGTGTAAAAAGCATATGCTAACTGTGGTATTCTCAATAAACGCTGTGTGTATTTACCTTCCTCTATAAAGATCCCGTGTGCTTTGTATGAGCATAACAGGATCGTCCTTCAGGATAGGTTGTAGATCCTTGATGATGCGCTGGAGAGGTTTTAGTTGGGGGCTGAAGGTGACGGCTAGTGGCGTTCTGTTACTTTCTTTGTTGGGCCTGTCCTGTAGTAGGTGACTTCTAGGTACTCTTCTGGCTCTGTCAATCTGTTTTTTCACTTCAGCAGGTTTGTATTGTAGTTGTAAGAATGGTTGATAGAGATCTTGTATGTGTTTGTCTCTGTCTGAGGGGTTGGAGCAAATGCGATTGTATCGTAGAGTGGATACAGACTAACACGGCTGCTACTCTGAAACCTGACAATATTTGGGGTTTCCCTTCAAGCCCCAGCTCCCAGAGCCCAAGTGACTTAGTGAGACGCTCAGCTGTCTTTTTTTTTTAAATATAAGTTTCCAGTGCTCCTTGTTGCAGAGAAAACATGAGCTGAGTACTACCCGAAGGCACAGAAGCCAGAAGGCAAATAAAGAGAACTCCATTTTCTTTTTAATTTCATAGATTTTTTAAAACAGTCTCAGTCCAGGAGTGGGGACAGACTCCATTTTTCAGCAGCTGGGGTTGGCACTAATATGACATGTGCCTGCTCCACTATCTCCACGTTATTCACGCACTGGAATCTGGCTTTTCTTTCACCAAGAAGCACTCTGTGCCCATGTTTGCTCAAATCTAACTCCGTTCCAGGAGGAAAGTGACCGGCTTCCTAAACCAGATTCCCATCCCCAGGTCTGGAAAGCCTGTGGCTGGGGACTCTGCTTTGCATAACATAAGAATGGCCATACTAGGTCAAACCAAAGGTCCATCCAGCCCAGTATCCTGTCTGCCAACAGTGGCCAATGCCAGGTGCCCCAGAGGGAGTGAACCTAACAAGTAATGATCAAGTGATCTCTCTCCTGCCATCCATCTCCACCCTCTGACAAACAGAGGCTAGGGACACCATTCCTTACCCATCCTGGCTAATAGCCATTAATGGACTTAACCTCCATGAATTTATCTAGTTCTCTTTTAAACCCTGTTATAGTCCTAGCCTTCACAACCTCCTCAGGCAAGGAGTTCCACAGGTTGACTGTGCACTGTGTGAAGAAGAACTTCCTTTTATTTGTTTTAAACCTGCTGCCCATTAATTTCATTTGGTGGCCCCTAGTTCTTATATTATGAGAACAAGTAAATAACTTTTCCTTATTCCTTTCTCCACACCACTCATGATTTTATATATCTCTATCATATCCCCCCTTAGTCTCCTCTTTTCCAAGCTGAAAAGTCCTAGCCTCTTTAATCTCTCCTCATATGGGACCCGTTCCAAACCCCTAATAATTTTAGTTGCCCTTCTCTGAACCTTTTCTAATGCCAGTATATCTTTTTTGAGATGAGGAGACAACACCTGTATGCAGTATTCAAGATGTGGGCGTATCATGGATTTATATAAAGGCAATAAGATATTCTCCGTCTTATTCTCTATCCCTTTTTTAATGATTCCTAACATCCCGTTTACTTTTTTGACTGCCGCTGCACACTGCATGGACGTCTTCAGAGAACTATCCACGATGACTCCAAGATCTTTTTCCTGATTAGTTGTAGCTAAATTAGCCCCCATCATATTGTATGTGTAGTTTGGGTTATTTTTCCAATGTGCGTTACTTTACATTTATCCACATTAAATTTCATTTGCCATTTTGTTGCCCCATCACTTAGTTTTGTGAGATCTTTTTGAAGTTCTTCACAGTCTGCTTTGGTCTTAACTATCTTGATCAGTTTAGTATCATCTGCAAACTTTGCCACCTCACTTTTTACCCCTTTCTCCAGATCATTTATGAATAAGTTGAATAGGATTGGTCCTAGGACTGACCCTTGGGGCACACCACTAGTTACCCCTCTCCATTCTGAAAGTTTACCATTTATTCCTAGCCTTTGTTCCTTGTCTTTTAACCAGTTCTCAATCCATGAAAGGATCTTCCCTCTTATCCCATGACAACTTAATTTACATAAGAGCCTTTGGTGAGGGACCTTGTCAAAGGCTTTCTGGAAATCTAAGTACACTATGTCCACTGGATCCCCCTTGTCTACATGTTTGTTGACCCCTTCGAAGAACTCTAATAGATTAGTAAGACACTATTTCCCTTTACAGAAACCATGTTGACTTTTGCCCAACAATTTATGTTCTTCTATGTGTCTGACAATTTTATTCTTTACTATTGTTTCAACTCATTTGCCCGGTACTGACGTTAGAGTTACCGGTCTGTAATTGCCAGGATCACCTCTAGGGCCCTTTTTAAATATCGGCGTTACATTAGCTTACATTAGTTTGCCTTCTCTCACCGAATGAAAATAACATGCACGGAGCCAAGTCATCCTGCTGGTGCACCACTCTGTGCCATAGCTAGAAACTGTAGTGCACACGGCTAGATTGTTGACTGGTCCGCCCCCCCAGTCTAGTCCAGCATTGCACTGAATAAAAGTAATCTGGATTAGTTAACCCTATATTCCAGCAAATGGAACTAGGGGGTAACGGAGTTGGTAAGGCAGCTCTGCATTAGATCTAACCTATTTTCATGTGCTCCCTCAGCCCTTGGAGCCTCAGGCCCGGCAGGGCCCGAGCGAGGGTACTGCGCCCCCCCCCCCCCCCCACACACACACACCTGCAATCAAAGAAGATCCAAGGCAAAGATCAACAAGTAGCAAAACTCTTTAGAGTGTAAACCCCGCACACTGAGGCCCTGGTCTCTTTGAACACACATTTATAATGATACCAAAGACAGAGTAATTTAAATGACACTAGAGACATTGACTGTGTGCAGTGGTGATTGGGCCCCATCACTCGGCTGCAACACACCCAACATCCACACACATGCTTCAACCACTTGCCAATGGTGCTGAGTAATGGTCCAGAAAATATGGACTGTGGGGGCTAAAGATAGACTCCCAGTAGTTCATGCCTCAATCTCATCATGTTGGGGGGCCTCACTCGTGAGTTTTGATCACAAGGGGTTGGTAATACTGCTCTCAGTAAGCAAACAGGCTAATCGCTCCCTCTCAAGCCCCCAACCCCCGGTGTAGCTAACTGCCCCCTCGAATCTGTGAGAAGAATCCAGGTAACCAATAACCATCCAGGGTAAATAAGCCTGCAATATCCCACAGGCTTGGCCCTACCTCCCTGGAACCATCCCTGCCTCTCCTCGGCTAGGATCCTTGGCAATGCAATAGCAAGCAGGGGTACGACTGCCTGCGAAAGCCACCTGTGGTGCATTGCTTTGCTCAGACCCCATGATGTGGCCAGCTCTTGCCAGCACCCCGCGAGCCTGCGTTCCTGGTCTCCTTGCAATGCCCACTGCGGGGAGCCATGGCGTCTGCCCTTATGCCCTCGCTCCAGCCATGAGATCGTGCTTATGCCACAGGGCCTGCTCTGCACAGGGGGCTGGCAGACACAGAGACTTAGTGCACAGCAGGCCGGGGTGGGAATCCTCTCCACACCAGCCTGCCGCGCAGTAACGCCCCCTGTTGATCTACGGCTGTGTCGAACACTGGGCAGCTGCCCTCAGGCTGCATTGCTTTTATGTCACGCGCCGGCAGTTAAACCCCTGGGTGACTCCTGAGCCCAGCCCTTAGGGGTGGGATTCGATAGATCCATCCATCAAAGCCCTTTGCTTTCCCTGGCTCCAGCACAGGCGCCCCATGAAGGAGACACAACAAATTCTACAGCTTTGAGCCCACTCACGGGAGTCTCCCCCAGCCAAAGCAGAGGGGGAGGCAGGGAGTGGAGGGGCCAGGGTCACTGCTGCTATAACAGGAGGGGAGAAAAGGCAGAAGTGAGGGAGCAGAGGCTGCTCCAGGGGGGAAGAGCGAGGAGCATAGCCGCCAGGGGCAGGGGAGTCAGGAGAGAGGGAGGGCACCAGAAAGAGACACCAACAGCAGAAACCCACTTGTCATGCCAGCCCAGGTACGTCTGTCTGTCTGGGTTCTCATATGGTGCCCATCCCACCTGATGTTAAAGGATGTAACTGTGTTTGGGTGTGCCTGGAGCCGGGGAGGGCGGTGGTTCCCGGCTCAAGGAGAAGTACCTGAGCTAGCTCTCACTGAGCTGGTGTGCTCAAGACAGACCGTAGCCATTGCAACGAGACCAGCAGGAGGGGCTAGCCGTGCCAAGGGCACGTCTGTCAGAGACCCTAGGCACATACTCAGGGCACCTAGACCCTCCCGCAGAGCCTTCTGCTGCAACTACACTCTACTTTAGTGCACTGAAGTGTAGATAAACCCTTTGTGGTGGGACAGAGGCCGGTATAAGGCAGAGGACACCACATCTTGGGAGCAGAAGCTATCTCAATAGATAGTGGACCATTGTGATCACCTAGTCTGACCCCCTGTATAATGCACGCCAGAGAACTGCTTCCAAATAATTCCTAGAGCGGATCTGTTAGAAAAACATCCAGTCTTGATTTTAAAATTGTCAGCGATGGAGAATCCACCACAACCCTTGGTAAGTTGTTCCAATGGTTAATTACACTCACTGTTCAAAATTTACCCCTTATTTCCAGTCTGAATTTAAACTTTCTCTGCTAGACTGAAGAGCCCATTATCAAATATTTGTTCCCCACGTAGGTACTTACAGACTGTGATCAAGTCACCCCTTAACCTTCTCTTTGTTAAGCAGACTGAGCTCCTGGAGTCTACCACTATAGGGTTTCTAATCCTTTAGTCATTCTCATGGCTCTTCTCTGATCCCTCTCCAGTTTATCCACTTTCTTCCTGAATCGTGGACACCAGAACTGGATACAATATTCTAGCAGCAGTCACAACAGTGCCAAATATAGAGGTAAAATAACCTCTCTGTTCTTATTCGAGATTCTCAATTATGCATCCAAGAATCACATTACCTCTTTTGGCTACAACATGGCACTGGGAGCTCATGTTCAGCTGATTATCCAACACCGACCCCAAATCTTTTTCAGGGTCACTGCTTCGCAGGATAGAGTCCCCCATCCTGTAAGTACGACTTACATGCTTTGTTCCCAGATGTACACATTTACTTTTAGCTGTATTAAAATGCACATTGTTTGCACCCAGCTTACCAACTGATCCACATCACCCTGTATCAGTGACCTGTCCTATTCACTGCTTACCACTCCCTCACTTTTTGTGTCATCTGCAAACTTTATCAGTGATGATTTGACGTTTTCTTACAGGTCATTGATAAAAATGTTAAATAGCATAGGGCCAAGAACGAAGCCCTGCAGGACCCCACTAGAACCAGATCTGCTCAATGATGATTCCCCATCTACAATTACATTTTGAGACCTATCAATTAGCCAGTGTTTAATGCTTTTAATGAGTGCCATGTTAATTCTATATTGTTCTAATTTTTTTAATCTAAATGTCGTGCAGTACCAAGTCAAATGCCTTACAGAAAGGCTAAGTTTATTACACCAACACTATTACCTTTATCAATCAACCTTGTCATCTCATAAAAAAATCAAGTTAGTTTGACGGGATCTGTTTTCCATGAACCCATGTTGATTGGCATTAATTATATTACCCACTGTGACAAAGTTCCTCCTCTATCTTGGTGGGTCCTGCGCTTATTGGCGGATTTTCTTGCCTCAGAGATTCACCATGTGGGTTGGGGAACAGCCCAGAGACCTTCCCCTCTGGAAGAACCCACAGTCCAGGTCAATTGGGAGGTTTGGGGGGAACCCGGGCCCGCCCTCTACTCCGGGTTCCAGCCCAGGGCCCTGTGGACTGCAACTGTCTATAGTGCCTCCTGTAACAGCTGCATGACAGCTACAACTCCCTGGGCTACTTCCCCATGGCCTCCTCCAAACACCTTCCTTATTCTCACCACAGGACCTTCCTCCTGGTGTCTGATAACGCTTGTGCTCCTCAGTCCTCCAGCAGCACACCCTCTCACTCTTAGCTCCTTGCGCATCTTGCTCCCAGCTCCTCACACTCGCACCACAAACTGAAGTGAGCTCCTTTTAAAACCCAGGTGCCCTGATTAGCCTGCCTTAATTGATTCTAGCAGCTTCTTCTTAATTGGCTCCAGGTGTCCTAATTAGCCTGCCTGCCTTAACTGGTTCTAGCAGGTTCCTGATTACTCTAGTGCAGCCCCTTCTCTGGTCACTCAGGGAACAGAAAACTACTCATCCAGTGACCAGTGTATTTGCCCTCTACCAGACTCCTGTACCCCACTGGTCTAGGTCTGTCACATATCCCTCCCCCCTGCTCAACGCCAAGGGGTTGGGCAGCGTGGGACGCCAGACAGTGCACACGTGACAAGCCATCGGCGTTGCCATGACGGCTCCCTGCTCTGTGTTGCACACGGAACTGGAAAGGTTGGAGGGATAAGAACCATCTGGTCACCCTTGTGTTCTTCTCCTTGTTCCGCTGCATCCATTGAAGAGGGGCATGGTCGGTCACGAGGACAAATCTGCGCCCGAGCAGGTAGTAGCGCAATGTTTCCATGGCCCATTTTACAGCGAGGCATTCTCTCTCCACCACTGCATATTTTTGTTCCCTTGGAAGGAGTTTCTGACTGAGGTATAGAATTGGGTGTTCCTCCTCCCCGACCATCTGTGATAGAACGGCCCCCAACCCTACTTCCGATGCATCCGTCTGCAGGATAAACTCCTTGGTGAAATCAGGGGCTATCAGTACGGGGTTACTGCAGAGGGCAGTCCGTAGGTCCGTGAATGCTTCCTCTGCTGCGTCAGACCATCTCACCAGATCAGGTCCACGGGCTTTCACTAGGTCTGTCAGGGGGCTTGCCCTTGTGGCAAAGTGGGGGATAAATCGTCGGTAATACCCCACCACACCTAGGAACACCCGGACTTGTTTCTTGCTATTTGGTCGGGGCCAATTTTGGATGGCCTCTAACTTGTTCACTTGGGGTTTTACCAGACCTTTTCCCACAATGTAGCCAAGATATTTGGCCTCTGTAAACCCTACAGCGCACTTGGCAGGGTTTGCTGTAAGGCCAGCTCGCCTGAAGGTATCGAGGACTGCCTCCACCTTCTCCAGGTGGGTTTCCCAGTCTGGGGTATGAATGACCACATCGTCCAAGTAGGCAGCAGCATAACTGTTATGCGGGCGTAATAGCTTGTCCATGAGGCGCTGGAAGGTAGCTGGGGCCCCATGTAGTCCAAAAGGGAGGACAGTATATTGAAAAAGACCCTCTGGTGTAGAGAATGCAGTCTTTTCCTTTGCGTCTTCTGCAAGGGGAATCTGCCAGTACCCCTTTGTAAAGTCTAGGGTAGTCAAGTACTGGGCATTACACAGACGGTCCACTAACTCATCTATGCGAGGTATGGGGTACGTGTCGAACTGGGATACTTCGTTTAGTCGCCGGAAGTCGTTGCAAAATCTTGTGGTGCCATCAGGTTTGGGCACCAGCACGACTGGACTGGACCACTGACTGTGGGATTCTTCGATGATCCCCAACTCCAGCATTTTTTTTACTTCTGCTTTTATTTCCTCCCTTTTTGCCGCTGGCACCCGATAGGGCCTCATTGTTACTCTGGCCCCAGGGTTCGTGACGATGTGGTGATATGTCTCGGATGTTCGACCCGGTTTTGTCGAGAACACATCTTGGTTCCGGAAGATCATCTCAGACACCTCATTCTTCTGGTCTGGTGTTAAATCGGGAGACACTCTCACCTGTTTGGAAGGCTTGTTTTCCTGGGTTAGGTCTTTTTGGACCGTTGTGCATGCCTCTTGTGCATGCCAGTGTTTCAGAAGGTTAACGTGATAAATCTGTTTTTGTTTTCTGCGTCCTGGCTGCCGCACCTTGTAGGTTACTTCCCCCACGGGTTCAACCACCTCATAGGGCCCCTGCCATTGGGCCAGAAGCTTGCTTTCTGCCGTGGGTACCAACACCATAACCCGATCCCCTGGTTTGAACTGTCGCACTTTTGCCTGGCGATTGTAATAGGTTCACTGGGCCTCCTGGGCCTTCTCCAAATGTTCCCGTACAATAGGGGTAACCCGGGCTATCCGGTCTCGCATCTGCATTACATGCTCTATTATATTTCTCCCCTCATTGGGTTCCTCTTCCCAGATCTCTTTGGCGATATCTAGTATGCCACGGGGGTGACGCCCATATAGTAACTCGAAGGGGGAAAACCCAGTTGAGGCCTGAGGTACCTCCCGGATAGTGAACATAAGGTAGGGTAATAGGGTGTCCCAATCCTTCCCGTCCCGACTTACCACCTTCCTTATCATAGCCTTGAGGGTTCGGTTAAACCTTTCTACCAACCCCTCAGTCTGCGGATGGTAGACCGAAGTTCTCAGGGTATGTATATGGAGCAGCGTACAGAGATCCTTCATTAGCTTCGACATAAATGGGGTTCCTTGATCGGTTAATATCTCCTTCGGTAGCCCCATTCGGGCAAAGATCCCCACCAGCTCTTTGGCTATAGTTTTAGAGGCCGTGTTCCGCAGGGGGACGGCTTCTGGGTAGCGAGTAGCATAGTCCAAAACAACAAGTATGTATTGGTGGCCCCGAGCCATCTTCTCCAGGGGTCCCACTAGGTCCATGGCTATTCGCTCGAAGGGGACCTCTATGATGGGAAGGGGTACTAAAGGTGCCCTCAAGTGGGGACGGGGACTGTGCAGCTGACACTCCGGGCAGGAGGCACAGTACCTCCGCACTTCTTCATGTACTCCGGGCCAGAAGAACTGTTGTAGGACTCGTGCCAGGGTCTTCTCTACCCCCAAATGCCCCCCAGAAAGATGACTATGAGCAAGACTTAATACAGCGTTCTGGTGTTTTTGAGGTACTAGGATCTGCTGTACCTTCTGCCCCTGTACTGGTGCAACCTGGTATAAGAGATCCTTCTTCATTATGAAGTAGGGTCCTGGTCCCTGGGTTTTCCCTTCCACGGGGACCCCATCTATTTCAGTCACCTCCTTCCTAATGTTGTCATACCTTGGGTCTTCTGCCTGGTCCCGTCCAAAATTTCCTCTCCCGGGGCTAATCTGCCCAAGATCTAGGGGCCCAGTCTCTGTTGCCTCTACTGGTTCAGAAGCATTAGGGTGGGGGTCAGACTCAGGTGCTTCTCCCTCCTGCGTGGCCTCCTTTTCAGCTGCGCGGATCTGCCTTCCTACAAGAGCGACCCTCTGGCTTTGGGTCAGTATTCGGGTTCCCAAGGCCTTAGCTGCCCTTCTTTCCCTTTTTGTCTTTCTACCCTGTCTGGGAGTGGAGAACAAATCTGGGGATATTTCAGAGAAGATTGGGGGTTGACAGTCTGCTGTGGATGCCTCATCAATTTTAGGGTCCCCATCTTTCTCCAATCCCCCTACTGGGAGTAAGTTTCCAAACCCTGGGAAGTCCCTCCCTATGAGTACCGGGTATGGGAGTTTAGGGACTACACCTGCTGCTACCTCAGTAGTGTTCCCTTGGATCTCGATTTTTACTGGGATGGTGGGGTAGTAACTAACTGTCCCATGGACACATGTTATCCCCGTACGTTTAGCCTGCAGCAGCTGACTACGCTTCACGAGCTTCCCTGAGATAAGCGTGATAGCACTCCCCGAATCAACCAGTGCCGTGGTCCCTACCCCATTTAGTTTCACTGGTCTGGTATACATATGTGGGGTTAGTGAGACCCCCACAAGGTGGATTAGGGAGCATGGATCTGCCCAGTTCCCCAGGTTACACTGCATAGGCTCCTCAGCATTGGGACACTGTGCAGCTATGTGTCCCACTCCCCGCAGGCATAACATCTGTATGGAGCCCTAGGCGTTCCCCGGTCTCTTGGTTTGGGCAGTCTAACATCACAATCCTCTTCTCCCTTAGTGCTCCGACTCTTTGTGGCCTCTGATGGGCCTTCAGCCTCTCTCTTTTTCCACCTGGGCCCTCCTGGTGGCCCAGTCACCCGAAGTTTAGGGCTTGGTGCTGCTAGTTTAACCCGGGGTGCCTCTTCCTTAACTGGTCGGGTCAGCTCCCTCACTGTCCTTCGCCTCTCTACCAGGGCGACAACCTCGTCATAGGTGGAGGATTCGTTCTGGCTTACCCAGGCACGAAGGTCTGGTGGTAGTCTCCTCATGTATCGGAAGATGACCAGAACCGCTAGTATCTCTTCCGGACTCCCCTGTACCCCACTGGTCTGGGTCTGTCACACCTCCTTTAATTCTTTATTAAATGTGTCCCATATCAGTTGTTCCATTATCTTTCTCAGAATCAATGTGAAACTGACAGGCCTATAATTTACCCTTTTTAAATGCTGGCACAACATCAGCTTTTTTCCATGCTTCTAGAACTTCACCAGTATTTCACGGCTTATTGAAATCAACAGTAACGGTCCAACAAGCTCCTCAGCCAGCTCTTTTAAAACTCTTGGATGCAAGTTATCTGCTGATTTAAAAATGTCTAACTTTAGTAACAGCTGTATCTCAGGAGGATGTTAAACCAGTGGAATGGAAAGTATGTTAGTATGTCCATATGATAGGACTACATCTCACCCCCACCCCCCCAAAAAAGAACAGAAATATTTATTGAACACTTCAACCTTTTCTGCATTATTGATAATTCTACCATTTCCATCTAGTAATGGACCAATACCATTGTCAGGATTCTTTTTGTTCATAATATGCTTGCAAAACTCCTTATTGTCCTTAACTCTGCTGGCCATAAAGGTCTCCTTGTGTCCCTTTGTTTCCCTTATCAATTTTCTACTATTCCTAGTTTATTATTTATATCTGTCTCTAGCAACTTCCCCTTTAGTCTGGGTGGGATTGGAGCATAGAGCAGTTTTGTAGGAGTTCTGAAAGGGATGCTATTTCTGCAAGCTAGAGAGTGTCCTCTGGCCCTCTGTCCAAGAGGAGTATGTCCGTCTCAACTCACTTCTCGCCCAGTAAGGAAATAACCCACTCCTGTAACCCAGTCTCTTCTGATCATCTGGAAACCACAACACTGCTCATTGAACTGGCATAGGCCAAAGGCAAAAAAGGCTACAGACTCTAGAGAAGATCAAAGAGCGCTGAGAGTTGAAGCCTCAGTCCCAACCAGCCCATCAAATCACTCTGTACCCCAGGACTACCTGGCAAGCTTCATGTGCGTCCAGGAGGCACTTCAGTGCAAACACAAGCAGCACAGGGCTGTGAAGATGAGGTTCAGCATGGTTGGGACTCCCCAGAACCACTATTACTGTATATGCTTCCAGCAATGGATGATGCCAGAAAGCAACAGGAGCTCACAGAGATGCAAGGGGAATTGGGACAGACCTTTACGAGAGAAATAACACAAGGCCCTAAACATATAACCTGAGCCAGCAGACAAAAGAGCAAGGTAGAACATCACGTGAACTGTTCTATTTGCATTAGGAATAACAGGCTGGATCTGCAGTCCCCCATGTTATCCAGCCCTCGCGCCTGCAAAGTTCCCATTGACATCAGGACAAGTTTGCCCCCAGGGTGGGACTTACCTTCTCAAAATCTCGCAGGGTTTGGGTCTGCACTACAGGGCCCATCTCCAGGTCACTGAGGACATGAGTCTGCATTAGAGGGCTCTGCTCAAGGCCTGGCAGAGTCTGAGCCGGCACTGGGTGATGGGCTGTCTCAAAGAGTCCCAACGTGGGTGTCTGCCTCAGGGGGTCCTCATCGGAGATGCCTAGGTTCCAGTGCTCTGGGGCATCGCAGAGAACAGCTGGAAAGGGAGCACAGAGGAAATGCAGTTCAAGTGCGTGAAGTGTCTGTTTCATATACATGCTTGGCGAGCAAAACTGGATCATACCTCCAGATAAAAACTGCATCAAGCTGGAGTTAAAGCACCTATCAGTAATTTAAGACTAAATAGTCATCATTTGAGGGTAACATTGCTTTCTTTACAGGAATGCTGAAATTTTCCCACTTAACAATCATTGGAAACTCAGGAAATTCAGAGTCAAGGTTAAATTACAAAGCGAAGCTATTATATGAAATTATGGAAATGTACCAGTAAGGCTCCCATACAACCTTAACTCTTCCCTGGAGCGAGCCACAGCTTTTAAGGTTAGAAGGGACCATTGCGCTCATCCACTCTGACCTCCTCCATCACCCAGGCCAGAGAACCTCACCCTGGGATTCCTGTATCAGGAATGCCAGCCTCCAAACCTGCCTTGCTACGTCCTTCACACATCTAGGCTTAGAGCTGGATTTCACACCCCATCGTTCACGCCAGCAGGTATTTGCAGCATCACATTGGTACAATGTAAACTGGGTTATTTTGGGATCCAAGGACTTTTCCTGTGAACTTAAAGTTCCTAGATTACACTCATGGCCATTTTAATTCTGTGAGGTCCGTGTACTGGTACAGTGGTCCTGCCATGCCCATCTCCCAGCTACCCCGTCAGTTTTTCATAAGGGCTTTATAAAGCCAACAGTCTGTTGCTGCAAAAACACCTAAAATTTAGAGTAGCCCCTGTCCTGGCACCTCCAATCTTTGTCACACGACTAATCCCTTTATTCTCATCATGCCAAGTGCTATAATATCATGACTGAGGTCTGGGAGTATATTCCTTGTAGATACAGTATTTACCGAGTATAACTGGTGCCTTAGTGAAGAAGAGGGAATTACAGCCTGCAGGACTAATCAGGAATTTAGAAAGTCCAGCTTTTTCTGCACCCAGATTTTGCAAGCTGTACAATTAAGAGTAATTTATTGTTATGCTGGAGGATGTTGGTAGCTGCCAAAAAGCAGGTCTTTATTCTATGGACAGTCACAGACCTCACTGAAGTTGATGGATATGATAGCTGTCCTCCATTCTGGATAAATGGAACAAGCATTTAAGCTTCTTTATGGAGAAAGATAGCTGAACCAATAGACACCACCATGCAAAGCACTGGCCACATGGAAGACCTGAGCAAGAACTAACTCAGGGAATATAGGAGGAGTTTCCCTGGGAACTGATGGCAAATGCCAAGGGCTGGGGCAGTGGCGGATTTAGAGTTAGTGGAGCCCTGTGCGCAGCTTCATTTTCACACACACACCCCCGGGACCCAGCCAAGAAAAAGAACATTCTCTCTTATCTTCACCCCCCTGCCCCACCCCCCGTTTTTCATTCTTTTTTTCTTCATTCTCCTCCTATATTATAAGTAATGGAAAGTAAATGAAAATAAAGTGAGGTACCTTGATTGGGGCGGGGGTTGAGGTGCAGGAGGGGGTGCAGGCTCTGGGAGGATGTTTGGGTGTGGGCTCTGGGCAGGGGTGTGGGAGAGAGTGAGGGGTGCGGGCTCTGGAAGGAAGTTTGGGTGTGGGGTGCAGGCTCCGGGCTGGGGCCGGGGGTTGGGGTGTGGGAGGTGGGCAGGGGGGCAGTGCTTACCTTGGGCAGCACAGCTCCCAAAACGACCAGTACACACACCCCTTCAGCAGCGGCTCCTAGGCAGGGGGGGGGCAAGGGGTCTCCATGTGCTGCTGCCCGCAGGCACCGCCCACGCAACTCCCATTGATCGCAGTTCTTGGCCAATGGGAACTGCGGAGTCAGTGCTTGGGGCGGGGGCAGCGCACAGAGACACCCACACCCAACCCCCAGGGGCTGCAGGGACATGCCGACCGCTTCCGGGAGCAAAGCAGCGTGGAGGGAGGGAGGCAGAGCAGGCAGGGAGCCACCTTAGCCCTGCTGTGCTGCTGCTGGCATGTGTCTGTGCGCCCCGTGGGGGGCAACAGGTCTCCATACGCTGCCCGGGGGGGCAGCGCGTGGAGCCCCCCCCCCCACCAGGGGAACGCAGAGACGTGCCAGCAGCCGACCGCTTCCGGGAGTGGCGTGAGACCACCAGCCATGGCATGCAGGCAACCTGCCTGCCTGCGCCCTGCTGCGCCACCAGCCAGGACTCGGGGGCAGGTTGTCAGATATTTGTCCTGCATTTTGGGGGGCCCCCTATCATTGGGGGCCCCGTGCCACCGCATAGTCTGTTTCATGGTAAATCCTCTCCTGAGCTAGGGCATTAATTGAATGGCAGAGGTGGGTGTGAGAAGCAGAAAGAAGCCAGAAAAGCCAGGAGAAAGTCAGAGAACCAGGGGTCGTGTGGCCCTGAAAGGAAGCCAAAAGAGCTTCTCTGGCACAAAGTGCTGGCTGGCAGCAGACTTAGTATTGTCAGCCAGTAACTCCCTGCTGTTGGTTGTTCCTACCATACATTCTTTGTAAATAAACAGGATTGCACCAAAGAAACATTTGATTTGTATCATCAATTTCTCCTCCTAAGGGAAACAACCCGACAAGACCCCATATATTGGCTAACTACTCAAGCTAAATGGGACAATATTATCTAGCCTTTGTGCTCACCCAGGAGTTGAAATGCTTTGTGATGGATGGATAAGGTTGTCTCAGAGTTCCTGGGTGGTTTCTCAGGGTATCACTATAGGGGTCAGTTAAGGTTATTTGCTTGACCCTCTCTGGATTTCAGGGGCTTGTTTTGTTTATAACTACAGTAAAGAACAGAATTATCAGACACATAGATAAACACGATATGTTGGGGAAGAGACAGCATGGCTTTTGTAAAGGGAAATCATGCCTCACCAATCTATTAGAATTCTTTGAGATAGTCAAACAGGCACATGGACAAGGGTGATCAGGAGGATATAGTGTACTTGGACTTTCAGAAAGCCTTTGACAAGGTCCTTCACCAAAGCCTCTTAAACAAAGTAAGCAATCATGGAATAAGAGGGAAGATCCATTCATGGATCAATAACTGGTCAAAAGATAGGAAACAAAGGGTAGAAATAAATGGAGAGAGGTAAATAGTTGGGTCCCCCAAGGATCTGTACTGAGACCAGTGCTGTTCAACATACTCATAAGTGATTTGGAAAAGGGGGTGAGCAGTGAGGTGGCAAAATTGCAGACGATACAAAATTATTCAGAATAGTTAAGTTCAAACCTGACTGCAAAGAGTTATTAAGGGATCTCACAAAACTGGGTGACAAAATGGCAGATGCAATTCAATGTTGAAAAGTGCAAAGTAATGCACTTTGGAAAAAATAATCCCAATTACACATACAAAATGATGGGGTCTAAGTTAGCTGTTACCACTCAAGAAAAAGATCTTGGAGTTATTGTGAATAATTATCAGAAAACATCCACTCAATGTGCAGCGGCAGTCAAAAAAGTGAACAGAATGTTGGAAATCATTAAGAAAGGGATAGATAATAAAACAGAAAGTTCATAATGCCAAAACTAAAATCCCGGGTACGCCCACATCTTGCATACTGCCTGCAGTTCTGGTCGCCCCATCTCAAAAAAGATATATTAGAATTGGAAAAGGTACAAAGAAGGGCAACAAATTTGATTAAATCTATGAAAAGCTTCCATCTAAGAAGAGATTAAAAAGACTGGAACTGTTCATCTTAGAAAAAAGAGATGCCTAAGGGGGAGATACGATAGAGATCTATAAAAATCACAAATGTTATGGAGAAAATGAATAGGGAAGTGTTATTTAGCACGTCACACAACACAGGAACTAGGGGTCACCCGATGAAATTAATAGTCAGCAAATTAAAAACATACATAAGGAAGTATTTCTTCACAGAACACACAGTTAACCTGTGGAACTTGTCATGGATGCTGTGAAGGCCAAAAGTATAACTTGTTCAAAAAAGAACTGGATAAGTTCATGGAGCATGGGTGCATCAATGACTATTAGCCAAGATGGTCAGGGACACGACCCCATGCGCTGGGTGTCCCTAAACCTCTGACTGCCAGAAGCTGGGACTGGACAATGGGATGGATCACTCCATAAATTGCCCTGTTCCGTTAATTCCCTCAGAAGCATCTGGCACCGGTCATTGTCGGAAGGCAGGATACTGGGCTAGTTGGACCATTGGTCAGACCCGGTATGGCCATTCTGATGTGATTACATTACACCATTCTTTTAGGGTTTTTTATCCTGAGCTCACTGACAGGAACCCTCAGCCTTACCCAAAGCGTCAAGTGTTTTGTCTAAAGTCGTCCTTATGTCCTTGGCAGTTTGAATTGTCTGACATGTACCGGAAACAGGTCAGCTTGGGGAGCCCCTGAGCTCTGCCGTCCAATGGGACCAGCTGAGCCAGGCTGCTCTGCAAGTCACTAGTACCAGAGAACCAGGAAGCACGGACACCAATGAAGCATCAGGGATTGGCATGGTGCTCAGCCAGCTTCTTATTACCCGTCCCTGCTTCCTCAGGCACCATACCTTGACTCCGGCCCCTGACCCTGCAGCATCCCTGAAGCCCACAGGCCCTGCTGCAGGCCTCAGTGGGCCAGCAGGAACCATACACACAACACAGACAGTACCAGGGTCCCTGGCAGCTCCTGGGGACTTTCAGGAGTCCACAGGGAAGGAAATCTGGGTCTGGGCCTGGAATCAAGTTCTGGACCAGGGAGCTGGGAAGCAGGGGAAATGGTTGTGAGACTGGTCTAGAAGTGCACTCGTTCCCAAGCCAAAGAAAGAGAACATGGACAAGAACTCTCTTATGTACCGGAGCACCTCACACTCGGATGTATTTCCCTGGGGGGCAGGGTGAAAATCCCCATTGTGCCGATGGGAACCGAGGCACAGAGACACTAAATGACTTGGCCAAGTCACTCAGGAAGTTTTTGGTGGAGCAGGGTAGATCCAGGTCTCTCAAGCCCCCTGCTAGCACCCTAAACCACTGAGCCACCCTTGCTCTCCCGTCTCATAAGGGTTATAATGGAAGATTGGTCGCTATGCATGATCACGTGACAACACATTAAGAGGAAAAGAGAGGGTAATGGAAGCATGAGTAATGTGCTGGGGTCTATAAATAACTAGCTATCCCAGACCAACTGGATTGCTTTGCTGAGGGAATTACAAAGTTAGTGGATCAAGGCTACAGAGTACTCGAAAGAATAACATGAATTAGCTGCAATACATATGCTGTCAGATGGGGTTGCAGCTGGCCGAACGACCACAGAGGAAGGGTCATTATAACTGGCCATGAATTGCGCTGGAGAGAGGTGACCAGTGGGGTACACCAGAGTTTGCTGCTAGACCTCCAGTGCTGACTGGGATGGGGGACACACAGCAAGCTCCTGACATTTACAAGGATCCCAAGAGTGGGAGGAGCGAAGAACACAGATCTGAGGCGCCCACACGGACAGCAGGACCATGCCCGACCTGGGAGCAGGCCAGCTCTTCAATACAGGACAGTGCTCTTTACCTGTCACGTGACTGGCTCCGGGCACCATCTCCTTCCCGTCACCATCGAAGTAATCCCTGCAGAGAAGGACACATGGGGCAATGTCAGTAGACAGCACTGCACACCAGGGCTGGGTTCCCAAGGCAGAAAGCTTCCCTTCTTTTACTGACAGAGACCCCAATACTGACCCGTGGCACTGTCCCGTATCCACCTGCCACAGATCCAGAGAGATCCCGACAGAAAACCCCAGCATCACCATTCAGAGTGTCCCCAACACCATCCTCCCCACGTATCTCAATACGGGGAGTTCCAAGCACTCAATGCATTCCCCATCCCACAGCACTATTAGAGCAGTTCTGTGCCCACAGCTCACTCTAGAGTTGCGCATGTCACGTTCAAATAGTCCAACTAGAAACACTCCCCCGTTATTTATTTCTGACTTTGGTTTAGTGTCTCACCGACACTGGGAGCTCTGGCTGGGTTCACTGACAACAGACTTATCAGCCACCTTCTCTAGGCCTGTCCCCATGTGGGGCCTGGGGAAGCTCCAGCATGTGGCATAAATAGGATGGCTCCCCGAGGAGAGAAGCCTGACATCTCCTACGGGTTTAGGTGCTGTGACAGAAATGGAGTGATACACAATGTTGTGGACACAGTAGGAGCTGCAATGTACAAATCTCAGAATATTTATACTTGGAGACTGGATCACCTGACCTGGGGTTCTAAGACTTTCTGCGCATCTATTGATTGAAGGAAATAAAGGCAGTGGGAAAAGCAACACAAGGGCTTTCGAGATAAGGATACATGCTAGAATTGGCCAAGCTGTTTGCTTCCAAGATCCCTTTTCTTGATGTAAACCCTGTTTCACAATGCTGGGACCTGCCAGCCCACAGGGCTACCAACAGTTTAGAAGTGCCCTGATCCCTGCAGAGAGGAGGCATTGTCAGCAGCTGTCTAGGGGTTCAAGCTGGCACAGAGGGTTACGTCTGCACAGCAGTCAGAGGGGTGACTGCAGCCTAGGCACACTTGTGCTAGCTTTGCTCTAGCTAGCATGGCTAAAAATGGCAGTGAAAACGTGGCAGCCTGGATCCCAGCGGAGGCTGCACAAGCCTCCCTGGAACTCCGGGTACATACGTTGCCCCATGTGATGGTGGGCTGGACCCCCATCTTCACTGCTGCTTTTAGCCATGCTAGCTAGATTCCAGCTAGTGCGGGTGTGCCTACCTGAGCTGGAGTCACCCTGCTCCGGCTGCAGTGTGGACGTAGCCAGGCCCCATGGAATGGTGCTTTCCCAGTCCAGGAATGGCAAGCATCAGGGGAAAAGACCCATTGCATTGAGTCTGCTCCATTATTTTAAGAACTGTTCTCTCTAAATGTTTTTGTTCTAAACAAATGCTAATTAAAGGAAGCTGTTGGGTCACTAATTCTCACTGTCATGCCCTGGAGGCAGGGCCGGCTCTAGGCACCAGCAAAGCAAGCAGTAGCTTGGGGCGGCAAATTTGCAGGGGCGCAAGAATCCAGCCTGGGAGCTGTAGTTCCTTGGTTAGCTCCCTGCCTATAGAGCCAGCCCTGGAGCAGGGAAAGAACTACATTTCCCAGCATTCCCTTGGCCGCAATTAACAGGAAAGGGAGGGGGAAGGAGTGGAACTGAAACCTCATGCTGCAGTTTCCTGTGAATGGTAGGGACAGAGCCAGCTCTAGGTTTTTTGCCGCCCCCCACCCCAGCCCTGGACTCTCCCCTGCCCACACCCCCGTGTTGCCCCAGCCCTGGACTCTCCCCTCCCCACACCCCCTGCTGCCCCAGCTCTGGCCCCCACCTGCACCCCCCTGTTGCCCCAGCCCTGGGCTCTCCCCCCACCCGCATCTCCTGCCGCCCCAGCCCTGGGCTCTTCCCCCCACACACACCCGTACCCCCTGCTGCCCCAGCTCTGGCCCCCACCTGCACCTCCTGCCGCCCCAGCCCTGGGCTCTCCCCCACAGAAAGAATTGGGTGGACTAAATGGACAGTGCACCTCTCTATCTGAAGCCTAGCAAGGGAGATCCCACTAGAATTTAAAATGAAAAGTAAGGGAGGGGAGGCTCTACTAGGACCTGGGCAGCTTTAGATACAGTACCAGGCACATAGGAGGATTTACACTTCTGAACCATGGAAGCAGAAATTGACTTTTCTTTTCCACATTTAGCTAATATTCAGAAAGGGAATCTAGCACCTGCCTTCCAGATTTGGACACCCTCAAAATTCAGGAGTGCTCAAGCTCAATTTGGGCAGCTGTTACTTCATTTCCCCCAAATCAGATATACTGATCCACTGTAACTTGCTGTAGAAAAAGTAGAATAAATTGAGCAAGAAATGCTTCCCAGTGGTTATTAGGACTGGAATTGCTATTTTCAACAGCCATTGGTTTTTTTTGGGTTTTTTTAGGTTTTTTTTTAGTTTTAGTTGTTTAAAAGGAAGACAGTGATATTGCATTGGCAAATTCCCCATAGAAACAAAGAATGGAACAAAAGAATAATAAAGGCACCTCAACTTTTCCTCATTTATGTAGGACAGTCTTATAATATGCATCCAGATATCCTTCAATCACACAAGCTGAAAATTGTTCCACTTTACTGCAGTTCTGTAACCATATGGGAACCAATCCTGTCTGTGTTCTGTGCACATCCAAAATTCCTGCTGAATGATCCGCCCTGGAAGCGAGTTACCAGTGACCCAGGGCTGGGGTGGCAGGAGGGTACAGTTGTGTTGGAGGGAGGGGGGAGAGAGAGCCCGGGGCAGGGGGGCAGCCAAAAATTTTTTTGCTTGGGGCAGCAAAAAACCTAGAGCCGGCCCTGCCTGGAGGGACAGAATTGCAGGGTCTGGGCATACACCAGACCCGCTGAGGTACTCACAGCAGGCTGAACCAGCTCCTGCTCTGAGAATGGCAGGATTGCCTGACCCCATCCTGAGAGGTGACGGCCAGAGCCGCCGCGGGGTGCTTTCAGAGACACCAGGAGGGCTCAGAGGTGCAGTCCACCTGATAACCGGGACAGGCACTACAGTTAAGGTAAGAGCTGAACAGACCTGCAGTTGAGGCTGTCATGCAGGAGAAAGAAATTCGGGCCCTGATCCCACACTGAGTGCTGTGCGGGCAGACCCCTGAGCCCATGCAGAGTTCACTGCAAAATGAAGGCCTTGGCACATGGGGCTGGGTCACACATTATAGACTGGCTGCAATTCACGGAGACTCCTCCTCCATGAGCCAGCTGAACGCCCAACGCTGCCGAGTTCGGAGCCTGCCTAGCCCTGTGCACTGCAAGAACCATCTATCTTCAGTTGCTTATAACTTTGCTAAACCGTAACCTTGGGGGCTGAAATGTGCCATGTTTCGGCTGCGCTGCAGCTTTCCATTTATTGCGGATACATCTGATTTTGCAGTGGCTCTGCCGGTTTTGAGAAGTGAGATACAGGAGTAGGCGGGAAGCAGCACTGTCAGTGTTTACAAAGGTTATCTGCAACCTTTCCTCAGACACCTCTTGCAGCTCAGGGATTTGGAGCAGGAAGCTAGAAACCTGGCAGGGTAGGAGGATAGGTCTGGGATCAGAGCCACCCGGGCCTTTTGCTGCTCCAGGAAAGTCTGTCCAGACCTGGCCAAATTACAAGCCACAGAAAAGTGTGTTTGTGTGTGTGGTCCCTAATCCCAGGGGGGCCCTGTTTGTTGCCAGATGATAAGTGTAAGGACATTGCAGGTTGATGGCAGGGTCGGGATGGAAATGGAGGTGCCCTTGGGTCAGAGTCACTCTAGACCCATTAGCAGCTCAGATTCCCTCCACTCAGACTTGAGTGGGTCTGTCTGAGCTGCTGGCAAAGAGAAGAGAAATCCAAGCCCCCCTTGGGAGAAGAGGGAGGAGGGCACAGAGGGCTCCTGAGGAGAAACTACTGCTATCCATGGGACTCAGCCTTCTTCCTTTTCTGCACCACTGCATTAACCCCTTCTGGCAGCACGCCCCACAGCAGACCTGCATGGTGAGCTCTGCTCCTTCCTCATTTGGGGGGCCCTACTCAGATGCTATGCGAGCATTAACACAGAGCATGGTGCTGGCCCAACCCCCCAGCAGGATGCGTATGTCCAAGGCAGTAGAGCCCAGTGGAGGTCTATGTGTCCCGGTGAGCGGAGCCAATGCACCTGGCAGCGTGAGGCTGGGCTTGTGGCCCGGCTTTGGTACAGAACCAAATACAGCTCCAGAAAAACCTTTCTGCAGGAGGAATCCTCCAAGGAAAACATGGCAGACTCCAGGCGGAGCTACCAGTGACCTGATGTCCCAGGACAGAGAGACACACGGGATTCACAAACTTCCTGCCTGTCTGCGTATTCCTTTAACAAGCCCTGTGCCCCCGGGGCTGGGTGGGGTCACTGAGTGGGCAGTGGAAGGCGATGGGGTCTATTACGGCTGGAAGGGCAGCAGCTCCTGCTGGCGCTCAGGTTTCCTGCCTCGGACAGGCCAGTCACTCCACCAATAAGTGGTGAGTTATCGGATGGGAAGAATGAATACACTTGGGGGATGGATTACTTGGGGGCAGTGAGGATTGGACAGTTGGGGACACAGGGGAATCCCCCATCCCCAATTTACGGGGGGGGGAACACACACAGAGCTGCTGCCTCCTCCATGGAAAGAGCTGGGGAGATCCCCCAGCCATGCCCTACTCCCCAATGGAGAGAGAGGTCAGTAGATGCTGGGGGAGTGGGGCTGCTGTTCCCCCCTGGAGACTGCAGGGTGCAGGACAGATAAATCTCAAGCCACTGGCCTCCCCGCAAGAACAGGGCACACCCCTTCATGCAGCCTCGCTCTGCATCTCCACTGCAGAAAGACAGATTGCTACCCAGAGCAATATCTGAGACCCAGCACTAGAGACAGCAGCAACCTGCATGGAACTGGGAGGGCAGAGCCCGAGTTGCAGGAGGGAAGGGTTAGGAGGAAGCAGTCCGCAGTCACATGATTGGCCAGCCAGCTGCAGTTGCAGCCCCTCTGTAAATAGGTCTCTTGATAAAGTGCCAGTTTCATTTCAGAAACAAGGAGTTCTTTCATGCTATTGCCCAGTTGGCAGGATGTCAAAGAGTGCCCGTGCCTGCATACAGCCACAGACACACCCCACTCCTGGCTCGTCCCTACCTTCGACTGCTTTAACTTTGCAGCCCTCACAGTCTCCTAACACAGCGTCACCACATCTCTTAGGGTATGTCTACACTACGGGATTATTCCGATTTTACAGAAACCGGTTTTTGGCAACAGATTGTATAAAGTTGAATGTGTGCGGCCACACTAAGCACATTAATTCGGCGGTGTGCGGCCATGTACCGGGGCTAGTGTTGATTTCCGGAGCGTTGCACTGTGGGTAGCTATCCCATAGTTCCCGCAGTCTCCTCCGCCCATTGGAATTCTGGGTTGAGATCCCAATGCCTGATGGGGCCAAAAACATTGTCGCGGGTGGTTCTGGGTACATCCTTCCCCTCCCTCCAGGAAAGCAACGGCAGACAACCGTTTCGCACCTTTTTCCTGGGTGAACAGTGCAGACTCCATACCGCGGCAAGCATGGAGCCCGCTCAGCTCAAGACAGCAGTCATGAACATTGTAAACACCTCGCGTGTTATCGTGCAGTTTATGCTGAACCAGAACCTGCAAAACCAGGCGACGAGGAGTAGGCTACGGCAGCGCGGTGACGAGAGTGATGAGGACATGGACATGGAATTCTATCAAACCACGGGCCCCGGCGCTTTGGAGATCATGCTGTTAATGGGGCAGGTTCATGCCGTGGAATGCCGATTCTGGGCCCGGGAAACAAGCACAGACTGGTGGGACCGCATAGTGTTGCAGGTGTGGAATGATTCCCAGTGGCTGCGAAACTTTCACATGCGTAAGGGCACTTTCATGGAACTTTGTGACTTGCTTTCCCCTGCCCTGAAGCGCCAGAATACCAAGATGAGAGCAGCCCTCACAGTTGAGAAGCGAGTGGCGATAGCCCTGTGGAAGCTTGCAACGCCAGATAGCTACCGGTCAGTCGGGAATCAATTTGGAGTGGGCAAATCTACTGTGGGGACTGTTGTGATGCAAGTAGCCAAAGCAATCACTTAGCTGCTGCTACCAAAGGTAGTGACTCTGGGAAACGTGCAGATCATAGTGGATGGCTTTGCTGCAATGGGATTCCCTAACTGTGGTGGGGCGATAGATGGAACCCATATCCCTATCTTGGCACCGGAGCACCAGGGCAGCCAGTACGTAAACCACAAGGGGTACTTTTCAATGGTGCTGCAAGCACTGGTGGATCACAAGGGACGTTTCACCAACATCAACGTGGGATGGCCGGGAAAGGTTCATGACGCTCGCGTCTTCAGGAACACTACTCTGTTTAAACGGCTGCAGCAAGGAACTTACTTCCCAGACCAGAAAATAACAGTTGGGGATGTTGAAATGCCTATAGTTATCCTTGGGGACCCAGCCTACCCCTTAATGCCATGGCTCATGAAGCCATACACAGGCAGCCTGGATAGTAGTCAGGACCTGTTCAACTACAGGCTGAGCAAGTGCAGAATGGTGGTAGAATGTGCATTTGGACGTTTAAAAGGTCGCTGGCGCACTTTTACTGACTCGCTCAGACCTCAGCCAAACCAATATTCCCATTGTTATTGCTGCTTGCTGTGTGCTCCACAATCTCTGTGAGAGTAAGGGGGAGACCTTTATGGCGGGGTGGGAGGCTGAGGCAAATCGCCTGGCCGCTGATTACGCGCAGCCAGACACCAGGGCGATTAGAAGAGCACACCAGGAAGCGCTGCGCATCAGAGAAGCTTTGAAAACCAGTTTCATGACTGGCCAGGCTACCGTGTGAATGTTCTGTTTGTTTCTCCTTGATGAAAACCCACCCCCTTGATTGACTCATTCTCTGTAAGCAACCCACCGTCCCCCTTCGATCCTAGCTTGCTTTCAATGGAAATAAAGTCACTATCATTTAAAAATCATGCATTCTTTATTAATTGATTATAAAAAGAGGGAGAGAACTGAGAAGGTAGCCCGGGTGGGGTTTGGGAGGAGGATAGGAGGGAAGGAAAAGGCCACTAAAAAAGTTCAAAGTAATGACAGCCTTTTGGTTGGGCTGTCCACTGGGGTGGATTGGGAGGGTGCACGGAGCCTCCCCCCCACCCCCCGCGTTCTTACACGTCTGGGTGAGGAGGCTATGGAACATAGTGAGGGGGGAGGTAGGTTATACAGCGGCTGCAGCGGCACTCTGTGGTCCTGCTGCCGTTCCTGAAGCTCCACCAGACGCTGTGTTACCCGGGGTTCTTTCAACCCAAAGCTCTTGGTAACTTTACTCTGTGCGAGGTGGTGTCAGGAAATAAATCAGGGGAGACACGGCCGTCCGACCGATAGATGGCTGGCACAAACAGGACAACACAAGAGTGCTTTCATTTAAAGCTAAACTTTACTAGTCTCAAGCACTTACACACGTCCGCAACAAGATTAGTAAAACACCCCCAACCCTTGATAATTACCAAAGCTGAGTGTGGATTTCGAGTGGCACAGTGGCAGCCCGTCTGCCGGTGGGGAACACAAGATGCATCCAGAGGGAGAGGCCAGTCCCAAAGAGTCCCACCTCCAAAGGAGTCCCACCTATCTCAAGCTTTTTCCCCTTATTTATACATTAGTAATACAGTGACATGTCCCTTAAAGAAAACTTGTCCAGTAAGCAGTTTCAAGCAAGAGACTCCTTCTGATTATTGATTAACCAGGTGTGGGTTTTTCCAGAGTCTGTAGCTCTGAGACCCCAATAGACATTCCTGCTCTTTTAAAATGCATGTATCAGCAACTTCAACACAATTCTTATCAGGAAGGACGCGGGGTCAAGCTGCCTCTTCCGTGGCACCCCAAAACCCCCTCCCCTCCTGCCTTGGTCAAGCTGAGTTTGCTGACTGGCCAATTTACAGCTTGCTGACTAGGTTGCTTTTTAACAATAAGCCATAGTGGTTTTAGGCACTTTACTAGTTTGCCAAAGTCTCCCCGTACAGCCGGAGCATGTCCGTTTGATCACGCAGCAGCCCCAGCGTTGCAGCCTGCCACTTCTCATCTCGAGCGTCCCTCATGGCCTCACGTTCACTGGCATCTTTCCTGTAGTTTGATACCGTGTCCTTCCACTCATTCAGATGAGCTCTTTCATTGCGGGTGGATTCCATGATTTCCGAGAACATTTCATCTCGCGTCCTCTTTTTTCGACGCCTTATCTGAGAGAGCCTTCGGGACGGAGGAGGGAGGCTTGAAAAATTTGCAGCTGCAGAAGGGAGGGAAAAAAGGGAGAGAAGTATTTAAAAAGATAAATTTTACAGAACAATGCTTATACTCTTTCACGGTGAACAACACTATTCACATTACATAGCACATGTGATTTCGGTACAAGGTCGCATTTTGCATCTTTTAATATTGAGTGCCTGCGGCTTTGGTGTTAGAGAGCACAGATGCAGGTCCGGGCAACAGAATTCGGCTTGCATGCGGCCATGGTAAGCCATTGTCTTTCGGCTTCTGCGCCCTCCTTTCCCACATACCAAGCAAAGCCCGTTGCGTGCTGCGGTTTTCCTGTTAACGTGCAGCAGCAGAAACCAAACTAACCCCCCCACATCCAATTCTCTGGGATGATCGCTTTATCCCTCCCCCCCCACCACGTGGCTGGTATCAGGGAAGATTCCCTCCCCTCCCCCCCCCCACTTGACTAACTGCAGGGAAGGATTTCTTTTCAGCCACAGGCAAACAGCCCAGTAGGAACAGCCACCTCTGTCCCCTTAATTAAATTCCCATATTTCAACCAGGTTACCATGAACGATATCACTCTCCTGAGGATAACACAGCGAGATAAAGAACGGATGTTGCTTGAATGCCAGCAGACACCGGGACCATACGCTGCCAGGCTTTGTCATGCAATGATACCAGATTACTTGCTACTAGCATGGCGTGGTCAAGTGTCCTACCATGGAGGACAGAATAAGGCTGCACTGCCAAGAAACCTTGTGGAAAGGCTTTTGGAGTACCTCCAGGAGAGCTTCATGGAGATGTCCCTGGAGGATTTCCGCTCCATCCCCAGACACGTTAACAGACTTTTCCAGTAGCTGTACTGGCCGCAAATGCATCCCAAGTCCTCAGGGCAAATTAATCATTAAAAAACGCTTGCTTTTACACCATGTTTTATATTTACAAAGGTACACTCACCGGAGGTCCCTTCCATGGCCTCATTGTCTGGGGGTTGGGAGGGTGCTTCAGTCAGGCTGAGAAAAAGATCCTGGCTGTTGGGGAGAACGGAGTGCTGGGTGCTCTCCGCAAGCTCGTCATCCTCCTCCTCTTCCCCATCTGCAGAATCCTCAGGCATGGCTGAGATTACCCCCGCCTCGGAATCCACAGTCAGAGGTGGGGTAGTGGTGGCGGCCCCCCCTAGAATTGCATGCAGCTCAGCGTAGAAGCGGCATGTCTGCGGCTCTGACCCGGAGTGACCATTTGCCTCCTTTGTTTTTTGATAGGCTTGTCTGAGCTCCTTAACTTTCACGCGGCACTGTAGTGAGTCCCTATTGTGGCCTCTCTCCATCATGCCCTTGGAGATTTTTTCAAATGTTTTGGCATTTCGCCTTTTGGAACGTAGTTCTGCTAGCACTGAATCCTCTCCCCATATAGCGATCAGATCCAGTACCTCCCGTACGGTCCATGCTGGTGCTCTTTTTCGATTCTCGGACTGCATGGTTACCTGTACTGATGAGCTCTGCATAGTCACCTGTGCTCTGCACGCTGGGCAAACAGGAAATGTAATTCAAAAGTTTGCGGGGCTTTTCCTGTCTACCTGGCCAGTGCATCCGAGTTCAGATTGCTGTCCACAATGGTGCACTGTGGGATAGCTCCCGGAGGCCAATACCGTCGAATTGCGGCCACACTAACCCTAATCCGAAATGGCAATACCGATTTCAGCACTACTCCCCTCGTCGGGGAGGAGTACAGATATCGATATTAAGAGCCCTTTATATCGAAGTAAAGGGCTTCGTTGTGTGGACGGGTGCAGGGTTAATTCGGTTTAACGCTGCTAAATTCGAGATAAACTCCTAGTGTAGACCAGGCCTTAGGCTAGGTTGGTTTTGGAGAGAAGAAAGGAAATTCCATGATGTGGACTCATTGGCCCAGCCACCCCCAGAGCACCCTTCCCTACACAGGCTCTCCCATCGGGTCACCATCCATGCCTATGCAAAACCAACAAGGGACATGGCTCTGACCTGGTAGTGTCTTAACTTCCCTTTGCACAGGTGTAAGTGACTCTGCAAGATGCAGGCCAATGGGGCCCAATAGGAGCTGCCCTGTGTACCTCCAGAAGTCACAGGAAAGCTCTTCTCCCGCAGAAGTTAGGAGCTATGAGGCAGGAGCTCACGCAGGGCACTGCTTCACCTGTCAGACACACACACACGCAGTGTGACCTTCCCCAGCTCATGTACAATTCATGAGCTGAGGAAGAAAGCTCCATGCCAGAGGTACTGCACGTGCACAACTCTTATAAATCCCACAATGGGGGTATACACAGGAAATCAATGTAATCAATTATTTACAAATTCACACACACACCCCAACAGAGAGACAGGAATGGTCATCACTTTACACGGCACTAGACAAGTACATAGGCAATGAGCCCCCAAAAGGAGAAACAGCATTACAATTTACTAAGCTAAAGCACATTAGTAGGTGAATAAAAGAGCAAAACTTTTTGCCTGGCAGCTGCAGAAGGAAGAAATTCAAAATGAAACTAGGATGAAATTCACTCTCATGTCCAAGCAGCTGATCCATGCACCTCCACTCAAGCCAAGGCGGACGCAGTGGGGCCCCTGCATTGTGGTTAACTGTCTTTCATTCACCACACATGAAGAGAAGTTAGCATATTTTATGTTTTTATCTTTCAGGAAGATTTCCATGACTTCACTGCTTAGCATCCAGAAACTTAACATGCAAGAACCAAAAACAGAGAGAGACAAAGCAGGCTGCTCCCTAAGGCAGAGTGGCACAACTCACTGACTTTGCTCTTTGCAGACTGCCTGCTGAAGGCCCAGATCACATGCTTCTCTACAGAGCCCCTTAGCCTGCAAGCAGGCGTGGGAAACCCCTTACTCTTAAAGTGATAGCTAGTCATTTTAACCCCATTCTCAATACACCACAAACTGCACCCTTAATGAACTATTAGACTACGGTGACCAGACAGCAAGTGTGAAAACTCGGGACAGGGATAGGGGGTAATAGGAGCCTATATAAGAAGAAGACCCCAAAATCGGGACTGTTCCTATAAAATCTGGACATCTGGTCACCCTATATTAGACAAATCAAGAAATTAATACCACATCCCCCCACACGGTTTGAAATGTTTTATCACACTCTCCTAACTGTAACACAAGAACCTATACAGACGTAGAGAGCATACTTAGCTGAGACCAGTTCTCTTCCACTGTAAGGGAGGATAACTGGAACTAGGCAATATGCTAACGTTTGCATGTTTCCAAAGCTATATTCCTCTTCACTCGGGGAAGGTCCTGGGGAGCTAACCCAAACGTTAGGAGCCTCCGACCTAGATCACTCCTGCATTCACCAAAGCATCAAGCTATGTCATTAAAACACCACAAAGAAATGAAGCACACAAGTAAAGGGACTACAAGAGTTACGCTGTGATAGCAATATTCAATTTTTGGTACTTTTTATTCCTATTAGCCCTGCAGAGCCAATGCAGCTAAGACCGAGGGTCTGTCTTTGTTGCAAAAAAAGGTGCAACATGTAGAGCTGGGGAGAGCTCAATTGCTGTGAAATCCTTCTGGAGACAAGGCACCGGTAGTTCTTATCTCAGTGTAGCCAGCTGAGCTCAGCCTAACTCCTCCATGTGGCATTTATCTCAGCTAGCTATGTCAAAGTAAGCACTACCAGTGCCGTATCTCCATTAGGATTTTACATGGAGTTAGGTTTTTTGCTGCAGAGAAGACACAGGGTACATCAACACTGCAAGTTCAGGGTCCTATTTCCAGCTCAAGGAGCCATACTCAGCTCGCCCTCATCGAGCTAGTGTGCTAAAGATACAGAGCAGCCACTGCAGCGCAAGCAGTGGGAGCGGGTAGCCACCCTGAGGATGTACCTAGTGTCTCCGATGGGCACACACTTGCCATCCCACCGCTTGTGCTCCACAGCTACAGTCTATTTTTAGCACCCGATCTCCGGGGGAACTAGCGTGATTCTGTCTCCTCGCTGGGGATCGCCCACCCAGCTCCAAGGGTAGATACAGTGTATATCCATAGGTGCCAACTCCATGGGTGCTCCAAGGCTCAAGCACCCACTGAAAAAAATAGGGGGTGCTCAGCACCCGCAGAGACGGATTACATGCATCTGACGAAGTGGGTATTCACCCACGAAAGCTTATGCTCCAATACGTCTGTTAGTCTATAAGGTGCCACAAGACTCTTTGTCGCTTTTTACAGATCCAGACTAACATGGCTACCCCCTGATAAGAGACGGATTAATCTTTTGTGGGCCCTGCCCCCCGTGCTCTACCCCAAGGGCCTGCCCCCACTCATCCTCTTTCCCCTGAGGTCCCGCCCACCACTCTGCCCCGAGACCCCATCCCTGCTTGGCCTCTCCCCCCCGAGGCCACGCCCACCCTCTGTGGGAGAGGCGGTGGAGAGCAGCGAGCACCCACCAGCAAAAACAAAAGTCAGTGTCTGTGGACATATCCATAGCCTGGGCAGGCTGGATTCCAGCTCGCCTACCGCCCCAGCCAAACTGTTCACCACGTCTCCGTCAGACAAACATACTGATGGCACTGGGGCTCCGCAGGGAACTGATGGCCTCATTCGAAGACAGCAGGGTTGCACAGATGTCCCCGAGGGGCTGGTGTGGCCCTGCCAAGCTACACTTCACCTGGGACTCTGCTGAAGGAAGGAAGGATCCCATTCAGCTCACAGCCTTTGCTACACGGGCCTTCTGGTCAAACATTTCCCACCATTGCTGCCTTGGGCTCAGTTCCCTCCAATGGTCGCAACACGAGAGCTCCAGTGGTGACAAGGCAACAGAGGCTGGAGGGTGGAGACCTGCTCTGAGCAGGGTCAGACAAGGTAGGGAGAGATTCCCGACCGGGGCAGGGGAGAATTCCCCCAGTGCAGGAGCAGCACATGGAGCCAGGAGGGCAGAGGCTAGTCAGCACAACTGATTTGGCTGGAGTGTCTCCACCCATCTTCCGCTCTAGGTGCAATACAGAGCGTTGGACACACAGAGGATGCAGCTGAGAGACACACAAAAACAGCTTCCTCCCGCTCCATCCCCAGTGCCCCAGCAATGCAAGCCTCCAGCCCAACTCCTCCCCCATTCTCCATCCCATGCAAAGGCTAGCAGACAAGGGGCCTGGGACAAGCATGGTCTCAAGGTTACAATCGAGGCTCCAACCAGGCCAGGTGGGAAGCCCATTTCACAGCCACCCACCCCTCCCCAAGAACACCCTGCACCAGGGGATTAAATGGACGATCTTTAGCTTACTGGCAGTGCAACTGTCTATGGCACTCAAACTGAGACACAACCAGACCCAAACATGACATGTCTGGTATCATTTCCTCACGTTGCCTTCACTCCTGCAAATCCACCTTCTTAAAAGCCCCCTCCCCCGCAGCCACCTTCACGCCTGCTCCCATGCTCCCACTCCTCCTGGGAGCACATAACGGATCAGTGCCAACCTCGGACACTACATCAGTGCAATGCTACGGCTCTCACTGAAACAGAGAGTTAATGCTTTCCTGGGAACTTTCCCATGCCCACCTTGTCTGCCTTGGAAAGGTCCCAAAATAGCTATGCCGGAATAAGAGTAAACCCACACAGGGCTTACAATGAAATAACGATTCCAGTCAATGCTCAAGTGTATGCCAGCGCTTAGAAACTGATCCACAAACTTTATACAAGGACGGCTACACCCGCCACTGAAACAGCAGCCACGGCTCTGAAATGGAACCTGTCAGATGTCGGCCAGCCCAGCACTTCCCAAAGCATCTAGGTGTTCCTTCGGTCATCCATCCACCAGCTGAGCAGCGCCCCCTTCCAGCTACTGATCCCGACCAGCCCAGGTAGCCAGTGAGATCTGGCAGCCTCACAGCTTCAAGTATGGCTTCAGGACACCAAGCACCACTTTATCTGACTTGTCTATGGATTGGCCTGGGGGTGAAATGCTGCGTTATGGGGAGAGGAGCTTTGCTGGTGACACGAATGGTTCTAACTGGCCTGCCGTGCTAGCCCTCTGTCCAGTGCACATGGACTGGAGCTAAGGTGCATGTGAGCTGCCACCGGGAGTGTGTGCCCAGCCTTCCCGCAGCCAGCAATGGGGCTCCCTCCCACACGGCATGCTGCAGGGGGACAGCACAGCCCGGGATGGCAGAATGAGGCAGAGAGGGATCAATCACTGGAAGGGTCCCGAGAGCCACTCTGGGAGGCAGCCTGCATGGGGTTTGCACAGGAAAGTCACGTTTACAACCCGTCTGTGCTAAGTCAGCTTAGGAGGCGAGAAGGAGAAACCAGGCCCAGCACTTACCTTTTCCTTGTTGTAGCCCCTTCCATCTTGCAGCCCCTCTGCTTGCTCCTGGGGACAGCACCTCACTGACGCTCAGAAGCTGCGTAGAGAGAAGGAGAAGGGCCCAGGTGTTTCTAGCTAAAAGCACAGCGTCTCCCTGCAGAGGAGCCAGTCTCCTTCCTGCCTTGTTCGGCGCAGAGAGTCTCTATCCGAATCACAGAGCACAGGCTGTCCCAACGCAGCTCACCTTGGAGCAGGCAGGCCGGGAGAGCAGCTAAACACAGAGGACTCACACAGACTCCCAGATGACTGGCTGGCACGGGTTTCTCAGCACAAGCTGAGCTGTCAGCCCTGCCGGAGGTGGAGCCCGGGACAGTCATCAAACAACCACACTAGCATGCTGTGTGCTGTACACAGCCGCCCCCCAGCCAGCGCAGAGCAACAAGGATTCCATTGAAGGGGAGCAGGACCCATTATGCAAGCTCCTGGGGTGGAAAGCACAGCCCCCAGCCCCGCAAGTGCAGAGCTGCGAATGCTGCCATGCTGACGAGCAAGAGAGCCAGCCTGCTTTCTAAGCCCCCTGCCCACACACATCAGATGCCCAGAAAGGAGAATCCTGGGTCCCCCATTGGGTCCCTGCTTGATCTGCCACCCTCCCAGCCTTTGTTCCCCCCTTGCTGTGCACTGGGCCGGCTCCAGCATTTCTGCCGCCCCAAGAAAAAAAAAAAAACCAAGCCGCGATCGGCGGTGGCAGTTCAGCGGCAGGTCCTTCGCTCCTAGAGAGAGTGAGGGACCTGCCGCCCCCGAATTGCCGCAGGTGCTGCCCCTCTCCCTTGGCTGCCCCAAGCACCTGCTTGTTAAGCTGGTGCCTGGAGCCGGCCCTGGCTGTGCAGGATCCTGTCTGAAGATGCCGTGCACCCGTGACATGCGCACACTAGGTTCCGGGGGTAAATGGACAGCATTACCCGGAGAAGCCCAGCTGATTATTACACCTGTGTCACCGCTCCATGGAAACAGTCTCCAGTGGGGGGTCACGTCTCAGCAGCACGGTGTCTCGAAGGGGGCTGCCCTCCGTCCCCCTCCCCCTCCCCCCCCCCCCCCCCATGCTGCACATTCCAGCACTCCGGGCAGGCTATTCTTGGTCTGGTCTCAGCCTGTGGTCTGGACAGAAACTGGGCCTGCAGCAGAGTCTGGAATTATCCAAAGAACGGCCACAAATCCTGCCGCCCACAGAGGAGGGACAGTGCAAACGCACTCCAAACAGTGGAGACGCAGAGAGCAAGACAGCCAGACGTCAGCGTTACTCAGCCGCTTTCGCTGCACCACCAGCCTCCCTGCTGGTGCATCGCTGGCTGCAAACAACAGAGGCGTCTGTCTGATGCCATCACCCCTGAACGAATGCACCTCGCACTCCAAGTCAGCCGGACTGATTAGCAGGCTGTGGCAGCTGCACGTTCCCATCCCAGGGCTACCAAGTCCAACTCCACAAGCGGTACACACGGGAGAGATTTTTTTTTTTTTTTTAAATGGAGATATCCTATCTCCTAGAACGGGAAGGGACCTTGAAAGGTCATCGAGTCCAGCCCCCTGCGTTCACTAGCAGGACCAAGTACTGATTTTGCCCCAGCTCCCTAAGTGGCCCCCTCAAGGATTGAACTCACAACCCTGGGTTTAGCAGGCCAATGCTCAAACCACTGAGCTATCCCTCCCCCTCCACTGAGCTATCCCTCCCCCTCACTCGGGTTTCCAGAGTTCGGCACCTCAGCATCAGGGGCCCGTAGGCAGAGATGCAGGCAGCTGCAGTTCCCCTGGCTCAGACGGGAGCTGTGGGTCCCAGCACCTCGGAGATCAGGCTGCTTCTGTTCTGGTGCCTAAATGAAGGGCAAAGGACCTAGGCTTAGCCCCCACGTTTAAAAGGTCTGGGGGAAGTGACTTGTCCTAGGTCACTATCAGAGGGCAGAGGAGCCCCCCCAAGTTCCTGGCCTCCAGCCCCAAGAGCACTGAGCTGTCTCCAGGGGGCAGGGACAGGCCACACAGCGCTGTGCCCCTGCACTAGTGATCCCACCAGCCTGTCACTGGGTGCAAACCCCGAGGGCCTGGACTTGGGTCACCTAAGCATAGGAAGCCACGGGGCTGACTGAGCCCAAATAGAGGCCTGGGGAGCAGGCACCTGGCCCAGAAGAGTTGCACTCACCTGGAGCATCATGGCCAGAGACAGGGCCGGCTCCAGGCACCAGCGAAGGAAGCAGGTGCTTGGGGCAGCCAATGGAAAGGGGCGGCACGTCCGGGTCTTTGGCGACAGTTCGGCAGCGGGTCCCTCAGTCCCTCTCTTCCTCTGAGAGCTGCCGCCGAAGTGCCACAGAAGAGGAAGAGAGGGAGTGAAGGACCCGCCGCTGAATTGCCGCCGAAGAATGAAGCGACATGGTTGAGCTCCCGCCGAAGTGCCGCCGATCGGCTTTAACTTTTTTTTTTTTTTTTCCCGCTTCGCTGCTTGGGGCGGCAAAAAAGCTGGAGCCGGCCCTGGCCAGAGAGGAACTAACCTCCCTTCCCCCAGCACAGCTGGGCCTGAGGAGGTGGCAAGAGAGGCTAAACGCCAACAAGGAGCCAAGCAGAGAGGCGTAACAACGCTGCTGAAGGGAGGCTGAGTGGCCGGGAGGCTGAGTGGCGGGCTGGGGGAGCCCAGCCAGCAGCTGTGAGGGGCAGACATGGGTCCAGGCAGGAGGTGGGAATGCAGGGCAGCCTGGCAATGGAAGCAGTGGGAGGGGTGGATGAGTCACTGCTGCAGGGAACCCAGGGAGGGGCTACCAGGGAACCGTGCCATTCTGTGACAGGCCAAGGGCGGGGCCCAGGCTCCGAGGGGCAGCTCCAGACATGGGTCACAGCAGGCAGCTGGGCAGCCATGGGGCTGTAGCTCAGGGAATCAGGGAAAATCAACAGGAGGGGCAGGACTTGAGGGAGGCAGCCCAGCTGCTGCAGCAGGAGAAGTCTGGTCCCCCAGACTCCTCTGGGAGAACCAGGGGAGGAGTCAGGTCAGTGGCAGGGTAGCAGTGGCCTCTGCCATCAGCAGCTGCAGGGGGACCCCAGGGCCGGTGCAACCTATTAGGTGACCTAGGCGGTCGCCTAGGGCACTAGCATTTGGGGGGCGGCATTTTCTTCGGCGGCGATCGCGGCGGCTGGATCTTCGGCTGCCCCGGTCGTCGTCGGCATTTAAGCGGAGGGAGCTGGGGCAGGGGGGTGCGGGGAGGGCCGCTTGCAGCAAGTATGGGGGGGGGGGGGTGGCACGCAGGAGAACTCCCCGCCCCAGCTCACCTCTGCTCCGCCTCCTCCCCTAAGCACGCCGCCCCGCTCTGCTTCTCTCCCTCACAGGCTTGCGGCGCCAAACAGCTGATTGGCGCCGCAAGCCTGGGAGGTGGGAGAAGTGGAGCAGCGACGGCGTGCTCGGAGAGGAGGCGGAGCAGAGGTGAGCTGGGGTGGGGAGCTGCCGCACAGCTCCCCGGGCGGGGGGGGAGCTGCCACGGGGGGGGGGTGCCTCAGGGCGGGGGGGGGGGTGCCGCCACGGGGGGGGGTGCCTCAGGGCGGGGGGGTTGGGGAGCTGCCGCAGGGCTCGGGGGGGGGGTGGAGCAGAGGTGAGCTGGGGTGGGGAACTGCCGCACGGCTCCCCGGGCCAGGGGGGGTGGGGAGCTGCTGCGGGGGAGGCGCCTCAGGGCGGAGGGGGGGGTGTGGGGAGCTGCCACAGGGCTTGGGGAGGGGGCGGAGCAGAGGTGAACTGGGGTGGGGAACTACCGCACGGCTCCCCGGGCCGGGAAGGGTGGGGAGCTGCCGCGGGGGGGGGGGGCGCCTCAGGACGGAGGTGGGGAGCTGCGTCGGGGGGGCACCTCAGGGCGGGGGGGGAGTTGCCGCAAGGGGGACGCCTCAGGGTGGGGGGGGGCGGGGAGCTGCCGCAGGGCTCGGGGAGGGGGGAGGGCGCAAGGTGGAAGTTTCGCCTAGGGCGCGAAACATCCTTGCACCGGCCCTGGGGGAAGCAGAAGAAGGAGTCGAGCAGCTACTGAGGGACCGAGTTTCAATCAAAATCCCAGTGCAGCTGGTCTGAGTTTTTCACAGGGCAGCAGCGGGGGCCAGAGGAAGAGTTGGGTTCATGTCCTCAAGGTGGGAAGAGATGAGAGGAGTTGGTCATGGAGTCAGCGCAGCTTGGAAGAACCCATCTAGCAGGCCAGTGTAGCCAGAGTCCCGTCTGGACAAGCCAGACATCATCACATATGGCTGCCAGACAAGCTACTGAGCTGCACCTGTCCAGGATACCAGACAACCCTACTAGCCCCATAAGCCGAAAGATTTCTGCCCTCAGAGAGAGGTCCATGCTGTCTGTATAGGGGCAGCACAGTGCCAGCCTGTAGGGAAAGCTCAGCCTTATACCCACCATTGAACCTCTACTCAATAACCGGACTGGCATGTGTGTGACTCTGGTTCAGAGCCAGTTATAGCTGTCAGAAAATCATAGAAGTGTAGGACTGGAAGGGACCTGGAGAGGTCATCTAGCCCAGTCCCTTGCACTCAAGGCAGGACTAAGTATTAGCACATTCTAGACCATCTCTGACAGGTGTTTGTCTAACCTGCTCTTAAAATTCTCCAATGATGGAGATTCCACAACCTCCCTAGGTAATTTATTCCAGTGCTTAACCACCCTGACTGTTAGGAAGTTTTTCTCCCTCCTCCTGGTAACAACCTTTTGTGTACTTGAAAACTGTTATTATGTCCCCTCTCGGTCTTCTCTTTTCCAGACTAAACAAACCCATGTTTTTCAATCTTCCCTCACTGGTCATGTTTTCTAGACCTTTAATAATTTTTGTTGCTCTTCTCTGGACTTTCTCCAATTTGTCCACATTTTTCCCAAAATGTGGCACCCAGAACTGGACACAATACTCCAGCTGAGGCCTAATAAGCACGGAGTAGAGCAAAAGAATTACTTCTCATGTCTTGCTTACAACGCTCCCACTAATACATTCCAGAATGATGTTTGCTTTTTTTGCAATAGTGTTACACTGTTGACTCATATTTAGCTTGTGATCCACTATGACCCCTAGATCCCTTTCCACAGTACTCCTTCCTAGGCAGTCATTTCCCATTTTGTATGTGTCCAACTGATTGTTCCTTCCTGAGTGAAGTACTTTGCATTTGTCCTTATTGAAATTCATCCTATTTACATCAGTCCATTTCTCCAGTTTGTCCTGATCATTTTGAATTTTAACCCTATCGTCCAAGGCACTTGCAAGCCCTCCCAGCTTTATAAGTAGGGCCCAACCAAATTCATGATCCATTTTGGTATCTTTCATGGTCATAGCATTTTAAAAATCTTGAATTTCATGGCTTCAGATATTTAAATCTTAAATTTCATGGTGTTGTCACAAAGCATGAATATGTTTAAACATATAAACATGTGAAGCCCTTAAGTCAGCGTTTCTCAATCTGGGGTGTCCTGACCCAAAAGGGGGTAGCAAGGCTATTGGGGGAGGGACCGGTATTGCCATCCTTACTTCTGCACTGCCTTCAGAGCTGGGTAGCCGGAGAGCAGCGGATGCTGGCCAGGCATCCAGCTCTGAAGGCAGCGCCACTGCTGGCAGAAGTAAGGGTGGCAATACTTCGACCCCCCTACAATAGCCAGATTTCATCATGGAGACCAGATTTCACAATCCATGATGCATTTTTCACAGCTATGAATTTGGTAGGGCCCTATTTGTAAGTGTCCTCTCTATGCCATTATCTAAATAATTTATGAAGATATTGAACAGAACCACACCCAGGAATGATCCCTGCGGGACCCCACTTGTTATGCCATTCCAGCTTGACTGTAAATTCCTGATAACTGCTCTTTGGGAATGGTTTTCAGACCTGCTATGCACCTACCTCTTAGTAGCTCCATCTAGGCTGTATTCCCTAGTTTGTTTATGAGAAGGTTATGCAAGAGTTATCATGGGATAAGAGGGAAGATCCTTTCATGGATTGAGAACTGGTTAAAAGACAGGGAACAAAGGGTAGGAATAAATGGTAAATTTTCAGAATGGAGAGGGGTAACTAGTGGTGTGCCCCAAGGGTCAGTCCTAGGACCAATCCTATTCAACTTATTCATAAATGATCTGTAGAAAGGGGTAAAAAGTGAGGTGGCAAAGTTTGCAGATGATACTAAACTGCTCAAGATAGTTAAGACCAAAGCAGACTGTGAAGAACTTCAAAAAGATCTCACAAAACTAAGTGATTGGGCAACAAAATGGCAAATGAAATTGAATGTGGATAAATGTAAAGTAATGCACATTGGAAAAATAACCCCAACTATACATATAATATGTTGGGGGCTAATTTAGCTACAACTAATCAGGAAAAAGATCTTGGAGTCATCGTGGATAGTTCTCTGAAGACGCCCATGCAGTGTGCAGCGGCAGTCAAAAAAGCAAACAGGATGTTAGGAATCATGAATAAGGAGATATCTTTTGCCCTTATATAAATCCATGGTACGCCCCCATCTTGAATACTGCGTACAGATGTGGTCTCCTCATCTCAAAAAAGATATCCTGGCATTAGAAAAGGTTCAGAGAAGGGCAAGTAAAATGATTAGGGGATTGGAACAGGTCCCATGTGAGGAGAGATTAAAGAGGCTAGGACTTTTCAGCTTGGAAAAGAGGAGACTAAGGGGGGATATGATAGAGGTATATAAAATCATAAGTGATGTGGAGAAAGGAATAAGGAAAAGTTATTTACTTGTTCCCATAATATAAGAACTAGGGGCCACCAAATGAAATTAATGGGCATCAGGTTTAAAACACAGTCAACCTGTGGAACTCCTTGCCTGAGGAGGTTGGGAAGGCTAGGACTATAACAGGGTTTAAAAGAGAACTGGATAAATTCATGGAGGTTAAGTCCAGTAATAGCTATTAGCCAGGATGGGTAAGGCATGGTGTCCCTAGCCTCTGTTTGTCAGAGGGTGGTGATGGACAGCAGGAGAGAGATCACTTGATCATTACCTGTTAGGTTCAGTCCCTCTGGGACACCTGGCATTGGCCACTGTCAGTAGACAGGATGCTGGGCTGGATGGACCTTTGGTCTTACCCAGTACAGCCATTCTTATGTTCTTATGAGACAGTATCAAAAGTCAAGATATACCATATCTACCACTTCCCCCATCCACAAGGCTTGTTACCATGTCAAAGAAAGCTATTAGGTTGGTTTGACATGATTTGTTCTTGATAAATCCATGCTGACTGTTATTTATCTTATTATCTTCTAGGTGTTTGCAAATTGATTGCTTGATTATTTGCTCCATTATCTTTCCGGGTACTGCAGTTAAGCTGACTGGTCTGTAATTCCTCGGGTTGTCCTAATTTCCTTTTTTATATATGGCCACTATATTTGCCTCTCCCAGTCCTCTGGAATCTCTCCCGTTTTCCGTGATTTTTCAAAGATAATCACTAATGGCTCAGATATCTCCTCAGTCAGCTCCTTGAGTATTCTAGGATGCATTTCATCAGGCCCTGCTGACTTGAAAACATCTAATTTATCTAAGTAATTTTTAACATGTTCTTTCCCTATTTTAGCCTCAGATCATATCTAATTTTCACTGGCGTTCACTATGTTAATCACTTCTAACCTTTTTGGTGAAAACTGAAACAAAAAAAAAGTCATTTAGCACTTCTGCCATTTCCACATTTTCTGTTATTGTCTTCCCCCCTCATTGAATAATGGGCCTACCCTGACCTTTGTCTTCCTCTTGCTTCTAATGTATTTGTAGACTTACTCTTTATGTCTCTAGCTAGTTTAATCTCGTGTTGTGTTTAGGCTTTCTAATTTTGTTCCTACATGATTGTGTTGTTTGTTTATATTCATCCTTTAAAATTTGATCTAGTTCCCACTTTTTATAAAAGAATCTCTTTTGAGTTTCAGATCACTGGAGATCTCCTAGTTAAGCCAGGTGGTCTCTTGCCATACTTCCTATCTTTCCTACGCAGTGGGCTAGTTTGCTCTTGTGCCCTTAATAAAGTCTCTTTGAAAAACTGCCAACTCTCTTGAGCTCTTTTTCCCCTTTGACTTGCTTCCCATGCAGGGCCGGCTCTAGGTTTTTTGCTGCCCCAAGCAAAAAAAATTTTGGCTGCCCCCCCCCCTCCCCCCCCAGCCCTGGGCTCTCTCTCTCTCTCTCTCTCCCCTCCCCCCCCAACTGCACCCTCCTGCCACCCCAGCCCTGGGTCACTGGTAATTCGCTCCCAGGGTGGGTCATTCAGCAGGAATTTTGGATGTGCACAGAACACAGACAGGATTGGTTCCCATATGGTTACAGAACTGCAGTAAAGTGGAACAATTTTCAGCTTGTGTGATTGAAGGATATCTGGATGCATATTATAAGACTGTCCTACATAAATGAGGAAAAGTTGAGGTGCCTTTATTATTCTTTTGTTCCATTCTTTGTTTCTATGGGGAATTTGCCAATGCAATATCACTGTCTTCCTTTTAAACAAATAAAACTAAAACTTAAAACAAAAAAAAACAAAACAAAAAAAAAAAGCAATGGCTGTTGAAAATAGCAATTCCAGTCCTAATAACCACTGGGAAGCATTTCTTGCTCAATTTATTCTACTTTTTCTACAGCAAGTTACAGTGGATCAGTATATTTGATTTGGGGGAAATGAAGTAACAGCTGCCCAAATTGAGCTTGAGCACTCCTGAATTTTGAGGGTGTTCAAATCTGGAAGGCAGGTGCTAGATTCCCTTTCTGAATATTAGCTAAATGTGGAAAAGAAAAGTCAATTTCTGCTTCCATGGCTCAGAAGTGTAAATCCTCCTATGTGCCTGGTACTGTATCTAAAGCTGCCCAGGTCCTAGTAGAGCCTCCCCTCCCTTACTTTTCATTTTAAATTCTAGTGGGATCTCCCTTGCTAGGCTTCAGATAGAGAGGTGCACTGTCCATTTAGTCCACCCAATTCTTTCTTTGGGGGAGAGCCCAGGGCTGGGGCGGCAGGAGGTGCTGGTGAGGGGAGAGCCCAGGGCTGGGGCAACAGGGGGGTGCAGGTGGGGGCCAGAGCTGGGGCAGCAGGGGGTGCGGGGGGGGGGGTAAGCCCAGGGCTGGGGCTGCAGGAGGTGCGGGTGGGGGGAGAGCCCAGGGCTGGGACGGCAGGGGGGTGCAGGTGGGGGCCAGAGCTGGGGCAGCAGGGGGTGCGGGGGGGGGAGATCCCAGGGCTGGGGCTGCAGGAGGTGCGGGGGGGGGGAGAGCCCAGGGCTGGGGCAGCAGGGGGGTTCAGGTGGGGGGCAGAACCGGGGGTGCAGGTGGGGGAGAGTCCAGGGCTGGGGCAACATGGTGTGGGGGGGGCCCAGAGCTGGGGTGGGGGGTGGCAAAAAAACTAGAGCTGGCTCTGTTCCTACCATTCACAGCAAGCTGCAGCATGAGGTTTCAGTTCCACACTCCTTCCCCTTCCCTTTCCTGTTAATTGCGGCCAAGGGAATGCTGGGAAATGTAGTTCTTTCCCTACTCCAGGGCCAGCTCTATAGGCAGGGAGCTAACCAAGGAACTACAGCTCCCAGGGCCCCCTGTTGGTTCTCAGCTCCCAGGCTGTATTCTTGCGCCCCTGCAAATTTGCCGCCCCAAGCAACTGCTTGCTTTGCTGGTGCCTAGTGCCGGCCCTGTTCCCATGGGATCTTACCTACCAACTCCCTGAGTTTGCTAAAGTCTGCCTTCTTGAAATCCATTAACTTTATTGTGCTGTTTTCCCTACTACCATTCCTTAGAATCATGAACTCAATCATTTCATGATCACTTTCACCCAAGGTGCCTTCCACTTCCAAATTCTCAGCCAGTTCCTCCCTGTTTATCAAAATCAAATCTAGAACAGCCTCTCCCCTAGTTGCTTCCTACATCTTCTGAACTAAAAAATTGACTCCAACACATTCCAAGAACTTGTTGGATAATCTGTGCCTTGCTGTATTATTTTCCCCAAGAGATGGCTGGGATAGCTGAAGTCCCCCATCTCCACCAAGTCCAGTGCTTTGGATGATTTTTAGTTGTTTAAAAAGAGCCTCATCCATCTTCTCTTCCTGGTTAGGTGGTCTGTAGTAGACACCCGACCATGACATCACCCTTGTTTTTTACCCCTTTTATCTTTACCCAGAGACTTTCAGAGACTGTCCTAGCAGCCTGCCCTAAGAAAGGCACCTGCATTGTAAGACCATGGGTACTGGTACAAGGGCTTGCCTAGTTATCATGCCAGCTGTGGCAGGAGCCGTGTACCCAGAGGGGCTTCCCAGAGGGGTGTGTACACCACAGCACTGAGAGCAGCTTATGCCACGAGGCCAGGGTGTCACCGTCACCGAGCCTGTAAGGAACACTGGCACTCACCACTGTCCTGCTCCCATTGCCTTCCATGCCAAAGGATCGAGCCACATGCGCAGCTATGGGAGCAGAGAAAGAGAAGGCTGGCTGTGAGAGGCAGGGCCGGCTCCAGGCACCAGCTGACCAAGCACGTGCTTGAAGCGGCACCTTCTAAGGGGCGGCCAATCTTGGGGCGGTGGGGCAGCGCTCCAGTTTTTTTGTTTTGTTTTGTTTATTCGGTGGGGCGGCGCTCAGGTTTTGGGGTTTTTTTGGTTCGGCGGGGTGGCATTCAGGGTTGTTGTTTTTTGTTTCGGCGAGGCGGCGCTGGGGGGGGTTGTTACGGCGAGGCAGCGCTCTTTTTTTTTTTTTTTTTTTTGCTTGGGCCGGCAAAAAAGTTAGTGCCGGCCCTGGTGAGAGGGACCCCACCTGCCTGCACTCCTCCAAGCAAGGAGACCAACCACCGCAGAGATGGGTTCTCAAGGGCAGAACGAGGAAACCTTGCCAGTCCCAGCCTGAGCTCACTCACCCTTCACACATGCCAGGAGAGCACCTTGGTCAAGGAGGCATGTAATTGGGCAGGCAGTTTGGTCAGGAGCGGTACAGAAAGAACACCGGGCTCGCGGCACCAGCTCCAGCTATTGGCCCAGCTTAGCTGGTATCCTGCCTGCAATGCTGTACATGGGTGCTGGGGGAGGGGACTCCCACTCTGACCCCCGCAAGGGGCAGCTGATGCATCGAGCTGTGCATACGAAACAGTCCACCACAGAGCGAGGACCTAGTGCCAGCACTCTCCCTGCTTCCCAGCCAGGGAGAGTGATCTGTCAACGGCCTCAGAGCCGCAGCGGCTGCTTCGGCCTTTCTAGGTGCGGGTAACAGCCAGTGACATGGAACTGGGTGCATGTCAGAGATCAAATCCACTAGCAAACCATAGAGCAATGCAACAGGACGGGTATTCTACACAGCCAGGCTTTGAGGCGCTCACCCCACCACCCCCAGAGATAGAGCTCTCCTCTCTAGGCTCAGCTCCATCATGTGTCAACAGCAGAGAGTCACGGAAAGAAGCTTATGCTGCTAACACTGAGTGAGGTACTCTGCTAGTTTCCCTGATTCCAGTGACGTTTCAACACGTTGATTTTAAACATCCGTGAATCTCCTGAATCTATTTTCTTCAGTCTGGGCTTGACTCTGCTGTCAGGGAGACAGTCACAAAACACACAAAGCCCAAAGGAAATGGGCTCAGAAGTTTTGAAGCCAGAAGTGGTTGAAGTTGACATGCCAGTTGTCATGCTGGCCGTGAATGCACCACAGACCTCTTTGTAGGCACGCACCTACTGACAGTGAAAAATGTACACCTCATGCTCAGTAAGTAACGTTCAGACTGTAACCAGGCCAGCTATCTCCCGTGCGCCTCCTCGTGGCCCTGGGTCATGCTACAGTTTCCCCTCTTGGACTGTTCAAATAAACTTCAACTGAGGCTTTTTCCTGGTCAAAAAATACCCCTCCTTGGGGACTGGGCTTATGAAACTCAAAACACCAAAACCAAGTCCACACATAGATCCACACAACTTAAGATTTCTCTTCCTCTTCCCAGGACTTTCTGTTTGGGGCTTCTGCAGCCTCCGCTCTGCTTGGTCAGGGTCTCTCCCAGCCGCTGTGCCTAGAGTGCTTTCCTCCCTCTCCACAGGCTCTGCCACAGCTGCCAGGAGCTTTTTCCCCTTCAGTGCAACTTCCAGCTGCTTTTACATTGGAATCCCTGATTCCCCCCACCTAGGGCTCATCCTCCCCTGGGGAGGCCACCCTGTTACACAGACCTTCAGCCAATGTTTTTTAATCCAAGCTAGTCTTCAACAAAGTGTCACTTCAGCTGTTTTCAGCGCGCCCCTCCCTAAAGTGTGGCTAGACTATTTTGAAACAGAGAAATGTTTTATTCTCCCCCTCACTCAACTCAAAAACAGCTGAAGAGGAATTTTGCTCAAACTATCCAGGGAAAAAAAAAAAAAGAAGCACTTCTGGCGAGAAATTGAGCATGACAATTTTCAGCCCAAAAGGTAAATGTCTCCAAAAACAAAGCGTGTAACAGCAGGAAGAATCGAACAGAGCGAAAACTGTTCTGCAGCCTTAACTATAGCAAAGGCCACTGAGCACTCTCTGAAATCAGAACCATCCGTTTGCCACCTCCTGACTTTGGGTGCAGTGGTTGCTCATTCTCCCTCTTACATTACCGTAGTCCCTTGCGAGGTTATAGCTAGACAAGCAAGTATGGGAGCTGTGCTGGGGGGACAGAGACAATCAGCTAGGTCATGGGGAGCTGCAGTGTTCTCCCCTGCAACATTTTGAGAGGCCAGGTGCAATCTGCTGCCTTTTAGAGGACAAAGGCATTTCAAAATACTAATGATACACAAATCAAAAGGCAGGATCTGATGCTCTGGGCTAGCGTAACTTGCCAGTGGCACATTACGTCCTGTTAAACCCAACAGCAAGCTTTGCACACCACATCACAGGCCTTCAGATGCCTTCATGCTTTCCTCAATATACCCGCACACATTCAACTAACCACCACACAGGGATGCTGGAGCCGATGCCCATGGCCCATTCACAAGCAGAGCGGTCTGAGGAACTTGAAGACGCACTCTCACCGGGAACTTAAAGCCCAAACAGAATGACGTTACCAATATTGCTTCCTTGGCAAAACCTTACAGCGTCTGACCCAAAGCCCATCCAGAGGGTGAGGGAGGGACTCGACATCAGGGACAGCACTGACAAGGAGGGAGGCAGGAGGAGGGTCCCTGTGAGTGGCAGTGGGCCACTGGGATCAGGAAGATGCAGCTGGCAGTTCCTGGAGGGTAGGTGGAGGAGTCCTGGGAGCTGGGTGAGGTGGAGCAGGGCTCTGAGGCAGTGCAGCAATGAGGGAGGGAGGCAGGGTGCTGTGAACCACATGCTGCCCTAGCTGGCCGAGAGGAGAATCAACCAGTGGGTCCCAGCAGCAAAGGGCCTGCTTCTCTGCCTGCACACCATGCATCAATGAGCTCGGCTCCTGAGCTCTGGGGGCCAGCTGTGGGGAGGTCTGAGAGGGGTCAGGGTGGCACTATGTTGGGGCACTTGGTTACAACCCAGCAGTCCCCTCCTGCCCAGCCGCATGGCTCAGTCTGGCCCGTGCTGCTGAGACCAAGCCCCATCCCCACGCCGGTGGAGTGACATGGTGATCCCCCAGTGTGGGCTAGCACCAAGAGGGGAGCAGAAAGGTTGTGCTAGAGTCAGCATGGCACCAGCCCTGCCGAGGACAGAGTGGGGATCCAAGGAGAAAAGGGTCAGCAGCTGCGGCACGAACTAGCCCCCTGCAGGGCAGAAGGCCTCAGGGGTGGAAAAAGGGACTTTGCCCTTATCCCAGCCTGCAGGGCAGCAGCAGAGGGCCCAGTTTGTGCAGCCCCAGCACAGAGCACGTCCCTGACAGTAAGAGCTGACAGAGGGACTCCAGCCTCCCAGCACAGCTGCCTAGGAAAGGGCCGAGGTGCTGGCTGGCTCTGCCTGCAGGGACTGTCCCAGGAGGAGCTACAGCAGCATGGGATTCCCACAACATCTCCACCCCCCCAGATCACACCCACACTGGGAGCCAACAGTCCTGCTGCAGCTTCCTCCAGCACATCAGCACTCTCCCGTCTGCTGCAACGCCCGTCTGCCCCGGTCACCCCTGGCCCCAATTGCCACTCACCAACCCCGCCACTGGCTCCCTCTGGCCCTCCTTAAACTATGGCCCATCGCAGCCCCATCCTCACCTTGGGACCCTGTGCCTCACTGCCCTGCTCCCCCACCAGTGATGCCAGCCTCTTGGTCACCATCCCACCTTGGGCAACCCTTCCTGCTCCTAGCTGGTGTGGGGCAGCCTTCCTGCCCCTGCTGAACCCCCACCCCCGGCTCCTGGAGGGCAGTGCCACCACCCCCGTTAATAGGGAGAGTAGGGGGAAGCAGACACCTGCAAACTAGACATCATCCTGACAGTGCACCCCCATATTGTCCCTCTGCCCCATCCAGAACACCCTGCCCTCATCACACTGACTGCCCCCCAATCCGGATCACCCTGCCCCCATCATACTGACTGCCCCCCAATCTGGATCACCCTGCCCCCCATTACACTGGCTGCCCCCCAATCCGGATCACCCTGCCAACATCACACTGACAGCCCCCCAATCCGGATCACCCTGCCTCCATCACACTGACTGCACCCCGATCCAGATTACTCTGCCCCCCATCACACTGACTGCTCCCCAATCCGGATCACCGTCCCTTCCCAGCCCCTTCCCCGAGCCCATCGCTCACCTCCGGCCCGGAGTCCACATCTCCGCTGGATCCAGCCCAGGCGCTTCCCGGGAGCAGCAGCAGCAGCAGCAGCCGGAGCCATGCGAAGCAGGAGCCCGGGCTGTGCCGGCCCCGACTGGGCTCCTCATGGGCTGCTCCGGGAGCCGGGCTCTGCTTGTGCGTCGGCGGGGAAGGCGGCTCCGCAGCCAGCGACCTCGGCTCGGCCCAGCATCCTCCAGGCCGGCGTCCGCCAGCATCCCCCCGGCCCAGCCCAGCATCCGCCCGGCATCCTCCAGGCGGCATCCACTCCCCACCCCTCCCCCAGCATCTCTCATCCCTTCCCCCCCCCCCCAGCATCTCTCATCCCTTCCCCCGCCCTGGCCCAACATCCCCCCTCCCTCGCCCCCCCAGCACCCCTCCTACTCCCCAGCATCCCTCCGCCCCCTCCTCCCACTCCCCCCGGCCCAGCATCCCTCCCCCCGTTTGCGGACTCACCATCCCCATCCTCTCCCGTGAAACCTAGGGAAGCCAAATTCTGTGATCTTCACGCTTTTCCACCCCTGGCCAGAAAGGGGAGAGGATCAGCAGCAGTGCGAACCGAGGTGACATCCAGAGTGGCCTGCTATTCCCCCAGCCCGCAGAGGGTGGTGTGGAGTCAGGGCCTTTGCTCACAGGCCATCCCAGAGGAGATTCCCCCCCCCCCCCCCCCCAGCAGCAGGACAAGCAGCAGTGATGGCATTCCCACCCTGCGTGTTAGTGATCTCTCTCTCTCTCCTTCTCTCTGATATTTCCGGGGCCTCTGGGCTCTACCATCTACTGGATTGAAATCCAAGCCCCCAGCCTCCAAAGCCTGGCAAAGCAGACAGTTAAACAACATTTTCAGATGTGGTCTCTGGTTTTGGAGTGCCCAGTGCAAGATCCCCGAGAGCCGCTTTCCAGCAGTGCTGACCGCCCCTCTTCTCTCCCGCACAGAATCACACACACCAGAGGCCTCCGTTGCGAGCGTTGGCCTTCCAGCCGAATTGCACGGAGGTAGGGTCTGGCCACGCTCCCTGCCGTTCAGCCAAGGGCTGCCCTGGGGGAGAGTGCCACCGCGTGGAGAGAGCACCCTTCCCTTCGCTATGAGAGGGGAGGCTAGCTGAAGCACAAGGGATGCGATTGTGTTTTGTTAGCGCTGGGTTAAGTGCAGCAGCCTAACACGGAGTGAACGTGGCCAAATGCCAAGGGAATTGTACATTGTTATAGGGGCCAAAGACATTTCAGACCAACCCAGCATTTAAACAACAGGGACACAGCATAGCGAGCTATAAATCTCTGACCACGTGCTAGTACCTACTCAGTGCCACACGGCCAGAATTTCAGCATGGGGCTCCCCAGCACGAGGTCTGCCCCACGGTGACATGGCAATCTCCACTCAGAACACACATCCATCAATCCAGTACTCTCCGCTACCCCCAAAGGCCCATCTGTCCTTCCAGCAGCAGCCCCTTGGGGAAGCTCCCAGACTGGGAGCCAGCAGAGGAAGTGGGCGGGGATGCGGCATCCCCCCTGGTAGCGACAGGCAGATGATCGAGCAGCGACAGACGCAGCTGGGGACTGAGCCCTGTGCCTGTGATGGGTCTGCAAAGCAGCCTGCAGGGTTATGGGGCTGTAGCCACATTGACATTAACTGCTGTGAAAGTGAGCTGATCTTTTGCTCTAGGAGCATGACCCCAGCATCCAAGGCTGGTTAGAGTCTAGCCCTGGTCAAGAAATGCCAAACCTTTTCCACGGGAAATTCATGTTCGTCTACATTTCCCATGAAAACTGATCTTTTTTTCCAATGGAAAAAAGGAAATAAAAAAGGAAAAATTGGGGAGGTTGAAAATGATTTTCTTACAATTTGAGAAAAAATTCAATAAAAACGGAATATAATAAAAATGAAATTTTATTGCAAAAAAAAGATGAATTTTCAGAGAAAAGCCAATGTACATTGCAGTTACATTTTGACCGTAAAACTTCAGCCAACTCCCACAGAGTCTGAGGGAGACCCTTGTAATAATAACATCCCCTCACTCGTTTCAGCCATAGATCTCCAAGCACTTCCCGGAGCAGGGGAGGACCATTAACTCCATTTTACAGATAGTGGCTGACCCAGGGCCATGCAGCAGGCCAGTGACAGAGCAGGGACTAGCGCCCAGGTTGCTGGGTCCCTGGTCAGTAACACCTACGGCTAGAATCATAGAATCATAGAATATCAGGGTTGGAAGGGACCTCAGGAGGTCATCTAGTCCAACCCCCTGCTCAAAGCAGGACCAATCCCCAGACAGATTTTTACCCCAGTTCCCTAAATGGCCCCCCTCAAGGATTGAACTCACAACCCTGGGTTTAGATTGCAGCACGTCTGACATCCCTGGCCAGAGACAGTTATCCAGATAACCCAGGGGCCAGGAAAATCCAGCTCCACCCACCCACAGAGCCACACCCCCCCCCCTTCTGCCTTTTCCCTTGCACCCAACGCGGATGCTGCTGGGGAGGGAACAGGACCGAGTAGCGCCCGTGACCCCCAAAGTGAGGGAAGCGCTCCCACCAGCACTCCCTGCGCAGGGGAATGAAGAGTGAGGAAGAAGGTGCCTGCTCTATAATGTGCCCCACTATTGAGGGCACCTGCCCTCAGCTCAGCCCCTCCATCTCCCTTCTAAGCTCTTCAGTGCCACTGCCCACATAGCGATGGCAAGAAGGGACTCATGTCCCTCTGCTACCTGCCAGAAGGTGGTGCCCAGTCAGCAGACACAGACCCGGCCTCAGTGACCCATGCACGTGTACCTGAGCTCCCAGCACCCATTATGGCAACTCAGCTGCCCTAGGAATGAAGCCACATGCCCCCAGCCCATCTGCCTAGCTACACAGAGGTCCCCCCAGTGCTGCACCGCTCTCCCTTAGGGTGACCAGATAGCAAGTGTGAAAAATCAGGACGGGGGGTGGGGGGTAATAGAAGCCCATATAAAAAAAAGCCCCAAATAATGGGACTGTCCCTATAAAATCAGGACATCTGGTCACCCTACTCTCCCTGCATGAGCATGACCTCCCCCAAATACAACCTTCCACCAGAATGATGCCACTAATGGCCAGTGGGAGAGTCTGGCGCATGCGGGACACAGAGCAGTCATGGGAGCTGGCCATGGACTGTGTAAGTCAGGGCCACAAGAGAGAAGAGACCACAGGCCTCAATGCATACAGAACTAAATGCAACAGTCAGCTCTGAGACTTAGCTCTCCACACACTGCACCACAAATACACACACACACAAGCCCATGAAACGAGTCTAGCTATTTCTGCTAGAAGGCAGAGAAAGAGATTGCTATTGTTATTTCTGGTTTACAAGGCTTGAGCAGTGTCCAGTACTATGGGGGGCGGGGGGTGTCGTGGCAGACAGACAGAGGGATAGACAGACATTTAATCCACAAGCACTAGACAGTGAATGCAGTCAGGGGCCTGGGCAGCTATACAGGGCCAAAGCAGGAACTGCCCAGGAGGTACCTGTAACAATAATGTGGTTTTACTGCTGTAACGTTAAACCAGTTATTTACCCCGCTAACTCCCACCCATGGGACTGCCGGTCTCAAAGTCCTGCATTAAACACATTCCCCTGTGGGCTGAGCAGCAGAGTCAACAAGAGCAGGTTAATATTAACCACTGCAGCCAGCTCCTGCAGGAGCGTCCAAGGAGCTGTGTAGTTAGGCTGGGGTATTCGTTCATAGGTCGGGCAAGAGGGAACTGCTAGCTTGAGAAGCACGGCCCAGTTGTTAGGGCATGAGCCTGGGACACTGGAGTGCTGGGTTCAAGTCTCTACTCTGCCATATACTCTCCGGGTGACCTTGAGCAAGTCAATTAGCCTGTCTGTGCCTCAGTTTCCCCACTGTACAATGGGGCTAATACCACTGCCCTGCCTCACAGAGGGGTTGTGTTGAGGATAAATACAGATACCATTCAGATACTACAGTGATGCAGGCCAGATAAATACCTAAGACAGAGCAGTGGTCTCAGGTTCAATCCTGCAGACAGACTCCCCTGTCCCTGGGCTGCGATGTGAAGGCACATCCTGGTGCTCCGGCTGAGATGCCCTAGCCCGGGGAGCTGTAACCCACGTTAACCTGGTCTGTGCCCCCCTCTAGTGGCTAGACAACATAGAGCAGTGAGGTCACTACAGCCTCAGTGCTACCAGACCCGCTCCTGTATCTCCTGCAGCAACAGCAGCTTCTATTTGGAGACCCACAGCTGCTGGCATTCCAGCAAGGGAGGGGAGCAGAGCTCCCCTTGCCCCATCAATCAGACCAGAGGGCAGCACCGAACCCTGTGTGGATCGCCAGGGCCATTTGCACAGAGGCTCCCTGGAGTCCCCCCTTGCCGCTGCTGCCCCCAGGGAGGGCCCTGTGAAAGGGGCATTCATTTCCCCATCCTGGGGCTGGTGGCAGGGCAACTTGCATCCTGGCCCCCTCACCCCACCCCCAGCTCACAGCCCTGCAGGGCGCCCTCTGCAGAAGGGGAGACGGTAGGGAGATGCACAGCCCGCAGGGCTATTACTTGTGGGATGGGGAGAGTGGTGCCATGGAGGTAGGTGACAAGTAGCGGGGAGGATCCCATGTGGAAGGCCCCTTCCCCTGAAGGAGGCAAGAGTCACACCCTCTATGCGCTGCCCAACCTTTGCACAGCTGGGCTGGCTCACCTCACTGGTGCACCAGCGTGAATTCAGTGCAAGGCTGTCTCCTGCTGCAGGTTTGCTCTGAATTCACTAGCCTGGAGCACTGCAAACAGCATTGAACCCAGCAGGAAGCATAGAACCGCACAGCCCCTGCTTTTTCACTACAGACCCTTGTGCCACTCACTGAGCATTGTCCTGCCTGCACCCTGGATGAGGCAGGCACCTGTGGAAACAATGGCATGAGAACCTCCAACTGGGCACTGGATCCTAATGCCCATAAGGAAGGGGCAGAGTGAAGGCTGCAAGTGCCACCTTAACTGCAGCATTTCCCGGCTTGGCAGGCTTCCCCCACCCCCCCAACCTGGATGCTCCTAACAGAGTCTTTTTTAAACATACTTTGCTTGCTTTTGCTTAAAAAACATTGACAGAGAAAGGAACGACATGTGCCATGACCTGCACTGGAGCAAAATTCACCCAAAACAGAAAGGCAACACCACACAAGGCGTGTGCACCTCCGGCATCCTGCTTCAGCCCAAAGGACACCCACGGCTTTCAACGGGAGTTGGATCAGGTCTATAGTCCTTAGTGAGGACTATGCCCAGGCAAGGATTCCAGATGCAGTTTCACTTTTTGCAGGAGTCCTGTTGAAAAGGGGCTGGTCCTCTCCCCTGCCACCCCCAACACTCTCCCTTAAGTCAAAAGTGGTCAAACTCTAAAAACCAGTCCCCAGGGGCAGAGCCCTAGCATGAGAAATTGCACCTCGAACAGTGAATTTCTTGGAAAGCACAAATGTGCGGAAACAGGCATTTATCACTGAAACTGCTCTGCAGTTCTAACTGTGGCTGGCATGGTCTTTTTATACCTAGTCACCTCCAGTGGTTGATTCAAACTCCTGGAGCCTTTCTTCACTGAGTGACTGAACTTTGGAGTCAACAAACAAGGGCCAAACTCTCCTTTCAGTTACTCCTGATTTCTACCATCAGGAGAGCACAATTTCCACATCTCCCCCCGCACCCCCGCCGGCCGCCCCTCAGCCAACAGATTGGAGCAGGAACTGTGGTGATTTCAGGCAAATCTGGGATGGGTCTCCTCAGCAAGATATCTGCATTTGGGCTTTAAAGTTAAACCTTCCCTGGATAAAGGAGTACATCCTTGTTGTGTCTTCAGCGTTCTCAGGGAAAGGGCTAGGACAGAAGACACTTAAAAGCAGCAATGCTAGGAGTTAAAATGCACCTGCAGTGTGATAAGGAAAAATAACATATTGGTCACAATATGGTTGTGACCAATAGACATATTGGTTAACCAATGTCTAAATGGGGCTTTCACATAAAGCATTGGTGGATGGTTTTAATAAATGATTTAATCACTGCTTATGGACCGTTAAGGAGCCCAGGAGGTCACTAGGCTGCTTCAAACCTCCTGTGTCAGGGTTTAGGCAGATCTCTAACTACTGTGGGGGCAGATTATCCCATCTAACCCCTTCCACTGATGTGCACAGCACCAGCTGTAACATACACTGCTCGTGTCTGGAGCAGGCTTAGCACCTCTACTAGGCATCAATTATTAATCCTTTATAAACAATCTATAATTGGATCCTGTACATAAAGCAGGACCTAAGGTTCGGTGACCTCGTTTGGAATCTGTACACTGTAGGGCCTCGGAAGTCCAGCCAAGGCTCAGAGCTCCCCTGGGCTAGGCACCATACAGACTCTCCCTGTCCCCCGGAGCTCACCACGTGCTTATTGGACAGGGCCCTACAGGTAGCTGAAGCAGATGAGTGGGGTGGGGGTAGGACAAGGGACCTTCCACAGAATGGGGATTAGCATGAGTCACTTTCACAACAAACATGTCAATGACCAAGTGGCTGGCACTGCCGAGTGAGCCACTCCGGGAGCTTTGCCACACCGAGAAACAGCCACCCAGCCAGGCCAGCAGAGAGGGAGCTGCGCTCCTGACTTGTCCAGGTGACACACCCCTTCCCCGAGCACTGCGCTCGCCCCCCAGCTCGCCATTCCTCTCTCAGTCCCCATTCAGCCCCCTCGCTAGAGCCCAGCATCAGCCAGCTTGCAGCAATAACACCAAGGACCGCGGCAGAGTCTGAGAGTCCCCTCTGCACATGCCAGGTACAAACTCACCAGGAGTCTGAGTTCCTGGCCTCAGGGGTCACCTGCTGTGTGCTAGCTGTGGGGTCACTTGGGCACGGACCTGTATGCAGAACATGTCTGGAGTTCTGCAGGCCAGGGTGTGCATCTGAGCCGTGCCCATTGCAGCAAGGGAAAGGCTCCTTTGCACCCTCCTCTCCCATGGCTGGAGGGCAGGGGGAATTCGACAGACAGAGCAGGGGCAATTTCAGTCATGCAAGGCCCAGCCCAGCTGCTTCCCAGAGCTTCTGGTCTGGCCCACATGGATCTCCTGCCCCAGTGGAGCAGCACAGTGGGCAGTCAGGGCCTCAGGTCCCTTCATCTGACAGCACAGTTGCGGGGCCAGGCCACCGGGTGTATGGCTGAGGGGATCTAGAGTCCAGAGAGCCCTCCCCTAGGGGGAGATGTGCTGCTAGATGGAACCCGTTGAAAAGGGTTGTTCAAGACAGAGTCCTTGACCTGGTTTCTTGTTGAGTTCCAGCTGTCCTGGACTTTCTCCCATCTCTGACGTCAGCGCAGCTAGCCCTGACAATGGCAAAGATTTCCTTAGCAGATCACTCTGCCTGCATGTCTCTGGGGCAGGGACCCTGCAGTTTGCCCATCCCCTGGGGAAACCATCTTTTAGCAGGTCTTACAAACTTGAACCATCCCATCCAGGAGACTAGTGATCTAGGGACTGGAACTCAGAGTTAGCCAGACCCATGGCAGGGCCATTGGGAGCCAATAGGATCAATCTGCACCACTTAATGCAAAAGATCTAATTCCTGGTGCCCGTTGCCCTGGCATGGCAGGTTTTGGGATTAGAGGCCCTGCTTTCCACATAGATCAGGTGAGGCTTGGGCCTCAACACCCTTCCCCCATCTCTGACCATTGCCAGACACAAGTAGTTTAGTTTGGTTTCCCCCTCCCTCAGGAGCAGCTTCCTCCCCCACGTAGGATCAGCCCAGGGGTCCAGCCTCCTCTAGCTGAGGATAGCCAGCCCCAGCTGCTTCCGAGGTCAGGGAGGGAATAACCTGTCCAAAGAGTCAGTTTCCTCCTGACCCCTATCATCAGGGCCGGCTCCAGGGTTTTGGCCGCCCCAAGCAGCCCACCAAAAAAAAAAAAAAGCCGCGATCGCGATCTGCGGCGACAATTCGGCGGAAGGTCCTTCGCTCCCAGCGGAAGTGAGGGACCGTCTGCCGAATTGCCGCCAAATCGCTGGACCTGCCGCCCCTCTCCGGAGTGGCCACCCCAAGCACCTGCTTGCCAAGCTGGTGCCTGGAGCCGGCCCTGCCTATCACCTAGTGGTTGGTTTATAGCCTGCATGGAAGGGTCTATGGCCCTGAAGGTTTTGTCCCCTGGTCAGCGTAGCTGTAGATGTTCTCATTAGCCGTATAAAAGTCTAAATCTATTTTGAATACTCCTAAGCACTTGGTCTCAATAAGATCTAGTGGCAATGAGTTCCACAGACAATGCTTGGTGTAAAATGTATTTCCTTGTATCAGTTGCCTTTCAATTTCTTTGACTTTCCCCTTGTTCCTGGATTGTGAGAGCGGGTGATCAGGAACATGTCATTTACCTTCTCTGAGTTGCTCAGCACACCTCTAGCATGGCCCCCTCATCCATCTTCTCTGGAAACTGCACAGGGCTAGCCTTTTCACTCTCCACAGGGAAGTCATTCCAAGCCTCTGACCATTTTGCCAGCTGCCTATGAAGCCCTGTATTTCTTCTCTCTTCTTTTGGATAACAGGAGTGGGGTACTGTACTGTATTCGTGTCCAGGAGAGCGCGTCCCGTTGGTTTATATAATGGCATTGTTCTAGTCTCAGTATTATTCTTCATCCCATTCATTCTGCGTTCAGCCTGTTCTCCCTCCCAGCTGGGACACAGTCTAGCCCCAAACTGTACCACTGCACCATATCCAAGAGAAGGCTGCGGAGGGACCTGATAACAGTCTTCAGACATGTTATAAAAGACAGTGATCATCTGCTCTCCATGCCCACTGAAGGGAGGACGAGAAGTGATGGGCTTAATCTGCAGCCAGGGAGATTCAGGCTAGATATCAGGAAAAACCTCCTGACTTTAAGGATGTGTCATGGGGTGCTCTACTCACCGCTGGTCTGGCGCCTCCTCCTGGTCGCTCTGGGGATTTGCTCTCGAGGCAGACGCCCCCGTCTGCGGTTTGCACATCGTCACTCTGACTTGGGTCTGCGGCTCCTCTCACTCCAGAACCCTCAGCATCCGCTTCGTGATTTAGCCCTCTCGCTAGGTCAGTCAGCGTTCCCCCTTCCGGGTTTCAGTCCAGCAGCAGTCCTAGGAAGTCAGCCCATTCACTGCCCCAGTGCCACTCCCTCAGTGGCTGGGCTGGCCTGCCCCCTCCAGGTTCTGGTCCTGGGACCCTCAGCTCAGCAGTTCTGGGCTCTACCCTCTCTGCTCCTTCCCTAGACTGCTTCCTACCACACTGGTTCCCCTTCTCTCTGGGTGTACCAGCTCCAAGAACCCTCCTCCCAGGGAGGGACTGCCCTTTCTCGGCAGCCCACTACCTGGCTTTATATGCCCTGCCTGTCCCTGCACACCTAGAATCATAGAATCATAGAATATCAGGGTTGGAAGGGACCTCAGGAGGTCATCTAGTCCAACCCCCTGCTCAAAGCAGGACCAATTCCCAACTAAATCATCCCAGCCAGGGCTTTGTCAAGCCGGGCCTTAAAAACCTCCAAGGAAGGAGACTCCACCACCTCCCTAGGTAACGCATTCCAGTGCTTCACCACCCTCCTAGTGAAATAGTGTTTCCTAATATCCAACCTAGACCTCCCCCACTGCAACTTGAGACCATTGCTCCTTGTTCTGTCATCTGCCACCATTGAGAACAGCCGAGTTCCATCCTCTTTGGAACCCCCCTTCAGGTAGTTGAAGGCTGCTATCAAATCCCCCCTCATTCTTCTCTTCTGGAGACTAAACAATCCCAGTTCCCTCAGCCTCTCCTCATAAGTCATGCGCTCCAGACCCCTAATCATTTTTGTTGCCCTCCGCTGGACTCTTTCCAATTTTTCCACATCCTTCTTGTAGTGTGGGGCCCAAAACTGGACACAGTACTCCAGATGAGGCCTCACCAATGTCGAATAAAGGGGAACGATCACGTCCCTCGATCTGCTGGCAATGCCCCTACTTATACAGCCCAAAATGCCGTTAGCCTTCTTGGCAACAAGAGCACACTGTTGACTCATATCCAGCTTCTCGTCCACTGTGACCCCTAGGTCATTTTCTGCAGAACTGCTACCTAGCCATTCGGTCCCTAGTCTGTAGCTGTGCATGGGATTCTTCCGTCCTAAGTGCAGGACTCTGCACTTGTCCTTGTTGAACCTCATCAGGTTTCTTTTGGCCCAATCCTCTAATTTGTCTAGGTCCCTCTGTATCCGATCCCTACCCTCTAGTGTATCTACCACGCCTCCTAGTTTAGTGTCATCGGCAAACTTGCTGAGAGTGCAGTCCACACCATCCTCCAGATCATTAATAAAGATATTAAACAAAACCGGCCCCAGGACCGACCCTTGGGGCACTCCGCTTGAAACTGGCTGCCAACTAGACATGGAGCCATTGATCACTACCCGTTGAGCCCGACGATCTAGCCAGCTTTCTATCCACCTTACAGTCCATTCATCCAGCCCATACTTCTTTAACTTGGCAGCAAGAATACTGTGGGAGACCGTATCAAAAGCTTTGCTAAAGTCAAGGAATAACACATCCACTGCTTTCCCCTCATCCACAGAGCCAGTTATCTCATCATAGAAGGCAATTAGGTTAGTCAGGCACGACTTCCCCTTGGTGAATCCATGCTGACTGTTCCTGATCACTTTCCTCTCCTCTAAGTGTTTCATAATTGATTCCTTGAGGACCTGCTCCATGATTTTTCCAGGGACTGAGGTGAGGCTGACTGGCCTGTAGTTCCCCGGATCCTCCTTCTTCCCTTTTTTAAAGATGGGCACTACATTAGCCTTTTTCCAGTCATCCGGGACCTCCCCCGATCGCCATGAGTTTTCAAAAGTAATGGCTAATGGCGCTGCAATCTCATCCGCCAACTCCTTTAGCACCCTTGGATGCAGCGCATCCGGCCCCATGGACTTGTGCACGTCCAGTTTTTCTAAATAGTCCCGAACCACTTCTTTCTCCACAGAGGGCTGGTCACCTTCTCCCCATATTGTGCTGCCCGGTGCAGCAGTCTGGGAGCTGACCTTGTTTGTGAAGACAGAGGCAAAAAAATCATTGAGTACATTAGCTTTTTCCACATCCTCGGTCACTAGGTTGCCTCCCTCATTCAGTAAGGGGCCCACACTTTCCTTGACTTTCTTCTTGTTGCTAACATACCTGAAGAAACCCTTCTTGTTACTCTTAACATCTCTTGCTAGCTGCAACTCCAAGTGTGATTTGGCCTTCCTGATTTCACTCCTGCATGCCTGAGCAATATTTTTATACTCCTCCCTGGTCATTTGTCCAATCTTCCACTTCTTGTAAGCTTCTTTTTTGCGTTTAAGATCAGCAAGGATTTCACTGTTTAGCCAAGCTGGTCGCCTGCCATATTTACTATTCTTTCTACACATCGGGATGGTTTGTTCCTGCAACCGCAATAAGGATTCTTTAAAATACAGCCAGCTCTCCTGGACCCCTTTGCCCTTCATATTATTCTCCCAGGGGATCCTGCCCATCTGTTCCCTGAGGGAGTCAAAGTCTGCTTTTCTGAAGTCCAGGGTCCGTATTCTGCTGCTCTCCTTTCTTCCTTGTGTCAGGATCCTGAACTCGACCATCTCATGGTCACTGCCTCCCAGGTTCCCATCCACTTTTGCTTCCCCTACTAATTCTTCCCTGTTTGTGAGCAGCAGGTCAAGAAAAGCTCTGCCCCTAGTTGGTTCCTCCAGCACTTGCACCAGGAAATTGTCCCCTACACTTTCCAAAAACTTCCTGGATTGTCTGTGCACCGCTGTATTGCTCTCCCAGCAGATATCAGGGTGATTAAAGTCTCCCATGAGAACCAGGGCCTGCGATCTAGCAACTTCTGCTAGTTGCCAGAAGAAAGCCTCGTCCACCTCATCCCCCTGGTCTGGTGGTCTATAGCAGACTCCGACCACGACATCACCCTTGTTGCTCACACTTCTCAACTTTATCCAGAGACATTCAGGTTTTTCTGCAGTTTCATACCGGAGCTCTGAGCAGTCATACTCCTCTCTTACATACAACGCAACTCCCCCACCTTTTCTGCCCTGCCTGTCCTTCCTGAACAGTTTATATCCATCCATGATAGTACTCCAGTCATGTGAGTTATCCCACCAAGTCTCTGTTATTCCAATCGCATCATAGTTCCCTGACTGTGCCAGGACTTCCAGTTCTCCCTGAGCCTGTTCTCTAAGTAGCTGCCTCCAGTCAAAAGTTCCCCTGTTTACAGCCTAATTAGCTGCTGGGCCCATCTGGCCCAATTCCATTCTTGGAGGGCCAGTGTGGAGATCTCATCCCACCACAAGATGGTTAAGCTCTGGACTAGGCTCCCAAAGGAGATTGTGGAATCCCCATCATGGGAGGTTTTTAAGAACAAACAGCTGCCAGAGATGGTCTACGACTAGGTTTTCTCGGCCCTGCCTCAGCGCAGAGGGCTGGACTTGATGACCTCTCGAGGTCCCTTCCAGCCGGACATTTCTATGATTCTATGATACAGCCAGCTAATCCCAGGTCCAATCCTGCTTCTGTTGGTGTCACAAGAGCAGGGCCGGCTCTAGGCACCAGCAAAGCAAGCAGTAGCTTGGGGCGGCAAATTTGCAGGGGCGCAAGAATCCAGCCTGGGAGCTGAGAACCAACAGGGGGCCCTGGGAGCTGTAGTTCCTTGGTTAGCTCCCTGCCTATAGAGCTGGCCCTGGAGCAGGGAAAGAACTACATTTCCCAGCATTCCCTTGGCTGCAATTAACAGGAAAGGGAGGGGCAAGGAGTGGAACTGAAACCTCATGCTGCAGCTTCCTGTGAATGGTAGGGACAGAGCCAGCCCCCCACCCCACCCCAGCCCTGGACTCTCCCCTGCCCACACCCCCTGCTGCCCTGGCTCTGGCCCCCACCTGCACCCCCCTGTTGCCCCAGCCCTGGGCTCTCCCCTCACCAGCACCTCCTGCCGCCCCAGCCCTGGGCTCTCCCCCAAAGAAAGAATTGGGTGGACTAAATGGACAGTGCACCTCTCTATCTGAAGCCTAGCAAGGGAGATCCCACTAGAATTTAAAATGAAAAGTAAGGGAGGGGAGGCTCTACTAGGACCTGGGCAGCTTTAGATACAGTACCAGGCACATAGGAGGATTTACACTTCTGAGCCATGGAAGCAGAAATTGACTTTTCTTTTCCAGATTTAGCTAATATTCAGAAAGGGAATCTAGCACCTGCCTTCCAGATTTGAACACCCTCAAAATTCAGGAGTGCTCAAGCTCAATTTAGGCAGCTGTTACTTCATTTCCCCCAAATCAAATATACTGATCCACTGTAACTTGCTGTAGAAAAAGTAGAATAAATTGAGCAAGAAATGCTTCCCAGTGGTTATTAGGACTGGAATTGCTATTTTCAACAGCCATTGTTTTTTTGTTTGTTTGTTTGTTTGTTTTTAGTTTTAGTTGTTTAAAAGGAAGACAGTAATATTTCATTGGCAAATTCCCCATAGAAACAAAGAATGGAACAAAAGAATAATAAAGGCACCTCAACTTTTCCTCATTTATGGAGGACAGTCTTATAATATGCATCCAGATATCCTTCAATCACACAAGCTGAAAATTGTTCCACTTTACTTCAGTTCTGTAACCATATGGGAACCAATCCTGTCTGTGTTCTGTGCACATCCAAAATTCCTGCTGAATGATCCGCCCTGGGAGCGAGTTACCAGTGACCCAGGGCTGGGGCGGCAGGAGGGTGCAGTTGGGGGGGGGGGGGGGCGGAGAGAGAGCCCAGAGCTGGGGGGGCGGGGGGCAGCCAAAAATTTTTTTGCTTGGGGCAGCAAAAAACCTAGAGCTGGCCCTGCACAAGAGAAACCCCCCCTTGAGTTCTCAGGGAGCAGGGGCAGGCCCCATGTATTTAGACACTGGGAGTGGCTGCTACATTGACAGTCTGACAGGGGGACCTGTTTGGCCTCTGCCATCATGGCCCAAGTGTATAAACTACCAGGCATTGCTCAACAACACGTGTAGCTCACCAGCCCCACTCCATAGTCGGGTGAAGAATGCCACTGCAAGAGTCTTTATCCAAAGCTGACCTAACAGCCAGGGAGACTCAACAATTACCCCCCGCTGTGGAAGCAAGTCAGTCTGCACCCAGGGATTACCCCTTTAGGACTAGCCCTGCCGTGGTCCTGCCTTTACATACTTTCTAGCAGGCACTAAAGGCTAGCTCACACCAGGCTTGCAGGTAGTTGCACAGCATGGGAAGGGAGGGGGGCGCAGGGCAAGTACAGCAGTAGGATCTCACAGGGGCTTTGGTCAGCAACGCACAGACCGGGCCGATTCTGCAATTGGAGTTGTAAAGACACATTTTCTGGGAAGGGAAGGCGGAGCTGAAAGGGTAGCAAGACATTTACTGGGCTTGCCCTGGGAAGCTGTCTCCTCCAGTGCGCAGCACCCCTGCTCAGTGGGCAGGTTAGTTCCCGGGGATCAGTGGATGGTGGCTGGCCCATTCTACCCTGCCCTTTGCTCGGCAGCTCTGCCCATTCCAGGGCAGCGCTGTTACACCAGTGTCCGAGACAGGCCAGCATTTCTAAACTCAACAGTCCAAAGTCCAGCTCGTCAGTCCATGTGCAGACACCTGTCTTAGTGGCCTAACTCCCATGGGGCTGCCAGTGACAGCAGCAGAAAGTGCGGCACTCAGAATTTCTGGAATCCCATCCACGTGGTCAGGTGCCCAAATACCCATGAGCTGAGCTTTAGGCGCCTGCATCTGGCAATGCTGGCCTTGTTTTGCACTCCTGTCAGCCCTGCAGCCTTATACAGCTTGGGGAGAGCAAACAGGACCCCTCACAGGGCCTGTATCAGTGACAGAATTGTTAATTCAGGCCACCTACGTGACCCCATTGTCATCAAATCCTGCCCCCAGTTACACAGCTACACCCCCACTGGAGGCAAGGGGTTGCTCCTGAGTACCTAGCAGCAGCATGCGAACTTAGATTGCAAATTCTTTTCACAGATGCACAAGCTGCTGATGGCAAGAAAACAGAGGATGGGAACTGGGCCACAGTTTGCTCTAAATAAATGGTGACAACAGCAGTATAGGAACCCCTCGCCCCCCTCACCCTATGACCAGGAAATGGGGCAGCAGAGTTGCCAACCCCAAACATTCAATAAATCGTGAGCCAGGCTCAAAAGAATCATGAGATTGGCTTAGAAAATCATGAGATTTGAAAGTAAAGCCATTTGGAGTTCTTTCTATATTGGCCCTCTGACGTTTGAGCCTCTGGCATCACATTTTCAAGCTTCTCTCTGCAACCAGCAGGGCCAACAACTTTTTTGAAACACAAAAGCCAAGATTCACTCGCGTGGCTGTGGGCTTTAAGACAAACACCAATTATCGTGTGAAACTTGAAATCAGATTCACAAGTCGGTAACACAGAGCATCCCATCTAAATATGTTTCAATTAATATACATTAAAAAAAAAGACACACAGTGACGGTTTTACAATTTGTATCCAGATCTGATTGTTAGAAGTTGTATGGGGTAAAAAAGCCACATTGCAGCCATTCAGCAGGCAGATTTGAGCTCACTTTAAAAGCCATCAATAACCTACAGATGTTCCCCCCACCCCACTCCCAAAGTGTCACTTCCCAGTGAACAAGCCACAGGCTCTGATCCTGCAAATGCCTTGTGCATGTGAGTAACTTTACACATGTCAGCAATCCCGCTGGAACAGGACTGGGCCCACTGACTTCAAATGGGACCCACTCAGTGCTTGCAGGATCAGGGCCTGGAGATCCGGATCTGCTCCCACTGAAGTCAGTGGGGCCCAAACCCTCCTGGGAATTACACACTTCAATGCTTTTGAGGATCTGAGCCTGGGTGTTTTAACACTGGTTTCCACTGGAGCAGGACTGGACCCGACATGTAAATATACCATGTAACTGGCTGCAGTCCGGTTAAAGAAACAGAAATTTGAATCCTAATGAATAATGTTCTTATCTGTCTGTTCATAGGTTCCAAGGCCAGAAGGGACCATTGTGATCAACTAAACTGAGCTCCTGTGTAACAGTCTGTTGAAAACCCTCTTTCTTCCTGGCCAGCCCCGCATGGGCCATAGGGAAGCTCACGACCTGTAGATATCAAAGGGGGCTTTATTTGTTCCAGAGTGGTTGCTGGGTGTGACTAGCAGGTCATGTGGACTTCTAACTGGGGAGGTTGGACCGTGCATGCCCTGCCCAATTGGAAGCTCATGATCGGAGATATCAGAACTGGCCTTGATTTTACAAATGGGTCAGTGGTGGTCAATGGTGGGAGGGACAAATCATGTGGATTCTTATCTGGAAGGCGGTGTTGTTGTTTTTTTGTGTGCAACTCACCCGTCCCAGACAAGAGTTTCCTTTGCAATGGCAGAGATGATGGACAAATCGCCTTTACTGGGGATTCCTTCTTGACGTTCCTACTTCTCACAGCATTTGACCTTGTCACAAGCGCCAGGAGACAAGAACGATGACTCTTCCATGGCATGGAGGAGAAAATGGAGCTTTGGACAATCTGCTCTGGCCCTTCCGTTTTTAAGACAAGAGGCAGAGAAGGCTGTCCAGCCACAAAATAGAAATTCTTAACAGTGTGCTTTGCCTCATATCACGGCAAAATTGATTGGGAGAAACACTGGTTCCTAATCCAAAGGGACCCTGATCTCAGTTACACCCACGTACCGCTGGAGGGACACTGGTGACCTCAGTGGAGTGACTCCAGATTTACCCCAGAGTCACTGAGGACAGAATCTGGCCCTGGTTGCCAACTGTCAGATGCTTTCCCATCTCCCGAGCGGTTTTCCAACTCACTTTGCAAGAATGGGCAAGCGATGGGTGTGCTGCACTTAGAAGGGGGAGGAGTTGGCTAGTGTGAAGCTACACACCCACCCCAATGAGCTTTGCGTAAGCCCAAATCCTGCCAGGACCTGAACCCTGGCAGCCTCCAGGGACTGGTTTTCAGCCGGAGGAAGCAAGTCCCAGAAGCCTTCAGTGAGACTGAGAGTAATAACACTCCTACCATAGTGCTGATCCCACAGCCCTTCCATGGGAGGCTCTCTCTACAGACACAGGATGTGTAGGCCCCTGCATGGGAGGGAGACCTTATTAACCCCACTTTGCAGACAGACCAACTGAGGCCTGGGGGAGCTGAGCTGCTGGCCAGGTCCCCCTTCCTCCCCTAGCCTGCAGGGGCAGGCTGTCCCCACAGGGCAGACCATCTCCAGGGGAAGGGCCCCTCCTGCGCCATGCCCCTCCCCATTTAAGGAGGCAGAGTCTGGGCTCTGCTGTGCAGGGAAGCCCCAGCTCAGGTGCAGGGCAGGCAGCGGGCTCCTGAGCGCTCTTACAGGTCCCCTAACGCCTGCTCCCCAGCCCGGGCCGGGATGATGTGACCGCTGCTTGCAGGGCAGCGCTGTCCCGCTCTGCGCTCCGGGAGCGCAGCCCCGCCTGCTGAGCTGGGGGAGGCAGGGGCGGGGGTACTGCGGAGCGGGGAGGGGCTAGCCGGGATTAGGGAGATCTGCTGAGCTGAACACGCAGCCCCCGAATTGCTAAACGTGCAGCCGCCAGTGTCTGGCTGGTCGCAGCTCTCCGCAGCCGCTGCGCTCGCCATGGCCTTCGCCACCCTGAGCAAGGTGCTGCTCAGCGACAACCTGGACCCCTGCTGCAAGCAGCTGCTGCAGGCCGGCGGCATCCAGGCGCTGGACAAGCCCAACCTGAGCCGGGAGCAGCTGCTGGCGGAGATCCAGGTGCGGGGAGCAGGGATGGGGGCTGCTGGGGAGCTGCCTTGCTCGGTGGGGCGCAGGCTGGGTAGAGGGCGCGGGCTGTTCCCGGGTGCCAGCCGGCCCATGCCCGGCACAGGGCCCCCCGAGTCCTGGCTGGCTCGGGCTCCGTGCAGCGCTCCCCGCCCCGCGCCTGATGCAACAGTCGCGGGTGTTTGCGCGGCGCGGGGACTCGAGGCCTGGGCCGGTGGGTGCCGCGGGCAGGAGCGGGGGCGATCGTCCAGCCAAGGGCTGCACGGACGGGGTCGGGTCCAGCTTCTGCTGGGGAGCTCTGCCCCCCAGCTCCCGTGCCTATGGTGGGTGCTAGGCATGCTCAGCTGGCATGGGTGGGGAGAGGGGCTCCAGGAGAGAGGCAGGGCCCCAGCTCGGGGCAGACCAGAGGCTTTGGTGTGACTAGGGGCAGGAGGAACAGGGGCTCCTACAGTCAGGACAGCCAAGGCTCCCCCCTGTTGGGATGGGTGGGTCTCTTCCCCTGGGGCAGCAAAGCCCCGGGGGGGCGGGCAGAGTCAGACTGGAACCATTGCTGGAACTTCGCCCAGGGAGGGGGTAGAGTCTCTGTCACTTTGCACCCGGCTTGGGGCGTCTCTGTCTAAACCCCAGGCTCTGGGCTGGAACCCCTGGGGGCGGCTCCCACGACTGCTATACTGGGGTCAGACTGGCTAGGGGCCCTTCTGGCCTTCAGACCCACACCAAGGGGTGGGGGGAGCAGTGTTTATGGAAGCTGGGGAAGGGCTCTGGCCTCCTCATCCCATCCGCTCCGGCACTCACCCCTTCAGGACTGCGATGGGCTCATTGTCCGCTCAGCGACCAAAGTGACCGCGGACGTCATCCAGGCCGCTGAGAAGCTGCAGGTGATCGGGCGGGCGGGCACCGGCGTCGACAATGTGGACGTGGAGGCAGCTACGAGGAAGGGCATCCTGGTGATGAAGTAAGAGCAGTCTGATTCCAGGACAGAGCTGCCTCTTCCCACACAATGGCTGTGGTGGCCCTGGCAGCATGCGTCCAGTTTCTGCAGGGTCAGGGCACAGGGTCTGAGGTCAGCACTTGTATGCATGGGTGTGGGGGGGAGCATCTGAGCAGATCCAGGGTGCACACCTGCAGATGTGTGGGCATGTGGTACCCCTCCTGCCACTCCATTACTTAGAAAAGGCTCCAGGGAATAGACAGGAGTTGAAATGGGCACGGTTCCATTCCCATTCTCTCTGAGCTGTTCTTGTGGGATTCTTACAGTGCGGGGGCTCGTGGGGGGCACAGGGCTCTGGGTCGGGTCCTAGAGGTTTAGCAGCGCATCTGTAGCTGATGGCGCTCCTGGATGTTCCACCTAGAACAGCATAACATTTTTTTATACTTAGTTTTCTGCTGAAAAATGCAGTTTTGGGTCAAATTCAGGAAATCAATTCAGGCAGAAATTGAGTGAAACTTTGAAAACGTTTCACTTTGACTTTTGCAATGAAGCCTTTTGACTTTCTGTTTTGAAACAACTTCTGAAATCCAGCTGAGCTTGGTTAAAAAGCAAAAGTTAAAAAAACCCTTGAAAATTAAATGACGAATTCATTTTTGAGTCAAACGAAATGTTTTGTTCTTTTGGGTTTTTCATGTTGGCCACCAAACCGACAGATTGGTTATTCACTCAGCTCATGCTCCAGCCCCCCCCCCCCCGCCCCCCCCCCCCCGCTTGCTCTGATGGGCCACTTGGGGGCGGGGGCAGTGTCCCCCAGGGCAGATCCCATGATGTGAACAGGTTGTGCAGGCCCCCAAGAACCGATCCCAGCTGCAGAGCGTATGCAATGGGGCACGGGAACAGAATGAGATGCAGTTGGGGAAACACAGCTACCATGGGGGTGGCGGGGGTTAGAATTGACCCAACCCAGCTGTTCAGCAGGAGGGAGAAAGTGGGGGGCAGCACGGCTGGAAGAGATTGGTGACAGCAGCTAGATGTTGCAGGCTGACGTGACAGCAGCAGACGGAGCCAGCGAAGCGTTGAGTTCTGTGCCCAGAGGCCCCTGCCATGGAGTGACAGTATAGTCAGTGCAGCCAGTTCAGAACCATCATGGCTAGGAATGTTGGCAAGTCACATGCAGGCTGAGTGTCCGCAAGCAGCGTCACTGGTGGCCAGAGGCCATGCTCCCATGGGGAGGGGAGCCCGGCTTTCCCAAGCCCTGGGAAAGTGACTGCAAGGAGCACTCCCAGGCCTGCCCCATCGGGCCCATCAGGGCTCCCCTGTCCCCGATGTCTGTGCTAACCCCAGTGTGCTCTGCTCTGCCCTCAGCACGCCCACCGGGAACAGCCTGAGCGCAGCGGAGCTCACCTGCGGGATGATCCTGAGCCTGGCCAGGTGAGCGTGTCTGCCCCCCCCCGGGGAGGGCGTTTGAGCAGCCAGCACCCCCCAGCCCCATCACTGCTTGGGGATCTCAGGAATAGCCCACAGCCCAAGTCCCCCACACAGTGCACTGTGCTCTGCCACATAGACTCATAGACTTTAAGGTCAGAAGGGACCATTATGATCATCTAGTCTGACCTCCCGCATGATGCAGGCCACAAAAGCTGACCCACCCACTCCTGGAATAATTCTCTCCCTTGACTCAGCTGTTGAAATCCCCAAATCATGATTTAAAGACTTCAAGTCACAGAGAATCCTCCAGCAAGCGACCCCTGCCCCATGCTGCGGAGGAAGGCGAAAAACCTCCAGGGCCTCTGCCAATCTACCCTGGAGGAAAATTCCTTCCCGACCCCAAATATGGCGATCAGCTGAACCCCGAGCATGCGGGCAAGATTCTCCAGCCAGACCCTCCGGAAAAAGTTCTCTGTAGTAACTTTTAATATCCCATCATTGACCATTGTTACTAATTACCAGCGATGGCACGTTATTGACCTATTGACTAAAATCACGTTATCCCATCAAACCATCCCCTCCATAAACACATGCTGCACCGGCTCATCTGCACTCTGCCCCACCTACCCTGCATGTGCCTCCTCCCCATGGCCCCATCTCCCCTGCCCTGGGCATCTAACTCCCACCCCACCACTGCCCCGGAGCCCTGGACGTCCAGCTCTGACCTGCCCCAGGCACAAAGCCAGGGCACCATCTCCTCGTCTCCTCCACTGATACATAAGCCCTGTCTCGCCATCACCCCTGCCAGCACAGAGCTTCCGAACCCACTGCCCCCAGCACAGGGCCTCGGGTACCTGACCCCCACCCACTCCCTGGCACTGCCAGCCACCCTGCACAGAGCACCAAACATCCAGCAGCCACTGGCTCCGCCCCCCCTCCAGCCATGTGGCTCTGAGCTCCTCACCCAGCAGGGAGCCACGAGACCCTGCCTGTGCCCCACTGGCACTGCCCCTCCCCACCACTGACGGGCAGCTTCGAGTCCCTCTGCACTGCCCACTTTGGTCACACTGTCACGCAGCCACCATCACCTGCTCCTCATCACTGCACCCACCCAACCCCATCGCTGCACCTGTCCTCCCTCCCCCATGAACCCCCAGGGCACCCACCCCCCCATCGCTGCCATTGCCCCTACCCCTCCCGCACAGAGCCCCCCAGGGCACCATTGATCCAGCCCCTACCTAGAGCCCTGGCACCTGGCTGTCCCCGGCTCACCATCACTGCCACTGGCCCGACTCCAAGCTGCCCAGCCATGTGCCCAGGCCCACGCCTCCCACACACCAGCTGGGACAGGGTGGGAGGGAACAAAGCCACAGCCCTGTAGCCCTGCGGAGCACGGACACTGGGGCATGTCGACACCCACAAAGCACTCCCCTGCCCCCGCGGCTCATACGCTCTGCAGGGCACTGACCCCACAGTGGGGTGGGGATGGCTCTGGGTGGCTCAGCCAGGGGCTGCAGACTCTGCCGACTGCAAGGCTGTTGGTGTTTCAGGCAAATCCCCCAAGCAGCCGCCTCGATGAAGGAGGGGAAGTGGGACCGCAAGAAGGTAAGAGTCCGGTGCCGTCTCCGTGGCAGTGCTTGGGGGGAGGGGGGGGGAGCTGCCTTGGAGCCAATAGTCACAGCCCTGTCTGTGTTCTGCTCTAGTTCATGGGAATGGAGCTTCACGGGAAAACCCTGGGCATCCTGGGCCTTGGCCGCATCGGGAGAGAAGTGGCCATCAGGATGCAGGCCTTCGGGATGAAGGTAAGGGAGGGAGCAGGGAAGGGAAGGGAAAGGGTTAAACTGCCCAGGGGCTCGGTTGGGTTGGTGAGGCGCAGGGCAGGTCGTGCCTGGGGGGAGGGGGAGCGAGGGTTAACGTGCCCCGTGCTTCTCCCCCAGTACACACAGGGAGTGGGGAGGAGGGGATTAATTCTCCCTCCAGCCTCGGGAATGGAGGAGAAAGGGTTAATCTGCTTCTCCATGCAGCTGCAGCCCTTGGGGGTTCTAAGGAGGGGGCTGCCCTGTCTGTACCTGCCCGGAGCCTCTCTGGGGACATGGGCGTCTCTTGTGCCTTAGACTGGTGTGACTACGGAGCCGTGCCCAGCCAGGAAAGGCAATGGGGGAAGCTCCCCTTAACTCTGCCCGTCGCACTCCTACCCCACAGTGCAGCCAAGGGGGCATGAGCAGCTGGGAAGACAGAGACTTACCCTGTTAGCCAGCAATGTACGATGGGAAGGCCGGGAGCACGGTGCTGACACTGTGGGGGAAGCTCCCTGTGCCTGGGTGCCGTGCGGATTCCCTGGCGAGAGCGAAGGGGCTTTGAGGGCACCGCTTCGGGCAGCAAAGGCAGCCTCCAGCAAGGATGCAGCCATGGCCCAAGCAGGACTAGAGCCCAGCCAGCCAGGACAGGGCTCTGAGTCTGCTCAGTAAGGAGTGCCAAGTCATGGCGGCCCCTTGCCCCCTGTGCATCAGTAGCTCTTCCCCCTCCCGCCCCCAGGGGGCCCTACCGTGGCCCCTCCCCCAGCCCTTTTGCCCACTGGGCTTTTTCCCTGCTGCACCTTGGGAAGGACATGGACAGCCCTCATGATGGGCCCCCTACTGCCCAAGGTCCCCTCCCCCAGGGCTTGGGGGGCCTGTCACCCAAAGCTGAGGAGGCCAGCTCGGGTTGTGTGAGTGGCTATGGCTGTGCTTAGACCATAGGGTACGATCCCATCATCACATCCGAGGACTCGGCTGCCTTCGGAGTGCAGCAGCTGCCCTTGGAGCAGATCTGGCCCCTGTGCGACTTCATCACGGTGCACACGCCGCTCCTGCCCTCCACCACAGGTAGGGGAGCAGGGCCCAGAGCAGCCACACCAGCCCCTGTCTCTCCCCCTGGAGGCCGTGGGATTAATAGGGCCGGGGGCTGGAGGTGAAAACAGGCCTAGGGGGAGAGTCAGATACAGCCCCATGCAGGACAAGCTGGGGGGCCCATAGCAGGAGATCTGGATAACAGTGGTCGGGGGGTGGCGTGCTGGCAGAGCCGTGCCGGGGGGCAGCAGTCAGGGGGATGGTGCATTGGCAGAGCCATGCTGGGGGGGGGGGCAGGGCTGGAATGGCAGGGGCAGCAGTCGGGAGGGTGGCATGTTGGCAGAGCCATGCCAGCCCAGTGCACAAGCTCCTATCCTCCTTCTGCCAATAGCGGAGCCCAGCCAGGGTGAAGGGGGGTCCTGTCATGCTGATTGCGGGCTCACAGCTAGGCCCTCCAAAGAGAACGCCCCAGCAGTGAGGGGAGACAGAGGCAGGGGGATGCTGAGGCAGGGGATGGGATCGCAGCAGAGAGGACTCTAAGGGACACTCCCCTAGAGCCCTCCCTCTGGTCTGGACTAGGGTGTGTGTGTCTCTTCCCCCCCCCCCCCCCCCCAGGGCTCAGGCCAGTAGGTGTGTGCTCTGCTGCCAGCTGGGACCAGCTGCACACAGTTAATTGGGATTCCCGGGTGGGGGAGGGTCCAGGGTAGCCCACGCTGGGAGGAGGGCCAGGTTGGCTAGCTCCTTGGCAGGCTCTACCCTCCCCCCCCCCCCCCCCCCACCCCGCTATCTCTCCCCAGGGTTACTGAATGACAGCACCTTTGCCAAGTGCCGGTGGGGTGTGCAGGTGGTGAACTGTGCCCGAGGGGGCATTGTGGATGAGGGGGCACTGCTTCGGGCACTGCAGTCTGGCCAGTGTGGGGGGGCCGGCCTCGACGTCTTCACTGAGGTAGGTAAATGGAGCCCCGGGCGAAGGCGGGACCCAGAGCACGTTCCCCCCTGGAACTGCCACAGCAGATGGGGGGGGCCCTGGCCTCAAGCCAAGGCCTGCTGCCCTGGGAAGGGGGTGGGTACAGAAACAAAGGGCCCATCCCAGCTGCAGGACCTCGGGCCTTGCCTGGGAGGCACAGAGGAGCCTGCTCCTTGTTCTCCCCACGTTGCTGCCCAGGGTGGGTCACTCCTGCTCCATGTAATGCTCTTGTAGCTCCTTGAGGGTAGTGGGTGCAGGGCCCTGGCTCGTTCACTGGCCGTGGGCTCCACTCTGCCAGGGCTCGGGGCCCTGTGCCAGCTGCTGGGTTTGATATCAGGGTTTAGCTGCTTGGAGAACATTACGTCCTAGCCCAGAGTGAGCAGCCACCCTCGCTGTCATAGCCCTGAGCCCGAGGCCTGTAGGCCTGGGCTGACTCTGCTTCCCCCTACCCAGCTGTGACGCTCACTTCCCTGCCCCCTGGCAGTCATTCCCCACCACACAGAGCCAGCCCCTCCCTCCCCCCCCCCCGCCCCGCTCATCTGCACCCAGCTCTGGGGAGGAGCTGGGACCCAGCCTTGCCAGGCCCTCAGAAATGACCCGTTGGAAACTCTGTAACATTCCCAAACCAGCCTTAATTCTGCCCTCCACGTGGGATTGAAGACTCCCCCACCCCGTGCAGGCCAATGGCACAGGACACCCCCCCCCTCGTGCCAGGTGCTATGCCCCTGCTGTGCGCCAGCTGCACCCTCCCCACCTGCATCAGCCGTTGGGACTGAAACACCACCCCGGCTGCTCATCCAGCCTGCAGGCCAGGAGCTGTGCCCACGTCTCCACCATGCTTGGCTGCAATGCCCCTTCATGCAGGGCCACTCACCCAGAGGGCGGCTCAGGCTAACAGGACAGGCTGTGTCTGCAGGAGCCACCCCGGGACCGCACCCTGGTGAACCATCCCAATGTGATCAGCTGCCCTCACCTGGGCGCCAGCACCCGGGAAGCACAGAGTCGCTGTGGCAAAGAAATCGCCCTTCAGTTTGTGGACCTGGCCCAGGGGAAGGCGCTGGCTGGCGTGGTGAGTGAGGGGGCATGGGGGGGGACGCAGGCTGTGAGCGAGGATGGGCGCTGCCCCAGCAGAGCTCCCAGCGAGCAGACAGCCCAGCCAACTGAACATCTCATGCTGCCTCAGGTTCTGCCTCTGCTCCAGTCCTCAGAATGTGTGTGGCCTAGTTGCTAGAGCACTGGACTGGGACTCAGGAGACCTGGGTTCAATTTCTGGCTCTAGCTGACCTTGGGCAAGTCACAGCCCTGCTATGTGCCTCACTTTCCCCAGCTGTACAATGGGGGTAATGCTATTGCCCTCCTCTGTAAAGTGCTAGCAGATCTCTGGATAAAAAGCGCTTTACAGGAGCAAGCGAGTGCCCATCAGCCCACTATGTATTCAGCCTCCTTTCCTCTGCCCCCAGGTAAACGGCCAGGCTCTCAGCAGCGCCTTGGAACCTCAGACCAAGCCCTGGATCGCCCTGGCTAAAGCCCTGGGTGTGCTGCTGCAGACATTGGCCAGCCCAGTGAAGGGAAGCGTGCAGGTCTCCACACTGGGTGAGCTCGCAGGGCTGGGCGGCAGAGAACCCAGCTCCTCGCACGGGGTGGGGCTCAGCTGGTGCTCTCCAGGAGCTGGGCAGGCAGAATGCTGGCCCTGTGTCTCTGCCCCTGTGCTGATACAGCAGTGCTGCAGAGAGGGGGTGCTGTGCAGTGCCAGGGCTGCCCTGGGGGAGGCAGGACAGGGCATGTGGCAATTGAAGGTATGTCTACACTGCATTGTGGTCCTGGGCTTGGCGTTTCCAAGCCCATGCTTGAGTGTCCACCCTGCACTGTAAACTGCATTTACAATTGCTGGAGCCAGGTCTCACCTGGCCATACTGCACTACACAGACCTCCTGGCTTGACCTGCGTCCGCACTTCAAAATGTCGGTTTTACAATGCAGTGTAGACATCCCCTAACGGCCCAGGCCAGGGACAAACCAGCAATATTCTGGCTGCTCACCCCCCTGTCTCCCCTTTGAGGGGGAAGAGGAGAGCTGGCTGGAAACTTTCATCAACTCATTTGATAGGAAAAATGCCATTTTTGTCTAAATTAAACATTTTTTAAAAAAAAAATCACTTTCAAGAAGTTCTCACACAGGGAAAATTTTTCATTTTGTAACATTTCCAAATTTTGTTTGCTAACTTCAAACCTCTTTGAATGTTATTGGATGGGGTTTTTGATTGTTATATTTGTACATCATGCACTACTGCTATGGCCCCATTGTGAAATGATGTACAAACGTAACAATCAAAAACCCCATCCAATAAAACTGGAAGAGGTTCGGAAGTCATGTCGTGAAACAGTGCACAAACAAAACACTTCACATTCCCCAAACACTCTTCCCAAACCTGTTTGAAATTCACATTTCACGGGAAATGTTGAAAACATTTGTTTGTTTTTCAGTCCGATTTAAATAAATAAATTTAGAAATGTCAAAACTTCCCACAAAATGGAAATTGCGAGTGGCCACCAGCTCTAGGGAGGAGCAGAGTGGGGCTTGGTGGGGGGGTAGCTGGGCCTGCCCTGACTTCACACACTGTGGTGGGGGAACTGCAGCAGAAAAGGGGAAGCGGGGTTGGGGAATAGTCTCCAGGGGAAATGGCAGACACCCACTTGCTCTGGAGTTATAAAACCAGGTTGGCCAAAGCTCTGAAGCAGAGGCTTCCAAGCTGGGAGGCAGTGGGAGCGGGTGGACCCAGGGTGCTGGCTGCTCATTTACATTCATTACTCTGCTCCTGTCACTTCTCCAGGGAAGCAGCTGCTGGAGCTGATGGGATGGAAGGCATAGGTGCCAACTTTCCCTGGCGCCGGTGGGTGCTCGTGCCCCCCCCCCGCCGGCACCGGCCCTGCCCCGCCCCCATTCCAACCCCTTCCCCAAAGTCCCCGCCCCAACTCTGCCCCTCCCTGCCCCATTGGACCCCTTCCCCAAATCCCCATCCAGGCCCCTCCTCTTCCCCAAACGCACTGCGTTCCCCCTCTTCCCCCCTCCCTCCCAGCTGCGCGAAACAGCTGTTCCGTGCCGCAAGCGCTGGGAGCTAGGGAGAAAAAGCGGGCACGCAGCGTGCTCAGGGGAGGAGGTGGAGGTGAGCTGGGCGGGGAGCTACCGGTGGGTGCAGAGCACCCACCAATTTTTCCCCATGGGTGCTCCAGCCCCGGAGCACCCACAGAGTCGGCGCCTATGATGGGAGGTGATGGCGACGGGCAGGGTTGGGCTATGGGAGTGGGAGGGGAACGGCAGAGTCCTTGTATTAAAATGTGGCCTCTGGCAGGAAGCGGTGGGAGGAGCCTGGCACGGGGTGGAGACCTACAGCGGCTGGGGCTCTGCTAGCATATGTCTGTGTAACCCTCATGGCTCCCTGCACCCCCAGGAGCGCCTTTGCAGAAGGCCGGGAGTTACCTGAGCCCTGCCGTGGCTACCGGCCTGCTAGAAGGAGCAGCACAAAAGGATGTGAACCTGGTGAACGGGCTGCTGCTGGCCCAGGAGGCTGGGCTAAAGGTACGTGGCTCACTTGGGACCCCAGTCACACACCCAGGAGTCAGTGCACATGGAGTCCCCTCCCTGGGTCACTTCACTGGGCCCGCCTAGCATGAGGCAAACTCTCCACTGGCCCGTCTGCCAGCACCAGAGCCCAGCTCTGTTTCATCACATCCCCCAGCAGACACTCCCTGTCCTTGCACTAGCAGGGCACCCCCCCTACCCCTTACACATAGGCAGGGATACCTGGCATCTGCTGGATGGTCTCCCCTGTAGGACTCCTAGAGGGGGCCCTGACAAGCCCCCGCCCATGGCTAGCACCAGCTGGGTGTTCTCTGGCATGCAGCCCCCGCAGAGGGTGAGAGGGGAAGGATGGCCCAGTAGTTAGGGCTCCAGAGACCCAGGTTCAATTCCCTGCACTGCCACAGACTCCCTGGGAGACCATGGGCAAGTCGCTTTGCCTCCCTGTGTGTCAATTCACAGCTGTACCCTGGGGATAGCTGTACCTCCCCGAGGGGGGGGGGTAGAAGTACCATTGCTATGGCATGGGGCTGCTGAGCTGTCATCTCCCCTTCAGGTCACGGCCACTCACAGCAACGCAGTGCCAGAGCCGTACAGCGGTGACAGCCTCCTGCAGGTCACCCTACAGGGGACCCCCTCCAGGCTAATGGGCTCGGTCCAAGGCAGCACCCCCATCCTGCAGGAGCTCAACGGAGCCAACTTCAAGCAGCCAGTTCCTCTCACCGGCCACCTGCTGCTCTACAGAGCCAAAGCTGCCAACGCCAGCACACTGCCCGCAGTGATCGGTGAGGAAAGAGCCCCCCAGCCTGCCCGTGCCACCTCCAGTCCACGAGTTACAGTTAGGCCCTGAATGTCCCACCTCACCAAGGGGAGGGCTGAGGTCCCACTCTGGCTGCTGCTTCTCTGGGGCCAGCATTGTGCAGGGCTGAGTTAAGAGGCTGCAGGGCTCCAGGCAGCAGTCGGAGTTACCGGGGGGAGCGGTGTGCCCCAGTAGGGAGTCCTGGCTCAGACAAAGCCTCAATCCTGAGAAGCGGGAAGGTAGGGGGCTGCAGGTCTGTGATCCGCCTGCACCAGTGATGGGCTCCCGGTCTCTTGGACCCCACCGTGCGCTCCTCATCCAGGGCACTCAGTTGGCAAGATACAGGGGAAAGGGTGCAGTGGGGAGATTGCAGAGGAGTTCCCGGCAGTTGTTTGGGAATTGGGGGGGGGAGCGTGGGGGGAACTGAGGGTCAGGGGTTGTGAGAAGATATCCTATGGATGTAACGAGGCCACATGCCTCTGGCAGGCAACGGTTGCAGCAGGGGGTGGGGGAGTGACGGGGAAGGCAGGGGCCGGGTGTTGCTTTGCCATTAAATATCCCCTGCCCCTGAAACGGGTTTGACAGACGATGGGCCTGGTGGCCCAGAGGACCTGTCTGCACCAGCCTGGGCTGCTTGGCCATGCTGGCTACAGGGTGGGCTGAGTTTTCCATTGATTGTGAGGGAAGGCCCAAGGGCTGCCAGTCTCATAGCCACAAGAGACTGCTGCTCTCAGCCTTGTCCTGTCCTCGCAGGGATGTTCAGTGGGGTGTTAAGTCGAGGCAGAGCAGAGCCAAGGGCTGTGTTGCGGCTGGGTGCCCTCACCCCAGCAGGCGCACAGCGTGAGCGCTCTGTGCTGTTCCTATCTGCAGGGCTGCTGGGGAAGGCTCGGGTACAGCTCCAGTCCTACCACAGCTCCTATGCTGTGGCGGGAGAACAGTGGAGCATCTTGGGAATCTCTTCAGCGGTCGGGGCCCTCGGTGACGTGGAGCAGCATGTGACAGAGGTCTTCCAGCTCACGCTCTAGTCCTTTACAGCGGCCGCTTCCCAGGAGAGCTGTTCTCCCACCAAAGCCAGGCCAGGTTCAAGACCAGCATGCAACCTCTCCCCTGGCAGCACTGCCAGCCAGCAGGCTCAGCGGGGGCTGGGCACAGTGTTGGTTGTCATTAGGAAATCCAAGCACAGTCAATACAGCGTTTGGGAGGAGAGCGTGTGCATGTGTCTTGTGTTCGGTGTCCCGCAGCGGCCCAGGCGGGGGTGAGGGGGAAGAGGGCACAGGGTATGCTTGGGATGAAGCAGGAGTCTGCCCACAGTGGGGAGAAGGTCTTTGCTCACTCCTGTTCCCCTGGCAAGATCACTGTTGCGCTAGCACCACTGCATGCCCACAGCGCAGGCCAGCACCTTACAGCCCTGCCGTGGCAGCACAGACTCCAACCCCTCTCCAGCTGCTCAGATACACCCAAAGGAGAGGAGCCAGGAACACCTCCAGCCTTGGCCCCAGCCCCTGGATGTGGGACTGTGAAAGGGGCAGCTGCCTCCCAAGCGACCCCTCCTGGCCTGGGGTCACTATAGAGCAGCCTTGCCTCAGTTTACCCTCTGCAGGGCTCCTTACATAAACTCCAGGCCTCAGCCCTTAATACATTCCCCTCTGGGGCTAATTGGTTTATATAGAATTCACACCACTACTCAGTGCTGGGGCTTCCCAACCTTCCAGCTGCACCCTAGTTCTTCCCTGCATTTGGCAGGCCCCTACTTGGCTGGAGTCTGACGTCACACACGTTCCTGCAGCCTTCTGCTCTCTGCAGCTTCCTTTTCTGCTGCTGGCTGCTGTATACACCAAGTTCCTTGTCTTAAGTCCAATTGGACAGCAGGTAATCAGCCACAGGTGCACTGGACACCACCCCCATGCCCTCTTAAAGGGACCAGTCAGCCAGTGATAAGGATTCAGCCACCAGTCCAAAACTGGAACAGATGCTTTGCTGGACTGACCTGCCATCCTTTGCAACACCTCTGCCCATGCCATTGCTGAGCTATAGTTTGGTTCAGACACTCTGTAAGTCAGACTCCTGTGCCAGTTTTCTTCAAAAGTGGTTTGGCTGGAGATCTGGTTGAGATTTAAAAACCAAGCCCTGTTTGAAGTCTAGGTGAGGCTGGCTAGAAGTGCTTGTTCATATTACAACCTGAGCTGGAGCAAGAGCCCCAGTTAAGGTAACAGGATTCTAATAGAAACAGTTTCTATTTGCATGTCTTTGTGCTTTTTGCAATGCTCATGTTTTGGGGCTGAAATATTCTAGATTTGATCTCAGGGCCAGGCTGACTGTAGGAGACTAACCTACATCTCTCCAGCCATATTCAAGTTAAAAAGGGGGGAGTTGGCAGAGGTGAAAGTAAGCCGGTCTGGTACGGCATACCAGCAAGAGCCAGTAACGCCGTGCCGGACCGGACCGGCTTCCCCAGACTGGTGATTTAAAGGGCCCGGGGCTCCCTGCTGCGGCTGGAGCCCTGGGCCCTTTAAATCGCCCTGGGGCTCCCAGCCGCCTCTGCAGCTGGGAGCTCTAGGGGTGATTGAAAGGGCCCGGGTATTTAAAGGCCACGCGTCTTCTGTTTGAAGCCACACCTCTTCCGGTTGAGGCCACGCCCCCTGCTCAGGACTCCAGCGTACCGGTAAGTCCTTTAAGTTACTTTCACCCCTGGGAGTTGGAAAAAAGTTTTGCCCATTTTTAACATGGTGAGAGGGCCTTGGCACCTCCTCTCTCTCTCTCTCTCTCCCCCCAAGAGAGATGGTGCAGAAACAGCTGGCCCTTTCCATAACAAATTTGTTACACAGCTCTTTCATGTCAAGCCCACGCTTTGCTGGACTTTAGCATATTCTACTGTAAAATGAGAGTTTGGACCATTAGAAAACCTAGCAAGTGCATATACTGCAGAACACATGCATAAAGTGACCTGCAAGATGGGCTGAGCCTTCTTTTTCTGGCTCTATAGAGAAGGCCTGAAAGTGTTTCTGCCTCTCCCATCCCTAAAAACGGGCGGGGGGGGGGGGGCATTCTGCAGAGGTACACTTTTTGTGTATTAGACTGCAAGGAGGAGCAAGCCTGCACAAGCCCTAGACTTTAAGCTAACACTTTCCGTTATACCTCTTGTTTTCATTTGTTTATAACATCATCAAACTAACCCCTCAGGCTGAAGTTTCCGCAACTGGTCACTGCCATTGGTAAATTTTTTTGAGAAAAAATTATGTCATCCTTTCAGAATTAGGTTTAAAAATCTTCCCATTTCCTCTTAATATATGTATAAGTTTTAAATCCCCTTGAGCATCACCATCCCTTGGTGGAGGAGCATGACAGTTGGGCCAGGGGCTAATCATGCGCTCAGAGGTGCTGCTTCATATCCTCATGAACAGCTGTGATCAAGCTAGAGGCTGCAGAAATTTACCATTTGCACATGCTCAGTAGAACTTGCTAGACACTTGCTCTTAGTTTCCTGGGCATTCTAAGTGCACTGAGCTGGCTCCCAAGCCCCACTGAGCCTCCTGCATCATTACCAAGCAGCTGCACAGATAGTGCAGCATTATTTTTCCACCATCAACATATCCTTTGGCTGAGGGAAAGGTGGGCAGGGGTGTGAGCCTGGAGAAGACTGAGTTCTAATCGCAGCTCTTCCAGTGACTGGAATGAGTTGTGTGCACTGCACAGCCCAGCCCTGATTACAGAGCAAGATCTCCTAGTGCTAGCTGAAGTGATAGGGCAGGAACATTCTCCTTCATACCCATTTTGCAAGCCTGGGAAATTCAGATCTCAAATATGGCAGATCCCAGAATCCTTCACGTAGCTATATTGCCTCTCAGAATGAATGTGCCAAATCTATGTGCTGGACTGTGAGGTCTACAATGGGACTGACTCCTGCATAGCCAACATCACAAAATGCTGGAGGATGCAATAATGAATGGACACCATATAAATGCAAAGAATAGTTAAACACAGCACTTAGACACTCTAACCACTAGGCCACCCTCCCCTTCCAGAGCCAGGAATAGAAGCCAGGAGTTCTGCTTCCCAGCATTCTACTGTCTAGCACAGAGCCGTGCAGCCCACTGGTCCAGCATGTTGCCTCCCCTTTAGGGGCTCACACACACAACCTGAGACTCCACAGCGCTATCTGAAGAACAGACTTACCAGCGGCACCAGAGGATTATTGCACCACCTGGTGGCAGCAATGCTGTCACGCCCTCCACACAGACATGGGCCTCTCGTTTAACTGCAGCCTATAGGTTTCCCTTCGTAGTGTGATGTCACTGTGTTTGCCCCCGCAATTCATAATGGCTTTATTTCTGTATGCAGTATAAAAGCATGTGGAATACAAAGTAGTACAGCACTATGCACAGTGACATCGTCTGAGCCATTCTTCATGGGCCAGTTCAGCCAAAGGACAGCTAGCCCCACCTATGGAGGGAGGAGCTAAGGGCCCGCAGGGGAAATCGCTGAAGAAACAAAGAGAACAAAAAATCTATTGAATTTTAAACCATCCTAGAGGAGAATTTCAAACAAAACCTACTGACAGGCTCTGGCTCTGTTCAGCCTATATCAGTGTTGCTCTGAAGGCTTACGGAATTTATTTCTGTTCAATAGCACCCTGTGGTTTGATCCCCATTGAGTTCTATTGGAGCTGGCCAAAGGGGAGGAGGGTGGTCCTCACACACCCAGGTTATCACCCTGCTGCCGCAGAAATGTACTCCTCCAGCAAAGGGGTGCCAAAGGGGAGGGACGGAATAAGCGCCTGGCATCAGAGAACGTCCTAAACCGGGCACCGACACGGCGAATGGTGTGAGGCTCTCAGCCAGGCACGCAGGGCTGCATTATCTCTACGGGGCCCTTCAGCCAAGTGTGCAGTCCCTGGGAAGAGTCACAGGTCTTTCCGTTTGCGATAATGGAGCCAGGGTGTTTGCAGCTGGTGCGGTGGGAGCCTGCGGGCTCTCTGTTGGTGGTTCAGCCATTGCCTTGGGATCTGCTCTGATGAGGCTGGGCAGGTGTACAGGGGCAGAGCAAGAAGAGTGGATTAATTTGATGTCTCTCTCCCACCCCTGACGGTAGCTCGCAGTCTTGGTACAGACCCCAGCTCCCCACCTGGGACACCAGCCCAATAACTGCAGCCTGGGGGGGGGGGCACTCTTTCCTCCTTCAGAAACCGCCCAACCGCAGCCACTTCAACAGATGGGAGCCGGCCCCCACTCTGGAAACTTGCCAGTTTGCTCCCCCTCTGGGGAAGGAGCTAACCCCTCCCACGTCTCACAATGCACGGCTACAGTCTGTTTGTAGCACACTCGTTCCAGGAGAGCTAGTGCAGGTATGTCTCCTCCAGCTGGGAATCACCCCCCAGCTCCAAGTGCAGATAGGCATGCAGCATGTGCAGGTAGAGGGACGAGAGTCCTGCTGCCCCAAAGTGCCAGCTAAGCCCCTCCTCCAGGGTCCACCAGCCCCACCTAACTGCTAAGCCCCACCCCCAGGGTCCACCAGCCCCACCTAGCTGCTAAGCCCCTCTGAGCTGTTCTGTTGAGTCCTGGCACTGAGTCCTACCATCCTAGTGCTGGTTGGGAATTTGTATGCATGACTTTCCAATGGAAAATACAGTTCTGGAAACTTTTCAGTTTTCCCTTGTGAAAATCTAAGCAAAATATTTCATTTCAGGTCAGTTGGAATCGAATCAGAATATTTCAGTTTTGAACTGACCCAAAATGTTTAGTTCTGTAGCAGTTCAATAAAACATAAAACTGTATTTACATATTGTGGCACATTGCCTTATGGGAGTGGTAGTTCTGGCCCCTTTCTCTCCCATGGGCTGGGCCCCTGGAGCACTACATCTCCCATAAGGCATGAATTTCACACTGACCAAGCTGCGTGGTGGCTCATGGGAGTCACATGACTGGGTGCATTATGGGAGATGTAATCTGACTAGGGAGCCTAGCCCCCAGTGAGGACAGGTGACCCCCCACAAGGCAATGTGCCACTGTAAGGAAATATAGTTTAATGTTGAAATGACTCAGAATGAAGCATTTTGCTGTGGGGAATGTTCAAAAGTTTTGCTTTGTTCAATAACGCTGAAACGCAATGTTTAGACCTTGCTGTTCCATGGGAAATTCCAACCTTTTGTCCCATTTCAGGACCAAACCAAAGGTAGAGATGTCAAGATGGAAATTCCCAACTTCGCTCAGCTCCCCTCTGTGAGCCCCTCTCTCCAAGGGCATCTTCCCCGTGCTAAGTCCTCCCCAGATTTAGGACAGTGTTGCACGTTGCTGAGTGAGAAACTCAGGCTCTATGCTGGCAGCAGCTGCTGGGTCACTAGCACTGAGTAAGGCAGCAGGTGGAGCTGCCCTCAAAGAGCAGGTGAAGACAGAGAGGTGTTAAGGCACATGCAAGGAACATGTGAAATGAGCAAGAAGAACTAGAAGAGCCCAGACTGACCAACGGCCAGTCCCTTTCTGCATCTTGCCAAGGATTTCACAGGACTCAAAGAGGGACTAGACCTTTATCTGGCTATCAGGGGTATCCAGACGTATCATCAGCAATGACAAACATTTGGGAAGGGAGACCAAACCTCCTGCCTCAGGGCGTAAGCCAGTCTCCAACTGCTAGAGACCAAGATGAGACCCAGTATGGTGGGGAGATTACATCACCTCTGCCTGTTGTGAGGTTCTTACACCTTCCTCCGAAGCAACTGGCTCTGGCCACTAATGTTCTGATGAGCACCCAGCTGCTGGGTGGTCCCAGACCTTCCCTGTTTCCACTGGGACCATCCTTGCCTTGTGGAAATCTCCAGAGTTCCTGTTCTTCCCATGTCCCAGGAGAAACGGACTCAGAAAGGACGTCCCTCCAAGTACTGCCTTGATCCCTTGTTCCTCCACCCCACTCACCCATCTCCCCATCTTCCTTTGCTTGCCTTGTGATTACCAGGCCCCCAAGGAGGATTTAGACTCACCTTGCAGCCTGTCCCCCCTAGAGTGGCCTCCTGGCATACTGCCGGCGATGTTTGTCATCAACTCGCTCCAGGTACCAGGTGCCAGGGAACAGGTCGTCTTTAGAGCCCTGGGGAGTGTGGTTCACTGCAGAGAGAGAAACAGGATTGAAGCATGGGTGCTGCAGCTGTGGGGCAGGATCCCCTCGTGCTGGGGCTGTAAGCAACCTGGCAGCATTGCCATGGGGAGAGGGACAGCTGCTGGAAGTGTGACCCTGAGGTCTGGATCTCCCTGCAGGCTCCCAGCACAGCCCTGGCTGGGATGAGGTGATCTGAAAGCTACAACTGGGAACAGCCGCCAGGTCTCCTGACTTCCAGGCCTGGGCTCCAGCTGCTGGCCCTCGTTGCCTGAAAATGCACTACGGGGGAGCTGGAAGGCGCTCTTGCCTGGCCAGACTGGCTCCAGAAAGCTCCAGCCAGCCAGCTTTCCAGCACAGACACTAGGTGATGGACGCAGCACATCTGAGCTCAGTGGGGCTCCCAGCAGGTGAGGGCCCCAAATGATCCTCCAGAGCCTTGGCCAGCACCTCCACTCAGTGGCTGTGGGAGAAGTGGGAGTCCCATGCTCCCCCAGCAGGGAAGAAGGGTACCTAGGGCAGAAGAGACCTTGTTTTCCTGGACTTAGTTTGTACAGAATCAAAAGAAGAAGGAGGGCCAGTGGTAAGGGAGCGTTGCCAGGTAATTAACGAGGGGATGTGTGTGTCCAGCTGTTCACGGTGGTTTAACAAGGGGCCCAATGTCTATTGCTGAATTAGGATGTCAGTAGGAATTTCTCCAGCATGCCTGGGACACTGAATCGGAGGCCAGGCTGGGCGAAGAGACACCTGCCCTTTTCCTGGTACCCCAAGGGTTTTCAGGCATGTCCCTAGAGGGGACCATGTGTGGTTCCATGTGTATTGTGTGCCAGTGACTTCCAGCTGCCCCAGCTCACTGACGTGCAGTGTTGTTTCCTGGCTGGCCACCATGCAGACTCCACTTGGATTCACCCCCCAAGCACCAGCAAGGGCTTCCCAGTAATAGTTGCCATGGGCAGGGGTGGTGGGCCCAATCCTGCACCCTCCTCCATTCCCACCCACCCTTTGAGAGGAGCTGGAGGTGCTCAGCATGATTAAAAATCAGGCCCCTTTCTGAGGTGCCTACACGTGGATTTAGGGACCCAACATTAGGAAGTCCAGCCCCACTGAGGTGTCAGCACCAGAGTGCTGGCTGCAGCTGGCCGCTGGGCCCTCTGACTGTGCTCCCTCACCCAGGTGATGGCTTTCCTCTCTCTGCTTCATGATCTCTGCAAACTCCTCCGGGGGGACACGCTTCCGGGCATCCAGGCGAGTCTGCAGGTCAGAGAGGCTGGAGACCAGCTTATCCAGGGGAGAACCTGGCAAAGAGAGAGCCTGGTGAGAGAGCGAACCAGTCAGGGCCAGGGAAGCCGAGGGTGCCCAAGGGATCCATAACCAATGAACACTGCCCCATCAAGTCGCAGCTCCTCTGCAGGGGACGGGTGTCCAGGTAATTCCCCCTGCAGGCCAAGGCTGTCCCCACAGGCCCTATACACCATCTGCCTCCTTCCCCAGGTGGGCAAAGCCATTCAGAAGCCGACAAAGCATCCCTAATGAATCTCACCTCACCCCATTGTGTGGTGGCCTGAGCTCCGATCCCAGCACCCAGCTCGGGATGGGGGTGGGAGCCCAGCGGGGACAGTGTCCCTAGGGCTTTCTGCAGTCACACTGTGAGTCGGGTCACATTCCAATCTCAGCCAGCCGCTGAGGGGCTCAGAATAAACACACACACCCCATGGGCAAGCAATCCCCTAACTGCTTCCCCTCGTCCCGGGTTCGTGCACCTGCCTCTGGAGCAGCGGGTGCTGGCCGCTGTCACAGTCAAGAGTGGGTGGATCCTTGGTCAGGTTTGCTGTGGCAGTTCCAGGGTCCCCATTTACTACCGCCCACTGTAAGGTAACCCCCCAAAACCTGTTCAACATGGAACCTCTAAGCAACAACCCTCAGACTCCCTCTGCTAACCCCAGCAGGAGCAGAGTATGGTCTTTGCGGCCAGAACACAGCTCCATGGGGGGTCGTCCAGGCCCACTCTCCACCCCGCACCCTGCACTGTCAGCTCCTGCACTCAGGATATTTACAACCATACCCAGGCTGGGGGCTCAGGAGCTCCCCAGGATGAGGGCTGGGCTGGGAACAGAAGCCGCATCCCCAGGCCAGAGCAGGAAGGATGACCCTTCACAGCCATCACTGCCACCTAAGGCGTCCGATGGCTGAAGAGCGAGGGGAGCGAATAGGAAGGGACTCACCCGGGGCAGTATCCTGCGAGACGCGCATGGAAAACAAGCTTGCAGCCAATCCCGAGCCATAGGAGAAGGCCCCAATCCTGGAGCCAGCCAGCTGCTGAGCAGAGTATCTGTGGCAATTCAAACCAAGCTGTCAGTGGAGAACGTCCGTGCTAAAGGCCAGACACCCCAAATCCTGGGAGCTACCCACACGGCCTGGCAAGCTGATGCCCCAGGGGGCAGTGTGTGGGCTGTAGGTGAGCTACTCTGACCTGGGACATGCTGGAAATCAGAGATTTTATTTTAAATCAGTGGGGGGCAACCAGAAATGGCCCCCGGGCTGAACCTAGGCTGTACCTCCCTAAAATAGAAACGATCCCTCTGCGTGACAGCAGGCAACCCCAGGAAGCGGGCAGAGAAGGGCAGGAGAGTTTTGCCTCCTGCTCCTGTCGCTGGCGTTAAGGTCTGTGGGATCCAGACGAGGAACAGAAGCAGGGTTTGGAGTTGCGAGTGGGCACCACTGCAGGCTGATTTGGTGATGACTAGTGAGGTAAGGGAGCATCACCTGCGTCTGAGCAGCCAGGAAATCAGATCTCCAGCTACTGCGGGGAGAAACTGTCTCCAGGCTCTCCCAGCTCTCCCTGAAGTGGGGCCTAGAAGGATCAAGTTCAGACATGCCTCAAGACAGCAGCTGGGAGAGCATGCACCAGGAGCCAAGATACCCTGGTGATGGGCGTGATAGAAAAACCAGAGGCTAGATGAGCAGCACACAGGGAGCATTAGTGTGCATGGCAGTCCCTGCTGACAGCAGGGAGACCAGGGGACGCTGCTGTGTCTCAGGCAGAACTAGGAGTTGTGGGGGAGAGCATGCACTAAGGGCCAGGCACAGGCAGGCTCTGCAAAGCACAGTTAGCACCGTCATCCTTGGAGTGCACGAGTGCCCACCTGCAGAAGCAGGGTCTACCCCACCCTGAGAGCGGCTGAGTCTTTTCTTTCCCCTCTGCCTCTGACACACACTGGGTTTGGTTAAACAGCAACGCTATGCACGGAACGAAATAAAAAGACTTTTAAAGTTGCAAAGTGAAGCACTGAAAGGGAAAAACCCACAGACAGGTCATGGCAGAGAAAAGGTCACTGTGCAACCTGGAATGTGCCCCCTTCTCAGGCCGAGCCCTCCTGCTGGGGAGTAACTGCGGGTCAGGAGAAGGTTGTAAGAACAAATAGTCTATAATGGCAAAGGCTACATCCCTCTCATACACACACATACCCATTCGCCCACGCACACACATGCACGACTGAGCATACACACACACACACACCCCGCTGCTTCCAAACACGCACACATGCATGCACACACATGCGGCCACTCACTTATGTGCACACACACACATGCTCATGCGCACACACACACCACACAAATGCCCACTCACACACACAAATACACTCACATGTGCACACACACACACACGCTTGTGTGCACACACAAGCCCAACCACTCCGACATGCACGCACACACACTTGCACAGAGCTTTGGTACTCAAGTGGCTGAGTCATTTTTGATCCAGTTTTTTTTAAAAATGGAACCTCAGGCAGAGACTAGTCCTGGAAAAATCACAGCTCTTCTGTCAGACTCCCCCCATTGTGGCTCAGTAACTGAGAAAGGTCCTTTAGATGAGGAGTAACTGCTGCTCAGCACAAAGGCTGCAGGCTCAGATCCCAACTGGAAGTCAGCTTTGTGCCCAACCCCCTGACTTGTTCTCTGCCGGGCTGTGGGAGTCCCAAGGCCTGGGCACGCAGGGGTGGGGCAGGGCTTGGCGGAAAGGGGTGCTTGGAGCTGGCACTCACTGTGCGAGGAGGGAGGCGAGGCAGCCATACATGGACGGGGTGTACATGTTGCCGTTGCGAGAGGAGAGGAGCAGCGAGGGCTTGGTTTTCTGGTTGAACATTTCCAGGCTAGCTTTCTGAAAGGCCTTCTCCACGTCCTTGTCAGAGTAGGTGTCTTCCAGCTTCACCCCCCTGGGAAGAGGGAGGAAGAGGTTCACTTGTGGGTTAACCAGCCAGGAGGACCAACTGCGCTGGGAAAACGCACCGGCTGCCCAGCACGAATTCCCTCTGGCAATCCGTCTCCCCATAGCGGGCCATATGGATAGCAGCAAGGGTCAATGGCTGGCAGCTCTGCAAATATCTGCTAGGGAAGTGCTGACGGCCTGAAGTCCTGCAGCCCTGTCTACTCACATTGCACCCTGCTTGAATTTGCACAGTCCCTACTGGGGAATTGCTCCCCTTCCTGGACAGTCACAGCCCCCGGAAGAGAATCTCACCTGCCTGATGGACCATGACTCCCGCTAGGGAAATCTCACACTCCCCGGAGCCCAGCTAGAAAGTCTTGAGCCCCTCGAACAGCTGCTGCTCCCACACCCGCTTTGTGTTTTCATGTTTAACAATCGAGCTGGGTGACATGACGCTCATCATGCCTTTGCTGACAAGGACCTGCTGTGTTCAGCCTCATGCCAGTCACTCAGTAGGGATGCAGAGCAGCAAGGAGCACTCGGTGTTATCCGGGGAGACCTTGCCTGCAGCTGGCATTAGAGAAACCTCACTACCCCCGACACAGAACTGTCATTCACCAAACAGCTACCATCCCCCCATGGAAATCTGAGCCGCTGCAAACGCCTGCAGGCCCTCTAGGGACACCTCTGTGCCCCACGTGGTCATGGCACCCTGGGAAATCTCACCCTGCCGTAGCACTAGTACAGCTCCCAGACAGCAAACAATTCCATCAAGGCTGGGAGTGCAGACCTGTCACTTGGGGTGAAATGCAGTTGGGATGGTGGCGTTCCCCCAACCCCAGGAAATTCAGAGGGAAGGGTAAAGTCAAATAAATCCAAACACATTATGGTCTGGAAATGCAGCTAGGCACCCAAACAGCCTGAACTCTGCCCCGTCTTGGCCTCTCCTCAGACAGTGATCTCTTGGACACAGGCTGCACTTGAATGTGTTTTTTAACAGTGGAACTAAATCTCTCTGTGTCAGCAAAAACCTTAACTTTGCCCCATGCTGACAATACAAGAACCGTAGGTAACAGATGTGGCAATTACCTACATTTCCTAGCCAAGCTTGACTGAATCGCGTTGAAGAATTTTAGGAGTTCACTGTATTAAAAATGCAAATGTTCATGTATTCCTGGGGGATTGTCTGGAACGTCTCTAGGAGGGAGCCGGGACTAATGCAAACCCTGGCAGTGTTCTCATCTTCAAGGGACTCTTTGAAACAATGGGCCAGACAAGGCTGAACTTTTAGTTGAGTGGGTTTCCCAGGAAATACTTGTGGGGGGGGGGGGGCAACTTCTCATCTCTGGCCCCTCTCTTAATTGTGCCCTCAGGAGTAACCCACTGTCTGCAGATCACCTGTTATAGGAGGACAAGATGAGAGGCCCCAGTTGGATAAAAGAGGCACTCACCGGTGGGCTTATTCTCAGCCAAGGTGGTTATGGACTTATAACCACAGAAAAGCCACTTGGAGGGGCCTGAATGACTGTTCGCCTGCTAGAGCCCTTGCTAGAGACAGGGGGTGATCTCTGGTGAGCTTATTAGCTTGAGTGTAGGTTCCTTTATTGTTTGCAATATTTTCTCTGTAACACTTTTATCTTAAGAATAAATGTGCTTGCTTAGAAAAAGCTAGGCGGTAACTCAGCTGTGAACAATTACACTGTTCAGAGCCTCTGAGAAGAAAAACAAAGCAAGTGTGCTTAGGCCATCTGGCTTGCTTGGGGATTCACAGTGTAGGCAGGGAACGGTGCAGCCAGAAAAGACTCCGGTCAGGAGGGAGAGAAACACGTGTCTCTGCCCCGGAGAGGTGACGGCTGGGGAGCAAGAAGCCTGAGAGTGGGTGCCCTGGCTGGACCACAGAAGGGGAAAACAGGTGCAATTGCCCTGAACTGTGAGATCACAAGTATGATTGAGGCTTTTTCATGTTTATTGACTCAGATAAGATTAAATTGATTTTAAAAGGCATGTAGTGTCCTTGTAGCTGTGTCAGTCCCGGGATATTAGAGAGACAAGGTGGGTGAAGTCATATCTTTTATTGGACCAGCTTCCAAAAGATATTATATCCCCCACCTTGTCTCTTTAAAAGCCCTATTGTTGTTTTTTTTCCAGTTTTGGCATCCCTTATGTGGGATTGGGGTGGTCTCAGCTGCACATACACATATCCTGCATAAACACACAAACACCCTAGTTCCCGCCCCCAAAATCTGACCTCTCTGTTGAGCAGAGCTGGTGCAATGGGCAGTTGTTGAAAAGCTATTTAGATTGATGGCCATGTTTTGCCCCCATTTTTCATAACTGAAAGACTGTCACAAAGAATTTGCCCCATTTCAAAATGGCTCCCACCTCCCGTTGTTCTCAATAGGACTGAAACTATAGCAGCACTCAGGGAAGATGGCGCTCCTCCAGGATGTGAGGAGGTGGAGGCACTTCAGTCCTACTGAGGACAGTAGGAGATAGCAGCCATTTTGAAAAAGGGCAGTTCATGGACTTCTCTAGTAGGCCTCTAACCTTCAACTAAGGTGACCAGATATCCCAATTTTATAGGGACAGTTCCGATATTTGGGGCTTTGTCTTATATAGTTGCCTATGTCCCACCCCCATCCTGATTTTTCACATTTGCTACCTGGTCACCCTACCTTCAGCCTCTGCGGAAGGAGAAACCTTCAGTTATGAAGAATGATGGGGGAAAATTATCATGAATCCAATTATTCGCCTTCCTCTGCAGCATGGGTCACGGGTCTCTTGCAGGTTTAAACTAGTGTAAATGGTGGATTCCCTGTAACCTGAAGTCTTTAAACCATGATTTGAGAACTTCAGTAACTCAGCCAGAGGTTTGGGGTCTGTTACATGAGCGGGTGGGCGAGGTTCTGTGGCCTGCCATGTGCAGGAGATCAGACTAAAAGATCACCATGGTCCCTCCTGGCCTTAAAGTCTATACGCTGGAGCCTGTGCACAAGATTCCAGGGCGTTTTAACTCCACAGGAAATTTGAAGAGTCGGTGTTCTTCTGTTACTGAGATTATTAGGGGCAAAAAAGTCTGGTATAAAATTAAAAATACCCCCTTTAAGAAATGTGATTCTTAAACTAATAGATTGCCTTGTAAATTCTCTGAAAGTTCATTCTGCTCTCAGAGAGCAGCTGCTCCAGGGATGGGAGGAACTGCTGTATTTTCATACATAACGATAAGGTTGAATCCATGCTTTCAGTGCACAGCTCCGCTCAGGCTTCATTACTGGGTTGCTACCGATGCTTCCCCGGCAAACAACAATCCTTAGCTCTTTGATAACAATCCTCAACTCTCAGTAGAAAAGCACCTCCCAAAGAATCATTAGCCCTGCTCGCGATCCAGCCAGGATAGCCAATTTGCCACAATGCCTGCAAAACACCTGACATGGCTAGGCTGTCGGAGTGCTGAGACCCCTGCCTGCCACACTGGCCAGCACTGTCTCACTGTTTCCTTCCGCTCCCCTGACTGTATCTGCCTCTTGTCCTTTGTCTCATACTTAGACTGGAAACTCTTTGGAACAGCTCTTTGTTCCGTGTCCGTGCGGCACCTAGCACAGTGGGGTCCTGGTCCATGACGGGGATCTCTCAGTGCTGCTGCTACATTCCTGTCCACTGACTCTGGCTCTGTGGTCACACCCATAATGCACTCAGCGCTCCCCAAAACCTCGACACAGCAAATAGCAGAGAGCCACGTCCCGCCTGACCGCAGGAATCCCCTGCTAGAGGGCTCACACCCATCTGTATGCCTGCAGCTCCCATGTGAGCCTTGCCCCAGCCCCACCCTCCATGTACCAGTCTCCGCAGCTTACAGAGGCAAGTGCCCGCAGACCATCATGCCAAAATGCTGCCTGCCATAATGCATCAGCCCCTGCCAGAGGGGTAATACGTACCCTGACACGCACCATCCTGCCAGAGCACCCTTCGCCTCCCTGTCACCTAGCGCCCTCGCTAAGGAAATCACACACTCACCCCAAACATCCTCCCACAATAACCTCTCCCCTGAGCATCCACAGTGCCCCAAGGAAAAAACAGTCCCCACCAAGACACTCCTAATGTGGCCTAGAGGCTGGAGCATGAGACTGGAACTCAGGGGATCGGGTTCTATTCCTGGCCCTGCTACTGGCCTGCTGGTTAAGTCACTTTCCCTTTTGGAGCCTCAATTTTCCCATCTGTAAAATTGGGAGAATGCCACTGAACTGCTCTGCAGATGACAAGTGCTAACTAAAAGCTGGGTATCGTTATCAACAGACATTGAAAAAGCATCTGTCCCTGCACAGTCCCTATGGGGGATGTGCCACAGATGTGTGGACCCTGCTCCAATTTCCTGCAGCCCCACTAGCAGAATTGCCCCTCCATGGATGTTGGCAGCCCAGGGACTCTCACACCCCTGGCAGAGGCCACTCCTGCTCCGTAGCGCTCACCCACCTGAAGGCCTGCAGCCCTTTGTAGAGGCCGCTCTGCGTGTCAGGGTTGGGAGCTGCTAGGAAGTCGTTGAGCATCATTCGCCCCACAGACTTCTGCACCAGTTTGCAGAAGGGCGTGTGGAAGATCATGAACTGGAAGTCTTCCAGGGTAAAAGGTTTGTCCACCCCCACTGCAGCAGAACGGAGACGGAAGCCACCCATTAGAGACCCATCAACCCCACTCTGCACAGAAAGCCGCAGCACTTGCAGCAGGCACTGAAGGCAAAGACCCATAGACCTACCCCACACAGGGCAATGGGATGGGTGGGTGGGGAAGAGACCCACAGCCTTCCCATGCTGCATAAGGAGACACCGACAACCCCACGGATGCCAGAAATGGGGACAATATGGGGAGATTTATTCACCCTCATACTAAACTAGGGCAGGAGAGTCCCTCACAGCTCTCTGGCACGGAGTCTCACCCTTCCTGCACAGGAGCTACCTTGAAAAGGGACTGGCCCCTGGAGCTGGAAGGGCTCTCTCGATCCAGCAAACCACGAGTGCTGCAGACCCGGCTGCCACTGCCTGGGCTCAGCCTGGGGGCCTGTTCTGGGGCAGCGGGTTGGTTACAATGGCTATTCAGCACGTGCCCACGCAGCCAGGCGCTCACGCCTTCATCCGATGGGGAACGCCCTCGGGGCTCTGGCATGCTGCCGCCAGCGAGCTCCCCAGGCACAGAGCCCTGGATGCGTCATAGTAGGGAAACATGGGTTTTTAAAGGATTTAAACTCTCCTCAGATGGAGGAAACAGCACCCACCATTTCAACATGTGCTGTCTGTCTTATCACCCAGCCAGGCCTGGCCCCATACCCCACATTAACCAGCCTCTTTCCAACGGCTCTCCCACCACTTTGTCTACCAGCCAGGTCAGAGGCCAACAAATTACAGGTTCATGGACTTCTGGTGTCTCCACCTCCTATCCCCACCCCTGCGTTCCCAATACTCTTGGCCCCTCCAGTCCATGGCCCCTCTGTCCTCTTACCCAGAAATCCACAGGCCCTACAACATGGGGTGGGGTGGGGGAGACAGACACAACAAGGGGGGCAGAGATAGAGACTGTGAGCCCCACAGAAGCAGAGGAGCAGGTACCCCAGCTGACACAGAATAATAGAAATGTCCAGCTGGAAGGGACCATCTAGTCCAACCCCCTGCACTGAGACAGGACCAAGGAAACCTAGACCATCCCTGACAGGTGTTTGTCTAACCTATGGCACACACAAGATTTCCCACTTCACTCGTAGGCTCTGTACCTTTCTGCCACTGGCTCTGGATTTTCTTGCGGTAGACAGAATAGCATTGATCCAGGGCCCGGAAATAGCACTGGATAGAGAGTTTCCCATCCACCATGGGATACTCTGAAGCCATGTCTGGTTTGTAGAAATCATATACATGTTCCATGTGGGTTCCCCGAACACCTTGGAGGAGAGAAAACAGACTCACCATTGTGTATCGGAGACAGCAGGGGAACAGAACCTCAAACCTTCTCCATACCAGCCCCCCACTTGCAACGAACCTCTTAGCCAAAACCCACCACAGCTCTTTAAAAAAAAAATTCACCCCATAAAATTCACAAAATTCATTCATTTCATGAGCCACTTTTCCACCTCCTCTTCCTGCTCTGACCTCATCCTATAGCCTTCATATTTGAGATCTTTTCTATTAAGAGAACCTTCTCTGGATACACTGGAAAGGTAGGTAGATTCTTGTACCACCCCTGTCTGTGTAGTATCTGAGCACCTTCCAGTTGTGCATAACGCAACATGACTAACATCCGGCGTGTGTGGTCCACTTTCTCTCAGCCTCCCTCTAGAGGGGAAATTCTGTGTGGCGGAGTGCTTGGAGTGCTTTTATATAAATATGTATGTGCTGCTCTGTGCTTATAACAGAGAAGGCAGATCAAAGAAATGTGCTGGGCACGGGGAAGGGAAGGTGGGGAAGGTTGGGATGGTCCTGCATTCCTATGGGAGTTCATTCCAGCCCAGAACTCAAGAAAGCTCAGTCTCCCAAACACACACGAGCTTTTCCCTTATAGTAGAGAGGTCCATTGTGCCTGAGGCGCAAAGTTGTCAAGTCCTTATCCTGGAGCTATAGTCCCTCTTAGATGACCTGGGCGGAGGCAGGGATTGAGCACCTGGAAGGTAAGGACTGAGGCAGTGAACTCGATATTCTATGGGAAGCTGGCATAGGAGGCAGAGGATGGTTTTGTTGGGCCCATGGCATCCCATGTTGCTGAGGAGATGTGCTGCCCCATTCTATATTAGCTCAAGTTTCCTAAGTGCTGCCGGTTTCATGGCCAGGTATACCACACTGCTGCAGCCCAGCTGAGAGGCGTCGAAGGTGTGTACAACTGAGGCCAGGTCGTTGTCTGCCAGGGTGGGGCAGAGTCCCCCAGCCAGCCAGAGATAGCAGAAAGCGTTACTCATGGACACTGCCACACGAGAGCTCAGCGTCAAGAGCTCAGCGTCAGCGAGGAATTCAGGAGCCTCCTAAGCTATGGACTGAACTGATCAGCTGACCAGTTGTGCCACCATGGCTGCAAACTCCTCAAAGTGCTTCCTCTGGCCGCCAGCACTGGCCATCCTAATGATAGTGGTGTGATTGTACGTGGTGAAGGAGAGGTAGAGAGGTGTGTCATCTGCATATCGCTGCACTTGAGTCTATGTCCTCTGACCAGTTGAGGACATAGGGGCTGCATGTAGGGGCTGACTAGGACCAGGGACTCCACCAGCGATGAGTTCAGAGGCAGCAGTGCAGTTTTCTATCACTGCCCCTTGAGCGTGTCCCTACCAGATGGATTTAAACCTTTTTAGTGCACTCCCTGGACCCATCACCTCGCATAGGCAGGACTGCTGTATCTCATGGCTGGCCATGGGGAATGCTGCAGCGAGACCCAGGAGGCTGAGATTGGATGTCTGCCCTGTATCCACTGACAGCAGGAGTTCATCCAGCAGTGCCACTGAAGCAGTTTCAGGTCCATATCCTGCCCCGAATCCAGATTGTGCCAGGTCTGGAATATTAGCTTCAGTTAGATGGGCATGTAGTTGGCCTTTGGCTAGCGACTGCGAGCTTGCTCAGGAGTGGGAGATTGATACTAGACAGTGCCCAGCTAGAACTGATGTGTCCAGGGCAGGTTTCTTCGGTGCTGGTTGGACAGTTGCGTGTTTGAAGGGGGAAGGGAAGATTCCTTCCCTGAATGAGGCTGTTTGCTCAGGACTTTCCTGCACTAGCCAGGAAGGTCCTGGGTGGATTCAAGCTGCTGTAGGGTTTCCAGTCTTCCCTAAGGAGTGAATGTGCTGAACTCCAGGAATGGGCTGCTGGTGGCTGGGTACAGGCAGAGAGGGCCCTGTTTTGAAGCCTTCCTGAACAGGCATTAACCTTTCAGCACAGCAGGATGATGGTTCCTTGCAGCCCTTGGTGCTGGGCTCTGGTGCAGGCTGTAGGCCCTCAGGATTGGGAAAGCTGTTTACCACCCTGGACAGCTCCTTAGGGCAGCTACTATGGAGGCAGATAGGACAGTTCAGGGCATGTAATACAGCCTCAGCTTAGGCCTGGAGCAGTTGTGTGTTTCAATCTGCTTCAGCCTTCATTTTCTGCCATCCACACTTGAGTTTCTGACCCCCCCCATCCAGCTCAGAGTCGAGAACAGCTGGGTGACGGAGATGGAGGGGACACAGGGGTGGGGGGACAGCATAGACGCCAACTTTCCCCAGCGCTGGTGGGTGCTCGTGCGTGCCCCTCCTGCCCCGCCCCTGCCCCGACTCCACCCTTTCCCCGCCCCTGCCCTGCCCCCATTCCAACCCCTTCCCCAAAGTCCCCACCCCAACTCCACCCCCTCCCTGCCCCTATTGGACCCCTTCCCCAAATCCCTGCCCCGGACCCGCCTCTTCCCTGAGCGCACTGCGTTCCCCCTCCTCCCCCCTCCCTCCCAGCCACGCGAAACAGCTGTTTCTCGGCACAAGCGCTGAGAGCTAGGGGGGAAAAGCGGGCACGCAGCGCGCTCAGGGGAGGAGGCGGAGGCAGAGGTGAGCTGGGTGGGGGGGCGGGGAGCTGCCAGATCAACATCAGTCTGAGTCCATATAGCATTGCACTGCCTGCTTCAGGCCTGCGGCTAGGAACCTTCCTGAGCTGTGCACCCACAGCAGGAGTCTGATATCCATACTCTTAGATTGCTCTGTTTTCTTGTATGATTCATCCTGGTTTGGACAGTAACAGGTAAGACAGAGGGCTTTGTAGTGCCTGCTCCATTTGCTAAATGTCAGGGAAAAGGTGTGTTTGATCCATAACACAGTTGAATCCTGGGAATGGGCACAGCTAAAGTAGCCTGTTCCTGGATCAGTCATGTTGGCCAGATTATGGAAAGATCTCAGCTTCTCTGGATCTTTTTATTTATTTATTGTATATCTCTTGTATACTTCCAGTCCTTTGTTGTTAATTAGGTCAAGCCACATGTGTACTGGGCCTGGGACAGTTGTGTCCACAGTCTGTAATTTGTCAAGATCTTCCAAAAAACCCTTTATTTGTTTTTGCAAATTTAGAGCCTCTTAGTAAAATCCTTTGTTGCCTAAACCATGTGCTCTGTTTCCAGCAAAGTCCTTGTGCTTATCGCAAGTTTCACCACACTTACGCTAGCTGGATGGAAATGCACAGACACAGGGCCAGAGTCTCAGCTGGTGAAAGGCGACATAGCTACACTGCCCTCAGTGCAGCCAGGCCGATTCACACTTGACGCATAGTTTGGCTGAGTGCCACCACATATTACTGAAGCAGGGACATCAATCATTCTCTCTTTATTTAGCCAACCACGAGGCTGACGGCGGCTGTGGAAATTCAGCAATTCTTCTCAATGAGTTTTAAGACCATGTTAGATGTTGCGTCATGTCATGGGGCGTGTAGACCCCATGTGGACCTGGCAGCCAAGGAGTTACTGGAGGAACTGCTGGTCATCCTTGATTGGCAGCCTCACAGCAGCTGGGAGAATAACAGAGCTGAGAAGCAGAGGGGTTGGTGGCTGCCAGAGGAGCAAGCAGGCCAGGGACAGAGGGTCCTGCCAGGAAGCTAGTGAGAGGCTGCCCCAGAATGACAATGACCCAGAGACAAAATGGCCAGAGCCACAGGCTGCAGAAACCGACAGACTCAAGGGAGGTAGGAAGAAGCTCAGGGCACAACAGGAGAATTGTGGAGGACTGATTCTGCCTGCCTGGGTTCAGGGCCCTGAGCTGGACCCAGCGGAGTGGGTGGACCTGGCTTCCACCACCTACCCCTTAACAGCCAAAGGGGATTCTCGGCTCCTTGAGGACAAGGCCCAGCTAACGCCCACCAAGCATAAGGGGAAGTCCGTAAACCCCAGTGGGACGGAAATTAATGTCCTTGATCCCAGAACAGGACTACAGAAAGTCAGAGAAGAAGAGCGGACTGACCGCCCCGCTGATCCAAGCAGACTTTGTGCAATGCCCTGTCTGGCCAAAGGGAGGCACTGACGCATTGGGGATCACTCCAAATGTCTCTTTCCATGAGGTTTAAATAGTGCTGAGCAGCCAGACATCAGGCATGTAAGATGACTGCACCTGAGAAGTTCTTTCCTCTTTTACATTTTATTTTCATGAAGGCCTCCTTTGCACACTTCGCCTCTGCATGGAGGAGACTGCAGCAGCTTGGACTTGGTACTCCACGGTTTTCTTTTCATACACAAACTTAGTGGCCAACATTTTGAAAAACAGGAGCCTAGAATTAGGCTCTTAGGTGCCTACTTATGAATTAACCCAAGTGAGTGGGGTGCTGGGCACACAGCAGCTCCCACTGACTTCAGACCAAAAACACAGCCCTGACTCACTACTGATCATCTCATTAAGAGCCATGAAGTGCCCCGTGTCCCTCCCCCATTCTGAAACATGAATTCCACAGGAGACCAATTGCTGCAAGGCTCAGGAAGGATTGATGTCCAGAGACACACAACCTGGGACCATGCGTCTCCAGGGCTAAGCTGCCCCACAGACAGTGGCCTATTCCTAGAACCTGGCCAGCTCTGGCCAAGCACCAAACACTCCTAGGAAAGACAAAGTCATTGTATTAACGGTACCAACCTCTCTCTAGCACCAGAGGGGCCTCTGGTCCAACCAGCATTGCTACAGCTCCTGCCCCTCCCGTGGGACGGGCATTGCCAGTGGCATAGACTGCAATGTCACCACAGACCACCATTGCATAGCGCCCTAGGACGGGACGAGAACATAGAATTGGTTAGGCATAAACATGAACAAAATCACATACAAGTCTAAAGCTCTGTTTATCCCTGTGCCAAAAAGTAGAAAAATCCCTTGAGACTTGTGACCCGCAAGGGAAACAAAATTGAGCATGTGCCCTTTTCACCACCACCGCCTTGCTTTGAGGCGTAGACGCTTTGATGGATAAAGGGGGCCTGACACGTTTAAATTTTTTATTTAAAAAGGTTTCTTCCTTCTTGTTTGTCCTCCTTGTTAGAAATTCAGAGTGGTCTAGCCAGGAAGCCTGGGATGCTGCCAGACAACTCGTGCAGTCAGGACATTACAAGAGTCAAGAAAGTGGCACCCAAGGTGAGATGAAGGGTTTAGTCTGTGTTTGCTTTTGTTAGCATTTACTTCACTTCAGTGAGTCACATGTTGGTGGAAGGAAACCTTTGCTAAATATGCAATATCCCTGTGAGAGAAAACATTAGACCCTCTGAAATAGCCAAGAGGTCCTACAGCCAAACCAGGGAAGCCCAGAGCCGGCACTTTCCAGCCCTCTTTACATCCTAAAAATCAAGAAAAGGGTACAAGTGCAATTGGGGGGAGGTGGGCAGAAAGCTTTGAAAGTCACCTTTAAAGTCCCAGACAATCTGCCAAGCAGACGTTTATGGGGCACCCGGTACAGAAAGGGGCATGGCCAAACTGCCATGGTGACATGGTTTCAGATGTCGCCTGCTGCCATACTGTCACAGATGTGCATCTACCCCACACAGAGGGGGCATTGGGTAGGATATGGAGACAGGACTGTGGAGTTCTGGGACTGCAGAGGCCGGGCTGCTTGCCTGGGGCTTGGCCACATTCCTCATTATGGGAGACAACAGGGCTCAACTGTTTCAGTCTCAGGGCTGAACATACTTAAAAAACATCAAGTGGCCCCAACCAGCACAGAGCGGCCCATCCCCTGCTATTGCACTGCTCGGGATGTGTGCTCTGCATTAAAGCAACCAGAATGTGTACTGAACAACCCTGCTTCCATCTGACGCCGATTTAACGGCAACAGAAGCCAGAGCCTGGTGTTCCCTACAGCACAATCCTATTCAACTTATTCAACTTATAAATGATCTCGAGAAAGGGGTAAACAGTGAGGTGGCAAAGTTTGCAGACGATACTAAACTGCTCAAGATAGTTAAGACCAAAGCAGACTGTGATGAACTTCAAAAAGATCTCACAAAACTAAGTGATTGGGCAACAAAATGGCAAATGAAATTGAATGTGGATAAATGTAAAGTAATGCACATTGGAAAAATAACCCAAACTACACATACAATATGATGGGGGCTAATTTAGCTACAACTAATCAGGAAAGAGATCTTGGATAGTTCTCTGAAGACGTCCATGCAGTGTGCAGCGGCAGTCAAAAAAGCAAACAGGATGTTAGGAATCATTAAAAAGGGGATAGAGAATAAGACGGAGAATATCTTATTGCCCTTATATAAATCCATGGTACACCCCCATCTTGAATACTGCGTACAGATGTGGTCTCCTCATCTCAAAAAAGATATACTGGCATTAGAAAAAGTTCAGAAAAGGGCAACTAAAATGATTAGGGGTTTGGAATGGGTCCCATATGAGGAGAGATTAAAGAGGCTAGGACTTTTCAGCTTGGAAAAGAGGAGACTAAGGGGGGATATGACTGAGGTATATAAAATCATGAGTGGTGTGAAGAAAGTGAATAAGGAAAAGTTATTTACTTGTTCCCAAAATATAAGAACTAGGGGCCACCAAATGAAATTAATGGGCAGCAGGTTTAAAACAAATAAAAGGAAGTTCTTCTTCACACAGCGCACAGTCAACCTGTGGAACTCCTTGCCTGAGGAGGTTGTGAAGGCTAGGACTATAATAGGGTTTAAAAGAGAACTAGATAAATTCATGGAGGTTAAGTCCATTAATAGCTATTAGCCAGGATGGGTAAGGAATGGTGTCCCTAGCCTCTGTTTGTCAGAGGGTGGAGATGGATGGCAGGAGAGAGATCACTTGATCATTACCTGTTAGGTTCACTCACTCTGGGGCACCTGGCATTGGCCACTGTCGGTAGACAGGATACTGGGCTGGATGGACCTTTGGTCTGACCCAGTATGGCCATTCTTATATTCTTATGTTATGTTCACCCTCTGAGGCTGCAGGCTGGGCTGGCATCCCCTCCGCAAGACGGAGTTGGACCTTTGATCTCTGCAGACACTCCCCAAGTCCTTACATAATAGTAGCTGCTCCACACCCAGGGAGCAGAAACCCCTGGCAAGCACCCTGCTGGGGATTCCCTGACCATGAGGACGATTCCCCAGTGAGTGTAACTAGCTCCTGTGCCTCCCTCCTCACAGCTCCTGGTGCAGCCAAGCTCCCAGCCTGCTCTCCCTGTGGCTCCAATGCAGCAATGGAATAGTCAGAGCTGCTCTCCTCCCTCCTGTGATACTGCACGTAGCCAGCGGGGGAGCTGCTGAGCAGCTGCACCAGATAATGCCCAGCGGCCGCTCAGGGGGCTCCCAGCAGAGCTACTGTAGGGGAAGCCATAGGGAGGCAGACAGAGAGGCCAGGCACAACACCAAGTCTGATTCAGACACTTCAGTTCCAGCATAGAGGGTCCGGCCCAGAGAGCACACTGCCAATTTGTAACCAAACTAGGGTTGCCAACTTTCTGATTGCGGAAAACAGAATACCCTTGCCCCGCCCCTTCTCTGAGGCCCTGCCCCTGCCCCGCCCCTTCTCTAAGGCCCCGCCCCCACTCACTCATTACCCCTCCATCCATCGCTCGCTCTCCTCCACCCTTGTTCACGCAGTCATTTTCACCGGGTTGGTGCAGGGCGTTAGGGTGCGGGAGGGGGTGAGGGCTCTGGCTGGGAGTGTGGGCTCTGGGTGGAGCCAGGGACAAAGGGGTTGGGGTTCAGGAGGGGGCTCAGGACTGGGGAGGAGGTTGGGGTGTGGGAGGGGGTGAGGATCTGGCTAGGGATATGGGCTCTGGGGTGGGGCCAGAAATGAGGGGTTCAGGGTGCGGGAGGAGGCTCCAGGCTGAGGTAGGGGTTGGGGTGTGTGTGGGGGTGAGGGCTCTGCCTCAGGGTGCGAGTTTTGCAGTGGGGCCAAGGATGAGCAGTTTGGGGTGCAGGAGGGGGTGTGGGCTATGGGCTATGGCCAGGCAGCGCTTACCTCAGGTGGCTCCCGGAAGCGGCGGCATGTCCAGCCTCTGTGGAGCCAGTGCTTGGGAGGGGGGCAGCGCGCAGAGCCTCCCTCACCGCCCCTGTGCCTAGGGGCCAGACATGCCACCACTTCCGGGAGACGCAAGGAGCCTGCTTTAGCCCTGCTGCTGCGCCGCCGACCGGACTTTTAATATTCCGGTCGAAAATCAGATGCCTGGCAACCCTAAACCAAACCCCCATTATCTTCTTAACACTGTCGCCCTCGAGGCCTCAGTTCAGAGCCTGGAAGGCCACCAGTTTGGGGTATCAACCACTGTGAAGCCGGGGCAGCCATTACCCCCGAGAACCTGCCCTACTGCCGCTGGCCATCTCTCACTGGCAGCCCTGGCTGGGCCCCGGGTGGCAGAGCAGTGGCACCTACACCCATGCTAGCTGGATGTCACTCACCATCCCAGGAGCTGGATTCCACCCAGTCAACAGAGTTGAAGAGGGAGGCTGTGCCTCCATAGCAGGCGTTGGTGGTGTCGATGCCTTCGACGTCCGTGTTCCCCGAGTCCTGGAAGAGCTGCATTAGGACTGTCTTGACGGCCTTGGACTTGTCAATGATGGTCTCCGTGCCGACCTCCAGCCGGCCAATGGAGTCCCAGGAGAGACGGCTGCGTTCCACAAGGCGCTGCACCACGGTCAGGCATAGGGAGTTAATGTCCTCGTGGGCTGAGCAGAAGCCCATCTGCTTCTGGCCCAGGCCCAGGGTGTACTTCCCGGCTTCCACGCCATCATACTTCTCCAGCTCCACTTGTTCTATGTACTGCGAAGGGAAGTAAACCTCCAGCGCGAGAATGCCCACGTCCTTCGGCCATGAGTCCGACTGAGACAAGTGCTCCACAGAGGCGGTGGAGAAACTGAAAGACAAGGAGAATGCTGAGTGTCCTCTGACATGTGGTGGGAGGAGATCGCAGACCCCTCAGGGGCACAGCCAGCTGCACGCGTGCACGCACAGACCTAGTGCGGGCCACGGAGGCCATACCAGACACCTGAGACTGTGACAGCATATAACACACGCTGCCCCAACACAGACCCCAGAGGAGACAGCAGAACCCTCGCGAGCGGGGATATCTGGCTGTACACCCTCACCCAACACAGGCTGGAGAGCCAAGAGAGGGCACAGCAGCCTCCTCATGGGCAGCAATCTGTTAACTACACAGCCCGTCTCAGAGATGTCCCCATTTGCAGATGTCTGCAAAGCAGCAGCAGGGGCCCCTCTCCACACATGCACAGAGCTGCTTTGATTCATGCTCCAGAAGGGAATCTGCACGTTATAGAACCTGTCCCCCCAACTGCCAAGGCAGTGTTTGTTTTATTCTAAATCACCCCTTGTTTTCAGATACAGCTAACCAGGGTTGCCAACCCTCCAGGATTGGCCTGGAGTTTCCAGGAATTAAAGATTATGTCATGCGATGAAATCTCCAGGAATTCAAGCCACCAAAATTGGCAACCCTATTACTAATAGCTCTGTTTGTTACTCTGCTTCAGAAGTGGCCAACCTGAGCCTGAGAAGGAGCCAGAATTTACCAATGTACATTGCCAAAGAGCCACAGGAATACGTCAGCAGCCCCCCATCAGCTCCTGCACCCGCTCCCAGCGCCTCCCACCCACCGGCTGCCAATCAGCGCCTCCCCCTCCCTTGCTGCACCTCCCGCTCAGCTTTTTTGTGGCGTGCAGGAGGCTCTGGAGGGAGAAGGAGGAGTGAGGGCATGGCAGGCTCAGGGGAAGGGGCGGGAAGGGGTGGAGTAGGGGCAGGGCCTGTGGCAGAGCCAGGTGTTGAGCAGTGAGCACCTCCGCCCCCCCCGGCACACTGGAAAGTTGGCGCCCGTAGCTCCAGCCCTGGAGTCGGTGCCTATGCAAGGAGACGCATATTAACCTCTGAGGAGCCACATGTGGCTCCGGAGCCCCGGGTTGGCCACCCCTGCTCTACTTGGAGAAGAACGAGCCTTTCTGCAGCTCTGAGTAGTCCGTTCCCCCAGCTGGTGAGGGATTGTTCCCTCCAGTCCCCTTGCCAGTCGTGTGTTAAATGGCCAAACTCAGGGGACTCCCTTCTACTCCTGGGGGTGTTATTCCATGGCCTAACGGATCTCCTGATACTCCATTACATTGCCTTTGCCTACATTCCCTACCACTACGCCTAGCTCTCCAGTCCTCTCCTGCTCTGTTGTTTACACCCTAATTAGTTCATGTATAAAAGGGATCAATTCACAGGCCACGGTCAATGGAGAAGCTCCCATTGTCTTCACTGGCTTGGCATCAGGCCCAAAATGCTCTGTACAGTGAGTGCTCCATGTTACTATTCAAATCACGTCACCCCGGAGCCAAGCTGTACACAAACTGCTCTTCGTAGCTTTCCCTCAACTCCAGCCTGTTGCTGCCCTTCTCTGAAATGCTTCCAAAAATTGTCATCCTTCTCTTTCCGGTGCAGAGAGGTGTCCAGCTGGAGCCCGTATTCCAGATGTAGCTGCACCACAGCTGCAGAGAGAGGCACTCTCCCCTCTCTGATGTGGGACAGGGTGGCTTTGCATGTGCAGCCTAATCAGATTGCAAACTTGGGTTTAGTTAGCTGCCACCCTCCCCCACAGGTCTTCCACCCTTACTGGGTCCCAGCTCTCTCCCTCCCCCTGCATACCTGCCTTTGGGATTATGTTCCTCCACTCCGTTATTGTCAAACCCCGGGCCCTTTGTATTCCTGCTCTGTCCTCACCCTGCTCACATCCCCTCCTAATGCAGTACCAGTTTTGCAGTGCACTCCCTTCCCCCAGATCACAGAGCCGCCTCAGTGTGGCTCCCAATGGCTGTTGTGTCAGATCCCCATTCCCGGGCAGTGCCAAAGCCTCCCTCACGCTGGAGTGCAGAGTACAGCCGGTCAGGTCACTCCCCAGCAGAGAGTTATTCAAACACATTCCCAACTGAGCTGCCAGGATTCCCAGAGCATCCCAGCAGGGGCGAAGGAGAGTGCCCCATGTCCCGACCCTCAGGCCTAGCTCCCCAATCTGCCCCTCACCTGGCCTGCTGTGCGGCAGCTGTGAGGTGTGCTGGCCGAAGGGGCCCCTCCTGTCTCTGCAGCGCTCGCTTCACTTGCAAACAGCGCCTGGTTTGACTGAAGAGACGGAACATTTTCCCCAGGCTGATGGGCAAGGAGCAGCAGCGAGGTCTCTTCCCCAGCCCCACCAGCACTTATATAGATTCCCTGCAGCAGGGCCAGGCAAAGTCCCTCCCTGCACTTATCAGGGGAGCGAACTGTGTGTGCTTCACTCATTGCTCAACCAAAGGTCACTGCTCACCGGCCAACACGACAAAACAGGAGCACCCTTTCCCCACAGCCCCCGGGGCCTCCCTCGCCACTGCCTCCCGCAGGGCCCTGCTCCCCTACTCACCTCCTTCCCCTGTGCTGCATCTCCCTGCAGGCCTCACCTCATGCCTCGTGAGGCCTGACCTCGCCATAACTCCCTCCTCACCACCCCTGCCCACCCCACGCTCGGGGGTGGGGGGGGGGGCTGCTGAAGGTTCCAGTCTGCACCTGTTACCCTTCCCCCACCCCCTCCAAAAGCTCCTTCAGCACCTGGAAGAGGGTCAGGTACCTCAGGGGGTGGGACACACCAGTGAAAGCTGCACGCTCCATGGTGCCCAACTCGAACTCGTCCATCTGAATGTTTGCCAGAGGGGCTCTTTCCCCAGCGTGTTCTCTGGCACGTTGGGAGGTCCAGGGGCAGCGGCTGGGGAATTGTCAGTGGAGAAAGACAAAGCTAGACACTTTTCCAGAAGGAAAAAACCTGTCCGGTTTCTCCGTCCCAGCTCTGAGAACCAGCTTGTCGAGTCTCCCCAGCCTGCAGCTAAGCAGGGGCCTGCTACGCAAGGAGGCAGCGCCTGTGTCTATTGGTTGTGTCTGAAACACTGTGGGTCTTAGCATGGAAACAGCCTTAGGTCTCCAAACCCCCTGACAGCTGAGTCACGGTCGCAGCTTGGCTCCCCTTTGTACTGTACATGGCACCCTACCTATGGCCCAGCGCCACAGAAGGATTCAGGCACCTAATTGCCACCAATTCCAATGGGAGTTAGGAACCTGTGTCCCCAACCGAACTGAACCCGTCCCGTCCAGGGCCCTGCGTGGAGTGTAACTGTGCAGCCACCAAGATGGTCACATCATTCCCGCCTCTTTGGAATTCCTGGTCCACCACACCAGGCTTGTGTTCTGTGCCCTCCCACTCCAGCACCCTCACGCCCTCCAGCTGCCCAGGGTCTCCCTGCCCAGGGACTGGCTAAGGTGGGTGGGAGGCAAGGAGGTGTAAGAGATGAGGAGTTGCTTGCTCCAGGGTTTTCCCCTAGACCCCTCAGGCGGGTGGCCAGCCAGGGAGGCTGGGCAACCCAAGGGGCTAAGTGCGAAGTGGTAGCTGGGGTGACGTGCAGGTGGGGGCAGCTGGCCCTGTGGAGATCTGGGCCTGCGGAGGGATGAAGGCTGGCCTGGGGTTTAGCCACATTCCTCATTTATTGTCTGTTATGGCAGTGCCCTCCAGCCTCCCCCGGCTCCGAGATCAGGGCCCCACTTAGGACATTTTTTTTATGATCCAGCAAGGGAGCACCACCTGCAGGGGGAGAAGCAGCCAGAGGGAGAGGGCAACAGATGGGCCAGCAGAGCGACCCGTCTGAGCGCTAGCAATCACTGTAAACATGGAGTGACCGCTGCTTATGTCAGGGTGGGTGTGATATTGTTAAACCACCCCGTCTATGCTGGGATGAGGGGTGGGGAGTTGCTTTTAGAATCTCAGCCTGTTTCAATTATCCTGGTTAACATGCTTCCTCCCTTCCCTCCCCCGCACCCTTCCAGATCTCTGCCTGGGGCATTTCCAAGACTTTGGCCCAGGTATGGCCTGATCTAGAGCCCACTGAAGTCCAGGTGAGCCTTTCCATTGCCTTACGGGTGCTGGGGCCTCAGGGCACAGGATTAAGCTCCCCTCTTCACTGCAGCGGGAGCCAGGGCGTAGCTGCACTCCCCCGTCATGGTTGTAATTCTAGCTCACACCGTGCATTAATCCATAGCCACACTAGCTGCTCTCCCAGCTCTTGTGCCCAGGTGATGACCCCTCCCATCACGGCAGCTTGTCTTCCTTCTACTTCTACGCTTGGGAGCTCCTGAGACATTGACCACTCATCTTCACTCCCTGGTTGGGGGGTTGGCAAGGAGGGGGCTGTGGGCACATGCAGCACGGGGCAGTGGTGCCCCACAGGCCAGTCTGTGAGGGAAGCCTGCACACCTCCACGGCAGCGCTGACCGGCTCTGGGAGGGGCGGGGTTGTTTTGCTGCAGGGGATTCTGTGGCCAGCAGAGTTCAGGCCAAAGGTCTCCTTTTGTTGTCTCATAGTCCCCGGGGTGGATGTTTACAACAAGCAGCCTCAGTGCTGGCATTTCCGAACTTCTGAGGGCACGGCTTTGCCACCAGCATGTTTCCTACCTCAGGTTGGTGGCTATAATGCATTCACATGCACATATCACAGCTGAAGAACCACGTTATTATGTTTGCAAAGCCAAGCATGCAAAAGTTAGGAAATGCCAGTTACGGATACTCGTGCAACCTTAATTCAGCCCCTTTGTGCATATACATTATGACACAGTCTTTAATTACATGACCGCATACTGTCTTCCCCACAGTCAGTGGATGGGCAGTTATTCAGTATTTCTTTATTCTCTCTTCAGGCTTTATTTGTCAAATACCATCCAAACCTTGCTCAGACACAGAATTATTCATTTCCTTCCCAGTGCTCTCCCCACAGCATCTGAGTGCTGCAGAGACAGCACTGGAGCTATCCTCAGAACAGCCCTGTGAAGAGTGGGGGTGATATTACCCCACTGTACAACATTTCGGTTTAAGTGACTTGCCCAGCATCACACAGGAACTCTGTGGCAGAGGCAGGGATAGAATCCAATTCTCCAGGGCAGAATTCGAATGCCTTACCCATGAGACAACCTGCAACCCCCTGCCTTGTGCATGACACACCTGCCAAATTCTGCAACAAATGAGGCAGGAGTGCTGCAGACAATAGCCCCCTTCACGACACAGCCCTGATTCATCCCCAGAGCAGGTCCATCCTCTGCACTGAACAAGGCAGGGTTCTCTGGAAAAAGATAGTATGTGATCCTGTAATTACAGACTGTATCAATATGCATATGTACAAGAGGTCAAATTAAGGTCACATGGGCAACCCTAATACTGGCATTCACTGACTTTTGAGTGCTTGGGCTTTGCAACCATAATAGTTTTTAATGTAGTTGCCTAATTTTAAAAGCCTGAAATTCCAGTATGTCAAACTAGACTGACCCCCAGCTTAGGTCATCAGAGGAGTTCAGCCCTTTGGATCCATAGCACAGATTTCTACTACTTGATCGAATGGAGTAATCAGCAGCAGTGGTAAACTGTTATCCTCTCTAGGCATCAGGCAGTATAGGGGGATGACACACACTTTGCCAGGGGTTTCACAGATGTTTGCAAAGTAGTGTAGAGACTCAGAGTTCCCAGGTTCTGGAAGGGAGTGTGCTCTAGCAATTAGACTCCCCTGCCCCTATCCTTCCCCAGACCTCGCCCTTTGCCCTGCTATCCTCCCCCAATGTTCTCCTGCTCCATCCCTCTGCTCCTGTACTCCCCCTATCTGCCTATGTAGCCCCCAGATGCTGACTCCTCTCTCGGCTCCTATCCAATCCCTTGTCTCCTGCCCCTCTCCCACCTCCTACTTCCCGCTGTTCTCCCCAAGCCTTCCAGCCAGTGCCCCCCAGCCCCCTCTGGCTTCTGCAACCTCCTCTCCCCAGGTCATTCCCCTCATTCCTCATCCCACTGCATTCTAAGTGAGGCTATACCTTCCCCATCCTCACTGCTTGGGCACCAGGAGGGGGAGCACTGCTCCCAGGAGAGAGTCTTCCTGCTCTCAGTTCTGGGGCCCAGCACCACAGCAGCTCACAGCAGCAATTGCAGAGAAAGTCCTGCTCAGCCCATGCAACCCTGGGCTGGAGCGTACTCAGTCGCTCTGTGGGGATAGCACCTGCGCAGCCTGGGCATACGTAGGAGCTATGAGGGGCTGGAGCACGCTCAGTGCAGATGGAACCTTCAGAGACTTCAGCTCCCAAACCCTAACCAATCTCTGCTGAGCATGTGACTGAGATCTTGCTGATGTTCGCAACATGGCCACATTTGGGTGGCTTTTCATGGGAACTCCAAATGGCACCTTCCAGACACACAGGCCACACCCTGCCAAGAAAAATCTCACTACCCGTTTGCAGTTAACATGGGCAAAACAACATATTCTCACCTCCTCTGCCCCTTGAAAATGGCTGAACCTTCCCCAAACTATTCCGCTCGAGGCAGGCACCTGGCACAGGAAATATCACTTTAAAGTTTGGCAAAGTTACAAGCCACTGAAAACCGAGGGTTATAATGGGAAGTGTTGGGCAAACGTAAATCCAGGCACGGGGACCCACTCTTACATTAACACTTCCTTGGGCCTGACAAATGGGCTGCAGAGCCTTGAACATGCAGGTGATCAGTTTGGATCCAGTCAGGAGGGTCGGTGGCTCTCAGCTCCAGCTCCCACATCACCAATTCACTGCCATGCTTGGCACTCATTGGCAGACCCAGCAGAGTGGCCAAGAACTGCACGGCCCATGGAGACTGAACTACCCCATTCCCAGAGCAGCTGCTCAGACCAGGGACCAGGCCTGCTGGCAGGGCAGCATGTGGGGGATGGATGCTTGCTCTGTAGCTAAATCTCAGCTAGCTCCATCAGTACAAACCTCTCTGCACGTCCTTGTTTATGCTCAGGAGTCAGCACCAGTACAGCTACACAGATCGCTGACTTTGGGCTAATCTCCTGCCTAGGCAAGGCCATAGCCGCAGACAGGAATATCAGCATTCCATTCCACAGACTGCTCATCAGCAAGTGCTAGCAGAGCTGCTGAGAAATAAACTGGCTTCACAGCACACACCACTGCACTCCGGTTTCCTGACACAAATCCAAAACTCTAGGCTCACATTGTTATTGGCAGCACAAGAAACCCATTTTCAAAAGACGTGCCCTGCTAGAAGGTGGGAGTATTTGGGATTCCTGAACACCACAGCTATCCAGAGAGCAGATTTTACTGGAACTGAACAAAAGCAAATCAATTCTAGAGATATCTTACAGTTTGCTCCATTAAATGTGTGGTTCAGGCACACCTCAAGAAAGCAATGGATCATAGTGCCATTCCTTTTTGCAAAACATTTGTGATATTAAAGATGTCCACAGCTATTGCATATTGTGTTGTATTGAAAAGTGTGTTTCCTGGTCATGCTTGCTGGTGAGGGGGCTTTGTAGGGAAGCGAGCCACCTGGGTCTTCAGCAGATACTCTGCAAAGATTTCCAGGAAGGGCATGTTCGTAACCCCGTTGGGCAAAAGGACAGCCGCCTGTGAAAGGGTACTGTGACAGGGTACTGGAAACCACTCCCACCATCCCACCCTCCAGTCCCAGCTGCTAATGTTTCACTTCCCAGCGAACCTGGAGAAATGTTACTTTCACAGGGAGCTGTTTTCCCGAGGTCACAGATGCAGGCCGGCCCATGAATGTACAAGGGGAAAACACAAGGGCTCACTCTCTCGCCAGTGAGCCAACGAGTCACCATAGAAACCAAGGCAGGGCTCTGATGAAAGGCCACGCTGGCATGGCCCTGGAACCTTAGAAAGGTTCTTGTCTGGTTTGGAGCACTGCCGAGTTCCCTGAGAGGGAGTGCCCACTTTGCTGCTCACCCTCATGCACGGCCCCTGAGCCTTAGAACCACACTTACGCTCAAACAGATATATTTTGCACACGCCTACACCCACACCCACACACCTCTCACTAAGGTGCACCAATCATTTCACCCACAGCTTCCTATGCTCAGAAATGCAGAACCCTGGAGCCAAGGTTAGCAAGCTAGTTACAATCCCCAGCCTGGTCAGTTTCCTGATGAACAGATTGCATGCCTCTGTTTGGCTCCTTGTAAAATCTTCACCCCACCTTTAGCCTTTTGCAGGTTGAACGCCATGAATGCCCGAGATCAGGCTGGGATCTAACACTGGTAAAGCCAGACTGATTCTCCCCCAAACTCCACAGCCTAGCTGCTCCACAAGGGACTCTGTGCCCATTACAAATTTCAATGGACAAACTTTCTTCATAACCCCATTTGGCGAAAAGACTGTGTGGATTTAACAAAACCAAAACCAAGGAAAGGGGCTTTCGCTTCCTAAGGCAGCCGACCCATTTCATTTAAAGAGCGCCCTGCAGCCCATGACCCAGCAATTCCAGCCCAGAAGAGGCCTTGCTTGGAAAGCTCTGCGGTGTTAATTGTGGACCTGGCTGCTCATCATGGCTTGGTGCATACTAGGGACGAAGGGTCTCAGGCGTCTGACCTGGTGGGAGGAACCAATTCCAAGCTCCGTGGCTGTGCTGGGATAATGCTGGAGAACGTGGTAGCAAACACTTTGAGTAGCTTTTCCTGGGCAAATGCTGCCTGCAAGGCTTGCAGGAACATGCGCCCCATTTCCAAAGTGCCAGGCACAGCAGCACGCATCAGCTGACATCTGCACATGCCTGGCTTCGCACCAGGGGAGGACCAAGGCCAGCACTGTTCCAGGTGTGGTGCAGTAGTCACGCATTGCTTCCTTGTCCAGGCACATGCCTATAATTTAGCTCCTGTTCACTGGCTGCACCCAGCGATTATGGGCCTGGCTTCTCCGTGGTTGTTGAGCTCTTTCAAGTTAAGCCAGGTGGCGAAATGCAACTCTGGGAGCCCTCCAGCCCCATTTCAATCCAGGCGAGAAACACACTGGGGAAAAGGACATGATGAGAGACACATACACACCTGCATCTGCTCTGAAAGCCCCAGCATTCCTGGGGCTGACTTTTTCACCCTTACAACGACAGCACCAACACAACCATGGCAAAGGAATCTAATGAGGCTGCAAAATAGAGAGAAATAGAACTAGAAAGGGCAGGTGCAGTCCCCGCAAGAGTCCCATGGCCCATACCTCACAGGCTTAGATGCAAGCTCTAAGTGTCTGTGTGTTGGTGCTGGTGCAGCCCAGAGGGTTGATCTGCAGGGCGAGGAGGAGCCAGTCTACGCAGCTCTGAGCCCTGTTTCAATGTAGGTGAGAGGCCACAGAGAAATGTGGGCAAAAGGGCAAGGCCTGAGGGAAAGACTAATTGAAAGCCTTGGAATGAAACTAAGCTGGGGCCTGGAGGGTTCAGGGACTTGGAAGGCGGGCAGGCTGCTGTAGGCACGGCGTTATGGAATTGCACCCCAGCTCCAGCATGCAGACCCTGGCTCGACCGAAAGCAGGGAGAAAAGGCTGGAGTTAAGGTTTTCCTAGGAACATTGACTGAGTCATGTTGCACCTCTGGAGGATTTTCCAGCCCCCTCTAACTTGTTACGTGCAGTTTAATATATTTCAGTGTCTGTTACATAGGCACCACATCTGACGTACACCTGCCAGGCAGGCATGCTAACATTGCTACAAAACCCTGCACTTTTGCATCCTTTCCATTGAATGCACTGTTGCCATTGCACAGTTAAAATGCAACAGGGCCGGCCTGGAAACCCATATCTGAACCCCATACACACCATTTGGCTGAGTTCATCTTCACAGCCCAGCCCCATCTCCAGCACAATCACAGATCATTGGGAGGGGGAAGGGGTTGCTCACATGTAAAGCGTTATACCATCGTTCCAGTTACACTTCAGTGAATGGGGTTAGGGACACAGGGTTTCCCACGTTGCCCTCATGCCAACCAATAGCAGCAGTGGTTTACTGCAAAGCAGGATTAGCAGCACATTGGTTTCTGCTGTGAGGGTGTCAATGATCTGTTTACAAGCCATGTGTTATTCAGCCACTAGAGCCCTATGCACTGTAGAGTTTCTCGCAGGACATAGTTCTTGATAAACAAAAGGAAACAAAGCAGGAACTCAAACTGGGTGGAAGCCTGTTTGTTTGCAGCTGTAGTAATTTTCCTCTAACTTCATCCTGTATAAGATGAGGCCTTGTCCACACATACTACTTTAACTATAGTGTGGACTCAGGCTATGCTACCTTACCTCTGTCAGCTTAGCTATGTTGGCATAGCCCCCAGCATTGGCACAGCCTTCACCGCCAGGAGTTTTTCTGATGATGTAGGAACCCTACTGCCCCGAACGATGTTAGCTATGTTTATAGAAGCACTCTTCTGCTGACATAGCTGCATCTACACTGGGGCTTTTGCCAGCATAGCTGTGTCACTAAAGGATGTGTTTTTTCACCCCCTGACCAACAGAGTTATGCCAGTATCAGTTTTATAGTGTAGACCGAGCCTCAGTTATATCAGTATAGGGGTGCTTTATAGCAGTATTGCTATTCCTGTACAGAAAAGCGAATGAGCCAGCGTGGTATAATTGTGTCCACATTAGGGCTGTTACTAGCATAGTTCAGGGGAGAGGCGGGGAATTACCCTTCTAACGCCCTTCAACAGACTGATCCCAGCTGTCACAATGAGGGCTGTATCTTTGCAACCCTTTTTTGGTTTTTTAAATGAGACCTCAGAATTTGCAGAGCGCCATTAAAATTGCAGAGGTTGTGATTTTTTTGTAATTCCTCCAATTCTCTCTCCCCCTGCTGCTATTTTGTTGCAGAGGAGTTCCCTGCCCCTGTTTCAATGTGACATTGACAATCTCCTCTCAGCAGCAGCTCACACAGGGAATATGTACGGACAGGGGGAATATGTGGGGGTGTGACTGAAAGATCCAGAGCAAAAGCCTCTAAGTAAAGAGGACTGACCTCTGGGAACAAAGCCAGGGTGTACAGAAAACCAATCTCCAGCTTGGCCCTGGCCAATCCAGCTCACACCTCAGAGGGGGAGGAGGGTGGATTGAAATTGTTGGAGCTGATGAAAACATTTCCAGTGGAATATTGTTCCAGTGGAAATGCTGTTCTGTGTATTTGTCTTGGGAACGCATCAGTTTCATTTAGCTAAAATGAAAAGAGCATTCTGATCGGGGCAAAACTTCCCGTTTCGAAGGTTTGGAAACAGAATGGTTTGACTTTTTATTTCAAAAAGACTGCTCATTTTGCAATTTATTTTATATTATAAAATAATTCTTTGATGTGGAAATCAAATCCAAATATGAAATGAATCTTAAACACCATTTTGGGGAAATTTTATTTCACAAGAAAATTTGAAATTCTTTGGTTTTGTTCCAGATTTGGAACTAAAAATATTTTTAAATCCTTGAATTGCCCATAAAATGGAAATTCCAGTTCCTGCCCTGCTCTATTTCTATATTTACCCAGAAGAGAAAATTCCAGGTGCAGTAAAGGTTTACTGCTTAAAATCCATTGTTCCCAGGGCTGCAGGGGAAGAACAGCCCTGTGGTCTGGCAGTCAGGAGGAACATGGGAGCTTGTATCCCGGAGGCAGACGCATGGGGACGCTGGTCACCCAAGTCAACTCTGCAGTGATGACACAGCCTTCAAACATTTCCTCAAAGAGCCCCACCTGGACCTCTGCAGCAATGATGGGCTCATGCTTACTTTTCCAAGCTACTCTACGTACCACCCAGCAGGAGTCGCGGGGCCCTATCCCTCTGCTCCAGGGACACAGGGGGTACTGCTGCAATGCCCAGGCTCTTTGGCCTCAGCCACACGGTGCCTCCCACAGCCCACCCCAGATAAATCTGGTCCTAACAGTTATTAAGCCTGCCATCAGGGCCGGCGCAACCCATTAGGCGACCTAGGTGGTCGCCTAGGGCGCTAACATTTGGGGGGCGGCGACTGCAGCGGCTGGATCTTCGGCCGCCCCGGTCGTCAGCGGTATTTCGGCAGCGGGACCTTCCGCCGCCTCTGTCGGGGGCGGCATTTCAGGGGTGGGACCTTCCGCCACCTAGGGCGGCAAAAAAGCTGGCGGCGCTCCTGCCTGCCATGCGCATCCAACCATTGGTGAAAGCCAAAGTTCCCCCTCTGCTACCTGACCACTGCACCCCGACACCAGACCCAAAGCAGTCTGCCTCCTGGCTAGTCCTGACATTGGCTGACCCACAACTCCTCCCTGACTCTGATCCACCTCAGATGCCAGAAGGGCTTTCCCCCCCCCAGCTTCAGAAACCCTCTGCAGCAGGGACTGGCACATTTGCCGGACCAGCTGATTTCAGACCTAGCACCCCCAGCTGCAGAAAGTGTCCCCACCTTCTGGAGCCCAGGGGCCCAACACTCACAGCCGCAGTCACACCCGAGAGGACTCAGGGCTCGCTCTCATGCTGCTGGCAGCCTGGGGCTCTCAAACTCTTCAGGGCTCTGCGTGGAGCTCTGCCTTCTACAAGCCTGAGCCGCCCAGCGCCTGCCTCTCGGCAGCTGCTGGGCCCGGGCACCCGCCCATGTGCGGAAGGGAGTCTGCTGTCACCTCGTGGGCACCCTCAAGATTTCATGGGATATTACTTCTAGGACAAGCCAGCCTGGGGGCCAGGGGAGGTCAATGGGAGGAGGGTGTAGACACCCAACACTTCTGCAGCATCCTGCCCATGGCGCGTCATGTTCGGGGAACATCTCTGGCCACAGTGTCATGCAGGAGGTCAGCCGAGATAGCCCAGTGGTCCCTTCTGGCCTTGGAATCTAGGAATCTGTAAGTTAAGCAGCCAAAACTTGAGGCCAATGAAAATCAGTGGCCACTTTTGGAAACCTGGCTTTTATTTTTGAAAGATCTTGGTGAGTGACTATTCCCCATCCTTCCTCGCAGAACCAAGAGAACAAAAGTTGCTCCCTCCCAGTTCTTCTGGCTGTGGACTGGCTAGGCCACAAGTGATAGCCAGGAAAACTCTAGGGACAATTCTAGGAAAAGTCAGGGTCTAGGTAAGAGCCTGCAGTGAAGCCAGACCCACAGGATCCATCCTTCAGAGCCCAAGCAACACTTGCAATATCCAGTGTCTACACAGCTCTGTTCAGAGCGCTAACCCGAGTCTGTCGAGCCAGGCTGGGTGGCTCGCTCCCGCAGGCTCCAAAACTTTCGAAAAATGTTCAGCCTGAGGTGGAGGTCATAAGTAACTGAAAAAAACAGGGGCTTTTAATGGGAGGTGCCAGGCCACATCAATACTAGACCTTTCCACCAGCACTGCCTATCATTAGTCAGAATAATTCCCTCCCCGCGTGTATTTGAAGCCAGGGAAGTCTGTGCAAATCTAATCCACATCCTGCCCCCCAGGTGCTCCGATATGAGAGCCATGGACACAGCACATAGTCCTGGATTTGGGGAAGGGGCTGTTCTGGGGCACCGGGTGGGATCCCTCCTCAGGCACATGTGTGGGATGTGACTGAATTGGGATGCTCTTGAGAGTGGGACGGCCAGTGGGACCTTGCCAGAATAGCTGCCCTTGACCGGAGAGCGTCCTTACCTCAGCGCCAGCCCAGCTCCGGGGCATCCGGACGTACGCATAGCAGCTGGACTTTTGGGAGACCCATCCGGCAGGACAGTCGGTTACGTGTACAGCTTCTGTGTACGAAAACAGCAATAGGGGGTTATCCATGGCAGCTGCATCTGCCCTATCCTGTGCGTGCCGTGTGTGGTGGAGTTAATCACCAAGTGTCAATTTGAGCAAAGCAGAACTGGACGCTGGGCCCCCGCCACTGGATTACACCTATGCTCTGCTCTACAGTTACACACTGAAAGGAGCGCTGCAGAACTTGCTTCCTCCAACAAGCCCCAACGACTGACACTATATACCCTCCCCCTCAAATTCAAGCAATTCCTGACCCTGATGGCCATTGCAGCATTAACTGATGCCCACCCTGCAGCAGTGGCCACAAATACTTCCTAGCTCAGCTGGCCAGAAACCCAAGCCCATTCCTCTTGGATGCAGACTTAGCCACGGAGACCCATGCTTGTGTCACCTCTGGATACCCCTGAAGGCTGTCCAGACAAGGCAGCCTGTTTACTGTCCATTACTCCAGACCCAGAAAGAGTTCACAATTCTGGGCCTTTATATTAAAAACTGACAAGGGCTGAGCTCTGTGAAAACTCAGCTCTCCCCACCCTTCTCCACAGCAGCTGTGCCCCGCAGGGAGACAATGGCTGGGGGAGCCCAGCCACCATGAGAGGGATGGCAAAGGGCATTATTTGTGGCTTGCACCATGCTGTGGAAAGAATTACCATCCAAGGACATGCATAGTAAGTCCGTACTGCGGGAGAGGATTAGACTCTATTGGGTGACATTCCTTTAACAGGAAGTGGGAAAGATTCTGCAACCTGCCTCCTGGGCAGTAGGGTTTATGTGGTGTATTTCAGGACACTCTGCTTAGAAGCATGGGGAAGGGAGCAGGAGTTTGAACACGAGCTCTCCACTGCAAGACTGTTGTGGTTTCTTTGTCACACCTTGCTCTAGTCGAGGCCCCCCGGAAATGTGCAATAACCCAATTCAATGATGTGATCTCTTATTGCCTATAATGACCAGGAATGTTCTCCCGAGTACCCCATTAAGGAGGCACTCCATGAATTTTGCATAGTTCCTTTTCCAGGAAATACCAAGCTGTGTGATAACTCAATCACTCATTAACTGTAAGGCTTGGAGCAGATCTCCAAATATTTTAATATTAACTCTGTGTCTTGTTACTCTGGTTTGGAGTAATTCCCACTTCCCCTCTAGATGTACTAGCCCATTTTCCTAGACGAACCCTGACCAGTGCATGGTTATTGACAAGATCTGGTTCCATGGGGTTCCATCGAGTACCTCAGATAAAGCTTCCTCCCCTAATTCAGAGTTTTGCCATGAGGGGGAACTCACTGACAAGGCCAACTCCTGACCCCAAGTGGAACAGGTCGGAGTGCTGGAGTGCTCTGCATGAGGCTAAGGGAAGGACTCTTCTGCCCTGAGCCATAGTTCTATCTGTGACTGTTGCAGCCTGGGCCAGCAGTATTCCCTACAGCTGCCGCACTCTGCAGGGTGTCCTTGTGTATTCACCAGCCCAGGACCACTCCTACCCCATCCCAAATCCACCCTCTGACTGCAGGCAGACACCCTCCTACCCCCGCACTGTGGTCTTCAGGGTCTCATTCCCCTTCAGATCACGGAGCTTTATCCTCTCCCAGGCCTATTCTCCCTCCACTACACAAACCCCCATCCCCTCCCGTGGGTCGCACAGCTCAGATCTTCTCTTGCTCTAGAGGAATGTGCAGGAAGCAGCTTGTTCTCGTTGGGGGGACCTCACCACTCTGAGGCCAAGTCTGCACTAAAGAGCCTGTGCCACAAGAGCCCTCTGGTGGAGGGGGGATTCAGAGGGCAAGGAATGCGGGCTGCCCAACAAGAGACTGAGACCCAGGCCCCAGAAGCTGTGGAGCAGCCCCACCAGGTACCAGTGGGAAGTAGCCCAGGGAAAAGAGACACTGGTCCTGTTGTGTTGCTGGGAGCCGAGGCAGTGACCCCACATTTCTCTGCCAAGCCTGTGATGGGATCACGTCATGTCTAGGGCCCCAGGCTGGGACTCAGTGGAGCAGGGTGGGCCCAGGTCCTCCTGCTCCCGGCCCTGCACGCAGGGCTGGATGAGTGCTAACCCCTTAGGCCAGAAGGCCTGGGCCACTGACAATTTCTTTGCTCAGCCCTCAGCCAAGAGGCCTGAGCTACTATTTGTTCAGTTGTCCAGCCGCAAGCCAGGACACTCGATAAAATAACCCAGCGCTGAGAAAGGGGGAGCCCCTGACTCTATGACACTGGAACTTTACAGAGATCTGAACCGATCAGGGGACCAACATGCTGTCAAAACTGATGAAGGAGCTATAGACCTTAAAGACATCATTCTATCACCCTCAGACAGACAGGCTAGTGGAGCGCTTCAATAAAACCCTAAAAGGGATGCTGTAGAAGTTTGACGCTGAGGACCCGTGGCATTGGGATCGGTTGCTCCCACCCCTCCTTTCTTATCTGCGAGGTGCTGCAAGCCTCTTCGGGGTTCTCACCATTTGAGCTTCTGCACAGGGGAAAACCCTGGGGGTGCTAGACATCCTCTGGGAGATGTGGGAAGAGCAGCCACCCGTTAAGCCCAATGTGGTCCAGTATGTAATCCACCTGTGAGAGGATGTGGAGAGGCTAGGGACATTTGCCCAGGAAAACTTGCTGCAAGAGTAACAGAACCAAGAACGAACCTACAACACAGGGGCCCAGATGAGAGAGTTCAGGCCTGGGGATAGGGTCCTGCAGCTTCTTCCGACCTTGGAGTTGAAAGTGATGGCTTGATGGCAAGGCCCATTTGAGGTAGTGAGGAAGGTAGGGGCAGTCAATTATGAGCTACACCAATCGTAAAATGAAGGAAGACACAAATTTATCACTTCAACCTGTTAAAAGCCTAGTGTGAGCAGGAGGGACTCCTCACATCTCTGCCTGAGTCAGAACTTGGCCCACCCCCCCAGGACAAGACCCCTGACCAGTTCCACCGGGAGGAGACCTCCAGCCGGAGAAAGAGCGCCAGTTGCAGCTATTGCCAGAAGTCTACCCCTGGGCGTTCACTGCACTACCGGGGAAAACGCCTAGCCCAGTGGTTCTCAAACTTTGGTACTGGTGACCCCTTTCACACAGCAAACCTCTGAGTGCGACCAGGGCCGGCTTTATGATCCGCGGGTAGGGTGACCAAACAGCAAGTGTGAAAAATCGGGACGAGGGTGGGGCGTAATAGGAGCCTATATAAGAAAAAGACCCAAAAATCGGGATTGTCCCTATAAAATCGGGACATCTAGTCACCCTACCCGCGGGGCCCGATTCCAATACCCGGCGGCAGTCCGGGGCTTCAGCGGCACTTCGCGGCGGGGGGTCCGCTCCGGGTCTTCCGCGGCACCGAAGGACCCCCCGCTGCCGAAATGCTGCCGAAGACCCCCGGAGTGGAGCCCTCTTAGGCGCGGGGCCCGATTCCGGGGAATCGGGTGAATTGGCTTAAAGCCGGCCCTGAGTGCGACCCCCCCTTATAAATTTGAAGGGCCATAATCCATTTAATGTGGATGTAAGATCTTAACTGCAGTTTCTGCTAAGAACTTTTCATATAGGCCCAGAGTCCACAGCTTGGCCTAGGCCATGGGGGCTGGCTAACAGGGAACAATACATAGCTAAGAGAAAGCTGGGGTAAACAGCTAACCTTGTGTTTCAAGTCAGTGAGCAGAGTCAGCATAACTCCGAATGTAATTGGGCATCCTTATTGTGAGTTATAGACACATGAAGTGCTGAGAAAAGCCTCACGGTTACTCCCTAATGCAGGGAGGAGATAGTAGTACAATATAGTAGTACAATACCCCTCAGATCCCAGACAGAGTTCAGGGAAAGGCCTAATATGATTGACATGAGTTATGACACCCTCCACTCACAAAGGTATGCCAATTCTAGCCCACAAAAATGCAAGGGTAAACTTATAAACTATTATGTACTAATTACTGCTTTTTTGCTTTAAATCTCCAGAAATATACCTGTTGGTCAACTGGGAGAGCCGCTACCTCATTCCCCTGGACCCCAAAATTAGGATTTAACCTATACATTTTAATAAATATAGTTTGGGGGTAATTATCTGGGTGTCAGCAATATGTTAATTTAAGCCTTGGGCGGAGCCATTATGTAATCTTTTAGACCATCGGCTTATTGTGCTTATCTTGTCTTGCTGCTAGAACCTATCCAGGGGCTTGGGAAAACCCATCCCCGTTGCTTCTCTCCGCCCAATAAGCACCCTATATAATCTATTATAATTAATTGTTCTGCAGTGTCTCTGAGCCTAATAAGCAAGGTAATACTCCACCAGCGCTGTGCGTAATAAACTCCTGTGCTTAACTCTACACGTGTGAATTTATGTTCCTTCAAAATTAAAAACACTTTTTAATATATTTAACACCATTATAAATGCTGGAGGCAAAGGGGTTTGGGGTGGAGGCTGACAGCTTGCGACCCCACCATGTAATAACCTCGCGACCCCCTGAGGGGTCCTGACCCCCAGTTTGAGAACCCCTGGCCTAGCCCCTGCTGAGGAAGATGTGGGAGGTGGTCCGCCAGGAACTACAGACTATGTTGAAGATGGGGGTCATCAAGGAGTCCCGTAGTGAGTGGTCAATCCGCTTCTGCATTGATTTCCGGAGGGTGAACACTATATCAACGTTTGACATGTACACTATGCTCCAGGTCAATGAGGGACTAGCCAGACTGGGGGTCGCCAAGTATATATCTACCCTTGACCTAACAAAAAGTTACTAGCAGATTCCCCTAACTGCCAAGAAAGACACAAGAAAAGACTCTTCTCCATGGCATTTGGGTTATACCAATTTAAGACCATGCCCTTCAGCCTACACGGGCCTTTCAGTGCTTAATGGATAAAGTGTTCCACCTGCATGGGCAGTACACTACCACGTACACTGACAATATCGTCATTTACAGTCGGGACTGGAATGATCATCTAAGCCACATGATGGTGATATTGCAGGCCGTCCAGGAGGCAGGGCTAATGCCTAACCTGACCAAATGCAAGCTGGCCAGCTGGGAGGTGACACACATAGGCTACCGAGTGGGGGGCGGGCATCAAAGACTGCTAGTCAGCAAAGTACAGGCCCTAAAGCAACGTGCCATACGAGCCGCAAAAATGCAGGTGCATCACTTGTAGGCCTTGCCAGGTACTACAGATGCTTTGTGCCCAATTTTGCCACCATTGCAGCACCCCTGACTGATGTAATAAAGGACACCAGCCCAAAACAGATCAGGTGGTCCACAGTCTGTGATAAGGCATTCCGGGCGCTAAAAGAGCATCCTGATCTCATCAAGAGGTTCACACTACAAATGGAAGCCTCTGATATAGGGCTGGGAGTGGTGCTTTCCCAGGACATCGACGGAGAAGAGCACCCTGCACTGTACATCAGTCGGAAGCTGTTCCCATCCTATTCAGGAGAAACATCCTATTCAGTCACTGAGAAGGAGGCCCTGCCAGTAAAATAGGCTGTGGATGCATTAAGATATTATTTGTGAGGGAACCCCTTTCTCTTAGTGGCAGACAATGCGCCATTACAGTGGTTACATTCTATGAAGGATACCAACCCCAGGATCATGCATTGGTACCTCTGCTTGCCACCTTACAGCTTCCAAACATGTCACAGGGCTGGGAAGAACCATAAAAACATAGATTTTTTTGAGAGCCGGGGGTGGTGGTGGTGCAAGGACCACAAGGCAATGCCCTGCCATCTGATCTGAGGAAGAGGGTCTTTGATGGGGTGTATAAACTCCTCTCTGGATAGCAGAGGGTTAACGAGCAGCTCTGGGCTCAGGAGGCCCTTCCCCTCCGAACCTTGCTGAGCATGCTCCAGTTGGAGGCAAGGTTTAAAAGGGAGCTGGCCAACTCAGTTTGGGGTGGACAGAACACGGAGAAGAACCTGCTCTGAGAGCTCCGGAGGGGGACGTAGACAGATCCAGACCAGAAGAAGGAGCACTGGTGAGCAGCAGCTCTCACAGGTCAGAGACAGGTAGTCCACTTGCAAGGTAGTGCTTGCAGGGACAAATTGCAACACACTGTGGGGAAGAGGGAGATAGGAAGTGGCCCAGGGAGGCTGACTTGAGGCACTGCAAGGTGAAAGATGCTGGACAGGCCTCACAGGGCACAAGGTCTGAACCCGGTGGAGTGGGAGGGCCCAGGTTCCCTAGCCCTCCTAGGCGACCCCTAGGCAGGGTGACCGCCAGCAGCAGCAATCACTAGGCGGCAGACAGCAGATTCGTTCACATGGCCCTTTAACGATCTGGTGGCAATCACTTTGGTGTCTATTCCACACTTTAGCTTCCTTTCAGAGCTAAAGAGTCAATAGACCCCTCCCAACAGGTGAGACATCTTGTCTGGTGAGCATTTATTAAGCTAAGGCTAAACCACACCATTCCCAGGAAGGAACAGCTCTAATGTGTGATAAGGAAAATTTCCAACTATTGTTAAGTATCAGAGGGGTAGCCATGTTAGTCTGAATCTGTAAAAAGCAACAGAGGGTCCTGTGGCACCTTTAAGACTAACAGAAGTATTGGGAGCATAAGCTTTCGTGGGTAAGAACCTCACTTCTTCAGATGCAAGTAATGGAAATCTCCAGAGGCAGGTATAAATCAGTATGGAGATAACTAGGTTAGTTCAATCAGGGAGGGTGAGGTGCTCTGCTAGCAGTTGAGGTGTGAACACCAAGGGAGGAGAAACTGCTTCTGTAGTTGGATAGCCATTCACAGTCTTTGTTTAATCCTGATCTGATGGTGTCAAATTTGCAAATGAACTGGAGCTCAGCAGTTTCTCTTTGGAGTCTGGTCCTGAAGTTTTTTTGCTGTAAGATGGCTACTTTTACATCTGCTATTGTGTGGCCGGGGAGGTTGAAGTGTTCTCCTACAGGTTTTTGTATATTGCCATTCCTGATATCTGACTTGTGTCCATTTATCCTCTTGCGTAGTGACTGTCCAGTTTGGCCAATGTACATAGCAGAGGGGCATTGCTGGCACATGATGGCATATATAACATTGGTGGACGTGCAGGTGAATGAGCCGGTGATGTTGTAGCTGATCGGGTTAGGTCCTGTGATGGTGTTGCTGGTGTAGATATGTGGGCAGAGTTGGCATCTAGGTTTGTTGCATGGGTTGGTTCCTGAGTTAGAGTTGTTATGGTGCGGTGCGTGGTTGCTGGTGAGAATATGCTTAAGGTTGGCGGGTTGTCTGTGGGCGAGGACTGGCCTGCCTCCCAAGGTCTGTGAAAGTGAGGGATCATTGTCCAGGATGGGTTGTAGATCACTGATGATGCGTTGGAGAGGTTTAAGCTGAGGACTGTAGGTGATGGCCAGTGGAGTTCTGTTGGTTTCTTTTTTGGGCCTGTCTTGTAGCAGGAGGCTTCTGGGTACACGTCTGGCTCTGTTGATTTGTTTCTTTATTTCCTTGTGTGGGTATCGTAGCTTTGAGAATGCTTGGTGAAGATCTTGTAGATGTTGGTCTCTGTCTGAGGGGTTGGAGCAGATGCGGTTGTACCTCTGCTTGGCTGTAGACGATGGATCGTGTGGTGTGTCCGGGGTGGAAGCTGGAGGCATGAAGGTAGGCATAGCGGTCGGTGGGTTTTCGGTGTAGGGTGGTGTTAATGTGGCCATCGCTTATTTGTACTGTGGTGTCTAGGAAGTGGATCTCACGTGTAGATTGGTCCAGGCTGAGGTTGATGGTGGGGTGGAAGCTGTTGAAATCATGGTGGAATTCTTCCAGGGTCTCCTTCCCATGGGTCCAGATGATGAAGATGTCATCAATGTAGCGTAGGTAGAGAAGGGGCGTGAGTGGACGAGAGCTGAGGAAGCGTTGTTCCAGGTCAGCCATAAAAATGTTGGCATATGCGGGTGCCCATAGCGGTGCCACTGGTCTGGAGGTATATATTGTCACCAAATTTGAAATAATTGTGCGTGAGGATAAAGTCACAGAGCTCAGCAATAAGTTGTGCTGTGTCATCATCAGGGATACTGTTCCTGACAGCTTGTATTCCATCTGTGTGTGGGATGTTTGTGTAGAGAGCCTCTACATCCATGGTTGGCTAGGATGGTGTTTTCTGGGAGGTCACCAACGCATTGTAGTTTTCTCAGGAAATCTGTGGTGTCACGGAGATAGCTGGGAGTGCTGGTGGCATAGGGTCTGAGTAGGGAGTCCACATATCCAGACAGTCCTTCAGTGAGAGTGCCAATGCCCGAGATGATGGGGCGTCCAGGATTTCCAGGTTTGTGGATCTTGGGTAGTAGACCAGACTCCAAAGAGAAACTGCTGAGCTCCAGTTCATTTGCAAATTTGACACCATCAGATCAGGATTAAACAAAGACTGTGAATGGCTATCCAACTACAGAAGCAGTTTCTCCTCCCTTGGTGTTCACACCTCAACTGCTAGCAGAGCACCTCACCCTCCCTGATTGAACTAACCTCGTTATCTCTATACTGATTTATACCTGCCTCTGGAGATTTCCATTACTTGCATCTGAAGAAGTGAGGTTCTTACCCACGAAAGCTTATGCTCCCAATACTTCTGTTAGTCTTAAAGGTGCCACAGGACCCTCTGTTGCAACTATTGTTAGTTTCTCAATCCAAACTCCCATAATTCATGGATGAGCCTACAACTAAAGAGAGCCCCTGCCTGTTGGCAGACTAGAGTAACTCCACCCCCTTGCCCTTTGGTCTCCTATATGCTAATTAAGAGCCAGAGGAGAGGGAAAACAAAATGTGGGTTTAAAGCAGTTCGGAATAACTTGCTGGTGACCCAAGAACCTGAAACTTCCAGAGGTCAAATATCCAGATACCTCAGGAATCCTAAATATATAAAATCTTTCACCCCAGCTTAGAAACTGTACATTTGTTTGCTGTGTGACTCAGATCTACATCCCTCTGTGAAAAATCTCTCATGTTCCTCTAATGTAACGTCTCATATCCGATGCTAAGCCTTGAAAGATGTGGAGTGAAGAGTGTTAGATATAATCAAACAACGTATGCACCATGTCCACTAGATTTACAAGACTATAAGGGGGTTTACTTGTTTTCCTTGTAAATGACTTTGGCACCCTAGAAATGATACAAATTGTATTGCATAAATAGGAAGGTTGAAAGATATAATCACCTCACCAGTGTATAACTTTTGGATATTAAGAGAAATTGCTTAGAAAGGGGGATCCAATTGATAGTCAGGGCTAATAATGAAATGCAATCCATGAAATTAATCAAACCCTCCAACTAATGAAGAAATTTGTTATACACTGATGCCATCTACTGTATATTGCTAGAAGCAGCAGAGGAAGTAAGGAAGCTGAAAGACAAGAGCCATTTGGTTAATGGCCAATAGGAATCAAAGGGTTGCCCCCAGCAAGCCCTGAAATCAAGGAATATACAGCTGTGGTCAACTTGTGGAACCCCAGAGCCTGCTGAGCTCCCATGTGGGAAAGACTCGCCCTCTTCCAGGGTCACAGAACTAAGCAGAGCTCGCTGAACCCTGTGTGGAAAGGACTCTCCCCTATTCCAGGGTTACAGGATAAGAAGTGCTGAGATTTCATTTCAGACTGTACTTCTCCTGCTGTTCTTTAATATAAATAAGTGAAGTTACCTGTTTAGTCTACACTCTCTAGTGAGACATCAAGTAGCCGTACAGTATTTTAGATTGTAACTAATGCTGTATGCACATTTTCCTTTATAAGTCCAAGCAAATTGGCCCAACAGAGATCTGAACCAAAACTTTAACCAATCACTTTTGATATTCTAAATTTGTCCCTTTCAGAGCAAACCATTAACATGTTGCACTGTCTCCCAGCTTCAACAACAAAGCTGCTGTTGTCTTTTTTTGTAGCATCTGTGCTTTCCAACACCAGGCAGTCAACAGAGTGACACTAGCAGAGGGGGCAGAAGACAAAAGCCAAGTATGGGTAAAATCAGAACCATGTTTTCAAATTACAGACGAGCACAGTGTACAGGATGGAATCATATTTTGAGGACACAGAGCTGTTGTCCCCGCCTCACTACATAGGGATATTATGCAAACAGCACATGCCTCACACCTGGGCATTGACACAAGCTCTAGAGTAGGTTTACTGGCCAGGAATGAATACACAGCTTCGCCCCTTGGTAGACACCTGCCGGTAGTGTGATAACCACCAGCAGAAAGAGACTGTTACCACAAGAGCTGCACCCCCGACCATGGGAAAAGGTGGGAGCCAACTTATTTACCTTCAAGGAAAAGCAGTCCTTGATTACAGTGGACTACAGTTCTGATTTTTGGGAGGATGATGCCTTGTCTGATACAAGAAGTAAGTCAGTGACTAGCAAATGGAAGGCCTGCTTTGCAAGATGACTATATTCACTGACAACAGACCCCAGTTTGCCTCAGAAGCAGTCAGGGAAATTGGACTCAAAGGGGTGTTTGACACCACACCTTCTCCCTCCCCAGCTACCTATGGAGTAATGGTAAGGTGGAATCTTCTGTGAAAATAGCCATGAGACTGTTTGTTACACAAGGCTGTTTCTTCTGGTTCAGTCTTCTGGCTAGCATTGTTGGCACACAGGAATACCCCATCATAGGGTGCCAACACAGTCCAGAGCAGGCACGGATGGGTCAATGGACCAAAACCCTGCTACTAATGAGGGGAGGCCTGTTGTAGCAAGAAGGATGAGGATACTGCTGAGAGGAGATGGCCAATAATCAGAGCATGCAGGTGCTAGAGTCTGACAAGTCAGCCAAGGACCTACCGGCCCTGGAGACAGGCACTCCTGTGAGGATCCAACCATTAGAGACACCAGAAGGAGAAGCCTGAAGGAGCTGTGAGGGATGCAGTGGCACCCAGGTCATACGAGGGGACTACACCAGAAGAAGTCATCTGAAGGAAGGGGAGACATGAGCCAGCAGATACAATACCCAGAGACCATCCCAGAATGGAGAGCCAGTACCCTCTGGATGCCAGCCACGCAGGGAGGGAGGAGACTCCACAGAAACAAAGTTTGCTAGACTTGGAGACAGGAGACAGAGACAGGTCACTGCTGGTGTGGTCGCCGGTTGAGGAGCTCACATTCTCTGAAAGACTATGTAACCAACTGAGTTTGTGGCAAAGATGAGACTCCAACTCGGCTCTGTGTTAGGAACCTCTGGCTAAAGGCACATGGGGGGTGGGCCTCAGTTATTTGTGTTTAATGTTTATATTAAAATGATTGTAAAGTAGGGATGATGTATTGCTATCAGTGAAATGGAGTCAGAGGGCCTGTGTTCCCTGGAAGGGCTGTTATTGACAGGACACCAGTGGAACAGGGAAGCAATTCAGCCACATGGATGGAGCAGGGCATGGGTTTAATAAAGTTTCATTTGCTCAACCTAACCTGCGTTCAGCGTTCAGCATTCAGCTACAGCTCTGCGAATTCCCATACAGACTTCCCCTTCCTGCAGAGAGCTTTGAAGGGCTAGGACTGGCACCCTGGTCTCCTTTCCAGGGACAGCAGCCTGCTCAGGGCACGGCCAATACTTGATGACACAGGACAAACACCAATGAATTGTTTGATGCACTCGCAAGCCCAACCAGGAAGCGGGGCTGGCAATTCAACACATTCACACCTTTTATTGGGGTGGCTGGAGGGAGAAGAGGCAAGGTAAGGAAGGGCTGGGAATTCATCCACTTGTGCAGCACTCCTGCAGCCCTTTGAGAGAAAGCCAGGAGTGACCTATGGAACAAAGACCCACTATGTGTGATACAACACCACGACACTGGCAGAGATTAAGAACAGTCAGAACAGCAGCTCTGTTTAACACGGGGGTCACTTTAAGGGGACTGGACTTGGACACCTGGCATCTTCTTACAGTTGGAAGAATCAACGCAGCTGAGGTTCTCTGGGGCAGCCTTCAGAAGCCTGTAGGCTGGGGCCCTGTGACAGAAGCTGACCCATCTTTCCATTGTGTGTTTGTACAACGCCTAGTACTAGGGTTACCTTCTGTCCGTATTTCCCCGGACATGTCCGACTTTTGTGTCTTTAAATAGCCGTCCGGGAGGAATTGGTAACAAGGTTAAAAGGTCCTGGATTTTCCCCCCTCCCCTCCCTCCCTCCCTTCCATGCAGAGTGCGGCGGGGTGATTGGGTGGCTGGGCCTGATTGAGCCGCTCCCATTGGCCTCCAGCAGCCAGAGCCCCTCCCCTGCTCCCTGCAGACCGGTGTAACGACACAAACAGCCCCACCGGCAGCGTGTTTTGCCTATACGTGGAGCCAGCATCTGACCGGCATGGGCATGGTAAGGAGAGCCCGGGGGGCAGTCAGGGAACAAGGGGAGGGTTGGATGGGCCTGTCTGGGGGTGGGGGTGTGAATATGGGGTGTGGGGGCAGCGGGTTATATTCTTTTGTGGTGCCTGAGCTCCAGCAATATCCAGGGCCGGGGGCCCTGCTCCAGCAATATTTGGAGCTGGATCTCTCCCCCGGCCCTGCCTGGAGCGGGCCCTGGCCTCCACCTGCCACCCCCCCTCCGCGCGTCCTCCCCCCGCGTCCCTGACCGAAAGAAAGCAGCGTGCCCCTCTCCCCTACCTGCTTGTGCTGCCTGCTCCCGGCAGCAACTGCTGTCTGCTGCCCCAGGGTCCTAGTGCCCTTCCACCCTAGCCCTGAGCCTCTCCAATGCCCCAAACCCCTCATCCCCAGCCCTCATCCCCCCTGCACGCTAATCCTCTGCCCAGCCCTGAGCCCCCTCCTGCATCATGAACCCCTCATCCTCAGACCCAGCCAGAGCTGTCATCCCCCCGCACCCTAATCCTCTGCCCCAGCTCTGAGTCCCCTCCTGCATCATGAACCCCTCATCCTCAGCCCCAACCCTCAGCCCCCTGCACCCTAATCCTCTGCTCCATCCCTGAGCCCCCTCCTGCATCATGAACCCCTCATCCTCAGACCCACAGCCCTCACCCCTGCACCCCCTCCTATCCCCAAACTCTGTCCCAACCCCCCTCCCCCTTCCCACACACCCCCTCCTGCCCTCAAACTCCCTCCCAAAGCCTGCACACCCTCCCTTTGCACCACCTCCCACCCCCAAACTCCATCCCAGAGCCTGCACCCCTCACCCCCTCCTGCACACCCACCCCCTGCCCCAGCCCGGAGCCTGCACCCAGCACCCAAACTCTATCCCAGAGCCTGCACCCTGCACCCTTCCTGCACCCTAATCCCCAGCCCAGGACCTGCACCCCAGACCTCCTCCCCCCACGCAACCCCCCTCCCAGAGCCTTAGGCAGGTGGGGGGGTGGGTTCTGGGCACCACCAAAATTTCTACAAACCTGCCACCCATGGGTCAGGGGACAGGTAGGGTCCTGGGGGGCAGTTAGGGTGGGGGGTTCTCAGGAGGGGGCAGTCAGGGGACAAGAAGCAGGGGGGGTTGGGGGTTTTGAGGGGGGCAGCCAGGGGGTGGGAAGTGGGAGGGAGTGGATGGGGGCGGGGTGGGGGTGGGGCTACGGCGCCCCAGTGTCCTCTTTTTTGATTGTGGAAATATGGTAACCCTACTAGTACAGTGTGATCCTGGCCCATGGTGGGGCTCCAAGGCACTGCCATAGGCGCCAACTTCCCCTCTTTTCCGTGGGTGCTCAACCCACCCTCTGCCCCCGCCCCCGCCCCCACTCCACCCCTTCCATGAGGCCCCGCCCCTTCCCCACCCCCATTCCAACCCCTTCCCCAAAACCTGCAGCCTCTCCGCTCGTAAAACCAGTCGAGGTGTTATAGAATGTCTCTGATTTCTCAGCGGCTGGTTGCTGCAGAGCATACTGCAGAAGCTCACTGGAGAGTGAACAGTCCAGAGTCCATCTGGATGGCCAGAATATGGGACACATGAGTAATGGAAAAACTGACACCTGAAGAAAAGGAGCCTTCCTTGAAATGTTCCCCCCTTTCTTAGAATACTCTGCAAAGGAATTCTCACTTACCTCCAGGCCACAGAGACTGTGCTACAACATATAGAAACCAAATGGGGGAAATGGCTGTTAGTAAAATAAGCATTAACAGTGAGTTCATCTTTTCAAGTGGGCTGTCCTCGGGATTTGGCTCCACAAACTGCTGAGCGGCTGCAATTCGCTACCACAGGAGCTGCAGGTGCTGTGTCTTGTCTCAGCATTTGGCCCAGGTACAACTGAACAGGCCGAGACCCTGTAACAGCCTTCATAGAAAAACAATGTGAGTCTAGCATCAGGGCTGGCTCTGAGAGAACAAAACATCTCCCTGGAGGAGAGGTATGTCTCCTTTAGGTTACTGCCTGGGTGGGACCAGAACTTGCGTTGGCTCTGTTCCATTTCCTAGTGTAAGGGGACTGTTGCCCCCAGGGCCAGCTCCAGGCACCAGCAGGTGCTTGGGGCGGCCGCTGCGGAGAGGGGCGGCACGTCCAGGTATTCGGCGGCAATTCGGCGGATGGTCCCTCACTCCCGCTGGGAGCAAAGGACCTCCCGCCGAATTGACGCCGCAGATCGCGATCGTGATCGCGCCTTTTTTTTTTTTTTTTTTGGCTGCTTGGGGCGGCCAAAACCCTGGAGCCGGCCCTGGTTGCCCCTTACTAACATTCAGTGGGGGTGCTTTGGTTGGCTAGCTCCCAGCACTAAAAGGGGAGGGGTCGATGGGAAATCAGGACCCTGAGACTGACAGTCCCCAGGAACAATGGCGAGAGGCCAATGCTCCAGGTCAGCCTGATTGACAGGGCGGGCAGGCTAATCAGCATGACAGGAGGCCAGGGTGGGTCCCGTCCTCCGTGTGAGTTGGAATTGCCTGGGTCAGACTGAGTGGGGCCGAGCTAAGGAGAAAGCAGGGGCCCAAGCTGAGCTGGAGAGCAGAACCATGCCAGATCCAGAGGAGCCAGAGACGCAGCCCAGGGAGAGCAGATCCTGTGCTGGGAGCAGAGCTGCAGCCACAGAGCCAGGTGTGGTGAGCAAGTGGGGCCAGCCAAGGGGGGACCTTGGGCAAAGGGCCCAGCGCAGAAAGACACCCCTAGCCAAGGGCCCTTGCAGGCCAGACCAGGAGGGGGACCGTAACCTGACGGGGGGCTGACGCTGGGAAGAGGGGTCCCATCACTCAAAGCCCGGAGGTGTGTGGCCACCACCATTGCAAGTGTCCAACCCGCAGCATACCTGCAGCACAGCCAGGGCCTGAGAAGGAAATCTGGGACCTACAAGGAACAGACTGCGAAGTGCCCTGATGTCCAGAGACACTGTTTGTGATGTTCCCTGCCACAGAGCGGGGTGATGTGTTTTCCTTTAACCTTTCCCATTTTTCCTTGTTCTTTTCTTTAGATTAATTGTTAATTAAACAACTTGTATTTGCTTTAAATTGTATGGAATAATCAGTGGGTCAGGGAGGTGCCCAGTGCAGAGAGGGTACCCCAGAGTGGGGACACCCTAGCCCCTGTCCTAGGTGACCACAGCAGGGTTGGGGGTTGAGCCCCCCAGGAATCCTGGGTCCAGCCTTGTTGGGGTTACGAGGACTCTGCCAGACAGGAGAGTGGAAGGGGAGCCCTCAAGGGCAGGGAGGCCTCTGGGTAAAGGGAGTGGGAGCGAGGACTCAGATCCTTTCGCTAGCCCACTTCACCGGGGTAGTGCAGAAGCCAGGAAAGTTCCCCACAATAGCGGGACCATTCCCCCGCTTACATAATTGGCGTCACGAACAGGATCCTATCCACAGGGTCCACCCCATTGGTTTACTGGTTGAATTCTAGTTGCACTGTCTGGGCCTGGTTGAGCACCCTACCATGGCTGGAATTGAAGAACTACGAACCCAGTTTGCTGAACTTCAGCGCAGATTATCAGACCAAGCTGAGGCATTACAGCAAGCTAGAACAGAACAGAGAGAAGCCTTATCACTGGCTAAGGCAGTGATAGACCAACAGGCAGCAGAAGCTAAGAAACCCCCTACTATTTATGTCCCACGGGAGCAGAAGGTCACAGAGTTTGGTGGCTTCCCAACAAGACCAGGAGACATTACGGTAGAGGAGTGGGTCAAGTCTGTGAAGGCAGCTCTGCGTGTGCTAAGAGTACCTGAAGAAGATCATGTAGACTTCATAGAGGAACACCTCAAGGGCCAGGCCAAGGCCACAGTAAAGTTCATGGCAGTGGCGGACAAAAAACATGTGGAAAAGGTATTTGAACTCCTCCTAGAAGTGTATGGGGACAAGGTACCTATTGGAACCCGACTAAAGGAGTTCTTTGAGAGAAAGCAGGAGCCCGGTGAAACTATGCGGGCATATGCATATGACCTCCAGGAGAAAATGAGCAGAGTGGAGCAGCGAGACCCTCAGCGAGTTCCAGACCCAGATACGGTTCTGAAAGAGCAGTTGGTGCTGGGGCTCCAGGATGATTCCCTCCGCCGTGAAATGAAAAGGAGGTTTAAGGAAGAGCCCAGTAAGAAGTTCCATGAACTCATGCAGGCTACTATTATGTGGTCAGAAGAAGAGGAAGTTCCTGTGGCAGAGACAGCCAAGACTAACCCCCGTACACGAAGTGGCAGCCTTGTGAATGCAGCTGCTGGGGAAAAAGCCCTGCCCCAAACACAGCTAACATTGAAAAGCTTAAGTGAAGCTGTCCAAAAACTGGCGGTCCAGCAGGGGGAGATGCTGAAAGTGATGACTGAGGTGATGAAAGGAAAACCCCCCACTAATATGCCAAGATATCCAAGGGCCCCAGGATCCCGAAGATCTCCACTGAAGGACGAGCTGGGAAGATACATTTGTTATACTTGCGAAAGGCCAGGACATACTAGCCGAGATTGTACACTGAGAAGGAGACTGGAGTCCCAGGCGCCTGAAATTCAAGAGGCACCGGGAGCAAGCAGCCAACCATCAGAAGGCCAAGTGGGGACTGAAGGGTTTCTACGGCTGTCCCTAGGAAAAGGGCAGCGTGTCAGCAGCGAGGAAAAGGACCCTGATGATGTTAGTGTATTCAACGATTTCTGTGGCCGAGCTTTCGGGGACTGCTTGACAGTGGATATAACCATAGCAGGGGTGAGAACCCGCTGTTTGATAGACACTGGCTCAGAAGTCACCACTATTTCTGAATCATATTTCCGAAACTACTTAAAAGAGAGAGATCTGACCATGCATAATACCCGATTTGTACAGCTAACGGCAGCTAATGGACTTGCCATCCCTGTGGTGGGGTGTCTTGAAGCTGATGTAGGGTACATGGGTCGAACAATCCCTGGGAAATGCATCTTTATCCTAAAGGACACAGCTTCAGGAAAGACTTTAATGGAGAACAGAGTACCGGGAATTCTCGGGATGAATATTATAAGAGAGCTGAAAGAATTACTGTTGGTAGGAGAAGGAACCCAGGAGATGAACCGTCACGGGCAGCCTAGGAAGGACGCTACACTGAAGCGGGTACTAGCCCAAGTGGAGAGACATGGACGTTTCCCGGGTCCAACGGGACAGATTGGCTATGTTAAAGTGGCAGGGAGACAGAAGGTGGTTATACCTCCCTGGAGTGAGAAGATTATTGATGGGCGCTGCCGGGTGCCAAGCGACTTTGACGGATACAGAGTGCTTGTCGAGCCAACACCTGGGGCCAGTCTTCCTAATGGGCTCCTGGTTGCAAATGTACTTGCTAATGCCAGCAAAGGAAAAGTGCCAGTCAGGCTGTTAAACTCAAGTAAGAAGGCCATAAAGTTGTGCCCCCGAACCAGGGTGGCAGAGGTACATCGTCCTGAAGGAGTGGTGTCCCCAGTGGGGGTGGCCTTGGAAGAAAATGGGGATGAGCTGCGGGTGACAGAAGTAAAAAAAGGCACACAGGTTATCACATCGCAAGCAGCACCTGATGGAGAGCTACCCATTCCAGTCCAAGTGGACCTCCAACAGCTAACCCCTACACAGGTTGGCCATTTGCGGGCACTACTGGAGAAACATCAAGAGGTCTTTTCCAGGGATGAGCGGGACTTTGGTTACACCACCACAGTGACACACCAAATAGCCACTGGAGATGCTGTCCCGATAAAACAGAGACACCGGCGGATCTCACCACGAGTGTTCCAGGAGGTAAAAAAACACATTCTGGACCTAGTGACTCAAGGTGTCCTTAAAGAAAGCCACAGTCCGTGGGCATCACCCGCAGTGATTGTAATAAAAAAAGACGGTGGGGTGCGATTTTGCGGTGACTACAGGAAACTGAATGAGGTAATGCACAAGGATGCCTACCCGCTACCCCGGGTGGAAGAGTCATTGGATGCATTAGGAAGTGCAAGAGTGTTTTCAACTCTCGATTTAACTTCTGGTTATTTCCAGGTTGCAGTGGAAGAACGAGACCGGGAAAAGACAGCAGTAACGACTCCGTTTGGGCTGTTTGAATGGACACGTATGCCATTCGGCTTGTGTAATGCACCTGCTACGTTCCAGAGACTAATGGAGGGGGTGTTAGGAGACTATATCTTAGACACTTTGCTGATATACCTGGACGATGTTATTGTGTTTTCCAAGGATTTTGAGAGTCATATGGAAAAATTGGACTTGGTTTGAAGTCCATAGTGATTGAAGGAACACGGATTGAAGCTGAAGCCGAGTAAGTACTGCCTCCTACGTGAAAAAGTCAAATTCTTGGGCCATGTGATTTCAAAGGATGGAATCCAGGTAGATGAAGAGAAGACCAGGACGCTGGAAAATTGGCCGGTCCCCAAGAATGCCAAGCAAGTGCGGCAGGCTCTAGGTTTCATGAGCTATTACAGACGATTTGTTCCAAAGTTCGCGCACATTGCTGCACCACTATATGGACTAGTGGGCCAACCTGCCCAAAGGAAGGGAAGGGACCAATGTTTTGTGTGGGATGATGCCTGTCAGACAGCTTTTGACAAATTAAGACATCGGCTGATGTCACCACCTGTGCTTGCATATCCTGACTTTAGCCTGCCATTTATAGTGACAACAGACGGGAGCCTGCACAGCCTAGGTGCGGTGCTCAGCCAGAAGCAAGAGGGGGCCGAGCGTGTGATCGCATATGCGAGCTGAGGGCTGAGGAGGTCAGAAAGAAATGACAAAAACTACAGTGCTTTTAAACTAGAACTGTTGGCCTTGAAGTGGGCTATCACTGAAAAATTTAAGGATTATTTTGTGTACTTTAAATTCACGGTAATCTCAGACCACAATCCACTCCGATACCTGGCAACGGCTAACTTAGGTGCAATTGAACACCGCTGGGTGGCCCAACTCGCTGAGTTCACTTTTGAAGTACAGTATAAACCTGGAAGGCAGAACATCAATGCTGACACCCTGTCTAGATTGCCTCTGGAGGAGGAATCAGAAGAGGGCGAGGATCTGGAGAAAGACTTCCTAGTCATTCCTGCAGATGTCGTGCGTACGTGTTTGTGGCTAGAGAATCCAAAGCCCGAGGACGAAGTGACGGTAAAGGATGCAGTACAAAACCTGGTAAAAGGGGAGAGCGCAATAATCTCGGGGTACTCATGGGAGGAGATTCAAACTCTGCAACGAGAAGGTGATGTTGGACCTGTCTTAGTGGCAGTCATGAGCTGAACGAGGCCAGACCGGAGATTTGGGGCCAGATACCCCCAGTCTAAGAAGCTAGCCAGACAGTGGGAACGACTTAGATTACATCATGGAGTGCTGTTCCGGGTAACATATCATCCCCGAGATGGTGAAGAAGTGTGGCAGTTAGTGGTGCCTGTGTCACTCCGCCGTCAAGTTTATGAAGCCAGGCATGATCATGGGGGGCATTTTGGAGACAGGAGCACTCTGGAGGTAATGAGGAGAAACTATTACTGGCCCACGATGGGTAGCGACGTGCAAGTGTGGATCCGTCAGTGCAAACGGTGTGCCTTAGCCAAGGATGTGTTTCCTCCCAACCGAGCCTCTTTGACCTGTACTAATGTGACTGCCCCAATGGACGTCCTAGCGATGGATTACACACGGCTAGAGAGATCTTCAGAGGGGTATGAGAACATACTGGTTCTCACGGACATGTTCACCCGATTCACTGTTGCAGTTCCAACTAGAAACCAGACAGCGCGGACAACGGCTGAAGCCCTCATAAAACACTGGTTTGTGTACTATGGTTGTCCGGCACGGTTACACTCGGATCAGGGGAGGAATTTTGAATCAGAGATGATATCTGAATTGTGTAAACTGTATGGCATAGCCAAAAGCCGAACAACACCCTATCACCTGCAAGGAAACGCTCAGTGCGAGAGATTTAACCGGACAATGCATGACATGCTAAGAATGCTCCCGCCAGAAAAGAAGCGAGCCTGGCAGGAACATCTCCCTGAGCTGGTGTTGGCCTATAACAGCCATGTCCATTCGTCGACAGGTTACGCTCCTTTTTATCTCATGTTTGGAAGGGATCCCAGGTTGCCATTGGATATTCTGGACAGAGAGGGACCTGAGGAGGATGAGGTGACCAATTTGGATGACTGGGTCAAAGGTCACCATGACAGGCTGAAGATAGCCTGTGACGTTGCTCTCAATACAACTAAAGACACAGCCCGAAGTAGGAAAAGGACTTATGATCGCAAGTCCAGTGGGGCTCTCATCAGGCCTGGTGACCGTGTACTAGTTCGTAACCATAGACACCGGGGGCGTAATAAAATACAGGACAAGTGGGAGTCAAATCCCCACATTGTAGTCGCTCACAACAATCCCGAGCTACCAGTTTACACCATCCGGCCTGAACGAGGAGGTCCTGAGAGAGTAGTACATAGGGACCAGTTGAAACATTGCACTCTTAGTCCAGACAGGGACCATAGGAGGCATAGATCAGTACACCCCGAGGAGGCTGAAACCAATTGGGAAATGGTTCTAGTCCCACAAACCGAATATAGAGAGGGACAGAGTGGGGCAAACCCAAACCCTAATGAGAATGGCCAGATACTTCAAACTGACCCCGTATTACCCGAGGATAGGGAAATAGAAAATATGGGTAACGAACCACCAGTCTTAAGAAGGTCCCAGAGGGCTAATAAGGGTGTACTTCCTGTTAGACTTAGAGATAATTATGTTATTGGTTCTATGTAGTGTTTTAATGAATATTGTTATGTATGGTATTAAGAAGCAGATGTAAAATGTTAAATATATTAAATGTTCTTTTGATAATTGTTAATGGGTTTTTAATATAATATGATGTGGGTATATGTTGTTATTATGGGGCCCGGATGTACTGGTGTGAATATTGTAGCTGTGGCAGAATTTTAGCAAGGGGGAATGTAAGGGGACTGTTGCCCCTTACTAACATTCAGTGGGGGTGCTTTGGTTGGCTAGCTCCCAGCACTAAAAGGGGAGGGGTCGATGGGAAATCAGGACCCTGAGACTGACAGTCCCCAGGAACAATGGCGAGAGGCCAATGCTCCAGGTCAGCCTGATTGACAGGGCGGGCAGGCTAATCAGCATGACAGGAGGCCAGGGTGGGTCCCGTCCTCCGTGTGAGTTGGAATTGCCTGGGTCAGACTGAGTGGGGCTGAGCTAAGGAGAAAGCAGGGGCCCAAGCTGAGCTGGAGAGCAGAACCGTGCCAGATCCAGAGGAGCCAGAGACGCAGCCCAGGGAGAGCAGATCCTGTGCTGGGAGCAGAGCTGCAGCCACAGAGCCAGGTGTGGTGAGCAAGTGGGGCCAGCCAAGGGGGGACCTTGGGCAAAGGGCCCAGCGCAGAAAGACACCCCTAGCCAAGGGCCCTTGCAGGCCAGACCGGGAGGGGGGCCGTAACCTGACGGGGGGCTGACGCTGGGAAGAAGGGTCCCACCACTCAAAGCCCGGAGGTGTGTGGCCACCACCATTGCAAGTGTCCAACCCGCAGCATACCTGCAGCACAGCCAGGGCCTGAGAAGGAAATCTGGGACCTACAAGGAACAGACTGCGAAGTGCCCTGATGTCCAGAGACACTGTTTGTGATTGTTGGGATCCACTAGGCATAGCTACCAGGTAACTCGGGAGAGTGGAAGGCCAAGGTGTCGATGAAGCTCTTTTGCTCTGGGCCTATCTGAAACCCCCAGACTCCATCTTGTGAACTCTCATCTACTTCTGTGCTAACTGCTTACATGTTAAAGCAGTTATGTATTGGTCAGTGTTTCTAGTGGATGGCTGCAGTTTTACTCACACTAGCAGAAATAATAGAGATAAGGAGGGAACAGAGAGATAGTTAGTTTGCAGCTGCTTTCCCATATATCCCCAAGGCATTTAGTGCAAAGGGTCAAGGAACGTACCGTGTTCTCCCTTCAAAATGACAAATGTATCCGCAACAGATGTCTCTTGTATCCCCCCTCCTCAAAATAATATCTGTATCCTGTGTAACCTATTATCTATCAGTCAGCATAATGACGTAGAAAGGATGAGAACTGAATTGTTTGTTACTGATTATAAAAAGGGCCCATGTCGCCCATGTAAGGTGTGTCTCTCTTCTGGCACTAGCCGATGAGAGCTCACCCGCTTAGCTAACCGATCAATAAAGTACTTGGTACCCGTCTTCTTGTCTCTCCGTGCCTCCTTGGTGTAATTAGGTAAGCTCCGGGGGGAAACGGGCCCTATTTGGCCAACAAATTGGCGACTCCGCCGGGACTTCTCTCCCTGTGGAGGACACTGACCGACGACCGAAGGCGATTCCGAGGAGTGGCCACCTCGAGCTGTTGGTTTGCTCGGGCCTCGGGTCGTCACAATCGGTCGGGGCGGCTGTGTCCTCTCTAAAGAGAACTCCTAACGACACGGAGATAAGACGGTACCAGAAGAAGGGGAAGGTCCAACAGCCGGACGCGGCCACTCCGGGCGGTAAGTGCGTTTACCTCTTGGGTTTGAGGGATATAACGCCCCCGCAGTGTGGTTGGACCCTTTAGGTAATCCCTGTGTGGGAAGGTATTGTAAATGGATAAATGTTTTGTGGTCATGTAACTAAGCCAGGCAACGGCTAATGAATAGTTTCACTAATTTCACTAGTCTGTGGACTGTATTTGACAATTATTGGGACGGAGAAAAACCCCAAGGCTTGCTTTTATTCTTGGCAGGGGTATTGTTCTTCTTCGTATTAATGATATGCTGGAAGCCAAAATTGTGATAACCAGGTCTAGGACTTAAACCGACTCTAGCCGCACCGAGACTCCTGCGAGGGGAAACCCCGTGACCAGGATATCTTGATCGCAAGGGGGGTCGGTCGAACCCGTGACCAGGTTTAATTAAACACAAGCATAATGGGGTCCGGACAAAGCATATATGCTGGGACACCCTTGAAATGTATGTTAAATAATTGGAAGGCGTTTAGACGCCAGGCTGATTATGGAATGGTATTATGTAAAGATGATCTGATATTTTGTTTAAGTGCCATTTGACTCCGACAGGCTCGGTAGTAACGGCTGCTAAACCCCAGAACCCTCCCACTGTTGTAATGCCAGAATCGGTGTCCCCTTCGGCTCCTTCACCCCCACAGGCTTTAGAGAGTACCCCCCCCTTGGTGGGATTGTATCCGTTGATTACTAAGAGTGTGGTAGCTCGTCCAGGAACACAGGATCTTGTGTCATGTTGCTTTTAATATCTGGCTGCTTTTAAGGCAGAGGCTGGAGAATTTTCAATGAATCCAAGCAAGTCATTTCTATCTTTGAAGGTTGTCTAGCTAGCCATAAGCCTCACGAGGGAGGACTCGGGTAGCCTTATGAGTAAGAATGTTTAAGGGAAGAGACCAGGAAGGGTGGGGGCTAGTTGAAAAACCCACCCTCCTAGCTAAATTGGTAGTGAAAAAGCCGGTGCCCATGGAAGGGACGGTTCAGCAAGAAAAGCAGGATCGGGCCCAAGCGGGCAGGCAACAGATAGAGAGATTGGAAAATAGGTTGGAAACTTTGAGGGCATAGTGGAAGGAAAAGAGTAAGTAATTATAAGCATGGGGATTTCAAATCCCCAGGATAATAATTGGAATGGTAAAATCTGAGTTGATTGGGTGTCGTTTTGGGAGACAAGCAAGTGATTTAAGAAAAGAGAGTGAGAAGTTAACTCTGTAGTTGCTAGAGGGAATCAAGCAGTGAAACTTGGTAGGAATGTCTGTAAGTAATTCAGGCAAGAGGTTATTTAAGTGGAATTATTCGACTATGAATACGTTAGTCTAATTTGCTGAAGAACACTCCTGCTGTATACAATCTGTGTTTTATAAGTTTGAGATGAATTGGTATTGTTTTAAAGTTGCAAAACTGAGAATACTTTTGCCAGACACAGGAAACTAGTGTTGTTTAAGGTATTTAGCATTTAATCCCTAAGGTGACTTAACGCTTTACAAGATTTAAAATGCTTTAACTAAAGACCAAAGGTTGTGGCTGCAGCAGGGTAGTCAAAGCCAGGAGAATAAAAGATTTGAATTTATTTTTGGGTAACAAAATAGCAGATAAAAGATCTGGTAAAGAAAGAGAAGGCATTTAAGGTTTAAAAAGGGAAAGCTATTGGACACCAGAGGTTGTACAAAGTGAAATCCTCAGAAGTGAGTGTGCTCGTCCTGGTTTGTTGCTTCAAGGCTCTGTACAGAAAATTATGTTACGGGAAAGATGTATGATGGCAATGTGTATGTGTTGATGGTTAGAGAAAAGGTGTATAAGTAAAGAGTGGAAGGTTCCTTTGGAAGTTAGAAAAAGCCGAGAAAGGGAGAAAAGGAAAAAGCACAGAATGAGTTAACTGAGAGGAAAATACAGCTGGCCTCAGTCCAAGGACATTGTTCATAGCCAAGACTTTGCTGACAACCAAGAAAAAGGGGGGGCCTGAATGTGCCCAAGCAACTGAGATCTGCAAAATACTGCAAGGCATAATGAGGACAACAGAAGGGTTAAAAAGCAGTTTTGTTGAACAGTATTGGCTCAAGGATTGTTAATTGCTGCTGTGGGTCTAATCCCTTGTCTCAGAGCTACTGTGAGTCTCCTAAACTTTATTGGACTGCGAGGATACAGGGTATCTCAAAGCAAAGCCCAAATTGCTCTTTCAAAGGTTCAATATCTGGGATTTCACATCAGGCAGAAAGAGAGACAGCTCTCAAACGAAAGAAAGGAGGCTATCTGCCAAGTTCCCATCTCCAGCAACCGTAAGCAGCTTAGGGCATTCCTGGGCATGGCAGGTTTTTGCAGAATATGGATTCCAGAGTTTGGACTGTGGGCTAAACCTCTGTATGAAAGTGTTAAGGGAGCGGAACATGATCCCTTTCACTGGTCCCCAGAAGCGGACAGGGCATTTCAGCTATTAGGTGCCTGGAAGCGTCCTGTGACATACTCCTCTAAACAACTGGATCAAGTTTCAAAGGGATGGCCAGCCTGTTTGAGGGCGGTCGCAGCTACTGCTCTAGTGCTTGGGGAAGCGGAGAAACTGACACTGGAAGGAACTGTGCAAGTGTGTATGTTCCCCATATGGTCCGAGCCTTGCTGGACACTAAGGGTGGTCTTTGGCTCACACAGGCTCGGGTTGCTCGGTACCAGGCGAAGCTGTTAAAGAATCCTGAAGTCACCCTACAGATCTGTCCCTCCCTTAATCCAGCTACACTGCTACCAGAGACAGAAAAACAGGAACATGACTGTTTAGAAATCATAGATGTTCAATATTCTAGCCGCCCAGATCTAAAAGATCAGCCACTCCCAAAAATGATATACAGATGGAAGTAGTACTGTTGTGGATGGGCAAAGGGGGGCTGGTTATGCTATTGTGTCTCTTCATGATACCGTGGAAGCTGAAAGTTTACCGGCAGGAACATCTGCCCAGCTTGCTGAACTAGTGGCCCTGACTCGGGCACTTGAGCTGGCAAAAGACAAATGGGTTAATATTTTTACTGACTCAAAGTATGCTTTTGGGGTATTGCATGCTTACGCTGGTTTGTGGAAGCAAAGGAAAATGCTAACAGCCCAAGGATCTCCGGTCAAGCATGGGTCTCAAATTCTCCGGCTTTTAGAAGCAGTACAACTCCCCTCGGCAGTAGCAGTGGTGCATTGCAAAGCCCATCAAAGGGAAGATCAAGATGTAACCAAGGGCAATGCCAGAGCAGACAGGGAAGCTAAGCGAGCTGCTATCCTGAAATCACCAACAGAGGAGAATGCCCAAATGCATGTCCTCATCCCATCAGTGGGTGAGCTTGCAGCCCCTCAAGACTCCCAAGAGGACGGAAACCTGGCTGACAGTCTCGGTCTCCAGGAAAAGGAGGGATGGCTTTATTCCACAAAGGGAAAAATCCTCCTGCCCAAGGGCCTGATTCGACTGGTGTTGCAGGAACTGCATCAAACCACACACGCAGGCAAAGAGGCTCTTGCCCAGCTTATGAATAAATATTTTCTAACCTCTGGACTTAAACCCCTAGCATCATAGGTACAAGCTGAATGTTTAATCTGCCAAAAGAATAACCCTCGACCAGGAGTAGCAGTGCCTCCAGCCACCCTGGAACCTACCCCAGGCCCAGGATTGGTGTGGCAAATAGACTTTATTGAGTTTCCCAGGACCCAAGGATACAAGTACCTTCTTGTCTTAGTGGATCGATTCAGCGGATGGCCTGAAGCCTTCCCATGTCGCAACAACACTGCCAAGACAGTGGCTCTTAAGTTTGTCAAGGAAATCATTCCTTGCTTCGGCCTTCCTCAGTGGATGGAATCTGACAATGGAACACACTTCACATCTCAAGTGGTTCAAAAGATATCAAGTGCTCTGCAGATCCCCTGGAAACTCCACACACCCTGGCGACCACAAGCCAGTGGAGTAGTGGAACGCACAAATCAGACACTCAAGCGACACCTCTCAAAGGTCTGTCAGGAGGCCTCTCTTAAGTGGCCTGATGTTTTGCCCCTTGTGTTACTTCGCATTCGTGCTCTCCCTAAGGGTAGGATAGGGTTTAGTCCCTTCGAGATTATGTTTGGAAGAGCATGGCCTATGAATGGTACCCCAGTTCTGGCAGGGGAATGGGAGATGGGGTATGGTTTCTTGTCTCAGTACATGTGCCCTCTGTCTGCTGTTCTTTCTTTTCTTCACAGGTATACCAAAGATTCACAGCCTCTTCTGCTGGATACCTCGGGTCCACTCCCTGCAGCCTGGTGACTCCGTTCTCGTGCGGACCTGGAAGGACGAGCCCCTCCAAGAGAAGTGGAAGGGACCCCACACCATCCTGCTTGTCACCCATACAGTGGCAAAGGTCGAAGGACACAAGAACTGGATTCATCACTCCCGACTGAAAGCAGTGCCCGCTCCTAAACAGTGGACTGTCCAGCCTGCGGAAAAGACTGTTAACGACGATTTGGGACTTAAGCTGCTATTCAAAAGACAGTAAGGGTCACTGGGAATGCGTTGTGATCTTTCTGAACAGTCACAGCATACTCCCCGCGAAAACCCTGAGCATTGGTTTTATTTTCTCACAGAAGGCCGACCTGGTCTATGTATTTGGTCTTGTTATTTTTTGACTTGTTTAGTGTTAATAATTCTTTTTGTCTTCTGGGTATTTGAGTTGTGATAATTATAATATGGGTTTAGGTTTAGGGTCTCTCACAGCATTTCTTTTTATCACAGAGGCAATTCTTCTGTTCACCCACATCACATGCAGGATGGGGAGCCATCCCTGCAGATATGGCTACCAATACCTATGAGGCCCTGAAAATTGCCTTTGCCCGTGAGTTCAATCTTTCCAACTGTTGGATATGTGCCCAGACTCCCCATCATTCAGCGGGATTGCCCTGGAGAGTAGTACCTCGAAATTGGTCAGACTTTTGTCAAAGGTGGATGGTTATCAGCAGCAGCACCTCTGACAATTTAGGTTTGCGATCTAACTGTACTGTGGAAGCTTCTTATGGCCTACACAATGGCTCTTGGATTTCCCATTAGAAGGCCACTCGTAAGCCCCACCTATTCGTTTACGTTCTCCACCCACTGGTCTCATATGTTATCAGCAAGCCAGTACGAGTAAACATACCTGGTTTGTGGGCATCAGTAAGTGTAGATTTTATATTGGTCCTCGTATAAGTCTCACTATTCCTTTACTGAATGCCACCGGTTGGCAAACCGGAGCTGCATTCTTTGCCCTTTCCCCACAAGCCTCCCTACGGGACTCACAAGGTAACAATGGAAAGGCTAGTTATGGTGAAGCCTTTTGGGTTTGTGGTACTAGTGCCTACAAATGGCTTCCTAATGGTTGGCATGGTAGCTGTTACAAAGGCTATCTTGCTCCTCCCCTCCGCATTCTACCCAAGGCTCCCTCAGGTCGTCCCAGGTACTATCGGTCCTTAAGGACTACCTTAAAACCCATCAGTGAAGAAGACAGGTTTGGGATGATAGCCCTCCCTTCCTATGGGGTGGGACGACTAGCCCAACTTTACAGAAGACTGTCTAAATTTCTCACCCAGTTTGCCAATGATACCCTAGCCATAGAGAAAAGCATAAGTTCTGAGCTGTACCAGCTTCGACTGCTGGCTTTGCAGAACCGTCAGGCCCTAGATTGTGTGTTAGCCTCACGAGGCGGGGTCTGTCCCCTTATTGGAAAAAAGTGTTGTACCTATGTCCCAGAGTTTTCACAGGACATTAACAAGCACATCTTGTCAGCTGAACGGGCCTTTAACCAGTGGAAGGCCCAGGAAGGGGAACCCACTATTTTAGATTCCCTTTGGGGTTGGATACCTGGTTTAGGGGAACTAGGGGATATGGGGGGAAGCATTGTTCGCATCTTGCTCACAGGTGTGGTGATATGTTTTGTTCTTGATTCTTTTGCTCATTTGCTGTAAAGTGCTCATACGTAAAAGTTGTACCTCCCATACCCCAGAGGTTCCCTTATATTTTTTTATTGATAATCCTGATTGCATGGAGCTTAATCGCATTTTGTCTTTAAAGTATGAGAAAACTCTGACAAAGGTTTGTTGAGTGTTCTCAAAGGGGGGATTGTTGGGATCCACTAGGCATAGCTACCAGGTAACTCGGGAGAGTGGAAGGCCAAGGTGTCGATGAAGCTCTTTTGCTCTGGGCCTATCTGAAACCCCCAGACTCCATCTTGTGAACTCTCATCTACTTCTGTGCTAACTGCTTACATGTTAAAGCAGTTATGTATTGGTCAGTGTTTCTAGTGGATGGCTGCAGTTTTACTCACACTAGCAGAAATAATAGAGATAAGGAGGGAACAGAGAGATAGTTAGTTTGCAGCTGCTTTCCCATATATCCCCAAGGCATTTAGTGCAAAGGGTCAAGGAACGTACCGTGTTCTCCCTTCAAAATGACAAATGTATCCGCAACAGATGTCTCTTGTATCCCCCCTCCTCAAAATAATATCTGTATCCTGTGTAACCTATTATCTATCAGTCAGCATAATGACGTAGAAAGGATGAGAACTGAATTGTTTGTTACTGATTATAAAAAGGGCCCATGTCGCCCATGTAAGGTGTGTCTCTCTTCTGGCACTAGCCGATGAGAGCTCACCCGCTTAGCTAACCGATCAATAAAGTACTTGGTACCCGTCTTCTTGTCTCTCCGTGCCTCCTTGGTGTAATTAGGTAAGCTCCGGGGGGAAACGGGCCCTATTTGGCCAACATGATGTTCCCTGCCACAGAGCGGGGTGATGTGTTTTCCTTTAACCTTTCCCATTTTTCCTTGTTCTTTTCTTTAGATTAATTGTTAATTAAACAACTTGTATTTGCTTTAAATTGTATGGAATAATCAGTGGGTCAGGGAGGTGCCCAGTGCAGAGAGGGTACCCCAGAGTGGGGACACCCTAGCCCCTGTCCTAGGTGACCACAGCAGGGTTGGGGGTTGAGCCCCCCAGGAATCCTGGGTCCAGCCTTGTTGGGGTTACGAGGACTCTGCCAGACAGGAGAGTGGAAGGGGAGCCCTCAAGGGCAGGGAGGCCTCTGGGTAAAGGGAGTGGGAGCGAGGACTCAGATCCTTTCGCTAGCCCACTTCACCGGGGTAGTGCAGAAGCCAGGAAAGTTCCCCACAATAGCGGGACCATTCCCCCGCTTACACTAGCAGACCACACAGACTGGGCCATGTGTGCGCATATTGTGGGGCTGCAGTAGTGCTGCACAAATGGATGAATTCCCAGCCCTTCCTTACCTTGCCTCTTCTCCCTCCTTTGTCTATCTCTGAGGAGGAAAGGAAGTAGTAGGGGGAAAAGGGGATGTGTTGTCTTGGGTCACTAATTCTAAGTCCCAGGAGATTTCTCTGCAGCTCTAAGTTGCAGGGAGCCAGCTAAACTCAAGATTCAGCTTACAGGGAAGGAAAAGGAAGATGGCTTCCATACTTTGCTTAGAGGCAGAGAATTCCAAGACAGTCCAAGTCCCAGAGCCCAGAACTGGTTCTGCATTCCAAGGGGGAAGAGAACCGACTACAGAGAGTCCTGGACACCCAAAGATCTAGCGCAAACAGCAAGTTACTCTTTCTTTAAAGGGGTCTGCTTCATCGATTGCTTGTGGCTGGAATACTAAGGCTTGTTGTACTTAAGTTCAAAAAACTCTAAATTCTCCATGTGTTGAGCCCCCACAGAATTACTAACGCAGTGGGGAACTTGCCAGGGTTTAGGATTTGAAGAGTCAGACATTGTATTAGTATTAAAAGGCCTCTCAGGAAGTAAAGCGAGGAGGCTGCTTCCGAGTCCACCAAAGAGCCTTCCACCCATGAACCGAGAGGACTAACAAATACAACGAGGGGAACACGGAGGAACTTTTGAAAACACACCAATGTTCGAAAACAAAATGAAACCTTTGGGTTTGTTTTTGCTGCAAAAGAAGTGTGTGAAATCCTAGTGGAGACCAGAAGAGGGAGCTCTTACCTTTACTGGGGATGAAGGAGTAGTACTCACTCGGACATGAGGTTCTCAGTGAGGAAGCAGGGGAGGCAGCACAGCAGGAAGCAGTCATTGCTATGGGCCAAGTCCCTGCTGTGTTGAACTTATTGGGGCCACTCATACGTGTTCATCAAGGTGAGGAAGGGTCACGCAACCTGGCTTTGTACCATTGGATTCAAAACAGGAAATTGCTCAGAGAAAAGGAAGCCATGAAACCCTGGGTGGTTATACTGGAGAGGATGGTCTACAGTGGAAAACTGATTACTTCCAGGAATTTCATAGGTGAAATATGGGGGAAATACAGCACCTGGAGGATTCCTGGAAACCTCTCAGAGAAATGGTTGGTTAGTTGTCTCTTCTAGAAGATAACACTGCTGTTTTGTTTGACTGTTAAACCCTGACCACGACTCCTATCACCCTTATCACTACGGGGTGATATTACGTGGTTACCAGTTTCAGCATGTCATGATAAAGGACACAAATTGCAAGCTGTTTGTTAGATTGAGGTGCCAACCCCACCCGACCGCAAACAGCAGATGAACATTGGAATGATACCCTGGCATGTCATTTGGTTTGGTAAGAGTGAGATACAGAATTCTTCTGAAGAGTCTGTGTTTGCATAATGGGGCTGATGAGCAAGTACGCAGAGTGCAGTCGGACTCCGCAGGAACCAGAGTAACAGCGTGAAGCAGGGGGCTATACAGAGTTTTACAATAAAAACATAACGCTGGTAAAAGCAGGTACGTGCAGAAGTTCTCATAGCCTGTCATCTCACCAGTGATGTACTTGGCTTTAGCGGCTCTGAGAGAGGCCACCTCAGGGTAAAGCCTCCAAGGGAAGGGGTATGAGGAATCACAACTGCAAAGTCTCCAGGAGAAGGAGGAAACTTTAAGGCAGAAAGCAGGGCCAAGCAAAGAGGAACTTCCTTACAGTTGTGCACACATGCGGTGGGAGAGAAGGATCTAGAAAGACCACATTAAACTCCCCAGATCTCCTGGCTGTGGAAGCAGCCATCAAGAGTCGTGCTCCAGTACACAAGCCTCAGCACAGGACTGCAAAGGCTCCCACATGAAACAAGCAAGATCCCAGGAGAGGGATGTGTGACCTTCTGATTGACAGCAGTCAACGTATCCCTGTCCTCACCCTTCCCATAACTGCTCAGCAGAAGCCTGACTCTTCCCTCAGCTACCGCTTTCCTCCTGTTAACCTCAAGTGACCTAAGACATCTTCCTTGAATGCACCCCAAGTAGGCCCCAGTGAGAAGGAACTGGCGAGTGGCCTACTTGGGGTGCCCTAAACAGCCCGATGCTGGTACGAGGTTGCCAGGTCTCAACGCTGCTGATCAGACCATGTGCTGGGCCTGTGTTTTTCCAGCAGTGAGGTTGCAAGTGCGAGTCAACAACAGAGACAGAAGCTGCATTTTCTCTCTTTCCTGTTCTTTTCTCTTCCCTTTTGTGTGTTTGTGTCTTGTTTTATCTTCTACGAAATGGGATCAGATTTAACAGCAGCACCACGAATGACTGCTCTGTGATAAATGAGAGGGAGGGTACCTCCCTTTGTGGACACCCAGCCAGCCAGTTAGCTATAGAATCCCTCTTGGTAGCTGTTCTCTACTTGCTTTACCTGTAAAGGGTTAAAAAGTTTGACTGCATGCATAGGTAAAGGGAAGTGAGTGGGCACCTGACCAAAAAAGCCAATGGGAGAGCTAGAACTTTTTAAAATTGGAAAAAAACTTTCCCTTTGTCTGTCTGTTATTGTTCTCCGGAGACAGAGCAGAGACAGGGCTGAGACTGTGCTGTAAAAAGCTTTTTGTCAAGATCATACCTAAAACTCCTCATTTGAAACCCCAGATATGTAAATAAATCAAAAAGTGTCTAAAAAGACGTGATTAGGTTTATCTCTGTTTATTTCTTATTGGCTTGTGGACTCCGCTGTGCTAACCCCAGGTGCTTTTGTTTTGCTTGTAACCTTTAAGCTGGACCTCAAGAAGGTTATTCTTGATGGGTTTTTTTTTGTAAGTGTGTTTTTTAAATCTAGCAAGAGCCTAAGTTCCAGATGTATTTTCTTTCTTTTTGTTTTTAATAAAATTTACCTTTTTTAAGAACAGGATTGGATTTTTGGTGTCCTAAGAGGTTTTGTGCATATGCTGTTTAATTAGCTGCTGGCAACAGCTGATTTTCTTTGTTTTCTTTCTCAGCTCTTCCCCGGAGGGAGGATGAAAGGGCTTGAGGGTACCCCACAGGAAAGAATTCCCAGGTGCTCCTTCCTGGGTTCTCAAAAGGTTGTTTTTTTTTTGCACTTGGGAGGTGGCAGCATCTACCCATCCAAAGTCAGAGAGAAGCTGTGACCTTGGGAGTTTAATACCAGCCTGGAGTGGCCAGAATTACTTTTTAGAATCCTTGCGGGCCCCCACCTTCTGCACTCGAAGTCCCAGAGTGGGGAATCAGCCTTGACACTGCTCCAGCCCATTGTAACTAATGTCTTCTCTTGTCGCCAAAAAGGACAGTTATTACCACCTTCGATACCATCTAAAAGACTGTCAAACAAGGGTTTTTTCCCCTTCTAAAAGCTCTGATCAAGCTGAAGGGCACAAGGGATGCTGTTAAAATGAAAGCCTTATTTAATCCTTTACATTTCAAATGCTTTAGCTCTTTTCTCTTCCTTTCTGTATCTTTAATAAAAGGATTTGTAATGGTGTGTTTGCCATGGTACAAAGCAGGCTGAGGTCTGTGTATACAAAGCCCCAAATCTTGTTTAAAACTGTTTAATGTTGGACGGTGACTGGATTATGTTAACACCTTTGGCCCAGATAGTCCATCTAAATTAATACAACAGTAGCAACTAATACGAGTAGACTCATCAACATCCGTGATTCTACTCAGGATAAGGCGCTACCCAACAGGAGTAAGGCTGGCAAAACCAGGCTTCGAATATCAAAACATCCTTCAATTTTCTGGTCTTCATTTCAGTTTACTTGCTCTTGAATGGAAAAGGAACACAAAGTTTTTGAAGAGCACAAGACACACCAGGATAAAACATGATCCCAGAGGTGAACAAAATGGTACTGTAGGAGGCAGATGGCCTGCTGGTGACGGCACAGGCACGGGCGTCACCGTGCCTGGGTTCACTGGACTCACAGAACCCCTATTTTATAAACTGATTGAGGAGTTAATAAAATTGAAAAATTCATAAAATCCAACATCTCAAAACAGTAGTTATGTTGCATAAAGTGCAGAACAGTGCACTGCATCGCTTTCTTCTTGTTCTCCAAACCACTGCAAAGCAACTTGCAATGCACTGAGGCACCAGAATGCAAAGGAACATTGGCTTGCTCCTTATCGACTTCACTTTTGTTATGTGATTGCCCCCACCCCCCAGGGATAACTTCTTCATATAACTGGTTGTTGGTGAGATCAAGCTTCTCCTGCACTATCCTCTCTGCCACAGGCTTCTTCTGAACCAGGGCAAGTTAGTTCGCCACTCACTGCCTCAGTTTCCTCACCTGTAAGGTGGGAATGATCATTCTTGCCTCTCACCTGGGGATGAGATACTTTGATATTCTCGACTGGAAGGAGCTGTCTAAAGTGCGAAGCATTACGGGCCCAGATGTACCTCCTACATCCATGCATGCAATCCCTTCTACACTACACTTTCCCTCGTGAAGATCGCACTGGGCTGGCTGGTGGATGCACATCATCTCCTCACCATCCCCACAGTCTTTTTCATCTGTGTTTGTACAGCTCCTAGCACAATGGGCTCCTGGTCTGTAACTAGGGCTCCTACGCACTATAGTAATGCAAATAAGAACACTACTACAGCTACCTGGGTAAAAGGTATTACAACATGGGAAGGTGTGACCCAAGGACCTCTGGATGCCAATTGGCAGAGAGCATGGGGTACACAGACCCTCTGGGTCCCCCAAAAGAATACCATGTAAGGTCTCTAATGAAAGTCTGCGTCACACTGATCATCGTAATCATTGCGAGATGGCTGGAAAACGGGAGTTATGATATATACTGAAAACTATGGTCTCAAGGCCTTGTAATTAAAGGCAGGTCACTCAAAGGTAGTGTGCCCAGTGACAAACTTCTCCAGACAGGAGGTGGGAGACGCTTACCTCCCCTGTGCACTATTGTGTCTTACAAGAAGTCTATTAGCATACTGAGTTATATGCTAATGGAGAGCTGGCAGGAAGAGGTAAACAACGGAGGGGGGTACCCTTTTTGCAGGTGAAGCTCAAAGGTCTGGTATATCTGGGTATATCAAGTCACACCCTGGCATCCTTCTCTCTGCAAAGACAGGCTGCCAGTGAGCTTAATCTTATGAAAGGGAGATCTCGGCCATCCTGGTTGAAAATGCTGGGAAAAGGAGGTGGGGTAAACGATCCCGCCGGAGACAGGAATGTTTTGAGAGTTAAGTTCAGACTCTAGAAAGCATATTATAATCTTGTTTTATATGTAACCATTTGTTTCCAATATTCTTACCCACTATCACTTGACTCTCAGTTGATGAAACTGATTCTTGTTTTCACTATATAGATATATATAAAAAAAAGAGGCAGTGTGGGTATCCGGAGTTGAATCTAGTACGCTGGTGTGTGCTGTTCCTTTGTGTGGAGAGAATCAGAGCTCTGTGAGTGTTCAGTGAGTCCGGGGCTGGGCACAGCAGAGGGATGCTTGGGGCTGGCCTGAACCGATTGCTAACCTGTACAGAGAGCGAGGCCTGGCAGGCAGTGCTTGTGCTGTCAGAGGCTGGCTTTTTCAGGGAGCTGATCCACAGTAGGCACAGACAAGATGCCCTCATGCCAAGGGCAGGTGGTGGTGAGGTGCCTCACAACCCTGGGTGCCCCTGAGAAGCGTCACAGGACACCCCATCCAGGACAGAAGCCCTTTTTTAAGGGGGATCCCGAGTGCAGCTGACACCAGGGTGGTTGGGAATGGATGGGCCTAGTTTCCTGCCAATCCCTGGCTGGGGATCTGTGGGGTTTGGGTACTGGCCCCAGGGCCTGTTGTGCAGTGGTGGTGGTGCCCTTCCTAACACCAATCTGGGATAAGTCTGACGGGAACCTCGGAGATTTCCTCCCCCCTAGGAGGGGATAAGGGTTTCATCAGGGGAGGGGTGAGCACTGAATAATGTGTGGGCTCTTTATGCCCTGGCCCGAGATGGAGGTGCAGGGGACACCATGCAGAATTGGCCAAGCGAGACCATGTATAAGTTCAGGCAGAGTGGCAGCTCGCAGCTATGGCAACGAGTGAAAGCACCGGTGCGTAGACACTGGACGTATACTCTTTATTTTGGGGATAAAAAATGCTTATACATTTTGTAGCAATTATTTTCATAATAAACTTTTTTTTTAAATGTAAAAATAAGCACATATTTTCCTGTTATTACTGTAGGAAAATGCTGCTGTGTGAATGGTTACTGCTTACGAGATAAAATACCACCTTAAGGAGATCTCAGCTTTACCAGAAGTATAAAAGAGGCAGAAAGGGACATCGTTCAAACACACCAGATGCAACATACCTGCCTTGCAATGGCTGCCAAAGATTAAAAGGCACTTGGGGTTATTTAGGGCTAAAAAGCAAAAGCCCTTGGTTTCTTTGGCATGTATTTAAGCAATCCTTGATTATTTCAGTCCCAAGCCCCCAAAAGGCTGAGCTGTATCTCTTTCACAGTACACACCTCAGTGTGGGCGGGGAAGAGAGGCTGTGTGCGTCAGAAAGCATTAAACAAAACAATCAACAACTTCAGCCCAGAAAGGTGACCTATGGAATGATTCCTGCCAAGGCCCTGCCTTCATGTACCTTTGAGTCAAAAATCAAAAGAAAATGCATTGTGCTCCTAACTTTACTAGGATAAAAGTATCACTCGAAATACTGGACCTGGGAAAATGCGCAGTAACTGCTGCTCAGAGAGGAGCAGACTCTGTCTTTTGTTGGCAGCAAAATAGTGCTCAAAAATTTCTTTGGAATGTTCATTTGCAGGGATCGCCTGAAGAGGTAGAACTAATGCAACTTCTAGGAATTTACACTTCTATCCTTGACTTGTCCAGAGCCCTTCAGGGAAGTGTTCTCACAGGGCAGTGCAGAGATCTGGACAAGAGGAGAAGCAGCTCTATTGTCCAGTTAAGGCTCGATGAAAGCTGGGTTCTGTAAACCCACTACAAATTTAGAGGAAGCTGCAGTATAATTCCTACTTGTCTTGTGGGATCATACGGGCAACAGCATCACAAGTGTGCAGTTTTGGTATGTGCTGAAGCATAGAGCAGAATCAATTAATCCATCTGCTCAGATGTTTCAGATGATGGTTTCTGAACTATTTGGTCTCCAACTTAACCAACTTCCAATTTTAGATGAGGTGCAACTAACTAAAGGCTAGAAAGAAGACGCTAGCATTCTTGCCTTCTAGTGGACAGCACTGTATTAGGCTGTTCCGATCACCTCCAAAGGGCATAAAAGGGGCAATTATGGCCTATCCCCAGGATTGAGGGTCACATTAAACACAGGTGAATGGTACAAAAGGACAAAAATGCTGCATATACATGATTACAACCTAGCCACATCATGATACAGCACAGAGAGACAACACTCAACCTGCAGGACTCGAGAGCACCAGTGTCAAACACATTTGACTCTTAGCTGTGATACTGTGTAATGGGATCAGGAATTTGTGGTGTGAGGTCAGGAAACTTTCTCATGCTTAAACTGAGGGTTTTCCTAAACTACTGCTTCTTTTCCGGGCAGTCTCCTCTTTGAGACAAGGTGCCTCTGTGGGCCGGCCCTGAGCCCTGGAATTCACTGCAGAGTAGTGTGAAGGAGGGGTCTGACCTGTCTGTGGAAGACAGGAGCTTGGGGGGTAGAAGCTGAGGTAGAAGTCTGACCAGGTATTCTGAGGATGAGAATGCCATGTAGACTTGTCTGAGGATAATTCGGGGGCTGGCAGCTGGAAGAGTCAACATTGTACACGCACTCATGTAGGCGAGGGTTCAGGAGGGCCTGGGCACTGCGTTAGGGAAGAGCTAGGCAGTGCAGGGGAGGTGGCTCTAGACAGTTGTCCTCATGTCTATGGGGGCGTTTTGGTTAACGGGCAGGGGGAGTTCAGGACATTGGTCTAGGAGAGCCAGGGGAGGGTGATAGCTCAGATCACAGTCAGGACCAGTAATTGTGGGGAAAAGGGAGGAATTTGGAATGGTAACAAGGGAGTGTCAGAAGAGCAATAGGGTAAAATTACTGTTATTTGAGGCTGAATATGAGAAAGCTCTAACCAGAAGAAGCATTAAGCTGAGCAACAGTCTCTCAAAGAAAGTGGCGGAATAAGTTTAAAAGCAGACTGGACAAAGTCTAGAGAATCTCATGTAGAGAGCAATCACACACTAGTCCCTGGGGAACTGGCTAGAGGTGGCCCAGCAGGTCTTCCCCATCCCCAGCTTCTCTGATTCGGGAAGCGTAAAACCTACAGCAATCACAGCGGACGGTGGGTGGGTGCAGTCAGACTTCTGAACACTAAAATGGTTCTTCATTTCCATCCTGGGTGACTGTCATGAGAACTGCAGCCAGCTCAGCTTCAGCAGCCATTAGAACCTCTTTAGGCATAAACGTGCATGTTGCTCCGCTGCTGCTCTGACATATGTGCTGCAGGCCCTCGCTGGTTGCTGCCGAGGCTGGGGCTGGTGGCCACATCAGACCAATCTGAGGCAGAGTGCGGAGACGAGCTTGACCACTGATCAGGTGACTCAGGTGATGGAGTCAGATATGGGTGTTCCCCTGGCAAGTGCCTGGTATGGCTGGGAGTCCTCTCTGTGGCAGAGGAGGAGTAGCTGTGCTGTGATGGCGGAGTGGGGTACTTTCCCACTGAGCTCTGAAACTGGTGATAGGCTGGGAGGTTTGTCTGAGCTACTTGTCCATCCTGCTGAGGGATCACTGCCATGGGAAAGGAGGCACTTGGCAACTGAGCTAGATCTGGTACCTGGTACATGGAACTAAGAGGACCAGCTATATTCTGAGCACAGTTTGCCTGTGCCTGCTGAGGCATTGCCTGCTGGTTTATGCCACCTTTGGGAACCAGTTGGAAAGTCATAATAGGTGGCAGTGACACTCTGGAGACTCCGCCGTGCTTCACATCGGTTTGAATCATGCCACTCTGCTGAGGCATGCTGGGGTGAGAATGCACTAGCTGGGGGACCATGCCAAACATCTCATTATACTGGGATTCATTCATTTCCATACGACTCATCCATTCAGCAGAAATGTTAACTGGCCTGAGTCGATCGAGCCCACAGTTTGGAGGAGTGATTCTGTGCTGTGAAAGCAGCTGGCTGACAGAAGGAAGCACAGTGCTGGATCCACATCCCAGGGGCTGCAGCTCATGGAGGTTGGAGAAGGACATGGTGTGCGCAGCCTGTACTGATGTGGCAGTGTGCTGTGTGTGTGGGGATGAAGGTAAAACCCCTGGTGATGGCATCACTGGAGACGATATTGGTTCAGATACAAAAGCATGGGGGGATTCCAGGGAATCAACTGGTGAGAGGGTTACTGAGCTCTCAGAAAACTGCCCCTTGCTTTCACTCACAGATTTCTTCCCCTTCCTCTTTGCATCCTTGGCACTTGGTTTTCTTGGCTTCTTGCTTAAGGAAGCATGTTTCAAATTGAGGAAGGACCTATTTGGGCCACAGATCACTGGCGAGAGGGCTGAGCTCAGCATGGTGCCAGGGTGCCCAGAAGGGCTATGGGTCAGGTTGTACTCATTCAGAAGGTGCACAATGTCATGGTGCATCCGGTCCTGTGCCACATCTCGGGGGAGGCGATCCATGTGGTCTGTGATGTCTCGATTGGCAAAATGGTCCAACAGGATTTTAGCTGCTTCAAAACTCCCTTCCCGCGCTGCCAGGAACAGCGGTGTCTCCTCCTGAAAGCACAAAGAGGAGACATCTCAACAGTTTTGTGGATCTAGGGGAAACAGTGTCGACTGAGCAAGGGGCAATAGGAGGAACTGCAATCTGTGAGTGTGGAACAGAGCCGGAATACACCACACACAAAATTCACTACAATTCCACTGAGAGAGAATCCAAGGGACAGGAACTAGCCAACACGGCTTCAGGAGGGACTGCTCAGTGAGCTACGGGAGAAAAACTCCCTGCGTTGGAAATGGGGGAGTGGGAAGGGAACCAAACAAGAATACAGTCAGCAAAGGCTTGTATGGGAAAGAACTGAGCCCCCAGCTGAAAGAACGGCCTGTAGTTAGACACTGGACTGGAATGTGGGAGACCTAGGTTCACCTGTGAACCAATCTGAGCCATGGCTAAGAGGGAGTGAGGTCAATAGGAGCTGCTGGGTACCTGGCACTTTTGAAGAGTCAGGTCACTTAATTCCCTAAGTGTAGATTTAGAAGCCTCACTTCAAGCACCTAGTTTTGAAAAATCTTGGCCTAGATCATTTCCAACAGCAACGGCCCAACTGCAAAGCATGGAGTTAGTGGGAGAGAAACGCGGCTGAGTGACCAGCAGGGCAGACCATGTGTGAAGGGACAGCCCTATTGAGCATACACAAATTGTACCTTGTTGTCCTGCATGTCTCTGTTGGCTCCGTTTTTCAGCAGCACTAATGTTGCCTCCACATTGTTAACAGCAGCAGCCCAGTGAAGAGCAGATTTACCTGTGGGGAAATTCAGTCCCTTCAGCAACAAACCAATGAGCAAAGTGGGAGAGGTGTAATACAGCATCCCCAGGGAACTGCCAAGCCTGGCAACCTACAACTCTTTCCAGTACAGTAATCAGCCCTGCAGCCTCCGTGATGAGCTACACCTTGGTATGACCACCTGTGATACACCCATCTGTCCCCACAAAGCTGCAGAAAGTCCTGGCAGGCTCCCTCCATGACACCCAGAACCGCAAGGCACGTTGCAGAAAGTCTCAGTCCAACTTCCCACTAGACTCCATCTCACTACATGCAATGGGACAGCCTCTCCAGGAGTCTCACATTCTGTACGCTTGTGAGATGCTGCAGAAAGTCTCAGCACAACCGTCACCACTGTGTCCCCCCAACTCTCCTCCATACATTTCAGGCATCTCCAAACAACCCACCCTATGATGGCCAGTCATTCTGCAGTGTGCTACACTTAATCACCACAGAACCCACCTGTATAGGATACCCTCTACCCTATTTATTCTGCTAGCTCCAGTGTTATTAATAGCTCATGCTACAGTGCAGGTTTTAGCTCCTCATTCCCATTCTACACCCTGAGAAATGGTGCTGAACACAGAAGCCCTCAACCCCCAAGCCCCGCAATACCATGATCGTCCACTGCATTGACATCAGCCTGGCAGTTGATCAGCTCGGCCACCATTCCTTCCACAGCCAATCGGGCAGCCAGAATTAGTGGGGTTGTGCCATCATTCATCCGCACATCCAGGTCCGTCACTCTGTTACGGATCAGGATCTGAGGCACAGGGGAAGAGTGATTTTTCAATTCCATTAAGAAATAAGACTGAGAATTAACAAGAAACTTCAGAGAAATTTTGTATTCATGTAGCAATATCAGGGCTGAAATTCGAGGACTCAGAATATGCAAGATATTAACAAAAAAGCAAGTGAAAACTGAATAACTACATGTAACAGAGTGTGTGTGTGTGGAATCCTTGAGTTACTAATATCTGAAGAAACTAGACCTATAAAGAACCTTCATCCTTTTACCCTTGGGCCAATGCATTGCTCACAGTCTGAGAGCAGGATAGCCAAGGACACAGTACTTGCCCAGATACATCCTTCTGGGTGGGCAGGCAGATGATGCCATGCATTGCAGTTGCCTAATGCCACTATCTCAGCCAGTGTCCTAAAAGGGATTCCCTTAATGGATTACCTGGAAGACACCCTGTGCATCAGCTGCCACGGCTGCATGAAGGGGAGACCGGCCCATGTTGTCTCGTGCATTAGCATCAGCACCAGCATCTAGTAAGCGTTTTGCTGCATCTGCTCTTGAATAGCGGGCTGCTAAGTGCAGTGCCATCTCCCCAGTACGGTCCGTTTGGGCCTGCAGGTTGGCACCTTGATAAATCAAGTCTGTTATTATATTTGCTGAAGAATCTTCCATTTCTTCATCTTCATCACTAATCTCGGAGCTGCCCACACGGAGAGATGCCAACATGAGTGGGGTACACCCATCTGCAACAGAAGAGAAGTTTGAATGGTAACACCTGCATAACAGCAAAGGAAAGCAGATTGTGCCTGTTCCCAGTGCCATATATCCTCTCCTTTTGTGCACTTGCACTGGGCCAGTGACAATCCCTTCCTTCCACGTCAGCGCATGCAGCTCCATTTTACCTGTTCGCGCTGTGTTACACTGTTCACATTTGGAAGGCTTTCTTCCCAACCATAGGGCTAGGAACTTAGTTCAAATGAAAGCTTAGAGCCTGCAGAAGCTGATTGTTTAGGCCCCATACTCACCAAGGAAACTTTCCTGCTCATAACGGTTTCCCACTTAGTAGCTATCACAGGGGTCAGAAAGCAAATATGATGATGTTACAACAGCAATAAAAGAAGGGGGATCCAATAATCATTAAAAAGCAACAGAGGGTCCTGTGGCACCTTTAAGACTAACAGAAGTATTGGGAGCATAAGCTTTCGTGGGTAAGAACCTCACTTCTTCAGATGCAAGACAGTGCATCTTGCATCTGAAGAAGTGAGGTTCTTACCCACGAAAGCTTATGCTCCCAATACTTCTGTTAGTCTTAAAGGTGCCACAGGACCCTCTGTTGCTTTTTACAGATTCAGACTAACACGGCTACCCCTCTGATACTTGACACCAATAATCATTAAAATTGATGGAAAGACTCCCATACATTTGGATGAGAACTGGACCAGGCCCAGAGTAAGAACGTTCCAGAACATGCCCCAGATATTACAGTATACAAATGAAAATCATCTTTACTGCTGTACTAGCCAGGATAAAAGTCACAGCCAATTCTCTTGCTACCAGGAATCACTTCCGCATAGAACAGATCACACAGGGCCATGCAAGCTGATGAGAGAGCTTCAACTAACCACTTCAAAGGCCAGCAGAACACTCTCAATGCATCTAGTCAACTGGGAAATACTAGAGCATAAGGGGAAAGTTTCTTCCTAAACTTAGGTGATCACTTGATGTTCTAGTTAGGAGACTGCCAGTAACAGAAAAGATGAAAGTCACAAGGGCTGTCTGAGTTATGGTGACCAAAACTGATCTTGGTACTAAAGGTGAGGACATATCAGAGAACATAAGACCACTACAGTATCTGCTGTAATATTATTCCTCTGTCCCTAGGAGACAGCAGAATGTCATATACACACAGCTGACCAAGGCTGCTTGTTAAGTAGATGTCTTCTTGTTTGTGCAGATTAATGATATAAACTCATTCTCTAATGTCAGAAGGAAATCCTCCCCCGCCTCCACCACTTCTATGCAGACTACATGCTCTTGTGGAGTATAACCCTGCTCAATTGCCTCTCAGCAACTGCTGGCACAGATCAGTGCAGTAACACCACTACCAGATTAGATGAGCTCTTGGGAATAGGCGCAGGAACTAGGGGTGTGGGGGATGCTGCAGCACCCCCAGGTGTTACGTATGGCCGGTGGCCCCCCACCCAGGCCTCCACTCCCCAGCCCGGGGCTTGGGTCCTGGCTGCCAGCCTCACTTCCCAGCCGCTGGCCCTGTGCCTGGGGCCCCACTCCCAGGGCTCTGCTCTTGGGGTGCTGGCCCTGCTCCCTGGCCCCGTGCACCTGGCTCCCCACTCCCGGGGCTCTGCTCCTGGGGTCCCGGCCGCTGGCTCCGCGGCTGGGGCTCTGCTACTGGCCCCACATGCGAGTCCCAGCTGTGGGCCCTGTGCCCAGGGCTCTGCTACTGGCCCTGTGCCCGCCCCCAGCCGTACCCCTTGTCCAGGTCCCCCCCTCCTGGAGACACAGCACTGCTCCCGGCCCCAACTGGGGGGAGCGCGGACAGGGGCAAGGGGGTTGGCTTTCAGCACCCCCACTATTAAAAGGGTTCCAGCGCCACTGCTCTTAGTTATTTCCAGTACAGCAATTCATCCTTCATCTCTGCTGCGATGGTACCTTGACCACCTCCTCTGGGAGTTTTATTGCCTTAACGGACTTCCTAGACTGTCTGTATTTATTGTTTGTTGTCCTACCATTTTCTGATACTGTGAATTCCCTTCCTTTATTTCACGCTATACTCCAAGCAGTGCAGACCATGAGTCTGTCTCCCCAGAATCTTTTTTCTAGACTGCATGGTAGGTCTCTCTCTCTTGCCTTAGCTCTTGGTCAAACATTGTGTAATTTTGCTGGTGTCTCTGCATATTCTGCATCTTTACCCTGCATGAGGACTACAAGTTCTCACTGTTTTAGGTGCAATTGTTCTAATGTTGGGAGTTGTATGTAGTGCTACAGTTTACCTCAGACACAGTGTACTGACCTGGCCCTCTGACATTGACATCCAGCCCATCCACTTCCTGATCCTCCTGTGGTGGTGTAAGGGCTAGAGATGGGGTCCCACAGATGTCAGCTGCCTCTAGGTGTTGCTGTGTCCACTGGCGCTGATCTACCTGCTCCTCTCCGTCTGACAGCAAAGCTTGGTCTTCAGCCTGCACAGGGAAAATAAAAGTTCACTTCAAAAACAAGTCAAATAGCAGCAGACACTTTCAAAACTGTTTTTTAAAACAAGTGTCTCCATTTGCTCAGCGTGGCATTCTTGAAGTTGAAGTTCCCACTGTGCAAGAACTGACCTGGATTTACAAAGAGGTTAGCATTGGCAAAGCTTCTCTTTCCTCCTTTACAGTCTGGAGGTCTGTACGGGAAGGGGCTCTGGCATGAAGTGACTCTGTTCTTGTTCTGCACTGGAGTGGTTGCCCTGAATTTAATATTTGTGGTTTGGACAGTGTTAACTTTTAGAAGGTTTTTAGACGTTCAGGATTAGGGGGTATTTTGGGGGAGAGGCATGCTACAGAAGTACCAAACCTTATCCTAGGTAGAACAAGAAGAGTCTTAGTGGTTAGAAGGCAGTGTTCAATGCCTAGCACCTCTTACCTTTGCTCTCTTAGGCGGAGGTCCTCCACTGCTGGTCCAGTGCTCGCTCAGACTGCAGTCAGTCAAATTACCCTCTGTAGTTTGAACTGACAGATTCCTAAATAAATGGAAGAACACATGTCACATTGCAGACTGACAAAGTGAGAGTGGAATCACTAACACTCTAAGTTTAACTTGTTGCGTCTGCCCCACACTGGCTGGTAAGGGTTTAATGGAGCCCTAGGGAGGCTGCACGGAAAGCAGCCAATAGGAGAGGGGCTGCGCGGAAAGCAGCCAATCAGGGCTGGGCAGGCCCATATAAGAAGAGCTGCAGGGCAGAGCAGGTTCAGTTGCCCCCTGGAGCTCAAGGAGGGAGCACTGGTTGCCTTGCAAGAGGAAAAAAAGCTAGCACCTTGGACAGAGCAGTGCTGGGCAGGATAAAGGGAGTGAGAGCAAGCTCCCGGCTGACTGCTAGCATGCTGAGGCCCTGAGATAAGGGTGGAGATAGTGCTGCGGCTGCGGGGAAGTGGCCCAGGGAAGTAGACAGACATTGGAGGGGACACAGCATGTGGCTGCCATCTACAGGGTCCCTGGGCCGGGACTTGGAGTAGTGGGTCCCTCCCCCACTCGCCACTGAGGAAGTGGCTGGACAGTCAAACTGTGGTACTGTCCCCCAGAAGGGGGAGCACAGTGTGTGGCACAACCGGAGGGCTGTGTCCTGAAGAGGACGCTGTGCTCCTTGGAGCAACATGGGTCCAGGAGCAGAAGTGACAGTGGGTGAGGTATCACCGAAAGAGGGTGCACTGGCTAGCAGTGCTGATCCCTGGGACGGCCAGCAGGTGGTGTCAGACTGGTGAGTCACACCCTGTCACACATGGTGGAGAATGTGGGCACACGGTCACCCCTGATAAAAGGAAAGGATAGAGACTGCGGGGACAATTGCCTGTCACAGAGATTGCAGAGACTATCTGAGAGACAGTGGAAACACAATATGTGGAAGCATGTTTTGCTGAGGGCTTATATACCCTCCCAGACTGGACTTCAAAGTCAGTGCCCCTGCGAAAAGGGGCCGACAAGCAGCAAGGGCAGCTTCAGGTCCTGCTGCTCCAGGTACTGGAAACCCAAGAGAGACAATGGGAGGCACAAGAGTACCTACAGGCCTATATGACCCGACTAGCAGAGCAGCAGCTGAACCTATTCAAGTTGCTGCGAAGGGAAGTCCATAGAAATTGCAAGGAGCAAGAGGGAATGAGAGGCACCTGGAACAGGAGGCTGGGAGGATGCTATGCCTGTGGGCAACAAGGACATTGGAAGGCAGAGTGCCCCTACAGGGATAGGCGACAGAAACCTCACCCAGAGAACAGGAGGAAGGTAGAGCCCAGGACAGCCCCACCTGTGGGGAGAACAGGGAAGGGATGGGCATGTTGGGCCTGTGAGCAACAGGAGCACCTGTGAAGGGAGTGTCCGGACCTCAGTTCTGGGGTCAAGACTGGCCCCGGGGAAGTGTCTAAGCAAGGGAAGGAACATGGGAGGCCCATGGCCAAAAGGAGGCAAAGGGCTTCTTGTTGATGCCAAGAGGAGGGCCGTGTAAGAAGATATTACCCCCTTAGGAGAAGGCCGATTGAAAAGGGGTACCCGGGAGCCAGACTGTCAGAGACTACCCAGATGGATGTGGCAGTGATAACCATGGACCTGGTGGGGAGACAGCTCCCACAGCCAGCAGGGAGTAGTAGGGAGAATAACATGACTGGGACAGAGGGAGCCTGACCTGCTAAGGGGGAAATACTGTCCTAGATAAACTTTAAACACTCTTAACGTCTGATTTAATCACCCTTGCAAAGGTGGCATTCATAGCCTTGCATAACAGACTTCCATTGAACCTGAGACGTAAAGGCTTTTTGCCATCTAGCCTGGGATGAGATCTCAGAAACTGTCCTGCAGCAAGCAGCCTGGAGACCTGGTGGAATCCAGAGTGGCCCTTATGAGGGATAGGATGTAAAATGGGATGAAAGAAGATTTAACTTCAGATCTGAAGGTGGTGCAGGTCTCCTGCAGCAGTGTGAACTACCCTGCTGTCCAACTGAGCTCTTATGAGCCATTTGCCCAGATATGGACACTCTTCCAATAGATGAATCACAATCATTTCCACACACCATGTCAATATCCAGTGTGCAGGGAAGGACCTTGCACTGGTCATTTCTTGCCCACCAAGAACCTGACATGGTTCTTCCATATTGGGAGGCAAAAGCAAGCACTTTTAAGGCCGAGGGCCTAAAATCCACATGGGGCTTGTAAGCAGGGATTATTGTGCACAGAGAAGCCATGCAGAATGAGACTATCCTCAGTTATTCATTCCATTTGGAGAAGGCCAGAATAGGCCTTTTTTTGTTGATGAGAAAATCCCAGGAATAAAATCCTGTCCTTCTGTAAAGCTCTGGCATCAGTTCTGCGACTCCTATTTCCATCACAGCCATGTCTGCCTCTTGCAAATATTCTCCATATGAGGGAGCCCTAGAAAAGGAAGAAGGGTTGGATATTGGCCTGGCTTCACACTGCATGAGTACTCCAGTGTGATAAACTCCAAAACCCAAACAAATGGCACCCCGTTCGTCAGCTAGGACAAATGGTCTCCAAAGCTGGGGTAGAAGAGAAAGGAAAAGGATCTGAGTACTGCAGTACTGGCTCTGGGTCCATCAGTGCACCCTCAAGTTTGTTGCCAAAGTGCACCCCACCAGCAGCTGGGGAAGGTCTTTGTATTCTCCAAGGAGTGTCCTCTGATGGTAGCTAACTCCCTATAGGATTACTGTGACCTGCCCCAAAGTATCAAAACAAACATTGCCTGAAACAGGCTGAATGAAGCCCAGAGTCCTGGCCATAGACTTTGTAGCTTTCAGTTTTTACAAGACTTCAACCTTCTTGGAAGTGACGAGGTCTGCGCCTTCAAAGGCAAGTTCATAACTTGCCTGGCCACAAAGACCAGAATTCAGGAACATTTCAAGTGGGCTGTAGCCAGAGACCTGGCAGCAACATCAGATATCAAATGCAGTCCTGAGGGAATGTTTGGACATCTCCTGGATTTTAGCCCTGAAAATGCCTGTGTCTTGGCCTCAGATGCACTGGGCTTTAGAGGCAGCTTTTGACCAGAGCCAAGTGTTTTATCTGGCCTGATAACTGACAGCACAAAGTTTTGGACACTGAGGGATAAGCCTTTCTTTCAAACATGTCCAATGGCTACATTTCTCTGTCCCTGGGGTCAAAGCACTTCCCAGCGTTAGTGTTCCCTCTTGCCTGGGAAACCACAAGCAAGCAGGTTTGGAATCTGGCAAACACGAATAGCCCTCCATAAGGAATCAGCTTTCCCCAACACAAGTAGCAGAGGCAGGAACAATCTCTGTAGCCAGCACCAATGAGCGAGGAGCCTTCTCCCACCTAGCACACCTGCCAATGCAAGGCAGCCACTGCTCCCGTACTCAGGAGATTGTCCTGCAGAGATGGCTAGGCATGCCAGGGAAGCGACCGAAGGGATGGTGCAGTTAGCACGCTGCCCTGTGAACTGAAGGATTGTGAAGTGAACTGTTTGGCAATCTTAACTGAAATGTGCTATGTGGCTGCTACAGTAGGGTGGACCCAAGAGAGCCTAGTGACAGCTGCCTTGGTAACCACAGCTCTGAACTTCCTTAGCTTTTACTTGTAAATTCTCAACCCCAACATTCTATTGAGATAATTTCTGGCACCGAAGTCCTTGCTTTCTGAAAAGGTGCAGCTTCAGTAAATCGGCACATGTGACGTGTTCACGCAGGAGCATGAGGCGGGCACTCCAAATATCGAGTAGACATATGCTCATTTGCACGTTTCTGAATTTGGAGCTGTTTACATGGTCCCTCATTGAAATAAATATGTAAATGCAGCAAAGTCCCCTGACTGGGTTATCTGCCAGGACTGAATCCAGACCTCTGGCTCTAAAAGCACTTGCCTGTACTGCATTAGCTATAGGACTGGTCCATTAGCTTGGAGACAGTAAACCTTTCTAGCCACTAGAGGGGGACCAAAGTCACACTCCTGGTATGTATCAGTAAGTTAGAGAGACATGTTTTCAGCATCTTTAATCCTTCATTAAAACACACACACTGGACCATTTATTGACTTTTGACTTCTATAGAGTTTCATCATGGATGAATATGGTCCATTATCTGCACTTATTTCAACAAGGCAGTGATAGCAGGGTACCACCAGAGTGGAGCTCTGCACTTGGTTAATTCAGTGGAAAGTCAAGTAAAGTGAATGAAGAGCATGTGATTTTCAGACATTTTGTTATTTCTGCACAATCACACTTCATGATTTCAAATTCACAGAGTCAGACACCAACCCTGTTAGGTAACATCCAGTCCATCCCCTAGAGCGTAGTGCAAGACTGTTACCTACAATGGGTTTTCTGGTGCTTTATGCAATCTAGTTTTAAATTTATCCATGGGCTGGGGGCTTTCATCTGTAACATTAAATGAGTTATCAAATGAAAGATCATCTCAATTGAACATCTGTACAGAGAAAAAGCTTAAGAAATTTTAGCCTGATGTGTAAATTTACCTCACCCCCCCAAAGTTGTAAGTACCTTTAATTAGGGATTTATGCACTACATGGTGGTTTGGTTGGCTCCCAAAAACCTAGCACGCATAAAGGCGTTCAATGACCCAATACAGACTTACTTCAGTCCAACTGCATCTTCCCCAACTGGCTCTCTGCGCTTGTGGTTACTGGGGTCCTGGCGTAGAACAAAGCCTTCTGGAAGCCAGAGGGAGCCATGCTTGCGCTTTCTCTTTGCCACAAGCACACCCAACAACAGGATGAAAAGGATGATCACAGCTGCCACAGCAAGTAGGTAAAGCAACTGGGTCTTCTTTGGTAGCCAAGGTTCACCTAAAAATCCCAATTAAAATACAGCAAAGTAAGTGCTTTTTTGGACAGCAGCCTTCAATCCTCCTTCCTTGTACATAGGGTTTCCTTCTTCATGAAGACAGTGATTTTTCTCTACTTCATGGTGGGTTTAGAACAAAGGATGCCAAGGCCTTAGGAAGTTCAGACTCTGGCTATGCACAGTAGGTTCTGACAAGCCAGTATAACTGTACAATGAACACAGCACTTTCATTCTATTGTCTAGCCTTTGTTACATGTTTTTCAGAGTGTGTGTTTTAAAAGGTTGCAGGGCTGCAGAAAGCAAATTTTGAAGAAGTGCATAGCTTGTTCATACAACATCATGTGTAAATGTAACACTTGTGGAGATCCTGAATAAGCTGCACACGGCTTCATGAACAAGATCTTCAATGGTGCACTCAATTGCTTTGACGAAGATCCTGTTCTTTTTAAAAAGATCCTGTTCTTTGCTCAGCTGGCTCAAGATATCCATTCCCAAATTCACAACACTACTAGGTATAAAGAAGTAGTTTCTGGTCAAGTGCTGAATCTTGTAACTAGGGCTCAGGTTCTGGTGGCATCTAAGGAAATTCTGTATTGAAGAAGAGGATATTTCTGGCAGGCTGAATTTTTATTAAAGGCGCCTATTTAAATCTGCTCAGGGGGTTTGGAATGTTTGAATGAGTTATAGCAGACATGTGATGGTCAAAGGTGTGTGATAAATCTCTCTCATGGCTCTGCAACTTATCACCTCCACATATGTGTTTTACAACTCGTTTTACACTCCACACTATAAAAGTTAAAAAAATTAATTACACAAAGTGTACCACATATGTACACAATGGCCACACATACTTGTAATACTGGAGGTGGTCAGTAAATTAGCCCGCAATATGATTAAGTTTTTTGCAGAATTCAAGAAGCTGCATTTGAACAGCAAGGTGCAGACAGGTGTTGAAGTGCTGATCAACAATTAAAACATGCTATTTCATACATTAAATCAAGCATTTATTTCTTTCATGCGCCAGACATATCCCCCCGTCTCTCTTCCAACGTTACTTACTTTGGACAGACACAAAGGGGTAGGGCAGCATGTCCTGCATGGCCTGAGCTGCTAAGAGAGCTGCAGCAGCTTCTGTGCTTTTAAAGCACTGGTCTGAATCTTCACTACATTGGCGGTTGTCAATTTCCAGGAACACCTTCGTGCTGCAGGAACAGAATTAAAGTGCAGAGGAGTAAGCAAAGGAAGAGAGAATTGGTCCTTCTAAATGGTGCATCCCTAAATTAAAATTTAGTCTCCCGGGTTAATTCTTCCAGCCTAGCATTGTATTTAGCAATCTCCATAGTTTTATACTCCTCCCGTGGCAGAACAGAGACGTATTTTAGGCCACAAATACTGCATACATTTGAACCCACCTCACACCCACAGTACCGAACGATATAGTCTCACTAGTGATGCACAAAGGAATTCACTCACCCAATGACCTCCTGTTCAAGTTCTCTGGGCTTGCGACTGCCTGAGAGTGATCGCCGACTCCGTGATGCCGGCCTCTCCCCGTAGTATGGGAACACCATGGGGTTTCCCTGTGAGTCCAGTTTTATTCTCAGGTTGGTATGAAGAAGGGATCCTAAAGTCCGCAGGAAACTGCGGGCATCACTGAGCAGCTCATCGGGGGGCATCAGTACCACAATAATAAGGGTCCCTTCTGCCAGTTTCTCAGCTTTGTCACCAGCACAGTCCAGGCCATCCCAGCCACACTCCTCACTGTTACAGCCCTGGTCACAGCGCCCATCCGCATAATGATCTGCACAGTACTTATCATACCTAGGAGAGGGGCACGGGGTTACAAACAGCAGCACACTGGTGTTTCATTGTACCTCTAGTCTGGGGCCTGCAGAACAGGATTCAAACCTTTCCCCGCTAGCTAATCAGCTCCAGTCTGGGTTCAGGTTGAGGAGGAGACTGGAGGGGCTGCAGCGTATCGGGTGAGGTATTTCACCTCTAGTGTACTGCTTGCAAGCTGGCCCCACTCTGGGTCTGAGTGGGTGGAGGAGACCTAATACCTGTAGGTCATCTGGTTTCGTTAAGGAGAGAGAATTGCTCAGTCCAGTAAATGGTCCTGCACCAAGCACTGGGATCAAGTGACCGGTTACCACGGCGAAGCTGCAGCACCTGCTGCCTGTTAGTGATTAGAAAGGAGCACCCCAGGAATTCAGCTGTAGGTCTCACTCCTGTGCTACGTTTGTGTGGGGTGGGATCCAGAACATGAAAAGACACCTAGAAATTCATTTTCCCCAGGACCTCAAGAAACACTCTACTCTGGTTGGAGGGGTTTGCTCTAATTGGAGTTTCTTTGGGAAGTAGGAGAGAGGTGCAGACTGTGCAATATGTTCAGTAAGCAGCTTAGCATGCGGTGTCACTGAGCAGACTATGTAACTTTGCCCGTAAGCACACATCTTCCAAAAGTTATTTCCAAAGAAAGCTGAAAACCAGATGAGAGAGGGAAAGTTCCTTGATGTGGGGGTCCTAGCGAGAGTGCAGAGAGCACGCGCCCTTCACAGGGCTGCGGGGGGGAGAGGCAGCACAGGCCAAGCAATCAAGCTGTTAGAAGCACTAGCGAGAGCCTTGTGTTAGTTACAGAGATCCCAGCAGTCAGGAGCAGGCCTTACTTGCATTGCTTGCTATTTTGCTGACACTTGAAGTTGTCGAAGAGGCACTCGGGTGTGTTACAGACCTCGTCGCACTTGCCATCGAAGCGCTTCCAGCAGTGCAGCAAGGAAGAGCAGTTGGCCCAGGGATCCTCCCCTGTCAGGGAACAGTCACCTCCATCCCACTGGCAGGCGTGCATGTTACAGTCCTTGTCGCAGTAGCCATCTTTTGCTCTTTCTGCACAGTGTTGGTCCGGACAGCCCAGTGGCTGTTGGCTGGGGCGCACTGAGTGTTCACACTGGCTCCCTTCAGACTGATCAGGACACTGGCAGTAGTAGTAAGGTGGCTGAGTCCTGGGAATGCAGCTTCCACCATTCTGGCATGGTGCACTGGCACAGCCTGTACCAGTCTGGCACGCCGTGCCAGCTGAGAGCTTTGGGCAGTAACATCGGGGCCCAGAGGATGTCTGGATGCACTGCTCCCCTTTCTTGCATTTCACTTGCCCACAGACACTGTGGCTGCCAAACTCACATTTAAACCCAGAATAACCCTATGAGAAAAGTGCGGAGATCAGACCGATTAATGTTCTTAGGGCTGGAGAAGAGATTTTGGTTATGTCACGCACAAGGGTGCACAAATATCAGTTTATCTATTTCACAGACCCAACCCCCACGTCAACTCCTGTATCCCTACCCCAGGAACTTGTGGGGCTTTCCTAGATCTAACCACAGACACACTGGTTCCTGGAACCTACAGGACTTTGAGCAGAAAGCCCACCAAGGAACTGGTCCCTACACCAAGAAGCTTATCTACCTGGCCTTGCCTTACAAGTCCATAGTGCACCCTTGAAGTGTGTGTGCTATAGTTAAGGTTGCAAGACAGTCTCCATCATAATCTCATTTTCTCACAAGACGATAATTGTCAAGAATTTTCACACCTTTGGGGCTGACATTTCCCAGAATTGATCACTGCATGAAGTTGTGTGTGCACCTGGCTTTCACAAGCTGGAACACATTTTCTTTTGTTTTTTATTCATGAAAAGGGCTCAGTGGAATTCTGTGCAAACAAGTACTCAACGGAGTAGCAAAAAGCCTAATACTAAATATCTAAAACTATCTTTAGGACAGAGAAGCTTTCTCAGAAGGGTACTGCTAGGGTTGGGAATGGCAAATCTCAGCTTACGACCTGTGGCATTCAGAAGGAACTGACTGGTGAGTGGAGCTGTACTCCTATGCGCAGCTAGGAGGCACATGGATGCTAGTGCAGTTCCAATGGACACAGCTTCCCACAAAGTTCAGAGGGTGCACATTTCCTCTACAGCAGGGATCAGTGCCGGCAATACTCAAAGAATAAGCAGTTTGATGGAGGCTTTGAGGATCTTTGCACTGCTCATGAGCGGACACTAACTGACGGGGCTTACTACCTGCTGCCACTGGGACTTACTGTACAATAAAGCCAGAAAACATGGGGATGTCTGGGCTAAAACATGCCATGTAAGGGCATGACACTTACTGGAGGACACTGGCAGATGAACCCAAAAGGCACATGACTGGCAACAGCACAAGTACCGCCATTCTGACAAGGCTGCTGGGGACACACATCTGTTAGGGTCTCACAGTGACGACCTGAGAAGCAGACACACAAGGAAAGGAGAGCACACAAAGTTAAAATCAAATGGCTGCTCAACGCTCCCTTTATTTTTCAATAAGAGACACTGACAATAGATCCTCCACCAGTCTGTAAGCCTCATTCATTCTGTAACTCTAAGTGTCCCTGAACCCTGGCAACTGGGGTGGAGCTGCAGAACGCCCTCTGGATGGTACCTAGCGGTACAACATAGCTCATGTTCCACATTCAATTCTAACCATATTACCAAAATGGTATCAAAGAATTGGCAGCAGTTAAGAAAAGGACAAAAAATTTGATTATGGATTTGGAAGGAGTGATTTATGGAGAAAGTTAAATATGTATGGCTTGCTTAAGTGTGCAGGGAAGTAGAAATGAGAGTTGTGCACCCCTTCAGATAATTGTAAACATTAAGGAGGAAAAGGATTTAGGGTAATGAATTGGGAAAAACTAGGAATATGAGATTAGGACTGATGAGATGAATAACAGGAAAGAACTTCCTGGCAGTGAAGTGTATCAGTCTGTGGAATTCTCTCCAGCGGTATTTATGGAAGTCCCATTGTGCTAAGATCTTAAAACCAGACTGGTTAAAACAACAGAAGTCTGTGGGGGGAACAATCATGGATTGTCACGGAAATGGACCGGATAACCGAACAACTCCTAGAGAAGGGCAGGACAATAAGGATAATGTTTTGATCAAGTCAATGGGAAACTGGGATAGCATTTCCAGGTACTCACCAGTGAAGGCACTGCGACAGATGCATGTATAATCATTGACCAGCTGAATGCAGTCTAGGCTACCATGAGGGCTACAAGGGTTGGAAAGGCACTCATTAATATCCCCCTCACAGCGCTCGCCTGCAAAGCCTGGGAGACAGTGGCAGCTGTAGCCTCCAATTTGGTCAATGCACTGTCCTCCATTAAAGCAACGGGGTCCTCTCAGATCTGAAGCACAGTCATCAATGTTCTCCTCACAAAGACGGCCTGTTAAAACAAGTGAGAGAAACCAGAGCCTCAGGCGTCGCGGCATCATTTCTTATAGTTCATCAAGTTACCAAAGTCGACCTTCCATTTAATCCAGGCTCACCCGGGTTAGGATCCCTGCCCAATTCATTTACTTCAGCCTCAGATCATCCCCAATGAACGTGTGGGTTAGATTGAGCCTGGTCTCAGTGGTACTTCATTTGAGCATTTCCAGTGGTTTTCATTTTTGCTTAATTTATAGTGACAAAGTTCCTCCTCTATCTTGGTGGGTCCTGTGCTTATTGGCGGATTTTCTTGCCTCAGAGATTCACCATGTGGGTTGGGGAACAGCCCAGAGACCTTCCCCTCTGGAAGAACCCACAATCCAGGTCAGTTGGGAGGTTTGGGGGGAACCCGGGCCCGCCCTCTACTCCGGGTTCCAGCCCAGGGCCCTGTGGACTGCAGCTGTCTATAGTGCCTCCTGTAACAGCTGCATGACAGCTACAACTCCCTGGGCTACTTCCCCATGGCCTCCTCCAAACACCTTCCTTATTCTCAGCACAGGACCTTCCTCCTGGTGTCTGATAACGCTTGTGCTCCTCAGTCCTCCAGCAGCACACCCTCTCACTCTCAGCTCCTTGCGCCTCTTGCTCCCAGCTCCTCACACTCTCACCACAAACTGAAGTGAGCTCCTTTTAAAACCCAGGTGCCCTGATTAGCCTGCCTTAATTAATTCTAGCAGCTTCTTCTTAATTGGCTCCAGGTGTCCTAATTAGCCTGCCTGCCTTAACTGGTTCTAGCAGGTTCCTGATTATCTAGTGCAGCCCCTGCTCTGGTCACTCAGGGAACTGAAAACTACTCATCCAGTGACCAGTATATTTGCCCTCTACCAGACTCCTGTACCCCATTGGTCTGGGTCTGTCACAATATATATTTTTAGAAAATTTGATTTAGTCCTACGGTTGAGGAATTATCTATCAGAGCGATTGTTTGCTGAACACTGCCAGACAGTTCTGCATTGTCACTTGAAAGGCTACAAACAGCAATTTTAATTTAGTTTGGTGGTAACCCTGAAACCTAATGACAAGAGTTTGGATCAACATATTTCAAATAATCAGCAATGGAACAAGTTGACAGAAGTGTCTGTGGGTAGAATACAGGCTCACAACTGGCAGGGCATCACTTAGGACAAGCTTTGCACATTGCTAGGGATGGTAGTTCCACAAGTTCCCCTCGGCAGCTTGTTCTGTTTAACCTATTCTTAGGTCAGATACTGTAGGGAAAGTGTCCTAAATCCATCACTGGTTCTGCCTCAGATAATAAGATATAGGATCCAGCTGAAGAACCAACCCATAACTGATCCAGTTGAACCATGTTTTCCTCATGCTTTACACAGAATACTCCAATTTACGTAACTCACTAAAATACTTGCTGTTTTGTAACACCCTGATATTACTGACTCATTTGTCATCCACTATAACACCCAGAGGCCAACCAGCATCCCAGTTTTTATTTGGGAATTTGGCTATTCCTTCCTACATGGACCATTTTACTCATATACCTAGCATGCATGCCCCACTTTTATCCATTAAACTTGTTACCCTAGCAAAAAGCTGGTTTGACATGATGTATTCGTACCTGTTGCAAGAGGCACGAAAGAATGAGAGAACAAACAGTGGTTATGAAGGAATCCAAAGGCCCTAGGTGAAAGAAACTGTGATAGGAACACGAACAAACAGAATCCACAATAATTCTTTCCTCCCTAGCACTTCAGCAATGTACTTAGTGCTGCATAACCTTCAGAGGGGAAGAAGTTAACAGGGCAAGAAATGTCTGCTCTCATTGGCTCTAAAATGCAAGCTTGTATTGAAAGCTATGTTTTGAAAAACAGGTGACAAAGAAGAAGACAGAATGGAAGTAGTATGTTGTTAAACCTTAACTCTACAGTAATGCAATTTTGTTTAAGAATTTCCTTTAGGGAAGTTTAATATATGAAGACAAAAAAAAAAAAAAAAAAAAAGGAGAGAGAATTCTACCATGTAATCTCTAATGGGTTCAGTAGTAGCAACCTTACATGTTTTTTCCATTTAACTTTTGGGGATAGATTTAGTTACAGCCGCTGATTTGAGCTGCTTTGGAGCAGTGCAAAGTAGCTGCAGTGTATTGGTCAGATAACAAAAAGCAGCTGCAAATCTGACTTATCAGAACAGCACAAAGAAGCCAGAGTGCACTGCTGCACTGGGCCCTTAATTTGCTATTGAATTATTTGTTTAATGCTTCCAGAGAGGGTTCTATAACATTTAAATTGAATGATTTCTAGGCAAACATACCAAAGTAAACTTCCAAGATATGAAATCGTGGCATTTGTAGGTAAAGTAGAGCTTCAATTTTATACATTCTGATTATCTACGAAAGTATGGAGGCAGACTGTGCCACAGAAAAGGATAGGGGGAGTGACAGAGGCTGTTTGGGGCGTCAGAAGGGGGGTGATAAGATGGTCAGTGGGAAGACAGCATAATGTGTCCATATAATACATATGGATAAAACTAAGCCATATATTGTTGCATGTGATATCTAATTTAAATATTGGGTTTTGTGTGCACATATACATTTTAGTTTTCTTTTGGTTTCAGACTCTTCTAATAAGCATAAGTTGAACATCTGCCAAAATTTATATTTCAATATTTTATTTCAATTAGCGGTAAAACCACTATATAATGATTACAAATACAGCAATCAAGAGTATAATGTAAATTGTCTTGTCCAATGTTATTAATTTGCTAATGTATTTGATCTCGTGACAAAGAAAACATTTTCATTATAGCAGGTAACCTATACCAACAAGTAAAATCAGTTGCAATTAATGAATTTCTAAATATATTTTGGCCATTTGAAAAAAAATACAGTTGCAAAGCAAAAAGTCACAAGAGCCATATTATGTCACTCATTGTTTTCTTAGGGCATGTTTACACTTAAAACACTATAACGTAGCAGCTGTAGCGCTTCAGTGTAGACACTACCTATGCTAACTGGAGGGCTTCTCCCATCGAAAGAAATCTTCCATTGACCTAGCGCTGTCTACACCGGGGGTAAGATCAGTATAGTTGTCTCTCCAGGGGGTGGATTTTTCACACCCCTGAGAGACACTGCTATTCCAATGTAAGTTCCTAGTTTAGACCTTATAAGTATGGATGCATTGGAAACTCAGCAGATTTTGATCTCCAACCAAAATACATGAGCACAGTTTGCGAATGGTCAAGACTCAGACACACTGGGTTATGAATAAGTGACCAATTGGAAAATAGTCTTGCCAGTTGAACAGACAATGCCAGAAGTTGCCAGCTCCTTTTGTTTGGCCACTCCCAATATGTGCATGGCAACAGCTATCTTCATCAAGGATCTCAAACATTATTTTTTTTATTTAGAGATAATACAGCTCTTTGGGGTCTAATTTACACAGAACTTGTCTACCTAGTGGCTCAGTTAAATTTTCTGCCTCTAGGATGCAAGATTTTAATCAAATTTTCTGCCTCTAGGACCGGGGTGGGCAAACTTTTTGGCCCGAGGACCACATCTGAGTGGGGATATTGCATGCAGGGCCATGAATGTAGGGCTGGGGCAGGGGGTTGGGTTGCGGGAGGGAGTGTGGGGTGTTGGAGGGGGTGTGGTGTGCAGGAAGGGGCTCAAGGCAAGGGGTTGGGGTGCAGGGTGCGGCAGGGGGCTCAGGGCAGGGGGTTGGGGGGAGGGGTGCAGGGTCCAGCCTGGCGCCGCTTACCTTGAGTGGCTCTGGGGTGGCAGCGGCGCGCAGCGGGGCTAAGGCAGGCTCCCTGCCTGCTCTGGCTGCGCGCTGCTCCAGGAAGCACCCGGCAACACGTCCCTGAGGCCCCTGGGGGGAGGGAGGGGGGCGCAAAGGGTTCTGTGTGCTGCCCTTGCCAGCAGGTACCTCCCCTGAAGCTCCCATTGGCCACGGTTCCCCGTTCCCAGCCAATGAGGGATGCAGGGGGCGGTGCCTGCAGGCGAGGGCAGCGCGCGGAGCCCTCTGCCCCCTCCTTCTCCCCCAGGGGCCGCTTCCAGGAGCGGCATGGCCACAGGGGTGGCAATCCCACGGGCCAGATCCAAAGACCTGATGGACCGGATCCAGCCCTTGGGCCATGGTTTGCCCACCCCTGCTCTAGGACGCTCATTTATCAGTTTCTTCATTCCTTTGAACTCAGAACTCATTTCCCTTTGGACATTTTCCTCAGGATTAGCAACTCAGCAGCACCTGCAAGTTAAAGAACTCCAGGAGAATGTGTATGAACTCAGATATACCACGCCCAAAAACCAAGGCTTGAAAACAGCTGGCATCCATCCATACATTGTACCAGCAACTCTGAAAGAAAGCTGAGCTTCTGGCAATTAAGGGCAGGTCTGCACTACAGAATTACTTCAGTATAAGGAAGTAGGGAAATGCTCTCCCATCAACATAGCGCTGTGCACACAAATGCTTATGTCAGTGTAACTTACGTCACTCGGGGGGGTGTTTTTTCACACCCCCAAGTGACAAAAGTTTTGCTGACATAAGTGCTCGTGTAGACATGGCCTGAGTACCTTTCCTAGACCTGAAGAAGAGCTCTGTGTAGCTCGAAAGCATCTCTCTTTCACCAACAGAAATTGGTCCAATCAAAGATATTATCGCCCCCACCTTGTCTCTCTAAGTATCTAGACAGGCAGACAAAGGCCATGTCTACATGTACAGTGCCGCTGTAGCACGTCTGATGAAGATGCGCTATGCCAAAGGTAGACAGCACTCCCATCAGCATAATAAAACCACCTCCATGAGCAGCAGAAGCTCTTTCGCCGACACAGTGCCATGTACATGAGTGCTTATGTCAGTGTAACGTATGTCTCGGGGTGTGTGTGTGTGTGTGTGTGTGTGTGTATGTGTGTGTTTTTTCACACCCCTGAGCAACATTTATGCCAACATAGCCTAATATTTAGGTATATAGGATTGAAATGCAAAATGATCTTTGAACTAGTAATGGGTTGAAAACAATAAATGAAATTCAATAAAAATATAAAGTGGTTCACATAGGAATAAGTGATTATCTAGACTGGGGATCCTTGCTGGGCACTCATACTAATGTGTGATCTGAGTTGGAGTAGAGTTTAATAACACACAGCAAATGGTTTATGCAGTTGTATAATCCTGTTTAAGGTCTGAGCCATCTATTCAGCTCTACCTGGCACAAATTTGGCCTTACCTGGAGAACTGTGCTCCAGTAAGGGCGTCACATTTCAGAAAAGAAACTGAAGAAGATTCCGAGGAAGATAAAAAGTTTATAACTGGTTTGGGAAACAAAATCTATGCAGAAAAGCTGAATGAAGTAGGCATGTTTCGTTTGGAAAATGACTAAGGGGAGATAAGTATTTGCTGACTAGTGAAAACATTTGATCCCATATGCACTTTATAACACCTTTCTCTATATCTACTATGGCAAAACCAACAGTAGTAGCTTAATGTACAGCAGGGAAAATGGAGGTTAAATTGAGCAAACGTTATATCAAACACGCTATCAATGGAGGTTATGGAATCACCATCACTGAAATATACAAGCTTGCCAACTGTTAGATGACTATGGGGTAATCAAAATCAGTTTAGCTGCAGTGGAACAGGTTAGACCAGATTTGTTCAAACTTCCTTCCCACAAAAGGATTCCGTGACTGAGGTTAAGTGGAGGCTGAAATCTTAAGAACTTGAAGAACAAAGGACACTGGAGTTATGCAAGCACTAAACACACTTTTTACACAGCTAATACCATCCTGGCTAAAATAATTCCTGATGTTATAATTTATCCAATTCCTTTTTTAAAGGTAACAGGGAAGATATTTGTCTCTCAGGCACTCAGAGTGCTTGACTCAACAGCCCTCTTCATGAGGAAGTACAATAAGCCCTGGGAACTCTATGGCATTAAAGCCAGTCCACCAGAACAGAAAGTGCTCTTGTAGCTTTTACATAATTGCTGAGTTTCCTACCCCGAGTTCCTGGTGGACAGGAGCACATGAAATGATTGACAAGATCAATGCAGGTTCCTCCATTCTGGCAGGGCTGGAACTGGCACTCATCCATTTCGTATTCACAGTTGACTCCTTGGTACCCTGGCACACACTATCGGTATAAAAACCAAACAAGTGTAAATAATCTTCACCTAGCATGAACACAGTAGCATACTCTGAGACTGACACATCTTAGGCTAAAACAGGACAAAATACTCTGCGGGCCAAATGCTGCCCTCATTTGTTGCTGTGCAACATCAGTGATTTCAGTGGGACAGCATAGGTAACCAAGCACAGAATGTGACCAAGGAACTATTGAATGTCTGAAGGCGAACGATCTTGTTCCTGTGGACAGCTTACAGGATGCACATGAGAGAGACAAGGTGGGTGAGGCGAGATCATTTATTGGAAGAGCTTCCGTTGGTGAGAGAGACAAGCTTTCAAGAGCTCTTCTTCAGGTCCAATAAAAGATATTACCTCCCACACCATGTCTCTCTAATATCCAGGGACTGACACCGCTACAACTACATTGCATACTAGAATCTCACATGACACCCATGGAACTCCTGATTAGATTCAGCTGCTGTAGAAGTTGACTTGTGTTTTAAGTGTTATGTAAATGCAACCCCCTCACGAAATGTGCCTCCAAGATCCTGCATGTACCACCATTCTCAAGGGCCTGGGAATGAGGGCTGGACACAATAACCTCTGGAGTCAATCCACACAGCCCTGTATATCAGCCATAGGGATCAGGGAGAGGACTTGGAGGCACTTCCCAACCTGGGAGGCCAGTGGACCCCACTTTCCTAGCAAGATGAGTATAGGAAATTTTGTAATATGTTCTAGTTTATTTTCATGTAATCACAGAAGTCAGGGATGGGAGAGGTGAAGAAATCCATCCCCCTGGGGGCATAACATTTTAGTAACTAGCTACCATATCGCCTTATACTGAATACCGTCCACTATCAGCCGGAAGGTCCTTCTGGAGTGCTGCCTCTCTCCCTGCCAGTATCCAAGTTTCAACTTATTCTCAGATGTATTAGCTGCGTTTTTCGCCACATGAAACCTTGTTTTGCTGTTTGACCACATTTCTAATAGCTTTAGAGCTCTTTGGACTATGACTAACTGGTACATAGAACTCTTCTCATTAAATATAATCGGAAAATGTCATTAACATGGCACTTATTCTCCTCTAGAAGGAGAAAGGACCCAACACCTTCCTCTACCCCAGGGGTTCTCAACCTGGGGGTCGGGACCCCTTAGGGGGTCACGAGGTTATTATATGGGGGGGGGATCGCGGTCAGCCTCCACATTTATAATGGTGTTAAATATATAAAAAAAAGTGTTTTTAAATTTATAGGGGGGTTGCACTCAGAGGCTTGCTATGTGAAAGGGGTCACCAGCACAAAAGTTTGAGAACGACTGCTCTACCCTACGAGGGGACACACATTGCTCTTTAATTGTCACTCTTTGCTTACAGTTCAGGTACAGTAATTGTCTTGGGTAAGTCTTGTGCATACCAAACACAACTTGAGTAAGGGTATGTCTACACTTGCAAAGTTTTTGCACTGTAAGTTTCACCGATGATAGGGAATCGGTGAAAGTAAAGGGCTGGTTTGTGTATTCACTTAATTCCTCAGGGGTTAGAGAGTGTTTACATTAGCAGCACTTTCATCGCAGATGAGAGCAGCACTCTAGGGCAACTATCCCACAGTGCAGCTCTCTCCAGTTTGATGATGGGTCTTGTGGGAAGGGGGGGGGGGTGTGATCATGGGCATCCTGGGTCCCTGCACAGCCTCCTCTCCCCAAACACTGATAAGCTCCAGTAGCTCAGCATTGCTCCAAGCAGGGGATCACTTGCTCGGTGGAGCAGGCATTGTCACCTGGCCAGATATGTGAGCACTTGCCAAGAAAACAGAAAAGGGAGTTTCAAAGTTCCCGGGGCTTTACAGGGGGAGGAGTGGATGTCTGTTTACCTGGCAGCAGAGCTGCTGGCTAGAGTGGTCGCCTAGGCACTGTGGGACATCCTCTGGAGGCTAAAAGCTGTGTAAACAGGAAGAATGTGTCTTCACTTGCACATCACCACAAAAGCATCACTGATAAGAGCTGTATGCCTCTCGTGGAGGTGGTTTTCTTTTTGCAGCGAAACTTCTGAGTTTCGCTGCAAAAAGTCATTGGCAAGTGTAGATGCTCCCATGGTTTTTGAGCAAAAAAGGGACTTCTTCTGCTTTAAACGGCAAGTGTAGACATGCCCCAGGTCTCAGTGTTGTTTGGGAAATGATCAGATACACTTGTAAAGGACCTGGTAACCATTATGGGAAACAGATCACAGTAAAAATGATAGGATGTGAGTGAAGATTTGTACAATGAAAATGGAGGTCAGTAAGAGCTAAGCGTCTTCCTTTTGTCCCTTATGTATCATCCAGCTTTACCTCACACTGATATCCCCCAAGATAGTCACGGCAGGTGGCACCGTTCTGGCATGGATTGGAGGTGCATTCGTCCAACTGCTCTTCACAGTAGCTGCCAGTGTAGTCCATGTGGCATTGGCAGCGATGACTGTTTCCCACATCAAAGCAAATGCCAGAATGCTGACACAATTGGTCTACGGGGACTCCTACAATAAAAATTAATTAAGCAAAGTAAGCAGCCATCTCAAAGCAACATTTCGGAGAAAATGCTCCCAAGCGCCCTCATAGTCACGAGTTCACCTGGGAACACTTACGGCTAGACCCAACCCACACAAAACTTCTACCCCAGGAACTATTCTTTAAAACAAGACTGTTCACCCTGACAAAGAATCACCCAGATTCTGGACAGGACACTGCCACTAGCCCCATGGCAGACAATGACTGGCAGTGCGAGCTTGGATACTTTTATTCATATCACTAGATATTTTGCCACTTGGTGAGTCTCTGCATCTAAAATGTACATAAAACTAAGTGTGCAAAGACTGGTTTCCACCCCATCCTCATCACCTGCCGGAGAAGCCCTTCTCACCCCTTGTATTGAGAATACCTCTTCCAGACATTCTTGGAACCAGAATTGGATTTGTTCCAAGATGACTCTTCTAGGAAGACTCTGCAGCACATTCCATTAGCATCAGGTTTTTTTCATCTGCATTATTTGAATTCGGTAATAGAGTATGGGCCCAAAAGTTGTAGGCAGATGAAGCATCTACTGACCAATATCCCTCAACCACATATTTAAGGCATCAGATGTGTAACAGACCTCTTTCACCTACAAGGAGGGCAGGGTTTCAACTTGGTCTTTTGGGGATTCACCAGAAAGGCACAAAAACAAATTAGTCCAACAGCATTCAAAGGGGCAGCCCTTATGGAACAGAGATAACTGAAACCCTGAACACTGAAAAAAAGAAATCTGATGAGGTTCAACAAGGACAAGTGCAGAGTCCTGCACTTAGGAAGGAAGAATCCCATGCACCGCTACAGGCTGGGGACCGACTGGCTAAGCAGCAGTTCTGCAGAAAAGGACCTGGGGATTATAGTGGACGAGAAGCTGGATATGAGTCAGCAGTGTGCCCTTGTTGCCAAGAAGGCCAATGGCATATTGGGCTGTATTAGTAGGAGCATTGCCAGCAGATCGAGGGAAGTGATTATTCCCCTCTATTCAGCACTGGTGAGGCCACACCTGGAGTATTGAGTCCAGTTTTGGTCCCCCCACTACAGAAGGGATATGGACAAATTGGAGAGAGTCCAGCGGAGGGCAACAAAAATGGTTAGGGGGCTGGGGCACATGACTTACGAGGAGAGGCTGAGGGAACTGGGGTTATTTAGTCTGCAGAAGAGAAGAGTGAGCGGGGATTTGATAGCAGCCTTCAACTACCTGAAGGGGGGTTCCAAACAGGATGAAGCTAGGCTATTCTTGGTGGTGTCAGATGACAGAACAAGGAGCAATGGTCTCAAGTTGCAGTGCGGGAGGTCTAGGTTTGATATTAGGAAACACTATTTCACTAGGAGGGTGGTGAAGCACTGGAACGGGTTACCTAGGAAGGTGGTGGAATCTCCATCCTTAGATGTTTTTAAGGCCTGGCTTGACAAAGCCCTAGCTGGGATGATTTAGTTGGTCCTGCTTTGAGCAGGGGATTGGACTAGATGACCTCCTGAGGTCTCTTCTAACCCTAATATTCTATGATTCTATTAACACAGACTTAGGGGAGTGTGAGCTGTTGCTAGCTTTCCCTCAGAACTAGTCCCTAACTAGGGAGAAGAAAAGTGTTCAATAAACAAACTGAAGGAATCAGAGGGAGTTTGGACTTAATGCTTCAATGGGTGGAAGGGACAGAGGGTGTCTGGGGGCCATATCTCCTTATAAAACCTCACCTAGAGCCTTCCACAGCTTAATACTGCTTCTCTGTGGCCCCATAAGGGCAAACATGTCCCAGATTCCAAATGCATCTCAGGAGGGGAGATCCGCAATGACAATACTTTGAGAACTACTGTTTGCTACAAGCACAGAAGAGCACTACTTACCCCTCTGTGAAGCAGCCACCTGACAGGAGACGTTGGGCACGTCACAATAGGCGCCAGTCCAACCAGGTGGACAGATGCATTGAGACTGGGTTTTCCTCTGGACGCATGTGCCTTTGTTCTTACAGGGAGACTTGCTGCACAGATCCATGAGTGTCTGAAAAAACAGATCAAACAACTGAGAAGTAGAAAAACAGTATTCAAAGCAGTAGGTTGGAGAAGGCACTGCAAAGGAAATTCCCCAGCCAGCTAGCCAGCCAACTCCTTGATAGGACCTGTCTCTAAGTCTCTGAATCCAAACAGCGCATGCAATGTCAGTTTTTCACCTTTGCCCCTCTATGCCAGACTGGGACAATGTCACCTGCCTAAGTCTTCCTCTCAATGAAACCAGAGAGATACCTGGCCCCAAGAGGGTACTCTGATCTCAGCTACATGCTTTCTTTGTCCAGGCAAACTCAGCAGAACTGATGCTCCAGGCACTGAGAAAGGAAGCATGCTGCCCACTTTTGAGCTCTCATCTGGGACCCTCCCTGACAGAACCAAGGTGATACGTGCCATCAGCAAAGCGAGCAGGCGGACAGAGAAGTGATATTACCAATGGAAGCATGAAGATTTAATTTCAATGATGATTTGTTAAAATGTTTCTCACATCTAAGACCTTGTAGAATCATTTTTGCCTCTTCCCAGGCTCCCACCTTCACATTATCAGGAAGCCTCAGTAAGTCAACAATCCCAGAATCCACATTTTTCACTGAATCCCTGCACCCCAATTTCTTCCTTTTCCAGGAAGGGAGTGAGATGTCAAAGTCATTTACGCTCTTTGCCTCCATCACCTGCCTCATTAGCTTCCCCTGCCTATTTATTCCCCCCTTTGCAAGAGCTCATTCTTTCTGAAGTCTCCTGCTTTTCCCCAACATTCCACACTCTTGGTAAAGGGGTAAAAGAATACTGGGCCTATTGGTTTCTTAAACATAAACAAGGAATGCATTGTTCAAAATAAAGAATTTCCAATTCTGTACGAAAGACACAAAACAACTGAGTTCCCACTCAACTAATTAGGCTTGCCACTCCAACAGCTCTGTCCTGAGATAACAATAGAGATAAGGTGGGTGAGGTAATATCTTTTATTGGACCAACTTCTACTTGTGAAAGAGACACGCTTTGGAGCTACACAGAGCTCTGCTTGGACCGACCAGCTACACCACCACTCCAAACAACAATCTGAGATGACAATACACCTTTACCAGTTTATTTGCTTTCTCAGCACCTAGATGTGAATTACGTCAGCCTCCTTCTCAGACAGATTTGGAAGAGAAATCTGGATTGTCAAGTATGAAAGGAATGAATTTATCCATGTTTCAGTCCTTTCTTTTCTGGGCTTAATCTGTGACCTTTGCACTTGTAACGAGTTATTGGTTACTTAACATACAGGTTTCTATAGCTTCTCATTCATTTTATTTAGTCCTTGTTGTTCCAGCTCTTCATTAATTATATCAAGCCTACGTTCCACAGAGACAAACTATAATGTCTGCAGCCTGTAGTCTGTTAAATCCCGCCAATGGTGTTAGTAAATTCAGGGAGTCTAGAGTTCCTTGTCATAAACAATGCATGTTATGATATGATCAAACTCCTTCTTGTGTTCATTGTGAAAACAGAAATTTCCTCAGAGGTCTACCCAGTAACATTAGGAAGCAGGAACATTAAGTATTTTTTCCACCAATCACAAGGTACATGATGGCAGCAGAGGAACTACTGAACTTTACAGTATTTTGGGACTATCTTTAATGCTAGGTTTCTTGGTGAGGTTTTAAGTAGTGTGCAGAGACTCCATAGGCCAGGTGTTCAGACTGAGAAGTTCTCGTCTTCTACATTTTATTTTCATGGCCTCTGTAAATGGCAAAGGCTTTATTGTCATACTTCTCTGCATTCTTGGACACCATGTTGTGTTTTCTTTTTCAAAAAACAATAGTATTGAGTATTTTCCCGTGAGGATGCTTGTAGCCATCATTGGGTTATTTCTCATGTCTGACTAAATATCTTGCATTAATCAGTTGTTGTTGGGTTTGTTTGTTTGTTTTTATTAATTGGCAGCATCTAGCAGCCAACCTGCTAGGTTAAGTGTCAAGCAGTATACCTACTATAAAGTGTTCCAAAAATTGCTCATGGTGTTACAAAGCCATGTAAGCATAAAGGAAAGTTGCAAAATTCTCATGAAGTTGCAATCTTTGCCTGGCAGTTTTTATGACACTCCCAGATTGTCTATAAATGACAGAAACAACAAGGAGTCTAAGAAAAGAATAAATGGACACAAATCGGACATCAGGAATGGTAACATACAAAAGCCAGTAGGAGAACACTTCAATCTTCCTGGACATTCTATAACAGATTTAAAAGTAGCCATCCTTGAACAAAAAAAATTCAGAAACAGACTTCAAAGAGAAACTGTAGAACTAAAATTCATTTGCAAATTTAACACCATTAATTTGGGCTTAAATAGGGACTGGGAGTGGCTGGCTCACTACAAAAGCAGCTTTGCCTCTCCTGGAATTGACACCCCTCATCAATTTTTGGGAGTGGACTACATCCACCCTGATCGAATTGGCCCTGTCAACACTGGTTCTCCACTTGTGAGGTAACTCCCTTCTCTTCATGTGTCAGTATATAATGCCTGCATCTGTAATTTTCACTCCATGCACCTGAAGAAGTGGGGTTTTTTACCCACGAAAGCTTATGCCCAAATAAATCTGTTAGTCTTTAAGGTGCCACCGGACTCCTTGTTGTTTTTGTGGATACAGACCAACACGGCTACCCCCTGATACTTGACACCGTATAAATGACAGAGCTCATCAGCCTGCTCTTGAATGAAGTCAATGCTGAAGCTCACTGTTGCAAGGCTGGAACAGAGACCTAAAGCATCATGGCTATGTTCAATTACAGTAGCATCACAAATGTCTTACTGGCAGAATGAAACTTAGTGCTCTATGTCCACATCAATAAGCCAAGTTTCATTTAATGACACATTTTATTTTGAATTAATACAAACAGATTTTCTGCAGTTAAAAGAACTGAGTGGCAAGACTGAGATAAGCACGAATCCTTTCGGAAGTAAAATTCAAACATTGTTTGAATGTTATCAGCGTTATCAGTTTTGATTAACTCAGTTCAGTTGCTTGCTTCCTACCACTTCCTTAAACTTCAGTCATGTTATGTCAAATTCATGCAGAGATGTTTGGTAATCACTGCTGAATCTTTTGCAGAACAGAGCAGCAGCTTTGACGTTTATTACAGGTATACTGTACAATGGGAAACCCCACTTACTGAATTCAAAACCGCTTCATTGTGCTATTTTAGTTTTACTGAATCTAATGCACTGGATGATCATGTCAGTTATTCCCGTACAAGAGTTCCTTTGATTGTCTGTGATCCAGACAGGATGTTTGTTCCAATTACCTTGATTGGTTCTTTGTGGAAAACTTTAGTTTGAGAACACACAGCTGCATCTATCATAGGGCTTGTCTACACTTATAGTGCTGCAGTGAAAATGCTACCTATGGCGACTGGAGAGCGTACGTAATCTACCTCCCCGGGAGGAAGTAGCTGTGTCGATGTGAGAAGCCCTCCCATTGACATAGTGCTGTCTACACCAGGGGTTAGGTTGGTATATGTCGCTCTGGGGTGTGGAAAATCCATACCCCGAGCAACATAGTTATACCAGTATAAGTTTGCAGTGTAGACTAGGGCATAGTTACCAGGAAAGTTACTATATAGTTACTACAGCTAATTGTGGGCTTTGTTACCCATATCTGTGTGTTTCCATCCAAGTGGGGCCTACCTCATTTAAACACAGACTCTGACCTCAAGCAAGGCAAGTTTACACATAGAATGAAATCCAGCCACCACTATATTCAGAGCTAATACCCCTTCTGGTTTGAGTAGAGAACTAACCTGGAAAAGTCTTGATGCTGTCTTCTCTACAGAGCGTGCGCCTCATTTGTTAACAGATATGGCTTCCTCCCTCCCAAATTGTGGCTGAACATGGTGTGACTACTAAAGTGGACAGACCCAAGCTGTGTGGAATACCCAATGTTGGAAGCATAAGAAGCCCCTGTTAGAACAAGGGTTTTAGCAGGGTCAGAGGCTTTATTACAGAAAGTACTAGACACGGTGAGCCGTGTCTACGTCAGCTGTACACTGTTTCTGCTGTGTAACAGTTCAAATGAAAATGTTAAGTGAGAACGGACCAGACAAAATAATTGCTGTAACAGTCTGAACTCAATGCCACTTACTTGGCAGTCTTTCCCAGTGTAACCCAAGGGACAGATGCACTGGTAGGTCCCCAGGCTATCCACACAAGTCCCTTTGTTCAAACAAGGATGGGAATCGCATTCATTAATTTCCATCACGCAGAAGGCCCCAGTGAATCCCACCGGGCACTGGCAGGAAAAGGAGTTGATCCCATCCACACAAGTGGCTCCATTGAAACAAGAACTGGAAAACAAATAAACATGAAAACAAAACTCAGCTATGACAAACTGCAAGTTAACTGACAGCCAAAGATTTTGTATAGGACATACAGACAACAGAGAGATAAACAGCTGTATTGGATCATCTGCTCTGTCCCTTGGCTGGCCTACAGCATACTTACTATGGCTTTGTCAGTCCACTCCATTGTTTGCCATACTGTGAATTTTGTGCTGTGATAGAGCCACTAGCCTAGTTCTCCAGAGACTAGGGTACAGGATGGGCAGAGGCATTCCATACCAATGTGTAACCATGTGACCGAAATGCAAAGGAACTAGTGTTATTTCGGCAGAGGAGAGTTCTCATGGTGGTGGGGTTAGAGTTGGTGAAATTCTATGGCCTGTGTTACACAGCAGGTCAGACTAGATGATTATAATGGTCTCTTCTGGCCGTACTCTCTGCATCTTTGACCAAGCTGATTCCTGCATCAAGCCCATGACTTCTGGTTGAGCTAGAAGCATTTCTCTGGAGAGACACCCAATCTCAATTTAAAGACAAGGTGATGGAGAATCCCTGGATAAATTGTTCCTAGTTAATTACCCTCACTTTAAAAGGTGCATCTTATTTCCAGTTTGAATTTATCTAGCTTCTGCTTCCAGCAACTGGCTCTTGTTCGCCCTTTGTTCGAATTCTCCCCTCCATGTAGATCACAGTGTATAAGTACCAAGTCACCTTTTAGACTGAAGCTCAGTCTATTTTGCTGATCAAAGACAAGTTTGTGAGGCAGATTTCTCAGACCAGAGAGTACCATGTGTGCTTTGGGGAGCGGGCACACCAAACCATTTTTTGTTCCCTGAGTCTGCTACATCTGGCTATGCACCTCAGAACACACAGGAGTGACCCCTACTTGACATTTGCAGAACAAAGCCCTGGCCTCTGAAGCTTTAAATAACCCAAGCAATGAGGATTCCATTGCTTGTCTAGAGAGACTATTCAAGAAGGTTAAATCTCTTATTAGCCTAAATTTTCCTCATCTATATTTGATTCTATTACTCCTCAGTAATACCTCTGCTTCCCAGATGTAAACAGCTTTTGGTTGTGTTTTGTAGACAGTCACTTTTATTGCACCTAGCCAAGTTTTACATATGTAATTCCTTTAAACTTTCCTCAAATCTATCCTACTACTAGTTTTGCTGCTTTTCTCTAAATTCCCTCCAATGCCTACAACTTTTTTCTATTGAATCATGTTTCAATCAAACACCAGTAAAATAATTCTTGTTTTGTGAATCTCTAACAAGATGTTCAATGGTAGAAGAAATTTAACAAACTGAATGAGTTTATCATAGCAAATGGTGTAGAGTGGCAAAATTGCACTTCTGTGCTCTGAGAGACCTAGAGCCCTGACTGGGAAATTTGGTGGTGTTTTGGCAAAAATTCAACTGGCACCTAATGCCAAGTTCACTTGCTGCTGTATTCATTGTGAGGCACTACTTGCTAAAAATGCCTGTCAATCTGATAGTGATTCTGGATCAGGCTTTAAAGGTTCTATTAAAATCTGGGTGTTGAACTCATGCTTATTTTCAGTTAGGAGAAATGAATTGGGAAGCAATCATCAAAAACTTCTCCACAAAATTCATCCTGACCTCACTACTGAGATCAGAGAAAAATGCCTGAATTTGGTCATCTAGTTTAATGAAAACTCTCCCACCAGTGTAACAAGTGAGAAATGGATCTGGGACCCATTTTCAAGACAAGACAATACCCTGCCAGGTGGCTTCTCAGCAAAGGGAAAGGAGGAGGTGATTGTCATGTGATGGTGCATTCAAACTCAAATTCAACGAAGTGCAGCTCTGTGAATTTGGCTGAGAAGGAGGCTATGTCTACATTGCACAGTTGTCACCAAAACTTTTGTCTTTCGCGGGTACTTAAAAAAGCCTTCCCGTGAAAGACAAAAGTGTTGCCGACGCAAGCGGCAGTGTAAATGCGGCTTTGTCGGCAGGAGCGCTCTCCTGCCGACAAAGCTTATGCCGCTCGCGGGGCTGGAAGTATTTTGTCGGCAAAAGTGCTGACAAAATACCGCAAAAGAGCATTCACACGCTGACTTTTAGCGACAAGGCTGTGTCAACACAGCCTTGTCACTAAAAGCTGCATAGTGTAGACAAGCTCGGAGAGAGGTGCTTTGCTCTGGCAGAGCTATGAAATTTTGTTATGCCCTTCAGCACTATGTATCTATGTGAGACTTTTTTCTGTCTTTATCACCGTTAACAACAAATATAGGATGAACCTCAATGTAGCACCAGACCTTCGGCTAAAGCTCACAATTCTCCTCTGACAAAGCAGCTATGTTCCATAAGGCAAGCACACCCTTTACTTTTTTGTCTTCTCTGAGAACTACTCATCATGTTTTGTAATTTTTCTTGATTTAAATTTTGTAAAAGGGAAGCAAAATGAATTTTGCCCCATGTCCAACAATAATCCATATAAGCTTCCAACTTAAATTATGCAAATTAAAAAATCAAGCCATTGACGTAGTTCAACAGCACACCAAAATATATCAATATGACAAATATATATTAATTGTTTCTTGCAATTTCAGTAACACAAGAGAAATAATAATCATGGCTGATTGTAATAATAATGGCTGCTTCATTGTGTTTTTTTTTTCATTCGCTGTCTAACAACCTGAAGGGCTTGAAAATGATGTCATAATATAACATTTTAGGCTTCCCTAGGTATTTATTTTACTATACAGTCTGGAAATACTTAAGTTACACTTATTAAGAGCTAAAATAAATGTCCACAAAATGGAAAAATCTGCATGTGGTACTTCAAAGATAAGTTTGTTTGTTTTTAAAAAAGATGGCATTGTGACGCTCTGTACCTCAGGGGAACACCCAGCACCCCCATGTTCATCCTTGTAAAATGCTTGTGTGGTATCTAATGCAAAGTTTGTCATGTCGGCTGTCTTCAGAAGGCTCATGATGGACTGAGCATTGTTGTTACAGTAATGTTATAGTAAGTTTATAGGTTATAATTTCATGTATGTAGTTGTGAGGCCGAAAATGTATCCTCATGGCTTAAAATAAGCCCAGGCAAAAACTCTCCAAGAGCAGAGAGGCAGTTCACACCTCATCAGGGCAGGTATGGGACAAACCCAGCCTCACAGGAACAAAGGACGCTGGCCTAGGCAGCAACAAAAGGATCTGTTGGACTCTCGAGTGAGTCCTTTGGCCAGTTTGGGACTGTGATGAGGTAATGCTCACCTGACTCTGGGGGGGGAGCAAAGCCAAGAGTGAACAAAGAACATGATAAAAGGGAGAGACATTTGCCATGCGCTCTCTCTCTTCCACCTACATCTACAGACACCATACCACCAAGCGACTGAAGCGCTGATCAAAGGGGAGAGCCTGGCTGAAGGGCAACCAACCAGCCTGTGGCGAGAAGCATCTATGTTGGTAAGGGCATTGGAAGTGTTAAGATCAGCTAAGTTTTGCTTTTATTTCATTTGACCAAATCCAACTTGTTATGCTTTGACTTATAATCACTTAAAATCTATCTTTCATAGTTAATAAATTTGTTTATTCTACCTGAAGCAGTGCGTTTGGTTTGAAGCATGTCAGAGACTTCTCTTGGGATAACAAGCCTGGTACATATCAATTTCTTTGTTAAACTGACAAATTCATATAAGCTTGCAGCATCCAGCGAGCATAACTGGACACACGGAGGTTCCTAGGATTGTGTCTGGGGCTGGAGATATTGGCTAGTGTCATTCGGTTGCACAATCCAAGGAACAGCTTACATGCCAGAGGCTGTGCGTGAACAGCCCAGGAGTGGGGGGGTTCTCACAGCAGAGCAGGGTAAGGCTGGCTCCCAGAGTCAAGGATTGGAGTGACCTAGCAGATCACTGGTCCAGATAACAACACATGTATATGAACCAATAAAGTTTGGAAACTGCTGACTAATACATCTCTCAGGAAGATTTCCCCCCCCCCCAAATTAAGTTCTCTTAATTTTGGTCCCATTACTCCAAGTTAGTTCTACTCAGTTCCTCTCCTTGATGCTTACACCCTTCCAGATGCAACATTTGAGGAGTTATGTCCCAAGCCTCCTAGTTGCCTCTTCATAAGCTCTTAATGGTTCCTGTTTTTAATTAGCTTCCACTATTTTCAGACCGTAATCCTGAGTTCTCTAGCTCAATCTGTATTTTCTCTGTCCTCCTCAGTATTAACAACTCCTTTTTAGCTCCATCTGCACATTTCAATAGAGATAAATTCCCTCCTCACAATCACTCACAAACACGTTAAATAACATCAGGCCCACCCCCAATGCCTGTATTACCCCACCAGTAATCCTCCCCTCCCTCCAGCTTGGTAGAGGGTTAATCAATCCCGTTTGTTTAGTCTTAACTTTTCAATCCATATAATAGTGATCCTATCCAAGACAATTTGAATTAATTTTTCAAGTTACACTGAGACAGTGGCAAATACTTTATTTTACATCTGACATTACTTTTACCCACTAATTTAGTAATTCTACCCAAAAAAGCAATCCTAACCAAAAAAACTCAGTCACATATGGCAATCTTATGCATAAACCTCTATTGTAAATGTAAACTCATTTGCTTTCCAGACTGATAGTACCTTCCCAGTAGTCCATTATATTTCAAAAATATGAAGTGGATGGTTCAACAAATTTTAGCCAATTCCCTTAATATACTAGGATGCATGCTTCTTAACTGAGTACATGAGAGACAAAATTAATTAAATGCAACAGCACTGGAAGTGTCTCTCCCTGTGGAACCGGGTCACCAACCGAAGCTCCTTTGTTAAGCGGAATCAAGGAGGAACTGATCACAAAATGGAAGGGGGCGGTATTCACACCCACATGCACAAGGCGCACAACCTACTGGTAACTGGTTACAGTGGGCCAAAACTTCTAAACTATGGGATTTGCCACCTGGACTTGCACAATGAGCACAGACCCAGACGTGTAGTTCTATCTGAGCTGGTACCTTTGGAGAGCATAGCCTTCTCGCAAGCACAAGCTAGGCAAGCATCCCTGGTCTCTGAGGCTCAAGCATGGCCCAACAACACCAGGCAGGAAAACAGCAGTCCCCAGGGTTGTTCCTGAACATGACTGCCTTAAGCCACTGGACAGTGTTCTGTCTCTATTCTCTCCCTCCCTCCATATTTAAACATATACTTACGTCTCGGTACACTCATCAATGTTGTTCTCACAGTGGGTCCCCTCAAACCCTGCCTGACACTTGCAGGTGTAGCTGTTGACATAGTCCGTGCAGGTGCCTCCATTCTTGCATGGTTCACTCAGACATTCATTTATATCGGTCTGACACTTATCTCCCTGGAACCCAGGCAGACAAGTGCATAAGAAAGAGTTCACCCCATCCACACACGAAGCTCCATTCTGGCAGGGATCTGCAATAACAACACACTATGTATTACAATGGATATGTAGATACCGTGGCAGGGCCAGGTTTAGCTGCACTTATGCAAAAGGGCTACACAATTTCAAAAATAAATGCCTTTTTACACACTTTTTTGACTCAATCTATATCAGGGATATAATTTGAATTCTATAGGATTATCCCATAAAGGGCAAAACTTTACACGAGGCTCTGATCAAGAAAATACTTCTGGAAATTTAGGTTTATTTTACAAGGTTCTCATTCACCCAAAACAAAACCAACACCCAAGCTCTGGTCCCATTCCCTTCATGAGCCCTAAATCTCAACCCTTCCCCCTCACAACCCAAACCTCTATAAACAGACAACACAACCAAAGTTAGCTCCTCTGTCCTGAGAGCGCCCTGTCCAGGCTTCTAGACAACAAAACCCCTTCCCCAGACACTGTTTAAGGCACCCAGTACAGAAAAGCACTTACCCCTGGGTTGACGTGCTTTGCTGAAGTGAGCGGACACTTTGCTAGGAAGGCTCAGCTGCACACTGATTCAGCTGAGGATCTCCCCAGCTGTGATTCTGAATACACCTCTGCTGAGATTTGATCCAGCATCACCCATGCTGCTGTCTGGTGTGGTAAGGTTGCCCTCAGGAGGCAGGGTGCTCCCAAAAGGGGCACTGAAAGACCCACACACTTCCCTGTCACTCAGACCCATAACCTAGGTGTGTTCTTCAACTCAGCCCTTTCCTATCCATCAGAACAGCTAAAACTCTTGTCCAGGTACTTGTTCCCTGCAACCTTCTCTTCTCTGGCCTGGACAATTGCCGTCTTGCCCCCCTTCTGTCCATTCACAGTGCTGCTGCTGCAAAGACCATTTTCCTAGCTCAGTTGCTCTGACCTTTTCATCCCTCTATTTGTCTCCCTCCCACTGGCTCAACCTTTTCCATTGCAAGCAAACTGCTGATCATCACTTTCCAGGCCTAGCCCCGGCCAACCTTTCATCTCTCATGCTATCGAGATGTCGGCTCCCACCTTCACTCTGCCAGTGATGCCAGCCTTCAGCATCACTTCTTACATTTTCAATCAAGCACCTTCGTTCTTCCTCCCATGCAGCCCCTGACATATGGGAGGAGCTTCCCATAGCCACCTGCAAAGCTACTTCATCATCCTTCAAGTCCCTCCTTTGCCATTATTCCTAAGAAAAAATTTAACGGCTAGGCAGCTGTTGTGCTGACACCACAGCCTGTCATGCTCACTGATTCCTTGTGCTCCCCTGCCTGCATCCACCTGTTGTCTTATATTTAGATTGTAAGATCTTTGGGACAAGGAACATCTTTGTTACATTTGGAGAGCACAATAGGGAGTTGATCTATGCTGCCACAATACTCATTTCAAAAATGAAAAGCAAAATTAAGGCTGCACAGTTAGAAACTCTAGTGAAACAATACTAAACTTCAGTACAATTTGTATTCTGTCCTCTTGTGCAGGTGCATTAAGACACAGGCTTTAATTATGAATTAAAGATTATACAAATGTGCATCCAAGGATGCACCACTTGAGAAATATCTTCATATCTTTAAAGTCTGCAGTGTAAGAGGGAACACCTGCACCCATGTAAAGCTCATCTGACTATTGCATAGACAAGGACATAAAAGCCAGATCCTTGGCAGCTATAAAAGACTGTGCCTATGGCAGCCAGCCCTTTATGACTGCAGCTGAAAGCTGGACATTTCAGTTGTCTGCCCAGCATATCTACAAACAAGTTAAGGGAACTCAGCTCATCACTTTGGCTCCATTATTGGATGGGGTATTTAGTTTGGAGGTTAAAGACACTCTTGGCCCCACAGGAGGAAAGTTTTCATTACTACCACAGCCCACTTCATTTGGAGAAGTTCGCAAAGTCTCTTAATTCCTTGCTGGGTGTGTTTTAATTAATAGGGATACGTGTTAGACAAATCTCCTGACTTTACCATGAGATAGGGAAGAACACTTAAGAATTGAGAGAAATTTTATAACTATCAAAATGGGCAAGACAAATACATTTTTAAACGTAGCATATACAAGTGTCATTTTACATTGGAGTCCAGGACAGGGATAGAGCTAACCATCTAAAGCCATCATTCCAGCAGACAAGTCTACAAGATCTGTACACCAAATCAAAATGACATATTATTAATATTGACTCTCTTTTCTATCTCTTTGTTCCTAAGAAGGCATTCAAAAGAAGAGGCTGAACCAGAGATGCTAAATCTGTCTCTGCAACAGCATTTGAGAGATGGATCTGGAGAATCACTAATCTCCCTTGGGTGGCTATTACTACCATACATGCATAGAACCCTATCTGCAAACTTCATGCATTTAAATCATTTCCCCGAAAGTTTAGCTCTTTGCTATTTGTCTGAACTATTCCTACAAAAAAATGAAACTTTCTTAAAAGGACATTTTCAATTTTTAAAATACTTCACTAATTTAAGAAAATTCAGTTTATGATACAGCTCTGTAAAGCTGTAAAACCTGAACTTTTAAACACAAATCTTCCCGAAAAACATTAAGTGTTTTTCTGTTCCTCTGTCGTTTATAAAGGATGGGTTTAGCAAGAGAAAAATCTAACGGTATAGTTAGTTTCTTTACTTCTGGCTATCTAAGACGTTACTTTCACTTCAGTAGGCACAACGTTTTCAGACAGATGTGATTCTCAATTTGATGGTGTCCCTTATGAGTGTGTGTAGAACATTTTTACACTTTTAAATTCAAAACTTGAGCATAAACTCCTACTGTTTAAATACTACAGCCAGCTTCCATCAGAGAGCCAGTAAAGGTCATTTCAGCCCCCAACATGGAAGTTTCACAAAGTTGAACATGTTTGAAATAAAGGATAACAACAGAAACTGTTCCGTGCATCTACCAATAGCAGTCATCAATACCACAGCAAAGTTGTTTCTAGGGCAAATAGGAAATTGCCTGTTTCAGAGAACTAGCCATTTTGCACTCACTTGAAAGGCAGTCATCAATGTTGCTCTCACAGTCTCCTCCAGTGAAGCCTGGGCGGCATTCACACAAGTAACTGCCTTGAGTGTTATGGCACACAGCATGATTCTTGCAAGGCTTTGACACACACTCATCTATATCCACTGTACATCTCTGGCCTGAAACAAGAAAGGTTTGAGAACAAGACCTTGGAGGTTAAGATTCCAATGATGTAACCGCCGCCATGCTGCTGCTTAAACTCAGAATGGAAGAGTGTCCCTCCCCATCCCATTACCTTCCCAGCCAGCAGCACACTGGCAGGTGTAGCCCTCCGAGTCAGGAGCTTCTTGGCAGATTCCAGAGTTCTCACATGGATCAGGAGAGCAGGGAGACAGCACGAGCTGGCAGTTCACTCCTACAAGAGGAAACCAGAGGGGCAAATTGTTAAGGGCTTGGTATACCTAAGAAGGAAGAATGAAGAGATTATAACCCAAAGGATTATCCAAGGAGAAGTGGACTGTAATCCATGCTGGAGGAGGGGAAGATCACTACTGTTCTACATGGTATTGGATAGAAGAGGGGGTTAAATCACTGTGACCCAACTAGTCTGGGGTACTTTGGGGGGAGGAGAGAGAACAGGAAGCTATGGCACTCAGTCACACAGGGGGATGGGTCTGGAGCAGATAGCAGGTTTAGAGAGGAACCTCTGGTTGACCTAGACAGGCTGTGAACAGTTTAGTAGTGGAGAGATGGCAGCATTTAATAGATTCAGTCAGGGATAAAAAATCCTAGTCATGGAATATCCACAATTAGCGGAGTTAGGATCTCCCACCACACGTCCTTGTTTTCTACAAAAGCAAACTTTGAATTGGTGCTGACAAATTAATATGACAGTGTAAATGAATGTATCTTAAGAGCATCCATTTAAGTTGGTGTGCAGATCCAGCAGCCAGGGATGGAAAAATAAAGTCCCAACTACAGGACTCTTCACATCTTTCCTCAGGACTTGCTTTATTTAAAGAAAGAAAAAAATCTCCATTCAAACTACCGGCTAACCACCCCCCAAGGCTTCCCAGCCTTCAGCCAGCTGGGAGGGGAGAAGACACATACTTCCACCAAGGCACCAGCTTCCCCTTTCCTTTTATAACCCTGCCCAGATGGCAGGAATCCAAAAGAGTAAACATCTTAACAGCCAAGCCAACATGCTGTATCCATGAATAGCTCCAAATCCATCACAACCAGTTTCACCAGCTTTAACTACATAAACTAAATTCATTAGTGATTTGCCCCACAGTGCCTTTACAATTGTCAGGATCCATATTTAACTGGCTTGCTTATTAGGATGTTTACTATATCTCTATATTGTGTTAACTCAATAGAGTACTGTTAGGGAAAAACTTAGCAGGAAGGAAAAGACACCCGGCACACACTTCGGAGTGGTTAAGGGACAATGCCAGAGCTATGAGCTTTGATGATTTTGACCTTCCAGCTAACCTGAAGGACTCATTTGACCAGACAGGTCAAAGCGTGGGAACACAGAAGAAAAAAGAATATTGGCTGTTTTTAAAAGGGTTTCTCCCCCAAGAGAGAGGTAGAGGTTGTTCAGGGGAACCAGCCTGAGACACACAGGCCTCACTGGGGGTGCCTGAAGACACTGAGATGGCAAGCCTTTGGGTAGGATAGGTGTATGCAGACTGTTTATTGTTTTAAAATCCTTTTCTTTAAATGTTTTGTTTCTATGGCTAAAAATAAACAATACTTTGGTTTTAAGAAGACTGTGATCACTGTACAGTGCTGGGCACAGACTCCTGACCGGTGCCCAAACTGCAGCGTAATAACAGCTGATACACAGGGGGCTGTAGCTCAGAGCCCAGTCTAAAAGAGGGGAAAACGGCAAAATTCCCCCCAAGGTAGGTAAAGGCATGAGGCATGGCACCTGAGGGGATTCACTCAGACAGACAGATCCCATACCCGTGACACTAGGGGTTAGGCAAAGTTTTAGTATTTTGCTCTCCTGCTAATATTCCCTTACTCCCCATCCTTTTATTTCCTCCTCTGCTAGCATTATGTTCCTGCTACACATTTCAGTTCTGACATTTTACATGTTCCTCTTTTCCCACCCTTTTGATGTTTGGCCAGGTCTGTGTATGTGACGTGATTGTCAGAAGAAACTAACCAAGCCAAGTCACAGGCAGACTCTTAAAAGCTGTTCATTTTTGTGTGCAACACACTGAACGTTTAAGTGAAAGTTTAGCTTTCGCAGCAAGGAATGGGTTTCTGTGGCAAAAGCCACCGCTGCAGAATGGCAAAAACATCTGGTGCTCAGCGTACAAGCTCCTGTGATTGATAGAGTCTGCTCACCATATTCAGAGAAATGTGGGGCTGGAAGGGACTCCAATAGGTCAGCTAGTCCAGCCCTCTATGGTGAGGCTGCTTCTGACTCTGGTTGAATCTACAGCTGCCCCTTGATAGCACAAGTGGTCACAGGGTGATCAGAAAGCAAGTGTAAAACATCGGGACACTTTTGTTTTTCAGGTTTCAGAGGGGTAGCCGTGTTAGTCTGTATCAGCAAAAACAACGAGGAGTACTTGTGGCACCTTAGAGACTAACACATTTATTTGGGCATAAGCTTTTGTGGGCTAAAACCCACTTCATCAGATGCATGGAGTGGAAAATACAATAGGAAGATATATATAACAGTACATGAAAAGATGGGAGTTGCCTTACCAAGTGGAAGGCCAGTTCTAACGAGACAATTCAATTAAAGTGGGCTATTATCAACAGGACGAAAAATCACTTTTGTAGAGGTAATCAGGGTGACTCATTTCAAACATTTGACAAGGTGAGATTAACAGTAGGGGGAAATTAGCATGGGGAAATTAGTTTTTAGTTTTTGCAAAAAGAACGATTTTTGCTGATACAGACTGTAGCAGGGTGGTCACCCCGCTCTGGTCCAGAGGGGTTAAAAACAGCCCTGGGAGGGGGCTGTGGCTGGAGAAAGCAGCTCTTAGGCTGAGGTGATTGGGGGAAGTGGCTGCAGCTGGGGCCAAGCCCCAAACAGCTCAGCTGGCCCTATAAAGGCAGGGAAGCCAGGGGCAGACAAAACAGTCTCTCTCTGCATTCAGAGAGAGAAGGACCTGGCTGCAGGGAGCTAGAGACTAGGTACCTGAGTAGAGCAGGGCTGGGGAAAGGCTAGAAGAGCTGGGGAGCTCCAGCCTGGGGAACCCCCAGGCTGCAGCCTAGCATAAGGCCAACAGGTACTGGGGGTTGCAGAGGGCAGCCCAGGGGTAGGCAAAGGCAGCAGGTCCAAACCCAACCTTGCCAGTGATGAGTAGGCTGAGACTGCAGTCTGCCCCAGGGCACAGGGGCTAGACAATGACTGGCAGTAGCCGCACACTGAGGCGAGGTGGGGATAGTGGGTGGGGGTTCCCCTGGGAGGGGGAGACCCAGAATTGTGGGGGTATTGGTGGGGGGCAGCACCCAGTTAAAGGGGCACCGGGGTCCTGGGAGAGACACGGGGGGCCAGAAGTGACAAGGCGGATCACCGGCCTGCAGAGGGTGCTCCAAGGCTGGAAACGAGCTAATTCCCACGGACGACCAGCAGGAGGTGCCGCAGGGGTGAGTCCGAACACTTACACAGATTAACACAGCTACCACTCTGAAACCTTTTTAGTTTTTGTAGTTTTAAACTGCCATGCTAATTTCCCCCTACTGTTACTCACACCTTCTTGTCAACTGTTTGAAATGAGCCACCCTGATTACCACTAAGAAAGTGATTAAAACTTCATAGGGTACAGAATGAGACCATCTGCTTACTGAGTGGGAGCATAAGCCACAGAGCATAGAACATGTGCTCTGTAGTCTGTATTAAATTTCTATGCATTTCCAGCTTGTGGTTAAAGTGTTTTTGACATAGTCCTAAATTATTTGGGCTTTGGTTACCTTCAAAGTCAACTGTCTGACAGGCCATTTTTATGTTCCTAATTCACCATTCACATACTCTGGTTCAAAAACCAGTCCAGTGCGCTAAACCTTGTCAAGACCTTTTCAATTAAGTTAATTAGCCACTTTTAAGATAAGAGGTGTGGAAGTAGTTAATAGGTATTAATGTGGTGAAAATTCTTATGAGTCCCATTGCTCAAGAGTTAATTGTGTAAACCACCTCCAATGTGGGAGAAATGCCTGAGAAGGCCATAGGTCAGACCTCTAAAATCTGCAGTGGAAAGGGATTTAATTTAGAGGGGGTGCCAAAATTGGTGCTCTAATAGAGAACAAGTGAACCATAATTACGGAGGAACTCCCTGCTCTTTGTAATAGACTTACAAGCACTATTTTTCTACAGGAATTACACCTATAATCATTGTATCATGCCTATATTATCAGATTGTTTTCAATTCAAATATCACTCGAATTTTAAATTTTAGAGGATGGTATTGAGATTATCCCTCATGTTTCGTTTAGTAAGAAGATTGTTGTCTTCCATTTTATTGCATCTTAGTGCAACAGAGCTCAAAAACTCGTCCTTCAAACTCACCTTTGAATCCTTTCCTGCAGGTACATATGTATCCATTCACCAGACTGTCACAAATTCCTCCATTCTGGCACGGGTTTGACAGACATGCGTTCTCTTCCACTTCACAATCTGTTCCAACCCAACCAGGGTCACAGAGACACATGTATCTGAAAGAAAATAGCATGTTTCAGTACTATTCTGAAGCAGCTGTTCTAGCCACAAGACTAGGCAGATAGATAAGCTGAAAGGGGAGGGACATGGAGATGATTTGCCCTTAGAAAGGTTCATCATTTTTACCTTAGTCACACCAGCTATACAATTTTCCTAATATTAAAACCAACCCAATCTTTAAAGCTACATGCCCAGTATTAGTTATCTTAATAAAATACAGCTTTATTCTGCATCACGCTTTTCTTGGCAAGCCATCTCAAAATGTTTAGTAGACGCTAAAGAAATGGCAAGGTACAAGCAAGGAAGAAAGATGGCTTTCAAATCCAAATAGAGAGAGCTGATGAAGTGAAGGGATTCCAGATGAAAGCAGCCAAGAGAAGTGGCAATCCACTCCATCAAATTCCAAAGCTTAATAAAGGACAGCACCACTCCATTCACAGGACAAGTAATCAAGGATCTGGTGAATCATTATCTTTCCACTCTAGCCTCAACCACTGATACACACCCCAAATGCCCCACCCCTCACATCACCCACACAGATCTTCTTGGCTTTCTGGCATCCTGTGCCAAATGAAGAGGGGCAGAAACTCAAGTGATGATGGCAGAAAATGAAGGTTGATACAAAGAATTTTTCCAAGCCTAGGCTGAGGCTGCATTACAGACCAAGAGAATCTTCCAATCAGCTTCCATAGTAGCTGCCCTAAGGAGCTATCCAGGGTGGTAAAAAGTTTACTCAATCCTGAGTGCTTATAGCCCGCACCAGAGCCCAGAACCAAGTGCTGCAAAGAACCATCATCCTGCTGCGCTGAAAAGATCACTCACATTTGAACGGTTTCTCAAACAACATGGGCCCTCTCTACCTGTACCCAACCACCAACAGCCTGCCTGCATTCCGGGAGTGCAGCACATTCACTCCTTAAGGAAGCTGGAAACCCTAAAGGAGCTTATGAAAGAGTCATGGCACCACTCCTGACCAAAATACCCAATGCCTCAGTCAGAGAAGGAATCTTCCCTTCCCCCTTCAAGCATGCAATAGTGTGACAAGCACCAAGCAACCTGCCCTGGACACATCGGTTCTAGCTGGGCATTGTCTAGTATCAATCTCCCACTCCTGAGCAAGCTCGCAGTCGCTAGCTAAAGGCCAACTACATGCCCATCTAACTGAAGCTAATATTCCAGACCTGGCACAATCTGGATTCGGGGCAGGATATGGGCCTGAAATTGCTTCAGTGGCACTGCTGGATGAACTCCTGCTGTCAGTGGATACAGGGTAGACATCCAATCTCAGCCTCCTGGGTCTCGCTGCAGCATTCCCCATGGCCAGCCATGAGATACTGCAGTCCTGCCTAAGAGACATGATGGGTTCAGGGGAGCTCACTAAAATGGTTTAAATCGATCCGGTAGGGACAAATAGTAATAGGAAACTGCACTGCTGCATCTATAGAAGTTCCAAAAGGATCAATTCACTCTCCAGTCTTATTCAACACCTATACGGATCCATCTGAACAGATAAGAGGACATAGATTCTTGTGCCAGTAATATGCAGACAACACAGTTCTATTTATCCTTCACCATATACCACTAAAATGGTCCAGGGCTTGGATGAGATCAGCTCATGGATGAAGAACAGCTCGCTGAAACTGAACCCGAGTGTGATAAATAAAGTGGGGGGGTTAGCTCCCTTTGATGGACACCCAGCCAGCCAGTTAGCTATAAAATCCCTCTTGGTAGCTGTTCTTTACTTGCTTTACCTGTAAAGGGTTAAAAAATCCCCCAGGTAAAGAGGGGGGAAAAAAAAAAAGCAGGCACCTGACCAAAAGAGCCAGTGGGAAGGTAGAACTTTTTAAAATAGGGAAAGAAACTTTCCCTTTGTCTGTGCTCTCTGGGCTGGAGGGACAGAGCAGCCATGCTATAAGCAGCTTTAACCCAGGTATGATCATAAATCATCAGATCATGCCTAGAACTACTTATCTGAACTCCAAATGTGTAAGTAGATCAGAATGTTTAGCTAGACGCAATCAGGTTTATTTCTGTTTGTTTTTTAAGGCTTGTGGATCTCCTCTGTGCTAACCCCACATGCTTTTCTTTGCTTGTAACCTTTAAGCTGAACCCCCAAGAAAGTGGTTTTGGGTGCTTAATTTTTGTAATTGTTTCTTTTAAGATCTAGCAAAAAGCCTAAGTTCCAGATGTATTTTTTTCCCTTTTTGTTTTTAATAAAATTTACCTTTTTTAAGACCAGTATTGGATTTTTGGTGTCCTAAGAGGTTTGTGCATGTTGTTTGATTAGCTGATAGCCACAGCTAATTTCCTTTGTTTCATTCTCAGCTCTTCCCCGGAGGGTGTGTGTGAAAGGATACCCCCACAGGGAGGAATTCCCAAGTGCTCCTTCCTGGGTTCAAAGGGGTTTTTTTGCATTTGGGTGGTGGCAGCGTTTACCAAGCCAAGGTCAGAGAAAAGCTGTAACCTTGGGGGTTTAATACAAGCCTGGAGTGGCATGTATTAATTTTTAGAATCCTTGCACACCCCCTCAGAGTGAGAGAGTGGGGATTCAGCCTGAACTCCTGAATGAACACTCCAATGATTGGGACCTAGTGTTGCAGCAGTTGCTTTTTGCCTACAGGGCTGTACCACATCCCAGTTTGGGATTTTCACCTTTTGAACTCGTTTATGGCCACAAAGTTAAGGGGCCATTACAGTTGGTGAAGCAGCAATGGGAGGGGGTTACATCTTCTCCAGGAACTAACATTTTGGACTTTGTAACGAACCTGCAAAACACCCTCAAGGACTCTCTAGTCCTTGCTCGAAAAAACCTACAGGATGCTCAACAAGAGCAAAAGGCTTGGTATGATAAACATGCCAGAAAGTGTTCCTTCAAAGTAGGTGACCAAGTTATGGTCCTGAAAATGCTCCAGGCCAATAAGATAGAAGCGTCGTGGGAGGAGCCATTTATGGTCCAAGAATGCCTGGGAGCTGTTAATTACCTCCTAGCATTCCCAGATCCTACCCTAAAACCTAAAGTATACCATGTTAATTCTCTAAAGCCCTTTTATTCCAGAGAAATCAACGTTCTCCAGTTTACAGCCCAGGAGAGAGACGACGCTGAGTGGTCTGAAAGAGTCTACTATGAAGGAAAAAGCAATGGTGGTGTGGAAGTGGTGAGCCTTTCCATGACCCTTGGGCATAAGCAGCGACAGCAAATCCAGGAGCTGTGCACCAGCTTTGCACCAATGTTTTCAGCTACCCCAGGATGGACAGAACGGGCGTACCACTCCATTGACACAGGTGATGCTCACCCAATTAGAGCCCAACCTTACCGGATGGCTCCTCAAGCCAAAACCGCAATAGAAAGGGAGATCAAGGACATGTTACAGATGGGTGTAATCTGCCCCTCTGAAAGTGCATGGGCCTCTCCAGTGGTTCTGGTTCCCAAACCAGATGGAGAAATCCGCCTTTGTGTGGACTACCGTAAGCTAAATGCCATAACTCGCCCAGAAAACTATCCAAGGCCGTGCACAGATAGACTTATTGGAGAAACTGGGACGTGCCCAGTTCATCTCCACCTTAGACTTAACTAAGGGGTACTGGCAAGTGCCGCTAGATGACCTCGTCAAGGAAAGGTCAACCTTCATCATCCATGTAGGGTTGTATGAATTTAATGTGCTCCCTTTCAGACTGCGAAATGCACCCGCCACCTTCCAGAGACTGGTAGATAACCTTCAGGTGGATTTGGGGAATTTGCAGTTGCCTACCTTGATGATGTGGCTATATTCTCAGATTCATGGGAGGACACCTGGAGCACCTCCAAGCTCTCTTCCAGCACATAAGGGAGGCAGGATTAACCATTAAGGCCAAAAAGTGTCAAATAGGCCTAAATAGGGTAGTGTACCTTGGACACAAGGTGGGTCAAGGTACTATCAACCCCCTACAGGCTAAGGTAAATGCTATCCAAAATTGGCCTGTATCTAAGTCAAAGAAGCAGGTCCAATCCTTCTTGGGCTTGGCCGGGTATTACCGACAATTTGTACCACACTACAGCCAAATTGCCACCCCACTGACAGACCTGACCAGGGAAAAGCAGCCAAATGCCGTTCAGTGGACTGAAAAGCTTTCACCACCTCTAGGCTGGACTACAACAATGTGATATATCTGGGTATGAAGCTCTCAGCCCCATTTGAAACTCTAGCTAGTACAGAACACTGCAGTGCCTCTCAACAATATGGGATACCGCAAGCCCACCAGATCTGTCCTGTGCTCTCTATGCTGACTTCCCCTAGAATATCCAGTTCTCAGTCCTGATCTTAAAGGTGCACAAGGGCCCAGACCCAGAATATCAATGAGACGACCTAAAGATCCAGGATGTAAACCGGGGTCAACAACTCTACTCCTTAGGCACAACAAAACTCTTTACAGTAGAGGTAAAGCTTTTGTGTGTGCCAGGCAGAACTTTCTCAAGGGCCAGTCCAAGAGTTTGGAAAGAAATCCCAGAGGAACTAAGGACCATCCCATACCACTCCAAGGGCGAGGCACACTTCACCTGTATTCTCTAATACCAAACACACAGCCAAATGTACATAAAAAACCCTACCAAAACTAAGCACTGATCTGCACACATAATTTTTCTCTGGGGGAGAGATGAGAGAACAAAGCACATATGACGCACAGCACTTAATGTACTACTAGAAGGTGCTCAGATACTATGATGATAAGCATGGCATAAGAATCTATAAAGAATGGCAGGGGTAAGATTGTATGACCAGGCAGAGGCCCTATGTTAGAATAGCACAGAAAACTACCTGGGGTGAGCTGCAGCTAGCCCATGGGGACTGTAAAGTGGCCATGATAAGCTGCAATATAAACAAGTTTGGATAGTTGTTTAAAGAAGAAATAAACTGGGGAGAACCAGAATCTTCACAGCAGATGATATTTAGGGCATTTATTGAAAAACTGTAATTCAAAGGTGTTTAGAGTAGCTGGGACGGCTCATTAAAATAAGCCCAATGGGCAACCAAACAATGAAAGAACCAAGCAGGAACAAAAAGGTCATTGCAAATGACACATTTAGCATATGGCACTCCAGATGCAAGGAAGAAATCTCATCAAAACCAACTACTTTCAAGCACTGAAACACTCTGTGATTCAGTGCCTTCCTGAACACTCAACAGTGGTCAAGGCCCGATGCGGACTTTTCCATACAAAACACTGGAAAGAAGTGTTTAGAAACTGGTCTTAACACGATGGTAGAACTCACCCACTGACATCATTTGTGCAGTTTCCATGTACACAAGGGTTACTAAGACATTCATCAGCTTGCGAGTGACAGCTGGGTTGATGGAAGCCTTCAGGACACAGACACCGAAATCCATTCATTTCATTTACACATGTTCCACCATTATGACAGGGACTGGAGATGCATTCATCAATATCAATATTACACCTTGGACCTGAAAAGAATATTACTTGTTAATTAGTATTTCTCACACACAAGTTTACCCCGCATGTATGCAGGAACATTTATCAAGATTCAGTGACTCATCATCAATACAAAGTCAACATAAAGTGACCGATCCTGCAAGGTATGACAGCTTTGACTCAGATTTAAGCCTATGGGAGTTTAAAGCATTCAATGTTTTTGAAAGATGGGGGTGTTCGTATCAGGAGCAGAGCATCTACATCTCATAAGCCTTCTGGAACTGTTAAAAAGCTACAACAGAATTGCAATGGGAACAGAATTATATACATTCTTTAGGAGGATTGAAAATTATGTAATTGTAGTATGCCTGGTGCAACCTTCCTGGGTTTATCAGCTAGGCACCTATCCTTTCCACATTTAAGTACCTCTTGAATACCCATTCCTGCCATAATGCCTGCAGTGCATCTAAATCTTGTGCATATTAAATACAAGAGTATATTGCTTCTTATTTTCCCTAACCTCTGCCTACTTCCCAGCTATGCTTAGACTGCAAGTTCCTCAAGGGTCTGTTCCTTCCTGTGAATCTGCAAAGTACCTGGCATAGATTGGGCACTACTATAAGTTTAAAAAATATATATATATTCCAGGCCTTAAAAAGTGAATCAAATATTTCACACTCTAGCTCGAGCCCTTGACCTGAAGGAAGTTGCAGGTCCTGAATACTGGAACATTCTGATTCACAAGTGTGATGAAGTATTTTAACAGCACAAAAGCAGGAAGGTCAATGGGTGGCTAACATGGCGCCCAAAGCTGGAGGAGGCCCAAAGGCAAGAGTGGTCAGGAACATACCTCGTTCCATTTGGGCTCAGTTATACCTCCATGTTTTTTTAAAGTGAATTTCCTTCCTTCAGGTGGAAGTTTAAAAAGATTAGTCAATAGAAATGCATAAAATCAGTACTATCTCTTTGGGGCTATTTCTGAGAAGAGATTTTGGATCAGTTCTGATTGGAATCTTTCAGTAACAATAGTGACATATTAGCTAAGGGATTGTTATAACAGGACATTCAGCATGTTCTCTCATGTGCATTAATTTTATGAATTCATTATGCAGTCTGGCTCACAGCCGGCAAAGCATGTTTTGACCTTTTAGACAAAGAACACAGGACCTGAAGAAGAGCTCTGTGTAAGCTCAAAAGCTTGTCTCTCACCAACAGAAGCTGGTCCAATAAAAGATATTACCTCACCCACCTTGCCTCTCTAATATCGTGGGACTGACCCAGCTACAATATTGCATAAGACATTGGGGCTGGTCTGTGTGATATTTAGTTCAGATCACTAACACAATGGGTCAATAATGTTTCTTTCAATTAGCACATTTGCAGGATACAAATGATTTTAATACAAACAGAACAATTTAAATCAATGAATAAACTCCATCCAAGGAGCAGTAGGTTGGCTGATGGGCACTTTTGTACCATAGTAGCTGTGCACTTATGCACATTATAAAACTAACTGAATGCTTTATATTTGCAGAAGGAAAGGGAAACATTTAATTTGTATACAAGTTGGCCCAATTCTCCAAGGTCTGTACAGAGACCCCTTGCTATGATGTACAACTTTCTTGTTCCAATAAAGAAGCTGTAAGGAAACCCATTGGGATTTTGGATCATTATTTCTTATGAAGCTGAGTCATGTGAATTGGACTAAATAACCCTAAAAGAATTACAATTCATGGCACCAAGCTAGGACATTTCTTTAGTCGATGGGCAGAACGTGCGTTGAAATTAAGAGATACTGAGACTCATTAAGAATACAAATTATTTCTTGAGACACTGAATAGGCCACTTGCTATCAATGAACAAAGAACTCCTCCCAGGGGAGAGATGATTATCTTCAAGGCAAAGCTGAGGACAATATCTGTTAAATGAAAGTACATGTTACCTGTAACTCCAGGCTTGCAGACACAATCGTAGCGATTAATGCCATCGAGACAGACTCCATAAATGCAAGGGTTACTTGCACAGTCATCCAAGTTATTCTCACAGTTCACTCCTGCAAATAAATGTAATGAAATTCAAGTTAAAACCAGACCAACCCTAACATACAAACAACGCTATAAGTTTCCTGAAAATAGCCAAATTCAAATTGCAGTATTCAAACTGCTTAGGCATGACAAGGGGATGTGTATGATTAGATATCAGCACGTGGTGCTCCGAGTCCTCTTCTGTTAGTGTAGTGCAACTCCATTAAAGTCAATAGAGTCAGTGAGTAACAGGAGAATTTGTTTCCTTGTATCTAATCATCCTTCCAGCAGAAGAATCAGCCATTTTGGACACAACAAGAAAAATATTTTTGCTGTTTTCCCTATGTACAGTCTGAGAGGGACTGCCTGAATTCTGAGGATGAGGAAGAGAGAATACTACCCAAATTAAGCAAACAGAGTACAACACACACTACTTGTATTGTTACAGCAAAAACTGTAGCAAGAACAGTGGAGAGAAAAGTGTAGGTATAACTAAATGCGCAAGTAAAGCTTTCAACAGCATCAAGTCTGATGCTGCAATATCTTGGATGTGTTATGGTGTACATTTTATGATAAACAGCAACCTCTCAACCAAAAAAGTTTAATCTTGTAAAATAAAGGATGCTGAAGGAAACCAAAAAACTTCTGAAACAAGTGCAAGGTGATTAGAATCTCCAGAGTCAAACTATTGATCTAGTGTTGCAAGCATAGTAAGATCTGAAATCTTTACTTCTTTTGGTATGTGTAGATTTCTGCATTCCACAGCAAAATTGGTGATCAACACAGTGAAGTTCACATATACACCTGGCCCACTCATATATACAGCTGTGTTGATCATAGTTGAGTGTGTAACAACTAGTTTTGTTTAATAATGGAGTTTTCATTCATTCCATGGTAAATCATCTGGCTAAATGACTTTCTCCTTCCGAGTTTGGGAAGTGCCTAGTACACTTTGGCAGCTACTACAATCCAAATAAGTAATAGTTAGGGCTGCCAGTGTGTCACAGTGGAGAAAGTTAGATACTGTGATTTCTCGTTCTGTCCATGACATCCTGCAGGAAGACTGTAGGCCCTGGACATGGGGTGGCTGGATGGGGTGTTGGAGAGTGCTCTCACCCTGCACTGACCCCATAGCAGCAGCTGCTGCGTCCCACGGGACTGGGCTCAGCTCCCCACTCTGCAACCTGGCGCACGGGGTTGCAACACCACTCACTCAAATTTTGCCTTGTTGCCCCTCTGTCAGGACAGAGAGGGATGGGGGGAGCTGCGTCAAATCTTGGCTGAGTGGTATTGTGATGCCATGTGTCCAGCCCTGCAAGACACAGGAGTTGCTGCTGCCTGTGCCCGAGGTGAGTGCGGGATAGGCTCGCTCTCAACCCCTGGGCTCATGTCAAGGGGTCACTATCAATCCCTGGGCCCAGCCCCAGTGGTCAGATACCACGGCTGCCTGTGCCTGGGGCGAGTTTGCTCTCCAGCCCCCCCAAGTGCCCCCTGCTCACTGGAACAGGGTTAGGATGTGGTGCTGGGGCAGAGAGTGCTACTATAGGTGGCCGGTGCCCCCTTATTTGTCAGGGCATTTTTTAATCGAAAATCACACAGCAGTGACTAGACCCATGACTTTTACTAAATTTACCATGACTGCTCTGTGATTTTTGATTAAAAAAAAAAAAAAATGCCCCGACACATGTGCAGCCCTAGTAATAGTTCTGTCCTAGGTAGGAGCTCTCCAGAAGCGGGATGCGTAAGGAAAAGAGTGATAAATTGTCTTGGCTACAATAGTAACACAGTTCCAAACAGCCATAAGACCTCTCCTCCCCCCAGAATTACCTATGCACTAACTCATGCAGAATCTATTTACAATTGGAATAGTAAGCACAATCACTTGGGTAGGTATCTAGACCAGGGCACTGAGGTCTGGTGCGTCCTTAAGTCGATAAGACTTTTTCCTTAATTCCACAATCACTAAAAGTTAAGTTTTTCAAAAGGGACCAGTGACTTTGGGTGCCCAACTTGACACCTTAAAAGGTTATGATTTCAGTGTTCAGCACTTCTGAAAACCAGTCTTCTTTAAAATGGCTCAAGTTGGGAGCCCTAAAGCTGAGGGACTCATAAACAGTCAGTAAATCTTTGGCCACAATCTTGCTTCAGGCCTCAAGAATAACTGCCAGGAGGTGATAAGGCTTATCTTCTGAATGAAGCTGGTATCACTGACAGCTTCAGCAAGAAGAGAGTGAGGGCTGAAATAATGGGTGAGGATCTCTCCAAGGAGAAGATCAGAACAACTATGTCCAGCACCTCCATAATATTGAGAAAATAAGCTTATTTAGGCCCACTCCTGCAAATACTTACCAATGTCCATAATTTAAAACATATGATTAAAGTCATTAGCTTAAAGGTAAGCATGTGTTTCCTAACTGGAAGGCGTTTTCTGTTTGTAGTAACCATGTCCTAATCTTAACCTGCACATTCTGTTCCTCTCCCCACAAAACCAACCAATTCTCCAGCAGATGATTCATTTGGTTCATGAAGCACTGGGGCTAGATAACGCAGTCGGGACTGTGTGGAGCATGAGAAATAGACAGAGAAAGACAGGGCTGTTCCAGTAGTTTGCAGGATCACACAGGATGAGGCCAGGACTGCTTAGGTGGCCCAACTCAGATACTTCCCAAGAACAGCAAAGCAAGGTTAGGACGATGCTCAAAAGTGAGGCTTGGTTCCAGAGAGCAACCAAGCTGAAGCAGGCCTGGGGTGATCTAGAGAAGAAGTCAGGCCAGAACAATAGCTAGGCTCCCAATTCAGATTGCAGGGAGGTGTCTGCTGCCAGAGCAGAGGGGGCAGTTGTGGAATGTTACTTGAAGCACTACTGTCAGAAGGATGACACAAGATATATGGTTTGTTGCTTGCCACACCATATTTCTGCTTCCAAGCATCGTGTTTTATTTTGGGGTCTGTTAACTTCAATATTCATTTGAAAAAGAAGCCAATATTATTTGACACAAGCCAAAATGGTTCTGATAAATGTTTTGTCCTTTAAAAGAAGAACACTAGGACACTAGCCATGCTCTGACACATGGCTCTTATGGAATAACATTTTACAAGACAGAACAATTAAAAATCGAGGTAATTTAAGCAATTTTTAAATAGAGTAATTTAAATCACTCAAGTCAGGCTGATGCTTTGTAAAGCTAATTTGAGAGTTGTACTATTGCAACTTTAGATTAAAATTTAATATTAATTTAATAAACAATTATAAATATCATTTTTAATCTAAGTATTAGTAAGGGTATTCTGTTTGGGAAAATTGCTATAGGGAAAAAATTAAATATTGAGAATTAAAGGGTCCTGATCCTGCAAACACTTAGGCAGTAATATAATGTCACTCTCACGAATGATGCTATTGAAGTCAATGGGACTACATTGCTGAAGTTCTTTTCTTTTTTTTATTACATACTTTAGTGGCATGAAGTCTGCCACTTTGAAACAATTTTTATTTCAGTGTTAAGAGTTTAACTTTTCATACATTAACAAAGTTAATGATCTTTTACATACCGGTCAAATTTTTCCAAAGTATGAGATTATAGCTAGGCTCCTAAACCTATATTTAGACACCCAAGTGTGGAATTTTCAAAACTACTTCAGTCATTTAGGAGCACAAGTCCCATGGACTTCAAACCCACTAAGGAGCATAGATGAGTCGAAGCCTTGTAGCTTCCTTGGCTCAGATGTTCAATCCATTAGAAGGTGGTGCAGGTTGCAAACACAGCATGCGTTATTTGTTTATCAATTTTATGTTTGTGTTCTCACTGTAAGGATGCTAATGAGGCCCTGGACTTGCACTTTGCAGCACAGATGAGCATTTTAAGTGGGAAATTTCTTAGAATTTCATATTTTACACTGATACTTCTTGCTAACAATTATCTAACTAAAGTACAAAAGACCCACTTTAGAAATTTAAGATTATAAAAAGGGAAGTAAATGACTAGCTACATGTAGATAAAAAATTATCATTTCTGGTAAGATTGTGACTTTTTTTAAAGTCTTGATTTTTGTCTGCCCTGCCATCTTATGCTTTATGTACCTGAAGTGCCCAGGAGACAGTTGCACTGATAGCCATTCACCAAGTCAATGCAGCGTCCTTCATTGAGGCAGGGGTTACTCTGGCATTCATCTACCTGCTCACTGCATATGGCACCCATGTACCCAGAATTGCAAACACAGGTGTACGAATCAATTCCATCCTGGCATTCACCATGGTGGCAAGGGTCAGGGTCACAGTTGTTGATATTCTCTTCACACAAAGTGCCAGTAAAACCTAAGAGAAAAATGAAGAGGCGTGATTAAGAGGCTTAGAGATATATTATATGATGTCCTCTGCATTGAATATCAAACACAATAATACAGTGTTCATCATAACAAATCAGCAAAATGGTATTCAGAATATACAGAACTGTTTGGGCACCTAACCTGTAACCCATCTCCCAACCCCAGAGAAGCCAACAGACCCTGTATGGTGCACAAAGCACAGTGTGCCACAGAAAAAGCTACATAGATAATCTTTGCAACAGAGACTGATACCTGGAATGCATTCAAATCTGAGCAATTATGGAAGTAATTTGAAGTAATATTCAAATTACTATCAGAACTGTTTATTGACATCAATATGAAACAAACTGAAGACAATCCCTTCTCTTACTAGACTATTAGTAATAATACTAGATATTTCCACTATCCAGCAGCCCAGAGGACTTAACTTTTGTCAATACAAGGAATTTTAATGCACAGGCCTTGAAAAAATTGACTTTCCCACTGAAGCTTTCCTGGAGGTCTGCAGAAAAGGTAAACTTTAGTTCAAAAATCTTTTAGTCCTCATGACTGGCAAGAACCTTTAAACGCTCCACCCATGAGCCAACTGTAAAGTGATACACTGCTGTCTGCTAAAGGCTGCAGACATGCACCTCCTGTGCCTCGGCAGCAGTAGAGAGTTCTCCATATTTAAATTTATTAATTAGAAAGTTGATTGACAATATTATTACAATACTACAGCTATTAAACTTAATTACTATAAAGTGTCATACACCACTGATCCATTCCTTTAAACTGAAGGAGGCAGGACAAGCATTTTTCATCCTGGCTTAGAACGATTTAGTCCTAGGTCTAGGAATTGCCAGGGACATTTTTCAGGCCCTGTTAATGCACTATTATAATGTGGGTGCCCTATAATTTGAGACATTTGGAGTTACAGCAGACAAAGTCCTGGAGAACATAGTTGGGGATGATCCTTCACAGGGAGCAGAATAGAGGAGCCCTGGTACAATATCTTTTTTCCCCATCTGTAATGTATGATGCCATGCAAGACACTCGGTCTCAGTGTCCCCACCACAGAAATGGAGGGAAAAAGGAAGCCAGAGACGTAGCAGTTCTTTAAACAGACACTAGTATTTCAACTGCATGGCCATTCACAGTTGCTTTCAGTCCCATTTCCTCAAAGCTGCCCATGTTCAGTGTGCCCCAAGTCTTTTTTCCTTTTCTGGGAAATCCAAAGTCTCTGTAGGGAAACAGGCCCCAGCCTGTGTGCCCAAAATCAGCACCTGCTTTTCGCGTGTCCTCAATCTAGTTAGCACTCTGATCTGGTGCTGTATTTTCCTGGCACCCCTTGAGCAGCCCACCCTTCTCATATTGCCGCTCCTCCTGGCACCTCTCGAGTGAGGGAGCCCTGTATTATATATGGCTGCAAACCCCTCTCTCCCCTCCCAGCAGGTTTTGCTAAAGATTAATAACTAAGGCTCCCCACCCCACTGAGTGAAAATCAGATGGACCATGCCCTAGCTTGAGCTAGGCACAGACTTTCCACAGCTGCTTCCAAGTCCAGAAAGGGTTTGGGTTTTTCCTTTTCCTAGTGACATTTATTCTGTCACAATCAGTAATCAAAGGAGAATCCTGGTGGTAACAACTCCTCTTCTCTGGCCTAGAGCCATTCCATTCTGATATTTCTGAAACTTGGCCTCTTGTATCTACCGCATTCCCTGGGGAATTAGCTATTAAGAGGAATCAGGTTGCTTTAAAAATGCATGCCATCGTAGAGGCACACAGTTTACAAGTTGCTACTATATCCATTCACAATGTTCTGACTAGAGTCTCGAAGAGGGTTTCTTAATCCCTGGAATTACACACAAAATAAATGCTACTTCCAGAATTTTCACAGAAATGCTTAACACAGTCAAAAGATGGAATAAGAGAGATTTATGGAGGCAGTGATACAGTCTAGTCTCAGGAACCTGATACATCATTCTCTTACTGGGATGACGAGGTCTATGTGTGCCAGGTTCATTTTACAGGAATAGTATCTAAGACACATCCTCCTGCATATTCTTTCAAACTCATTAAACAGAGAAAACTGATTTTTTCTTTAACAGGAACCACAAGCTCTAGAGCTCCTATTTCTAGCGGTTGTTCTATAGCAATTCTGTCTTCTTTTGAGATACTGATGTCTGAACAAAATTTGGAGTAAAACTATGGCATAGTCTGCAGTGTGATAGCTTGTCATATCATATGTTGCAGAACCATTTCTCCTAGAGAATAAAGAGAGATGCTTCCCAGTCAGCCACTGGCTTGTGTTGGATTCATAGATCTTAAGGCCAGAATGACTTTTCATGATCATTTGCCCTGAATTCCTATGTAACAAGCCATGCAATTTTACCCAGCAATTCCCACATCAAGTCCAGTAACTTGTGGTTGAACTAGAGCAAGTCTTTTAGAATAACAGCTAGTCTTGATATAAAGATTTCATGCGATGGTAAATTTAACACAACCCTTGATGATTTGTTCCACTCTTTGAGGACTGTTCTGCTGTCTCTTGCATAGTCTTCCTCTTCCGAAACTATTGTGAACCTGTCCCGATAAAGCCAAATGCCATTTTGGTAAATTCTGTTGTGTCTAATAGAGCCAACGTGTTAGGTGCTGTAAAAACACACAAGGCTCCTGCCCCAAACAGCTTAGTGTCTACTCATTCCCTGTGTAGCATTATTAGACTATTCCTGGCACCCTCTGCCACTTCCCTTCTTTAGGGAAGAGGACTTGCCCAAAATAAAATCAGGACCAAACAAAGGAAGGAACGTTTTATTTAAGTCTGATCTAAAGTTAGGGGTTCCGTTCTCTGGTATTTTTAGGACATCTCGGGGCAAGTGTGTCTCTCTGGATTCTGTACAGAGCAGAGTAAGTTATTGCTGCTAAACAACTTATGTTGCCTTAGCCGCTTTTTAAATAGAATTTGACTCTTTGACTGGATTCACTGACAATAAGCCAAATCTCACATGAATCCATCCAGACTAAGAGTGCCTATCTGAGACAGTAGCAGCTGCAGGGGCTAATCTTGCCTCTTTCTCATACCACAGAGTTTCTAGAGCCTCAAGAGCCCCTGGTGATGAGGGTTAATACCATCAGATGTTACAAAGTGGGAAACTGAGGCACGGGGTAGGCAACTTGTTCAACACCTATGGAAATAAGTGGCCAGGCTCACCCCAGAATAAGAGTCTAATTGACCCAGTCCTAAACTAAGCCTCACCCAGCAGTTTCTGCTCAGAGCTGAAGAGTTAAGGCTGGTCTTAGACAGCTCTGTTTTATCCTTGGCTCTGCCACTGAGTTCCTATGTGACCCTGGGCAAATCACTTAAATCAGACTTTTTGGCAGATGGCCACTAACTGTGTACCACATTTGCTGGGTGTTCAACTTTTAAGGCACCATGTACACTTATTGCACTTAGATCCTCATAGTCCATTCCTCAGTTATATTAAGTAGTTTGGAAGCAAACAAGCAGGAAGCAATACAGTCTAGCATTGCTCTACCCATCTCTCTTGGTCTCAGGCTGCCAGTTTTCACTTGGGCCCATCCTGAAGTCCCAAAGAAAGCATTCCATGCTGGGGAATCCAAGAATGGAAAAACACCAGTAAATAGGGACTCTTTGCAGGGGAAAAGCGATGACACTGAAAGAGTGAAGCTAGACTTCCTTCCAGGCAACTGTGAATCCTTTGGTGTCACAAACCATGGGGCTTCTGTCCCTAAGAGATACTCAGTGCTGCCCTCTTCTGCAGAGAGGTAGGCAGCAAAGATTCCTGGAAAAAAGACGTTCAGAGATAGCACAGACCCAATGCTTTGCTGCCTGCCTCTGCTCACTACACAGGCTGCACATACTAGTTTCTATTCATGGTGCTATAGCCATTGCACTGAATGTGAGAAGATGTGATGAGGCTAACCTGTGGCACACTGGCATTCATAGCCATTTGGATAATCAATGCACTTGGCTCCATTTAGACAAGGTGTGCTGGAGCAATCATCAATGTCGATCTGGCACACTGTTCCAGTGAAACCTGAAAGGCAAGAGGAAAGTGAGAATCCTGAAACTATTCAGAGTAGGAATATCCATCCCCTGTCCCTTCCTGCTCCTCAAAACAGGCTCAGGTGTTGAACTGGCCAATTTGCAGCTTTTCAACCAGCCAGTTTTTCTCCTTGTGACTGCCATCTTGGCTCCATAATTTAAGCTCTCATTTGTTTGATCTTTAGATTTTATGGTTAAGAAGAAGAGTGTTGAATGTTAACAAAGAAATGGATACTGGCTGCCTGCCACAGTTTGCAGACAGCCTGAAACAGATTCTGGAGAAGTGTGAACTCTTCTTATTAACCGCAATGAATCGTTAACTCTGGATCCTAATGACATGTTCAATGTCAACATTGTAAGCTACTTGCCTAAAATCACTCAAGGTAAAAGGGACAATCATTATGATTAGGCTTGGAAGAATTCGATTTTTTTATAATGTCAACAGATAATACTAATGTTCATTTTTAAGCATTTTTTCTATTTTTATGGATATAAACTTTCAAAGTTGCAGGAAACTGTGTGTGTGTGGGGGGTCAGACAATAATTATTTAGTGAAAGTAGACATTGAGAGTCAAAAAGGTAAAGCTTTAGAAACATTAAAACATTGTCAACATCACATGTCAAAATATACAAAGTAAATATCCTTAAATAAGATTCTAAGAAGTTTTCAGGCAATATAAGAAAATGCTGCTTATCTGTGAATTTTGATCATCAATGGAAATATTTTTGTCTGTGAAATCAACGTTTACCTACATTTACCGACAAAAATCAAATCCTTCAATGCCTAAACATGATCTCTGAAGCATCTCATTTTGAAATGAACAAGCTTGGACTTGAGTGGAGCTTTAGAGTACCACCACTTTTCTCCCCATTAAACCTCTGAACACAGCGTCAATTGCATCAAAGAATAGGCAGACTTTGGCAGGTGTATTGCTCAGGACTAATTCTTAGCAAATCTTTAAAACTGCCCACATGTAGTGTGGTAGATCCAAACCAGGTTTCATCACTAGCCCACATCCTCCCTGGATTAGTTGGTTCCTGGTCCAGCAAATCACCCTGCCAAGAGGTAGCTTCCGTCCTCCAGGTCAAAAGGGCAGGAACAATCTCCGTGATGCTCTGGGTATGCCACACTGCAAGTCAAGGTATGCTTGCAGTGTTCATCTGACTGGCACAGGTAAACAAAGGCAATGAGGACATGTTGACACAGGTTAGCTGGCCCAGTCTCAGCTCACCTGAGACTCTGGGTATGTATTTGGGTTGCTGGCCTATGCCACAGGCAATGCTTCTACATCTTCACTGCTATTGTTATCCACCCTAGCTAGATTAAAGCAAGCATGGGCTTGCCTATCTGTATTGTAGTCATACTGTCACTTGCAAAGCAATACATCTTCATTTGCAGTGCAGACATGTCAGAATAGGGCTGGCATGGGGCAACAAGAAAAAAGCAAAGGGAGGACCTTCCACAGTGTTATGCTTGGGAAACTGAAACAAAACAACAAATAGAGGAGACTTTGGGCAGTCAAAGTGAGGAACTCCACATGAAGAAATAATTCATGTATTTCTAAAGCATACCCTTAGCCACAATCAGGGCCGGCTCTGGCTTTTTTGCCGCCCCAGGCAAAAAAGCCTCCGGCCGCCCCGCCCCCCAGCGGGGGGGGGGGGGGGGGAGGGCGGCCGGAGCCCCGGGGGAAGGGCGGCGAGCCCCGGCCGGGGCTCCACTCTCCCCCCGGCGGCCAGAGCGCAGGGGCCAGAGCGCCGGGGGGAGGGCGGCGAGCCCGGCCGTGGCCCCGCTCTCCCCAGCGGCCGGAGCGCCGCGCCGCCCCCCTCCAGGTGCCGCCCCAAGCACAAGCTTGGTGGGCTGGTGCCTGGAGCCGGCCCTGGCCACAATTATAGCTAAGGGTAGCACAGCAGTATGGGATGCACTGTACAGCACAGGACAAGATGTCCTGTACCTTACAACGCTTTGTTATTGATAAACAAGGTAGTGGATTGTGTCAGTTATGGTGATGGAGCCAGACATCCTGGCACCAGGAGAAGGGAAGAGAGGACTCAAGTACTGCTTCTGGGGGGGAAGGGACTGAGGGAAAGTAGAGATCTCCCTGGGCAGGCACAGGAAAAAAAGCATTTACTTCTCCCCCAGTTGGCTTACAAGATATTGGACCTTAACCTGGTGACCTTGAACCTGGTGCTGGTCCCTTGGATTAGCAGTAGCCCCTTTCTGCAGAGAAGAATGCTGACTCCCTGCACTGTGCTAGCGACTTAACCAAGTTGAGTTGCTGAGGAAAGGCTCTCACCTAAAACCTTGAGGAAGCCAAAAAAATTATGTGGAGGATGAAAACTGTCTCAAATTAAAATAGATTTAAAAAATAATCTCTACAGACATTGGTCTGTAATTCACCATGACATTCTTTAACAAGTGAAGTCATAGCTGCCAGCCACTGTGTAAAACTACGTGTTCAGTCTTAACATTTGTCCAGTAAAACGCACAGTGTTAATGTTGCATCAGGATAGTTGCATATGAAACTTATTTAGCAAGTATTACAGCTAATCATTTCAGTTCTCCTTTAAAGGAATTCTAATTTGGGCATGAGCACTCTTCAGGGAAGGCACATCCTGAGCAGGTTTGCTTTCACTCCACTCCAACAGTCTGTTGTGCCCTTTGTAGGGAGAAGAGAGGTGGTGCTGGAGAGGAACACTTACCAGGTGGGCAGACACACTGGAAGCGATTGACTTTATCCAGACATTCTCCATTGTTCACACAGGGATTACTCTGGCATTCGTTAATCTCCAGTTCACAGTGCATACCTTTAAACCCTGGAAAGGATAACAAGGAATGGCAGAAAGGCTTTAGAAAGTGCCCAAGGTGTTGACTACACCTTATTCCAGGACTGAAAATCAAAGCTAGATTTAACTGAAATAGAAATTCCAGTTTGTATTGACATTTTTGATATAAAGAGACCACATTTTAAAGGCATAAATACAAGTGTTAAAGTGGAGTTTTCAACTTGAACATTATCAGAGGGGTAGCCGTGTTAGTCTGTATCCACAAAAAACAACAAGGAGTCTAGTGGCACCTTAAAGACTAACAGATGTATTTGGGCATAAGCTTTCGTGGGTAAAAACCCCCCTTCTTCAGATGCATGGAGTGAAAATTTCAGATGCAGGCATAAATATACTGACACATGAAGAGAAGGGAGTTACGTGTCAGTATATTTATGCCTGCATCTGTAATTTTCACTCCATGCATCTGAAGAAGTTGGTTTTTTTACCCACGAAAGCTTATGCCCAAATAAATCTGTTAATCTTTAAGGTGCCACCGGACTCCTCGTTGTTAACTTGAACATTACATTTTCAGAGCTGCATGCATGATCTCCCAATATCACAATAAAGACAGAAATCTGAATTGAAATGTACCATTTTCTTCTGCATACTGAAAAGAGAAAGAGACAATTATGTCTTTAATGATTTGGGAGGGGACCAAATACACTGATGATGGGCACTAGTGTAAGAACGTAAGTAGAGTCACTGACAATAAAAGGAGATAATTTACAAACAAAAGAAAACTAACTCAGCAGGTAGTCACTCTGAAATTCACTCCCACAGGAGGGAAGGGTCAAAATACTGTATGTGGATTTTGGAAAAGGTGGAGCAACGCCTTCATTTGTTGCTAGGCTTACTAAGACTGGGTAAATTCACTTTATGCTTCATTGTGTCAGCTCATCACCGAGTGGAGTCAGGAAGGAATGCTTCCTCTATATTTGCATAACACTGCACAATTGGCCAAGGGCATGCTGTTTTTTCCCCCTTCCCTGAAGCACTGGGTATTGGTCACTACTAGAGGGAAGTTAATAGATTGGACAGAGCATTGGTGTACTTGATGTGGTAACCGCTATAGAGTAAAGATTTCAAACATGTCAAAATATTTTTAATAGTGAGATCTATTAGTCTGTAGCAGGGGTGAGCAAGCTACGGCTTGGGGGCTGCATCCGGCCCTTCAGACGTTTTAATCTGGCCCTCGAATTCCCGCCAGGGAGTGGGGTTGGAGGCTTGCCCCACTCCGTGTGTGCCATGGCTCCCGGAAGCAGCGGCATGCCCCCCCTCTGGCTCCTATGCGTAGGGGCAGCCAGGGGGCTCTGCATGCTGCCCCCGCCCCAAGTGCTGCCCCTGAGCTCCCATTGGCTGGGAACCGCAGCCAATGGGAGCTGCAGGGGCAGCACCTGCGGAGAGGGCAGCGCGCAGTCTCGCCTGGACTAGGGCTACCATATTTAAAAAAAAACAAAAAGAGGACACTCCACGGGGCCCCGGCCCCGCCCCAACTCTGCCCCCAGCCCCGCCCCAACTCCACCCCTTCCCTTCCCCGCCCCGGCCCCACCCAACTCTGCCCCTTCCCCAAAGTCCCCGCCCCAACTCCGCCCCTCCCCTGAACGCTCCGCCCCCTGCTCCTCCCCCTCTCCCCTGCTTCCCGCGAATCAAATGTTCACGGGAAGCCTGAAACAGGCAGGCAGCAGGTAAGCTGGGGCTGGGGCGGTGGAGGGGGGACGCGAGGAGGCGCAGCCCAGTCTGGCCCCCCCGGCCGAGCAGCTCTGGCCCTGGCGTCTCCGGCCCAGCCCGGCTCGGCTCGGGCCCTGGGGCGCCGGCCCCGGTTCCGGCCGAGCGGCTCCGGCCTGGTCCTGGCTGAGCAGCGCCGACCCCAGCGGCTCTGGCTCGGATCCAAGCCCCACGACCCCTCCCTATTTTCCCGGACATGCCCGGCTTTTTGGAATTTCCTCCCAGACGGGGATTTGAGGACCAAAAAGCCGGACATGTCTGGGAAAATCCGGACGTATGGTAACCCTAGCCTGGACCCCTGACCTCTTCCTGTGCCCCAACTCCCTATACCAGCCCTGATCCCCCTCCCGCCCTCCGAACCCCTCGGTCCCAGCCAGGAGCACCCTCCTGCACCCCCAACCCCTCATCCCCAGCTCCACCCCAGAGCCCTCTCCCCGCACACACCTCAACCTCCTGCCCTAGTCCGAAGCTCCCTCCCACACCCTGATGTCCTCATTTCTGGCCCCACCCCAGAGCCCACCCCCCCAGCCAGAGCCCTCACTCCAACCCCCAATTTCGTGAGCATTCATGGCCCACCATACTATTTCCATACCCAGATGTGGCCCTCGGGCCAAAAAGTTTGCCCACCCCGGTCTATAGAATAGCTTCCCAATCTACTGGGAACTGCATCACTTGCGACATTGAAAACCTAGACTTGTGCAAGCCCTGGAAGTTATCCAAAGCCAAAAGTTAAGATACAAAGAAGGTTAAGCAGTAACCAATTTGTGTGCTTGTATTTAATTTAATAAGCTAGGTCTTGCTCACTAACAAATTACAGACTACTTTTTCTTCCTTCTTCACACCACCCCTATTGCCTGCTTTCTTCTCTCCTCACACACCAGCAAGCCCTCACAACCCGTCTGCCCATAGCAAATGATCTCCAGTGACCTCATTCAGCACAGCTCTTGGGCACTCCCATCACACTGGTCTCTGGCACAGTGGACAATCCTTCCCTTCCTCACACTTCTGAGCTTTTTATCTTTGCTAGAAGCCCCATCCCAGCTTGGAAAGTGTCCCCTTACCTGGCATGCAGAGACATGTGAACCCTCCAATTTTATCCAGGCAAGTGGCATCATTCTGACATGGTTCGGAAAGACATTCATTAATGTCCAGTTCACAGCGAGGCCCTGTGTACCCCTTCAGACATTCACAGTGGAAGGAGCCTTCTGTATTCACACATTTCCCGGCATGCTCACATGGGTTGCTGTTTGCTGCAAGAGACACACATTTATATATCAGAATCTGCTTTTCTGGTCATGATAGTCTCAGCACCATCTCCAGTCAGGCCCTTCTCATGCCATTCCCTCCTGACAAGGAGCGTAGGGCAGAAAGGACTCTTCTTTCTACTGTGAGGTGCCTGCTGCCTTTTATGTGCCTGAGGAAAGATTCAACGGCCACCTGTTTGCAGACAGAAAGAGAAATTTCCAAGCCTTATCAATGGATCAAGAAGAGCATTCTGGCCTGTACTACTGCTCCTCTCCTCACTCCCATGGAGCTGAAGATGGCATTGACAGAGGCACCCAATGGGGGATCAGGGCACTCAAGCCTCTTTGAAGGCCTCATATCGAAATCACCTATTCAACTTGCCCACCCACTTCAGGGCTGAGGCCTTCAGGATGCTCCTGAGCCCAAGTGACAGCCAGGCCTTTGCTACCAATCTCAGTCAGACTAGCCTGTAGGGCCTTCTCCTAGAGAAGCTTCATGCAGCATTCTTGTCTAAGGTGGGGTAGAGAAGTAAAACTCATTCAAGGAGTGGCCCTCTCCAGAAGACACCAGCACCAGGTATGCTGGTTAGTGACTGGCTTCAAGTGGTACAATAGGCAGTGGGCACACACAAAAATCTCAATGTCAAGTTGAAAATGTTAGACAAGCCCCCAAAGATTAGTTTTGCAAAAATTGCAACTTCTAAACCCAAATGGTAAGAAGTCTGGAAATGTAATTAAAGGATCTAGCTGCTTCCTTGCTGTTTGACATGATATCATCAACCTCTACCTCATGAAAGACAGAAACAGCTGCCATATAAACTCTGAGGCATTATTCTCAAAATAGATTTGACACACAGGTGGTCCAAAACAACCAAAACAGGGAAAAACAGGATCTCGTATAAATGGAAAGGTTATATCTGTTTAATAAGGAAACAGGTACAATGATCCTAAAGTGCAACAGCCACGACCTGAACTGGATGGAGAATCAGACGTCTGAGATTTAAAAAAAAGTACCAGTAGCAAAGAGAAAAGCGGTTCTTGAGAGAGCACTAAGTGGTCTAAGCACCCCAAGCATCAACATAACTGATAAGCCCAAGTGACCAAGAGCCACCAGGAGCAAGTGGGCCTTTGCCAGGGTCATTCTTCTGCACGCTGGGAACTGCAATGAAAAAGCTGCTTCTGTTATCTAGTCCATCCCTCCATGTCCTGGTGCAGACTCAATGGCTGATGACTTCATTGGCATGTAGACCCAACTTTGGGGTACACTTTGGAAAGAACAAACACCACACGTCTTGGTCCCATGCTGGGTGAATAAGCCAATCAGCAATCCATTTTACTTCTCCTGTCAGGTAAATGAACTTAATCCCAGGGAGCAGTTACTGCTGGGGCAGAGGTAACTGGATCACTGCCTTTCCTTATTTCTCCCAGCAGCAAAATGAGAATGTTATCACAAACAGTCCACTAGCATCTGAACCACCAGGAATGAACTGGAGAGGCGGCAACAACACTATAAAGATTGCAGATTAGGCTATATTGGGAGAAGCTGCGATTGCCAGTAAGAACATAAAAACGGCTATACTGGGTCAGACCAAAGGTCCATCTACCTCAGTACAGTATTCTGTCTTCCGACAGTGGCCAATGCCAGGTGCCCCAGAAGGAATGAACAAAACAGGTAATCACCAAATGATCCATCCCGTCACCCATTCCCAGATTCCGGCAAACAGAGGCTAGGGACACCATCCCTGTCCATCCTGGTTAATAGCCATTGATGGACCTATCCTCCATGAACTTATCTAGTTCTTTTTTGAACCCTGTTATAGTCTTGGCCTTCACAACATCCTCTGGCAAAGAATTCCACAGGTTGACTGTGCATTGTGTGAAAAAATACTTCCTTTTGTTTGTTTTAAACTTGCTGCCTATTAATTTCATTTGGTGACCCCTAGTTCTTGTGTTATGAGGAGGAGTAAATAACACTTCCTTATTTACTTTCTCTACATCAGTCATGATTTTATAGACCTCTATCATATCCCCCCTTAGTCGTCTCTTTTCCAAGCTGAAAAGTCCCTGTCTTTTTAATCTCTCCTCATATGGCAGCTGTTCCATACCCCTAATAATTTTTGTTGCCCTTTTCTGAACCTTTTCCAATTCCAATATTTCTTTTTTGAGATGGGGCGACCACATCTGCACGCAGTATTCAAGATGTGGGCGTACCAGGGATTTATATAGAGGCAATATGATATTTTCTGTCTTATGTCTTCTGGGGGGAGGGATAGCTCAGTGGTTTGAGCATTGGCCTGCTAAACCCAGGGTTGTGAGTTCAATCCTTGAGGGGGCCACTTAGGGATCTGGGGCAAAATCAGTACTTGGTCCTGCTTGTGAAGGCAGGGGGCTGGACTCGATGACCTTTCAAGGTCCCTTCCAGTTCTAGGAGATAGGATAGGATATCTATCCCTTTCTTAATGATTCCCAACATTCTGTTCACTTTTTTGACTGCTGCTGCACACTGAATGGATGTTTTCAGAGAACTATCCACAATGACTCCAAGATCTCTTTCTTGAGTGGTAACAGCTAACTTAGACCCCGTCATTTTATATGTATACTTGGGATTATGTTTTCCAATGTGGATTACTTTGTATTTATCAACATTGAATTTCATCTGCCATTTTGTTGCTCACTCACCCAGTTTTGAGAGATCCTTTTGTAGTTCTTCCCAGTCTGCCTGGGACTTAAATGTCTTGAGCAATTTTGTATCATCTGCAAATTTTGCCACCTCACTATTTAGTCCTTTTTCCAGATCATTTAGGAATATGTTGAATAGGACTGGGCCCATTACACACCACTCTTTACCTCTCTCCATTCTGAAAACTGACCATTTATTCCTTCCCTTTGTTTCCTATCTTTTAACCACTTACCAATCCATGAGAGGATCTTCCCTCTTATCCCATGACAGTTTACTTTGCTTAAGAGGCTTTGGTGAGGGACCTTGTCAAAGGCTTTCTGAAAATCTAAGTACACTATATCCACTGGATCCCCCTTTGTCCACATGCTTGTTGACCCCCTCAAAGAATTCTAGTAGGTTGGTGAGGCATGATTTCCCTTTACAAAAACCATGTTGACTCTTCCACAACAAATTATGTTCATCTATGTGTCTGACAATTTTGTTCTTTACTATAGTTTCAACCAGTTTGCCCGGTACTGAAATCAGGCTTGCTGGCCTGTAATTGCCGGGATCACCTCTGGAGCCCTTTTAAAACATTGGTGTCACATTAGCTATCCTCCAGTCATTTGGTACAGAAGCGGATTTAAATGATAGGTTACAGACTACAGTCAGTAGTTCTGCAATTTCACATTTGAGTTCCTTCAAAACTCTTGGGTGAATACCATCTAGTCCTGGTGACTTATTATTGTTGAGTTTATAAATTTGTTCCAAAACCTTCTCTAATGACACCTCAGTCATAGAATATCAGGGTTGGAAGGTCATCTAGTCCAACCCCCTGCTCAAAGCAGGACCAATCCCCAGACAGATTTTTGCGCCAGATCCCTAAATGGCCCCCTCAAGGATTGAACTCACAACCCTGGGTTTAGCAGGCCAATGCTCAAACCACTGTGCAGTATTACTGATTACCCCTACTTCAGAAAGAATTGGAAGGGGTTCTGAGATGGATAAGAATGATTAGGGACATGGAAAAACTTGTATGAAGACAATGGCTTGAGAGCAGACAGATAAGAGGGGACATGATGAAGATATACAAAATAAATATATACATGAATACAAAATATATGGAGAAGATTCTTTGGAATCTCAACCCTGTCTCATAACACAAAACCAGGGTCATTCAGTGACATTTAAAGGTGGTATATACAAAATGGTTAAGAGAAAACATTTTCCAATTACAATAACTCCTCACTTAACGTTGTAGTTATGTTCCTGAAAAATGCGACTTTAAGCGAAACGATGTTAAGCGAATCCAATTTTCCCATAAGAATGAATGCAAATGTGGGGGTTAGGTTCCAGGGAAAAACTTTTTTGCATACAGTACAGTACAATAATTGGGTGGTGCCCCCGCCTTACCCCACACAGGCACAGCCCACTGGCACTGGAGACAATGAGGCAGGCAAGGAGGCTGAAGGTGCTCTAGGCTAGGAGAAGCACGTTGCACAGCGGCAGCTTCCCCTACTCTGCAAGCACCAGGGGTGGGGGGCTCAACCCTCGGCCCGCCCACACCACCCCTTCCCCCAAGCCCCCACCCGTAACCCGCCTCTTCTTCCCCCTCCTCCCCCTTTACTCCGCAAGCCGTGTCCTCGCTCCTCCCCCTTCCCTCCCCTGCCTCCTGCCCGCGGCAATCAGCTGGCTTGCAGGAGGGAGGGGGGAGGAAGGAGAGGGGAGGAGCGAGGACACGGCACGCAGGCTCCCCCTCCCTCCCCTGCCTCCCAAATGCCGCAAGCCAGCTGATTGCCGTGGGCAGGAGGCAGGGGAGGAAGGGGGGAGGTACGCTGCATCCTCGCTCCTCCCCCCTCCCTCCTGCCCGCAGCAATCAGCTGGCTTGCGATGTTCAGGGGGCAGGAGGGAGGAGCGAGGACTTGGTGCACAGGCTCCCCCCTCCCTCCTGCCCACGGCAATCAGCTGGTTTGCGGCATTTGGGAGGCAGGGGAGGGAGAGGGAGCCTGTGCACCGAGTCCTTGCTCCTCCCCCCTCCCTCCTGAACGCCGCAAGCCAGCTGATTGCCATGGGCAGGAGGCAGGGGGAGGAGAGGAAAGGCGCTGATCTGCAGGGTCTGCCAGTGGGCGGGAGGCGCTGGGGGGAGGCTTAGGGGAGCTGATGGGGGGCTGCCAGCTGTGGACAAAGCAGGCAGCCAAACGAGGTTATAGCGAAGCATTGCACAACTTTAAATGGAGCAGGGACATAAGACTGAAACAATGTTAAGCGAGAGGACGTTAAGTGGGGAGTTACTGTAACATAATTAGCCCATGGAACTCATTTCCATAAGATGTACTTGAGGCCATAAGCTTATCAGGTTTAATAAGGATTAGCGATATTATATGGATGACATGAACATCCAGAGCTATAGCAGTAAGTATGAGAAGAGTTATGGAAGTAATGCAAGCTCTCTTGCTTCAACCTGTAAATATTGGGGATTAATTAGAAACTTCCGTGGGGGCAAGTATCCCATAACTGACTACGCAGGACTTCTTGCACCTTTCCCTGAAGCAGCCAATACTACCCACTTTCAGAGACCGGCTTCTGACTAGATGGATCTCAAAGTCTGGTACCTCTGAGTTTTGATCCTCAATGACAGACTTCATCACCTGGGCAGTCATTTAATCTCTATTTCAGCTTCCCTTAGAGAAGTGGTCATTCTAGCTTACCTTTCAGAGCTGGGGAGAGGTTATAGTGTTTGTAAAGTGCTCTGGGGATCAGAAGTACAACACAAGTCTTAAATTGTTGATGGAACAATGCAAGACTGTATCCTGGGCCTTTGTATCCTCACATAGGTCACATACTTCCACAAGCTGTTCCTATTCCTCCCTCCATCAGTTTCTCAAGTAGAACATCCACAAACCTACCTATTAGCAGATGGGAACTTACCCATAGCACACTCATCCACGTCATCAGTACAGTCTGCTCCTTTATAGCCTTGAGGACAGGTGCAGATGTAGTGTCCATTCAGAGGGTTGGTATCACATAGAGCTCCCATCAGGCATGGGTTGCTAACACATGCATCATCCAAGTGGCACAGGAGACCTACAAAAGCAAAGGAGGTCACACTAAGCAGTTCATTGAGAAGAATAAAATCTGTTCATCGGGTTGCATCACTCATTTAGCATTCTCCACACTAATTTTGTTAATCTAGGCCCCATTTCCCATGCCAAGAGGCGACTGGAACCATGACAGAAGAAGAAGTCACCTGCAGACATTTGCTATTGGAATCTGACCATGTACTGTACAGCATAATACAATGGCATGTCATATTGCTGTGGTTTCAAAGCATTTATCAGTACTCCTTGTATGCTATAATGGTTTAGTGGTTAAAGCATCAGCTGGGAGCAGCTCTTCCTAGCTAGTTTTTCTCTCCCCTTCACCAGCTAGCATGGTGCATCTTCTGGTGAACACACAAATGCAGCTCCCTTCCTTAGTCCTCAACATGGTCAGGAGCTATTGCATAGCCTCCAGGCTGCCAGTGCAGCTCCCTTGGTGTGTCAATGCTCTTAGCTTCTTATCTACACCTGCAAGGGATTCCCCACCAGGCCAGATAAGGCAGCTTTAAAGCAACATTCCTCCTGTATGCAGCCATGTCCCAATTCCCCACTTTAGTCGTACGGGTGTGTTATCCCAGAGGCACAGGAGCTCCAAAATCCAGTCCCCCATCTCCTGGGCTCTGGTTTTATATACAAGCTGTATTCCAGTACTTGCACAGGGCCTCACCCAACCACACCTTCTCAGGGTAGTATAGCCCTCACAGGGTCTGCAAGTAATTCTTCCTCCCTTGAATAAGGGATCACAGCGGTCTTTCCCCTCAGTGTGTGCAGAGTGGCCAGCTTGTCCTGCCCTTGGTCACAGAGGAGTCCTTTACCACCCGCAGGCTGACATCAGAGAGCATTTGGGCCCCATTTGCCTGCCCTGAAGTCCAAACTGCCCCAGTTTCTCCTTCTCCAAGGCCACTTCCTTCGCACTGCCTGAATGGTACCAGGGGGCCTGGGTGTGGGCCAGGATCTATCCCTGTGTCATGTGTACACATAGGGACAGTTAGGGTTGTCCCATTAGCCTTCATTTATGCTTTTAAGCATTTCTATTGGAAGCCTCCATGTTAAACAATTTTAATCTTACTGTTCACAATTTAACCTGTGACAGGCCAGATGCTGGCTGGTCCTTGCACAGGTGAGGAGGGTACAGAGGGTATAAGAAACCTTCCTTTTCACTTTTGCTCCTGCATGCATAGCTAGAAACTTTCCCAAGGGAGGGTCCTCTTCCACACAAGTGGTGGATGGCCACAAAGAGGAGGGCATATTGCACCCTCTCACCGGATGGGGGAGTTGCTCCTGTGGTGTGAGCTCCCTGAGCCAGAAATGAGTAGCACTTTTAAAAGTTTTTTAAAAGGCACATTTTAGTTTACTTTAGAAATGGTATCCTACACCTCTAGCTGTCCGCCGGCAGCACAGAGCAGCAATCCCAGAGCTATGTGCATTTCTCATCCTTACCTGTCTTTCCTTCTGGACAAATACATGTAAATGAGGCCACACGATCAATGCAAGTAGACCCGACAGCACAGGGAGTATTGAAACAGTCGTCAATGTTCTTACTGCAGTCCTCCCCGCTCCAGCCATTGACACAGACACAGCTATGGCCTCCATTGTGGTTGGTGCAGGTCCCTCCATTCTGACAGGCGTTGGGCTGGAGCTGACATTCATCCACATCCTCAGTACAAAACTGACCTGGTAAGTCAAGAGGGACGAGTTTAACAGAATTCCAGGGAAGCCTTGCACAAGATGCCATTCCACTAACTGAGGAAGAGTCAGAAATCCTGAATACGGGACAGTTTGTGGAATAGAAAATGACTGTCCTGGGAGTACTTCTAAGAAAAACATAATTAAATACACCAGGTACCCACTATTGCTTTAATCTGCAAATGGAGGTGACCCATGCATTGCCAAGTGAAGATAGAAATACTTGCAACAAATAAGCCCCTTGGGCTAACCAAGGGCTAACAGACAACTTCATCATCTTACCAGTGCCCTATCTGAATAGTCAGTGTCCCAATCCAGTCCTTAGCAGGCATAGCTATTAACACAACTGACTACCATGTTCACAGCCTCAGGAGAAAGGCTCCTGGCCATTTAGTTATTGTGACAATGAATTTTCCCTCAGCCCTAGAAGGTGAGGTACACTCCTGGTCAAATGGGAGACACACTGCCTTGGAAGAACATATACATGGGGATATGAGCAAGGAATAGTTTTGCAGATACCTATCCTTGGAATATCTGCATCATGTCTCTGGGCATACCCAGTATAAACTAGATGTTGCTAAAGGCCTGAGCAGACTCATAGTATGTCTACACAGCAAAAGCTGCGCACGACTAGCTTACTCAAGCTAGCTTGAATCCAGCTAACATGAGTACCAGTAGTAGGGGCGACAGCAGTGTGGGCTTCACAGCAGGCTAGCAAACCGAGTACATACCCAAGTCTGTGCTGGGCCTATATTACCTGCTCCAAACCCTGTGGTGCATGTCTTCACTGCTATTGTTATTTGCACAGGCTGGATTCAAAATAGCTCAAGTAGGCTAACCTGTGCAGAACTTTTCCTGTGTAAACATACCCTCAGTCTAAAGTGGATGCTCCTGGAATTAAAGATGCTGTGTTTCTCTTGCCTTCTGAGTGTTAACTTATATCCAGTCAAAGATCGATTGATTTCTTTGCAAATTCAGTGGACATAAAGGAGAAAATAAAGTCTCAAGAAAATGGCATCAGCTTTAGCCACACTTTGAAATTTTTCTCAACACCTTGCGGGCTGCAGTGAAAGCACCAAAAGTGCAGATGGACTTTTTTGTCTGATAGGCCTAGCGCCAATCCAGGTGTATAATGCTTGTTGTGACACCATGCAGTAACAATACAGTAGGAATGAAGGCACTGACTGTGGTCCTGGAGTAGATTAAACTGATTTTTAAAGCTCTATATCTAATGTATATACATATTTTTCCCCTCATGGGGACACTACATAGCAGAGTTAAGGTTGTTTGGGTGATTTAACTGTGCATTTCCAGACTAACATGCCTGCTAGTTTAACCTTCACTCTGAATTTCCTGGATCCATAATGCTCATTTGGGGGAATAACTACAGCCCACTAATATATGCTCTAAATTATTGACATGTGCTCAACAGTAGCTCCATGTTAATTGTTTGTCTCAGCATTTCCATATTTAAATTATAAATATGAGCCATAAACAAGAAACCAAGAGAACGCTACCATGTTTTATGACAGAACAATTTAACAATTTCAAGATATGTAGTGTTCACCCTAATTTTTTTTTTCAAATTATAACTTTCAGTTCCAGATTCAGTTAGGTTATGGCCACTTCACACTGATTTAGAGCAACACAAGGCAACTGGAGTACACTGCCCAGTTAAACTGGGTTTACAGCTGCTTTGCATCACCTGAGCCGAGCACAGCCTTAGAGTATAAACCACGTTTTCTCTCTCCCTCCTGCTCCCCACATTTCCCTCCCCCCCAACATGCAAATTCCCTTTCCCTCCTGCACCCAGTTATATCTTCCTGCACATCTTTCCATGGTTTCCCCTCCTGGCTGAATAATGCATCAGGCAGTTTTTGAGGAGATAGCTCAAATTAATCACTGTTGCCAACTCTTGGAATTTTATCTTCTCTTGCGATATTTAGTGTTTCTTAAAGCCCCAGCTCCTGGACTTGTGTGAATACATACGAATTTCAGTTCTCATTTTAAAAGTTTCCAACCCTCCTAATTAAGGAGGAAAAGCTTGAAATCGTGCCCCAAGCATAACCCTAGAGGTTCAAAAACCAGAAGGTAAATCAAAACCCAACACATATTTTTAAAAGCCTTATGGTTTTTAAATGCTTGGTTTTGGCACTACTGGATTAGTGGTCATTTTTTTAGTTATTCTTCATGACTGGAAGCTATTCCCTCAGAAGTTGGCATGTCTTCAGAGAAACTCAAGGACTACCCTCTTTCAAAGTGGCAATCATCATCTATTGTTCTTAATGGGACTGAGGCCACGGGTTGCCCTTAGAAAAGATGGTCACTGCCTCCCATTGTTCTCAATGGAAATATACAGGTCTGTCTCATCTTACGTGGGGGTTCCGTTCCGCGGTTAGCGTGTAAAGTGAAAACCGTGTATAGCCAAAACCCCATTGAGTTCAATGGCGGGCGAAATCGCCCGCACTACAGGTATAGTATTAAAACTGTTGTTTTTCTCTCTTTTTTTTGTTTTTGTTTTTGCCGATCGCGTAAAGTTGAAATCGCGCATGATAAATGCGTGTAAGATGCGACAGACCTATAATCCCATGTCCTCAGGGAGGATCCTGGCCCCCTGAGCTACCAGGAGGGGGAAGAGGAACACTGTGAGGAGGCGGGGATGGATGGAAGCTGTGTCTAAGGAAACCTGTGGCTTCGGTCCCAGAGAATCCTATTCTTCGGAGTTTCTCTGAAGATTAATCTTCAGCCTCTCCTGACAAGACTTTAGTTAAGAATAATGGGGAAAGTGACATTAACCCTAAATTTCTTTTAAAAAATGTTTTTTTTTAAATCTATCCCTTGCACAAGATATACTCAAATTTTACCTCTGAAAACTGCATAGACAGACTAAGCCTGAGCAGAGATTGTGAGAGACAAAAAAAGCTCTGAAATAAGGAACAAGTCTAAAATACTTAGTCAATGGAGTTTCTCCAGATGTACCTGTAACAGATTGGAATCTGGACCAATGCAACCTGTAAGAGACATGTGTTGTATATTTGCAGTTATGCACACTATGAATTGGTGGAGTGTTGTTGGACAATGCTTTAAGCACAAACATGCTTTGAGCAGCGGGTTGAACTAGATAACCTCCTGAGGTCTCTTCCAACCCTAATCCTCTATGCATCTATGATTCTATGCAAATTTGGGGAACTATGCAACTCCTTAATAAAAGGAAAGCTCATACATGAAATATAAAATGAGCAGGGAATGCACAAGTTTCTCCAAGAAACCACTTCAATCTTATTCTGACCCAGATATTTGCAGAGCCAGGGAAATCAGTGAAATGAAGACTGGCTCTAAGTGACCTTGTACAGAGTAAGCACCTAGTCCATGTGGTATTTCAAAATAGAAGACAGACAGAATAAGACAACAACCTTCAGCTCTAAATGTTTATTGACTATGAAACTGAGGTACTTTCTGTGCTTTTTTTTCTTGGAAGTCATCAGGGATTAAGTTCTCCAAGAGCAACTATACAGAATAGGATACTTTAGGTGTACATTGTTTCTACGGCTCCCATTTGCAGAGCAAATACTTTTCCGATATCTCTGATGGGATTTTTTAAAAGGGCAGCTTTTGATCAGCACAAAGAAGTTTTATATCTGGCCATAACGGCCAGATAGTTGGCAGCTCTCAAATTTAAGAATACCAAGGAATAATATTTTCTTTCCAGCACATTTAATCATTTAGACTGTTCCCAGGGGTTGAAGACATGTTCCCAGCTTTATGCACCTCTTTCACAGCAGAGTCTACAAGGTCAGCCTAGTGTAAGATGGAGAAAAATTAAAAACTCTCCCTGAGAACCTGGTATAAGTGCTCAGATTTCCTTGATGCAGAAGGAAGAGAGAGTCAGGGTGATTCCAGACTTCCTTACCTAGCTCCACCAAGCCCTCATTGAGATCTCCATACCTCTCTCTAGGAGCTGCAGGATGCCAAAAATTGTATGGCTTCATTAGCAAGGCAGCTGCAGAGATAGAACCACAGCCACTGCGTACACCAAGTTCTGAAAAACTGTGGCATTACTTGGAGATGAGGAAGCAGCCGAGACTGCCACATCCAGAGAAACAGTAGTAGATGTACCATTGGCTCTTCTCCCTCAACCAAGCATCCCACTCCAAATCAGGAAGCAACATTTTCAATTTTTTTCACACAAAGCTATTTACTGAATTCTACCCAAATTCATGAACAGTTTTGGTGCCCCCAAAATGCATTTTTCAGCAAATTTACTGTTTGCCAAATCCTCCCACACGGCTCTAGTCAACACCGCTCTCCCCACCAATAATACCCATTCAGATTTAGGGCTTGTCTTCAGTACCGGGGTAAATCAACCTAACTTACGCTACTCCAGCTATGTGAACAATGTAGCTGGAGTTGACATAGCTTAGGTCAACTTATCTCAGTGTCTTCATTGCGCAGCGTCGACAGGAGATGCTCTTCCGTGAACTTACCTTAATCTTCTCAGGGATCTGGAGTACTGGGGTCGATCAGAGAGTCCTCTGCAGTCGATTTATCAGGTCTTCACTAGACCTACTAAATCGACCACTGCTGCATCGATTGCAGCAACGTCGATCTCCCGTAGTGAAGACCATACCTTATTTTAGTCTTGAAGACATTTAATGGGACAGAGGCTCTCAAGAACTTCCTGGGCTCACCAGACTCCCTTTGGAGTTGATCTGTGATCAAGTATACCAATGCCCATTTTCCTTAGAAGCACGGTTACCAAAGCACTAAGCTCAGCTGTAACTGGTATTGAGCACCCCTCAAATAGATAGACTAGACCGGGGTCAGCAACCTTTCAGAAGTGGTGTGCCATGTCTTCATTTATTCACTCTAATTTAAGGATTCGCGTGCCAGTAATACATTTTAACGTTTTTAGAAGGTCTCTTTCTATAAGTCTATAATATATAACTAAACTATTGTGGTATGTAAAGTAAATAAGGTTTTTAAAATATTTAAGAAGCTTCATTTAAAATTAAATTAAAATGCAGAGCCCCCCAGACCAGTGGCCAGGACCCGGGCAGTGTGAAAATCAGCTCGCATGCTGCCTTTGGCATGCGTGCCATAGGTTACCTACCCCTGGACTAGACAGACCTGTACAAAGCCTTCCACAACACCAGACCTCATCCAACACCGCAGAGAGGAAGACTGCTTTGGAGGGAATATTAGAGGACCTGATCCCCCAAGATCCTGAGGAACAGTAGTGGTGGCTCAGTGCAGAACATGGTTCCAGGTCATATGACATCATCTACACGCTCAGAGTATCTCATGGGGGCTTTGCCAATTGGATCAGATAGAAAGTCCAATGCAGGAGACCGGTCCCATCAGCCCAGGTCTGGAGGCCCTATTCTCTAGGGATGATCTGGGGAATTACAAATCAGTAAATCTCACCTCTGTACCTAGTGAATTGGTTGAATGGATCCTTTAAACTAGAACAAAAACATCTGAAAGATATGATAGGGTTTAACCACCATGATTTAGGGAAAGGAAAGTTATCTTTTTCCAATTAGACTTGCATGCATATGAACCAGGGGACAAATGAGAACCAGGTGATGTAATTTACATTTTCAAAAAGCCTTTCACAAGATCTCTCAACAAGAGGCTGTTAAAGAAACTAAGTAGTCATGGGGTGAGAGGCAAAGTCCTGTCACAGCTCAAAAACTGGCAGAGACAAGAAAATAGTAAGAATAAGTGGTCAATTTTCATCATGATAAAAGGTTAATAGCACAATGTCTCAAGGATCTCCATTAGGTCCAGTGTTTAATACAGCTTGTTAATGATCTGGAAAGGTGAGCGGAGCAGTGAGGTAACAAACTTTGCATATGAAAAAGTTATTTATGTTAGAGAAACCTAACCAAGTTAGGTGAACAGACAACACAATGGCAAGTGAAATTCAATTTTGATACATGCAAGGTAATGTACATTGGAGGGGAAAGTCAATGAAGACCTCTGCTCAATGGGCAAGTGCAGCTGAAAAAGCTAACAAGATAGTATAATGCAGAAAATATTATGCTATTATATAAATAAATGATATAGCCTCATCTGGAACACTATGTACAGTATTGGCCTTCCCACCTCAAAAAGGGTATTGAAATAGAGAGGTTTCAGACACTGATATCAAGACTGATTAGAGCATGGAAAATTCCTGTGGCAATAGTTTGAAGAAATGGATTGATTACCATTGAAAGGAGATAAAGAAGGGACATGATAAAATCATCTAACATAACGGATGGTCTAGCAAAGGTAGATCAAGACATTCTGTTCTCCCTGCCTCATAACACAAGAACAAGGGGACATTCAATGAAATTGATAGGTGGGAAATTCAAAATGTGTAAGAAAATACTCCATTACATGCATAATTAAACTCTGGAATTTATTGCCACAGAATGTCACTGAAGTCAAAAATTTTGAATCTTGCTAAGAGGGATGGGTAAGAATACCCAGAGTTATCACAGTTAATGCTAATAAAGCAATGAAGGGAGATGAAGTCTCATCCTTCAAGGTTTAAAGCAATCTCTGTTAGGGACTGAGAGCTTCATGGTGGTGCAGATTACCCCACATCTGCCTACTGTGGGGCTTTTTGCCCCTTCCTCGGAAGCACCCAGTGTCTGCCACCATCAGAGAATAAATAATGGGGCTGATGGACCACAGGTCTGTTCCAACATGGCAATTCCTGTGTTTCAATGTCAGAGTCTTTTCTCTGACCCTCCTAGGGCTCAGGATCAGATCTCATGGATCCTATACTTTAGATTAACGCTGATTCTGAGCCCCTAGAACTCATTTCAATAATTCTCCACAAGGCACTATGACCACAACTACCCCTCTCAGCCTGGAGGGAGGCTTAGTGGGCACATTATTCATGTCTGGGGAGGCTTTTCAGGAAGAGGTCTCCTTAATTCATGCACCACCACAACACCTTGCTGGACCCATGTCTTTTGGTCCATCTGGTGTCTTTCTGAAGAATTTGTAGGCATCACAGGCACAGCCACTGGCAGCAGAATGGCTCTTCCCCAAGGCATAAAAGGCACCTTTTGGGCCTATCTGAAACAGAGAACTTACCCGGGTGATCAGGAATGGCTCCTAAATGCAAGGGGTTTTGATGATCTGCCATCCTGGGCAAAGCTGGAGGCAACCCAAGATAGCAAAAACTACCAATATGTATCTATTATCAAACATAAAGCCTGAATCTGAATTAAAAGTAGATTAGATATAAACTACAATCATTTTAAGATAACATGATGGAAAACAAGGATAATTTCATGACCACTCCAGGAGGCAGACAGTGGAACCGAGGTACTGTTAGAAGGGATTTTAAGCCTTCTGACTTAAAATGTTGGGCTTTAGTGAATCGTACATGCCCCTAACCGCCAACTATTGCCCGAAAACAGTTCCATGATCTAGTGGTTGCACATGCAGCTCCTACTGGGGGGCTCTGTGGAGGCACTATTATAAATGAGAAAAATGAATGATGTGAAAAGTCACTGGTGGTATGGAATGATTGGGTGCTCTGACAGGGTGCTGGCTGGTGAAGTGCTTTGGGATGGGATGGTGATGGAGAAGTGGTGGAAAGAAGATACATCACCACATTAAACCACTCTTCATCTCGTCCATCCCCTCTCTCTTCACCTCCTCTAGAAAACACAGTAAACTTGGGAAAGACCTAGTAAGTGAAGAGATCTGTAAGACAAAATATAAAAGTCACAAAAATGCTCCATGTTCTCAAGCTAATACAGCAATGTATTTTTAGTAATTACCTAAAGACATTAATCACCTCACTATAAGGTCTGGTCTTCACTTGAAGGGATTTGCTGGTATAGCTGTACCAGCAACCTGCCCCCAGTGGAGAGACAGCTTATACCAGTTCCCTAAACAGACTACATTATATGAACAAAACAACATTTTTGCTGGTATAACAACATTTAAGTAGGGCTTCTGCATAGCTATGTCGGGGGGGGGGGGGGGGGGCGGAGAATGGGGATTCACTGGTCAACACAACTATGCCAGCCAAATTTATAAGTGTAGACCAGGTCTTAGTAGGAGAAAGGAACCAAAGATGATGTTAGCAGGAGTTAGAACAATTGTCTTATCTGTTAGTCTCATCTCATCCACCAATCCAGACTCAGTATCAGGCAGTCCAGCCCTCTTCATCTTGGAGACAAGTTTATGCAAATGTCTTTGAGTGCCACTGTACAAGCCCCTCAAGAGACTGCTTGGCACATTCAAAGAGTACTTCCAAAGCTGGAAGATCACTACGAACATGAGGGAACAAGAGGAACATGTGTTCTGGATTGGCAGATGTTCATTCTACCAGAGATCATTTAACATATTAAAGTTGCACTGTTTCCTTAGTGGTCATCTGCTAATCCAGACTCATTATTGGGAATTAGCAAGCAGCGCAGAATGATATTGAAGATCTGGTTGATATTTCATAATTCATACTCAATGCAATCCTAGCTAAAGCAGGAGTTTAAATTCCGTTGAACATGAATCCTCACACTGTGGATGAAACTGAATGTGGATGGCAGACTCCAGAATGAATTGTGGTCAAGTACGTTGGATTCTTTTCTGGGGTCTCCCAGGATTTGCATCCCTGAGCTGCAGCTCTGCCACCTTTGCAGGGTGCAGGGTGCCCTCCCCCCACAGTGGATAGCTCTGCCAATTTATGCAGGGGGTAGAAGGGAGAAAAGGGATCATAATCCAACGTTTCCCCCTACCCTCCCTGACCCCTTTTGAACAGCTAATCCCCAATCGAGATGCTACAGGGAACAGGACTGCACTCTCCCATAGCTTCTGACCAGCCTCTGTACATTTTAGTGCAAGGGTGCTCCTTGCTCCTTGCACTCCCATGGAAGGGCCTGCCAGCATTACAAACATTATATCACTCACTGTTGGGTAAGGATTTAAAATTTCTGAAAAGTGAGAAGCAAATATATTTAGTAGTTTAGGGCTCAGTGAGCTGATTACTTTGAGATTTCAGAGCCAGTATCACCTTTCTAACCTGGTTAATTTAAAGCCTTTGTTTTATCACTTGAAATGTTATGGAGAAGTACTTTGGAGCTGAAAATTATCCTGTGCATAGCCCATTTTTTGCCCCCACAAAATTAGTATTACTTGTTATTGTATCTATTTCTGCAACAGAAGCTGAGGAAATTGGTTTCTGTCAAAAGAGAAAATTTAAACACAAGAAATGAGAGCACAAGATCTTATAGCAATTTTTTCACTCTAGCTCTTTGATATTTGTCAGCCTTCTTGGCAGAGAAAAGTCACGCCACCTCAGGCTGACTTGACCAAAATTCCTCCTGGAGGCTGCCAGCCACACTGTGGCACTTTCATCCACCAGTACACAGGGCAGGCTCATGCTCACAGGGATTAAAAGGTGCCCAAATCCCACTGTAATTAAATGGGAGCTGAGGTGCTTAATCCCTGTGGGTTCCTTTGAAAATTCCTGCCTAAAGCTCTGCTCCCTGGTGCAACAGATGAGAAGCAAAGGACAGTCACAACAATTGAAGTAAGAAAGCATCGACCCCCATGCCTGAAGAGAAGCTTAAAGTAAGAGCAGTTTGTTAGAGACAAATCCACTTCTTGAGTACAATCCCAAAATGAAGTTAACCGGTGGATTCAGCTGCCCTAGCCCCATATGCCTGTACATACACTTCACCTGAATGTAGATGTCCCTTAGATAAACAGGTGCACTCTCCATCTTAAAGACCATGGATTGCTTTGCCCATGAACAAATGGCTATGGTAAAGCCCTGATGACATCTAAAAACAACTGCCACTGTGGTTGTCTACCAGCCTTTTATACTTCCTCTTCCTGTCCCACCCCTCTGCTTCCGGCATGTGGGGCCTGGCCCTCCTGGCTCCACCCACCAGGTGGCTTGCGGCGTTCTCTCCGTGTCTGCCACGCCTCCTTGCTACAGAAACCTAGAGATGATTTTGGGGGAGCTTCACCAAGAACCACCTGAGAAGGTTTGCCAATGACAAATGCAGGAAGTTGCCTGACATCAGGGTCTACCCGCAATGCCAGGTGGACCACAGTTGAGCTTCTTGAAGGTGAGAGCAGCTGATCATTACTGACAACAACAGTTTCTGGCCATTGCGCAATGAAAGCAGGATTGAATCCTCAGAGAAGAAGAGTAAAGGAGAGGAAAAACCAAGAGCATTCCCCAGCAAAGTGGGGAGTCTCCACAGATCGTTAGCTTTGCTGCAGGGGCAGGAAGACTAGGCTGAAAGCACCAAACAGCCTCCAAGGGCTGAATTTGGACACTAACAGAGAAATTCATGTTTGCAATGTGAAGTGGGCCAGACTACAAAGAATCGAGCCTGGCAGATGGCTTCTTCAACAAAAAGGGGCTTAGAGACTACAAAGTACTGTTCTTCACAAGATGCAGCACAGATTACATTAGGTATCCACAATACTGTTCCACACAGGACGTGACAGAGATTAAGAGTGATTTGCTATAAAGGAGAAATTCAAATTGCAAACAGTTTAAATTGGACTCAGTTTGACAACCAAGCTCTACAAGAGGAGGCTTTAGAAGAACACTACTAAGGCTTAGCATTTACATTCTCCAACCATTTCACAAAATGTAACATCTGTATAGGCTAAGCATAGTAATAAGCTTGCCTACACATACATAAATTGTGACCACACTTTTTCCCAAATAAATAAATAAATAAATAAATAAATACATTAAAAAAAAAAGCAGTAAGTGGAGCAGCACTGTATCAATTCAAGATCACCCCACAGGATTTTGGCTTCCAAAGCAGTGGCTGCCTTTACTAAATCATAAGAGACCAGCAGTATGAGCTGTCACTTTCAAAAGACTCCAAGAAACAGTTTTTGCTTCCCAGCCCATCTCAGTTAAAAATTAGCAAAGCTCTACTATACAGCTGTAAACAGTTGAAAATTAGTTTGGCTACATAAGAGAGGCTCCATGCTTCACCAAAACACTCATGCAAGATATGTAAAGATCTGTTCCTGCAGCTCCATATCCGGTTATTTTAAGAAATCCCAACCACAGAAGTATCCAAACCCTGCAGGGTTGATAGCAATAATCCTTGCATTTACCCAACATTACTCACTTGGATTTGAGGCAGAATTTAATTCTGAGGATGCCTCAGTGGGCTAGTAATAGTAGCATCCCCTCTGAATGTTTATGTGATAACCCTACTAGATTATGGTGGAGTAGTAGTAACAAAAGGATGACCCCCAGCTGTGCTGGATGGGCATGGAATATTGAGAACCTGTCACATTACCATGCAAAGATTCAAGATAGAAAGAATCAGAGGGGTAGCTGTGTTAGTCTGGATCTGTAAAAAGCAACAGAGTCCTGTGGCACCTTTAAGACTAACAGATGTATTGGAGAATAAGCTTTCGTGGGTGAATGCCCACTTCGTCGGATGCATGTAATGGAAATTTCCAGGGGCAGGTATAAATATGCTGGCAAGAATCAGTCTGGAGATAACAAGGTTAGTTCAATCAGGGAGGGTGAGGTCCTCTGCTAGCAGTTGAAGTGTGAACACCAAGGGAGGAGAAACTGTTTCTGTAGTTGGCTAGCCATTCACAGTCTTTGTTTAATCCTGATCTGAGGGTGTCAAATTTGCAAATGAACTGAAGCTCAGCAGTTTCTCTTTGGAGTCTGGTCCTGAAGTTTTTTTGCTGTAAGATGGCTACCTTTACATCTGCTATTGTGTGGCCAGGGAGGTTGAAGTGTTCTCCTACAGGTTTTTGTATATAGCTATTCCTGATATCTGACTTGTGTCCATTTATCCTTTTACGTAGTGACTGTCCAGTTTGGCCAATATACATAGCAGAGGGGCATTGCTGGCACATATAACCTTGGTGAACGTGCAGGTGAATGAACCGGTGATGTTGTAGCTGATCTGGTTAGGTCCTGTGATGGTGTTGTTGGTGTAGATATGTGGGCAGAGTTGGCATCGAGGTTTGTTGCATGGGTTGGTTCCTGAGTTAGAGTTGTTATGGTGCGGTGTGTGGTTGCTGGTGAGAATATGCTTAAGGTTGGCGGGTTGTCTGTGGGCGAGGACTGGCCTGCCTCCCAAGGTCTGTGAAAGAGAGGGATCATTGTCCAGGATGGGTTGTAGATCACTGATGATGCGTTGGAGAGGTTTAAGCTGAGGACTGTAGGTGATGGCCAGTGGAGTTCTGTTGGTTTCTTTCTTGGGCTTGTCTTGTAGCAGGAGGCTTCTGGGTACACGTCTGACTCTGTTGATTTGTTTCCTTATTTCCTTGTGCGGGTATCGTAGTTTTGAGAATGCTTGGTGAAGATCTTGTAGGTGCTGGTCTCTGTCTGAGGGGTTGGAGCAGATGCGGTTGTACCTCAGTGCTTGGCTGTAGACTATGGATCATGTGGTGTGTCCGGGGTGGAAGCTGGAGGCATGAAGGTAGGCATAGCGGTCGGTGGGTTTTCGGTATAGGGTGGTGTTAACGTGGCCATCACTTATTTGTACTGTGGTGTCTAGGAAGTGGACCTCCCGTGTAGATTGGTCCAGGCTGAGGTTGATGGTGGGGTGGAAGCTGTTGAAATCGTGGTGGAATTCTTCCAGAGTCTCCTTCCCATGGGTCCAGATGATGAAGATGTCGTCAATGTAGCGTAGGTAGAGGAGGTGCGTGAGTGGACAAGAGCTGAGGAAGCGTTGTTCCAGGTCAGCCATAAAAATATTGGCATATTGTGGGGCTATGCGGGTGCCCATGGCGGTGCCACTGGTCTGGAGGTATATATTGTCACCAAATTTGAAATAGTTGTGCGTGAGGATAAAGATAGACAGATACATCCTGGTGGGAAACTCATGCTACACCATTTAGATGAATCTCTAAAGAGTAGCAACCATGTCTTTTGCCTGAGGTGCCCGGTGCATTTTGGACACAATATAAAATAATATTTATCTAATTTAATTTGACATGGGAGAATGACATGGATATAAAAAGTGAAGGTTCCCTTAGCATGAAAAGTAGTTTCCTGCATTCATGGGAGATGCCAGGTAAAGACTAACATTTCCAAACATATTTTTTTGTGAAAATGAAGCTAAGGTTGCAGGAAAGTATCATTGGATTGAATGTATATTGCTTTAAATGAACATTATGAGTTAAAGATTAGAAACGCAAAAGTTCAGAGTCAAGGTTAACCTAAAAGAAATCCAAATCACTGAAAGCGTGAACATTCAATGTTAAAGCAACCAAACAGCTGTAACTCTGCCCTCATAGGTCAGCCTCCCATCTTAAAAATTTGTGCACCATAAAGTATTGAAAATGTGTGCCAGAGAACATTAATCTTTTTTTTCGTACACATGCTCCTCCAATACCACCTGTGCTGTTTGATCACCATACTAACCTTTGCTCTTTCAATGTAAGTGCTACAGTTACAGATCTGGACACATTTTAGCTGTTGTCCAGTGACACCAATAACTGATCGCTACATGCCATATGACCTGTTTCAGTGAGGTGCCAATCCCCCAGGGGGGAGGGATAGCTCAGTGGTTTGAGCATTGGCCTGCTAAACCCAGGGTAGTGAGTTCAATCCTTGAGGGGGCCATTTAGGGATCTGGAGCAAAAAAATTGGTCCTGCTAGTGAAGGCAGGGGACTGGACTTGATGACATTTCAAGATCTCTTCCAGTTCTATGAGATAGGTATATCTCTATATATTATACTTAATGTCCTCAGCAGTTCACAGAATCGAGCCTTCAGAGCAGAGATAGCAGTGAAAATGCTGAGGTATTGCTGAAGGTAGAACTGCTTGTTATTGATAAAGCAGTTTAGGTTGTATACATTCATATACAATCAGCTTTAATTCTGAATTTTCATGGCGTCTAAAGTCTGCATGGTCTAAAATGCCAGTGTTCTTGAAAGGTAACATATACAAAGTTCTGATGTGCCCGCAACCTTAACTTTACCTTAAAATGAAGGTAATTCCCACACAAACCTTTTCTGTAAAAATTTAGCCTGGTTCTAGAGAGCAAAGGGGACAAGGGATGCAGCATTCCTTCCCTTCCCCTTGCTTTTGCAGAAGGGGAGCCTTGTTAATGCACATGTAAGATCCTCCAGAGAACACCCATCTCCTGCAGACCTTGGGATGTACACAGGAGGAGGGCTCTGCCCGGGTAAACACTTCTGCCCCTTAAGGGCCTTCGAAACTTATGACAAACTTCCTGAGCCTAGCAGCCCTCAGCCCAGGAGGCTCACTGTGGGGAACTCCAGCCTTTGCCTTTGAAAACCTTGAGAATTTAACTACAGCCCCCACCTCCCCACAAGCCTTAGCAAGCTCATGACCTATCACCAACCAATCACGTGAGCCGTAGAATGGGCTAGTCGGCAGGCCCTGCCAACAAACCTATATGCCTAGCTAGGCTCATGATGGCCCAACAAGGCAGAATGGCCTCCTCAGGGGACTATTACTAAGGGTCATGAGAGGGGTCAAAAGGGTACCCCCATAAATCTAAGGCTCAGGAGGACCCCCAAATCAGCCTAAAGCTTGCAAAGGCTGCAGGTCACAACAAATCTTTTAAGGTCTGCAGTGTGGGGCAAGCATGAGAGCTCAAAAGATTCATTGGGGTTGTCACACTGAGTACCTCCCTCATGCCGTCCAAGGCCCCTGCTCTCTTCAGCTCCACGCTCTGCAGGTCTCCTGCAGGTTAGGGCTAGGAGAGACAGCGACTCTTCAAACATGAATTATTTTCCTCCACTCTTTTCCCAAGCTCAGACATAGAGAAAAGTGTTACAAGTCAAGCTGTGGGACACCTCACCCGCTGATGTGTTTTCACTTAAAAACAAATTGTCTGATTAAGTTTCAATTTTGGTGGAGATTTATTTTGCATTGACGGGCCTCCTTTATGGCTGGTTTACAATGAGGCTGATTAAAAAAGCTAGAAAGATTTTATGAAACCTTCAGTCTCCAGCAGCCAAATTCCCTACCTTAAGCTTGCCTGAGCTGCTGATCCATAGAGATGTTCATATTTTAAAAACTTTAATATCGCCTAATCTAGTGTACAGCTCTGAAGACTACTAGATCTCATAGGAAAGTCCAATTAAGCTTTGTTTGTTTGTTTTATAAGGAGCAAAGCGCATTGGAGGTCCACAAGAGTACAAGAAGCCTGTGTTTAGGGTCAGAATTCATGAACAATTTGTCCATTTCACTTTACATTTGTAGGAAAAATTCTACATTGGCTCCAGATGTTGTCTATTAGTTTTGAAGCTGTTTCTTTACTGGTGGATTTTGAAGTGGGGGCAAAATTACATTAAACTAAAAGTCAGTTGCAAACTAAGGAGTGGCTCGTACCGCACCATAATCACACTGATGCATTCACTTAGTTTTGCTCTTTATGAGGGCCAGAATCATCTCACCATTCAACAAAACAGCGTGTCCTGTAGGCTGCTCCCTTACATCTTGTACAATATTTTCCTGAACACCACACAACATTTTACACAGTACAGTTGCATTTTTATGCAGCTGTGGAATGTGTGCTATAGCTGTAAGGTGACAGCATCCTGCAGTAGTCACACGGGCACAATCCAAGTGAAGATTCAGTCATATGTATTTGGTGCAATTATTTTTTTGTTTTATATTTATTTAATGCTTGTGAAAGTCTCAATGGTTGTCAAGCCATAGAAAAGAAATGGCACAGTAGGCGTAACATACGATTCCCATATATTCTCTCTCTCTCTTTCCCCTACCAATATGCCTTATCCCAGATCTGTTGGGACCACCACCCAATGCTAAAATGGGAATTTATCCTCCATTGTTGGGGTGGCTTTGATGTGGTCACCATCTGCTACGAATTTCACTGACACTCACCATCACAGGCTACTCAGCAGGTGTTAACAGCTTTCAGACACGCCCACCCTAAACTAGATTTAAACTGGTGAGTAAAAGCTTTTGCATCCCAGTCCTATGAGCCACTGAGCCCCAGCAGAAATGTGTTACACAGTACCTACCTGTCCACTGCGGGAGGCAGTGGCAGTTGTAAGTGTTCACACCATCCACACACACCCCACCGTTCTGGCAATTATGATTTGGGCAGTCATCAATATTCTGCTCGCAGGTGCTTCCTTCAAAGCCTGGCCAAATTAGAAACACATGAGACAAATTATGTTCAGGGGTCCGTTAAAGAGGATTACCTGTCTGTGTGAAATGGTGTTTAACATGCTTTTCCTGTTGATCTAGCTCCCTGCTGCACAATGGAGCAGCAGTCTGACCCAAGACTTGTCAGTAACAATATTCTGCCATTACCGAGCCCGAAGTGCTTGGACAGGTAGGTTGGCTTGTACAAGTAAAACAAATGTACTCCAGTCAGCTAAAGACTTAAGTCGCTTTACTGATCCTGCCCCTCCCCAGCTTGGGGGAAAAGGGGCCAGGACCAAGCAACAAGAACATATTCCAGGAGTTGTGAACATCAGCAGTTTGACTGGCCCCGTTCTGGGCAGTACCTGGTGGCTGGTCCCCTACTACCTTACTCTGTTCTCTTTATAGACTTCCCTGTTGCCTTAATGAATTAACATGCTGCAGCAGTTGTTAGTGCCTCTTGATAATACCCGGCTCCCAGGTGTGTCTACTTGGGTTAGCTTCATCTCACCCAGCCTATAAACTAAATCCTGAAGGAAGAAGAAGAACTCTTATTCCTTTTGGCCAGTTTGGCTCATTCTTCCTCCCTTCCCCTATATTTAGTTCCTTTTATGTTCCAGGCCAGTGCAGAATACCCTTCCTGCTTGGGGACTCTTTCTTGCTTGTCTTCTCTCCCCATTCTTATCTATCTGTACCCTCCTCAATTTGATTTTCATGCCCTGACCACTTAGGGTGCCTGAAGAACCCAGGGCACTTCTCACAGGAAGCTATCCTTGTACCCAGGCCAAACTCCAACTCCTTAAAATCACCCTGCAGTTTCTGTTGGATACGGCATTCTTCACTTCTTGTACTAAAGGAGGCTGCATTTCAATGTGGCTCGAGTGAACGATTCCAAATATATAGCTTGTAAATCAGATTAGTCTCTGGGGATTTTTGGATTATTACAATGACAACCCCTTCATCCAGAGAGTGCACTCTTCCCCTCGAGCGTCAGTGTTCTGTTGTGAACACCTCAGAGCTAGATTAGAGAGGTGTAGCTCTGATGCCAGCTCTGGAACAGTGATTCAGGCTCCCAAGAAGTTATGGTCATGGGCTCCCGCACCTCACAGACTTCAGAGCATGGTGAACATTAGATCAAGTAAGTCCCAAACTGAACAGGTTTCACAAGCGTACTCACAGGACCAGGCATCTAAGACACATTGGAGAGTCAGGCCAACCTGCTTTTGAGTTCAAGGTCGCACAGAAATTAGGCTGTTTGGGAAAGTTTTCCGATCCCTGATTTTTCCAGTTGTCTCATCTCATGAATGCTGTGTGCACCCCCAAACTTCCCCAGGTAAACTTATTTTGTAAGAAGACCAGATCATTGTTCACATGCTGCATTCATGCAACCAACATGAGCAGCAAACACACCCAGGACCATCAGCTCCAAAAGCTTAAGTGCCTGCCCCCAGAGCTAATGAGGAATTTTCATTGGCTTTGGTGACATTAGGACTTTCCCTGTTCTCTAACAGGTAATGCCCAGAGGAGAACTGCATATTTAGCTATTCTACTGTACCTCATATGAATTTCAGGTGCTTTGATATGTGTGTAAAATTAAAGAGTAAAAAACACAGAGACAGAAGAAAGCTATTAAATCATGGAGCACTTCCCATGCTTGAATTCTACAGTAACATTTACTGTTTAGTCCTCTGGGAAATCTTGTGAGGGGAATAAATCACTATTCCCATTATACAGATAGGCAAAATGAAACCAAGGTTGAGAGTTGTATTGTAATCCAGGGTTTCTCAATCCGTGGGTCAGACCCAAAACTGGGTCAACAGAATGTTTCAAAGGGTCGCATGGGGCTGGCTGGGCTCGCCTTCCTGCTCTAGGCACTGCAACCGCTGGGGTCTCAGTGACATTCTGGTTTGGCCCAGCCATCATGACAATGGGAGTCCGGGTAGGTCAGATTTGAGTGAGTGGCACCACACCCCCATGAACCATGAACCAGGTCACAACTCCCCTCAGACAAATTTGGTCCTGTCAGGGGGATGGGGCCAAACATAAGCAGAGAGCTCAACCCAGAGGTTGCAACGCCTGGAGCAGAGAGCCAAACCCAGCCAGCCCCACAGCACAGGAGCTGCCACTGTGGGGTTAGTGCCAGGCAGGACCCAACTCCGCCAGGGGACAGGATACGACCAAAACCACCCCAGGGCCTCCACCACCAGACTATTTACTGGGTTGTGACAGGCCATAAACATTTACAAATGGGTCCTGAACCCAAAAAGGTGAGAACCACTGTTCTAGCAGATTAGCTATCTATCTAGCAAATAGACAGCAGCTGCAGAAGCAATTTAAGCAGGTACTGCTACACTCGGGTAAAATGGGGGCCCAACGAAGTCCCATTCAACCCAGCACTTTCCAGGCCAAACCTATGCAGGGGAGGCCCTGCCTTTGGGGCACTAGGACAATGTGGTGACTCCTCTCCCCAGGGCCACATGGCTGCAGGGAAGAACGTGCAGGGAGGAGCCAGCCACAGACCAAAGCCAGTAAAGCAGCTTCAGAAGCAGGGGACGTCAGACACTGATGTCTATTTTCTACAGGGTTGACTGGACATTGTTGTGCTGACTGGCTGTTCGCTCTAATCCCCTCTTCCTTAATCTTTTTCATCTCAGCTTGTCTCCACTCCTGCTCTTCATACCTTCCCACCTCTTTTTGTTTAGCAAATCCCCTCACTAAACCCCAACCCCAAAAAAGTTAAAAGAAAAACTGTGGCAGTAACAGGATGTTTGTAGGCCACCACACTGATCACTATGCTTGTAAGTTATCCCTTACACCTACCCTTTGTCTGGTCTATGGAAATGGTAAATGCTTCAGGGCAGAGACTGTGTACTACTGCTGTCTGTACAGTGCCTAGTACAATGGGGCCCTGTCCTTGTCTGGTCCCTAGGCACTACCACAATAAATAGTGACCCGAGTTCTCATAGTTGTCTTGTCAAAGGCAATGCCACAAGTGATTTCTGTGCTTCAGTTTCTTCATAGGAAAATACTGATATCCACATCTGCCTGCCTTGCAGAGGGTTTGTGAGGTCTAAGTAAATAAGACCTGCAGAATACTAGTAAAGGCAGCCAGTGGAAGAGGCAAGAGAATAATTTACCAATTACTGGGTCCTGTCCTTGCATTTATTTGTTGATGCCACCGACACAGGATGACAATCATTAGGGAAGCTGCATGTCAGTTAGATCAATACAGCAACTCAGCATGAAGTGAAAGTACTGTGTGCACTTTACGAAGCTTGTGCCAACTTCAAACAGGCATTACAAGCAGTGCATAGCATCTTAAATATTTTGAAAGCACACATCTCCTGGTGCATATTTCCTATAGCATGCACATGTCAGGTACTGTTTTGAGCAATGCAGTGCTTAAAACGTGTTTGGAAATGGCTTTGAATAGAAACCACCAGCCCCAACCAGCAAGCTTATTCAAAAGCCCCAGGTACCTTACCAAGGACAGCAGATCAAGATGAATTTGAAGCATCAAGGGCCACACTGTTTTGGAGTTACAGGTCCAAAAATGCAAGTGGTCAAGTTTTTTGGTAACTTCTGATCTCCCAAATGCCCCATCCAATTTACTTTATTTCAATCCTTATAAAATACAGCTCAAACTTTAGAGGTGCGATTTTTATGCCTATTTCAGGTTGTGTACACTCTGCAATACTGTGGCTGAATTTGTAGTGGAACTCACCTCTTGCTGCAGAATTGTCCTAAAGTTCAGCTTTAATTGTTAAAAGTTTGATTTCTAGCCCTTCTGGTCAAGGTGCATATTTGAAGTTCTCAGCATGTAAAACAATGCATTTATGCCTGCCTGATTCTGTCACAAGCCTGAAATAATGCAGAGGAGCAAACTGCCCCCATTCATGTCAATCAGGGCCCCATGGACTGACACTGCAGCTACAACACTTAGCATTTTTCCCAAGATGCCATAGAATTAATTATTTTGCTGCATCCAGATACCTGATGCTGTTTGCTGTCTCCCTGCCCTGTTGGGACCAGACTGCAGCTGGGTACATACTCAGGTGGCTAGCCCAAGCCACTTCCCATGCTGCTGCTGCCACACTGCTATCTTTAGCATGCTAGCTTGAATGGAGCTAGCACATCTGTCTACTCTCACTGGGAAGCACGCTCCCAATGGCTATGTAGACATACCTTTAGAGAGATTAAGGTCTCCCAATACTACAAGAAAAGCCCTGCATCACACCAGGCAGGATAGACCATTCTATTTAATATGCCTTTTGTGTCACATTTCTAGGATGTTCTGCTTTAAATAAAGAGCAGTTTGAGGCCACAGTTGTATGACATGGTATCAAGTACTATCGAACACATGAAGTTATTTCCTCTTTCTACGAGGTACTCCAGTTCTCACACACAGTCTGTTCTGGTCTGACAGATTCTTTCCTGGACAAGCTCTTGGAATTCCCTAGGGTTCTTATCTTAGTAAATGGGTAATTATTGTGATGGATAACAATGAATAGTCACTTTCCCAGCCACGAACTTCCTCTATTGACTTGTTTAACATTCTGTTGCCAAGTCAACTCCTTATTTGTCAGATATTTACAGCTATAAAAGTCATTCTCACCACAATTAAAAGGAGTTTAAAATGCTGCAAGTTAAACATCTATCTCATAAGTGTCATTTACTAAAACTGACTGACCTGAGAAACTTTCCATCTGTTTAGAATTAGGAATGGTCTACAGTTTTTGTACCAACTTGTCTAAAACTGGAGAAAAACTAAGTTAAACTGGTACAACCTCTAGTGTGGATGAAATTATACCAGTATAAGAAGGGTTTACACTGGCATTGCTTTTGGTAAATTTGCCTCTAGAATGCTGGAATTTCCCCTGATTTCAGCTAAGTGACTTAAGTTATTGCGACATTTTGATTATATAAACACACACAAATGAGTTGGGAAACTAAAAGTTTTACAATCAACTATACTGTGCATTCAGAGTAGCTGCATCACTGAAGAGAATACTATTGACACCACTGTAACTGCACAGCCATTACTCCTAGCTTCTCCCTCAACTCTCCATTGGTTCCTCACACCCTTCTGCTGGCCCCTTTCTCTCCCACTGGAAGGGGTCAGAATTCAGGCCACCAGGAATCATCTCCCAAAACATCAGGATGTTTCTTGGTGCCTTAGTTGCACTGGGGCGAGGAATGACGGGATGCCTTTGCCTTCACCTGGGCAGTCAGTGGAAGTACCCTGGCTCACCAACCTTTTTTCCTTTTGATTTTTTTTAAATGGAAAGTTTTGTAAACCAAGTTACAACAATACAACACTGCCAATTTAGACATGAATGTCAGTCAGGACATACAAAGGAAAGGCTCTCAGAGCAACAAGAACTCACCCACACTGTACATGTTGTGTAATAAGACACATTAACAGTAACTATCAAAATGATATGTGGGTGCATCTATCTCCCCTTGTAAGTATTCTCACACTTGCTTCTTATCAAACTGTCTGTACTGGGCTATCTTGATTATCACTTCAAAAGTTTTTTTTCTCTTACTTAATTGGCCTCTCAGACTTGGTAAGACAACTCCCACCTGTTCATGCTCTCTGTATGTGTGTATATATATCTCCTCAATATATGTTTCACTCTATATGCATCCGAAGAAGTGGGATGTAGCCCACGAAAGCTTATGCTCTAATAAATTTGTTAGTCTCTAATGTGCCACAAGTACTCCTGTTATTTTTGCGGATACAGACTAACACGGCTGCTACTCTGAAACCTGTGGTAACTTTGTCTTCATTTCCTGACTATATTTAAGGTCCAGATTTTAACCAGATCACACTGGTCTGCAGGGAAAGGTGCAAGGTGCTCCCATACAACCTTGCGTCCCTGCAAGAAAGGGTAACTTCACTCATGTGAGCAGTCCAATTGGTTTTGCAGGATCAGGCCCTTAGTACTTGTTGTTCTCTGTTTTCCTCTGTAATGCTTCTAGCACAAGGCATGACAAAACCTTGGGCACCTCAGAGGTCAAATAACTCCAGTTCAAGGAACTCAAGCTTCACTGATGAAGCCTGCAGAGCCTGCTAGCCATAAACCAAGTCTTTCTTTAAAAAAAGAGAGAAATTAAAGGCAATAGGTTAACATGAAAGCAACACTAGGTTGAGAAATCAAGCTGTCTCAGAAGTCAGTAAATTTGAGCAAATTTGTTTCTTCAATAATATTAACTGACATATTCAGCTTTTTCACCTGGGCCCCAGAACCCACCCATGGTTTTCTTATCATGACCCTTCCAGTCCTTTTATCTTTAACCCCTTTCTCCTTCCCTAACACTAGGAGACTCCTCCCCATATTATGAAACAGCGAGCCCACAGCAACTAAGCCTTCATCTCAGCTCCCTTCCTTGTACAAACTTATGTTCCTTTTCTCCTGGCCCCCACATCACTTCAATATTGTGGGGGGACCATACATCAGAAATAACCAAAACTTAAGTGTTTGATTTCCCAGCTTCACCATTGCATTCCATCTTGGTTTTGGGAAGGACTAAGTATTTACCTGGCAGACAGTTGCACTCATAGGTAAAGTCACTGGTTTGATGACATGTCCCTCCATTCATACATGGTGATGGTGAACATGGCACATATGTGATCTCACAGTGGTGTCCTCTAAAGCCTGGCTTGCAGTGGCATTGGTAAGAACCAGGCAAATTGTGACAAGTTCCACCGTTTTGGCATTGTCCTGATGTGGCACATTCATTTACATCAATCTCGCACTTTGGGCCAGTATAGCCTGCTGGGCAGGTGCAGGAGAACCCACTTCCAGATGTGATACACGTACTTCCATTGGCACATGGCTGAGACACACAAGCATCAATCCACTGGCAGTCCTTTCCTGTAAAACCAAGACATGTGTGAGCTTCTGTCAATCAGAAATTGTTTGGATGGAAGATACAGACTTCTCTCCCTCCATCCCCATGACACCCCAAAGCTGAGATGTCTTTCTGCACACACCAACTGTGTACTCTACAATGGATCTAAAACACAAGCATTTCCCATTGCAACCACCAATTTGATTTAGTTCTAACCTGTTTAGGTGGGAGCTGCAAGATAGAGAACCCTGTGATTTATGAGAAGTACCGGTAATCCATGAACTGGAATAATACTGCACTGCTGACATTTACTCTACTCTCCCACTTGGTCTTCAAGGAGAAAGGCAGGTTTCTGAATGTCCCCTTGACATAGAAGTAAGCTTCCCTACAGAAAGCTGTTGCGGGCAAAATTTGCTCAGTTAGCTGTTCTAGGAGCTTGTCTACATGGGGCAGTTATTCTGGAATAAGATAGACCATTTAAAGGCCACGTCTACACTACCCGCTGGATCGGCAGGTAGTAATCGATCTATCGGGGATCGATTTATCACATCTCGTCTAGACACGATAAATCAATCCCCGAATTGACGCCCGTACTCCACCTCGGCAGGAGGAGTAAGCGGAGTCGACGGGGGAGCCACGGCGGTCAACTTGCCGCCGTGAGGACGGCCAGGTAAGTCGAACTAAGATACTTCGAACTATTCGCGTAGCTGAAGTTGCGTATCTTAGATCAATTCCCCCCCCCCCCCCCCCCCCAGTGTAGACCAGCCCAAAGTGCAATAGCTATTCTGGAATAACTCCTGATGTAGACAATCTCTTCCAGAATAGCTATTGAGGTCAGTTTCCCCACTCGACAAGCCTTAAGAGATTACAATACATACCTCATGAAGGGTGAGAAGCCCAAAATTTGGCTTAAAAAACCCCCAAACTTTCCATGCTATATCTCCTAGCTCTCATTTGCAGTGCTGAAGCTATTAGTTTGACAGCATATTAGGGCAAAACTAGAACATTTTTAAGAGGGTACATCTAGCTTAAAGGTACTTCAAATGGGAGGGGACGACGACTAAGGACACAATTATGAAGTCCCACCTGTGTAACCTGGTGGACAGACACACTCATATGTGTCCTGGAGAAGCAGTTGGCAGGTCCCTCCATTTAAACAGGGGTGAGATACAAAGCAGATGTGCGATTCAGAGTATCTGCAGTCCTCGCCTGTGAATCCTAAAGCACATTTACAAGTGGCTTTTCCGACCACAGATGTGGTTTCACATGTTCCTCCATTCTGACAGGTATGGCTTTCACAAGGGTTTCTGTACTGACAGTAGTCTCCAAGAAAACCCTCTGGACACCTACAAGAGAATGGAAATCATGACTAGCAGTATTCACTCTGATCCTCACAATGCAAGCTACTACTGTGAAAGGTAAAGGTCCCAGTACTGGCACCATAAACACCCAGAGTCTTTCCTACCTAGACAGCAACATTACATACCCTAATGCATAGACCATACACAGGAAAGCCCTTATGTTATTTATGACTGTCCAAAGTGAGAATCCTGAAAGTATAAGGTCATAACATTAATTCATATATAAAACTTAATGAAACTCCAATTACATTTAATTAGGGGCAAAAACATTCTGTCCCACCCTCCCCGCCCCCCCATATGACTGATACTGTCTCCCCATCCCTTCAATATTTTTAAAGTTGAGTATTAGTTAATTCCACTTTGCTATACCTAATAATGTCCTCTGCAGAAGTAAGCAACCAATCTGAATAACAGATGCGATCCATCTCAAAACCTTTAGTGTACTTTTCCCCTCACAACACCACTGTGAAGTAGGGAAGTGCTGTTAACCCCACTATATAGATAGGGAACTGAGGCTGTGACTTGTCAAAGGTTGAACACGAAGCCTCTAGCAACACAGGATCTGAACCCGGGTCTCCCAAATCTCAGGCCATAGGCACAGGCTTCCTCCTTTCCCCGGGGATGCTCAACCCCCACTCAGTCTCAGGCCCCGCCCCACTCCACCCCTTCCCCCAAGACTTCACCCCATCCTGCCTCTTCCCGCCCAGTTCCACCCCCTCCCCCGAGCACACCTCCTCCCCACCCCTCCCACTGGCTACCAGCGGGTGCTAAGCGCACCCACGGAGTCAGCACCTATGTCCCAGGCTAACACTTTAACCACTAGACCAAATTGGGGGTTGGGACCCCTCAGGGGGTCACAAGGTTATTACATGGGGGGGGGGGTCACGAGGTGTCAGCCTCCATCCCAAACCCTGCTTTGCCTCTAACATTTATAATGATGTTAAATATATTATAAATTAAAAACACTTTTTAAGGGGGGGGGGGTCACACTCAGGGGCTTGCTATGTGAAAGGGGTCACCAGTACAAAAAAGTTTGAGAACCACTGCACTAGACCATCTTTCTTCCATCTCTAAGAAATACAAAAATGAACTGGTACATTTATTGATAATTGGGGCAATATTATAAAGATTTATATGTGCAGAATCACTATTTCTCACTAAGCAAGTCTTGTGTAAACACAGTGCTGTAATCCATCTGCTGACTGTCCCTTTGGACTAGGAATTTTCAATCCATTTTGAAGCAATGAGCGGAAACTGCCATTTGTTTCCTTCAGCTAAAGGAGCAACCTGCAAAATGTACATCAAATAAGCCAAAATATCAAAAACGCAGAGAAAAATGGACTGTGTCGATCTGCAGATTTTTCTATATTCTAGATGGCTTGATGAGGAATCAAAATATGTACATCTTGTCTAAGAGGCAACTAGGAGCATCAGACATGACACACACTACAAATATTTTAGCGATGAACTCCAGATGCTCCGTTTTCCCTACTCCAGGATATGAGTAATTCCAAATTAAGTCAGTGATAGTTACTCAGATCCAGGGAAGGGAGATGCTGACCAAGAAGAGTGATTAGTTCTCTCGTGAGGTCCAAGGCAAAGTATCTAGTGGCAACAGAACTGAAATCAACTGTTTACTAATTTGTTTAAAATGCACACATCTGATGGATTAAAAACTGTCTGGTTTCCGAATGCAGCAGTAACCAGGGAGTCATCTTCAAGCAGGTATGTTTCTAGTGTGGCGCCACATGGATCCCAGTGGCTGAAATTTGAAGCTAGACAAATTCTGACTAGAAATAAGGGCAAATTTTTAAAAATGAGAGTAATTAGCCATTGGAACAATTTACCACGGGTCATGGTGGATTCTCCATCGCCAACCATTTTTAAATTAAGATTGATGTTTTTCTAAAAGTTCTGCTCCAATTCAAACAGGAATTAACTCAGGGTTATCCTGTGGCCTGTGTTATACAGGAGGTCAGACTTAATGACCACAATGGTCTCTTCTTGTCTTATCATCGGTGAAAAAGTTTTGGATACATGTACAAAGAGTAACAATTCCATGTACTATAAATAAGCAACATTGTCCTAAACTGAAGAAGATCTTCTCCATCCATCCCCTCCATGCCTCCAAACTAGAATTCTCCCATAACCCTCTTTAATCTACTCCTACTCTTCCACACCAGAAAAAGTCTGGGAGAACACAAAAGATCTGCAGGGTGACCCAAGGTTAACAAGTTTGGGGAAGCAAATTCTGAAATTGAAGCTTCTTATCTGAAAATACTCTGCCTCCTTTGGGGCTGATGGCTCAAACTCCTCAGTTGATCTGAACTGCTGTAGATGCCTAGACTTTAAGGTCTGAAGGGACTATCACGATCATCTAGTATGTTCTGCACATCACAAGCCACAGAACTCACTCCTGTAATAGACCCATAACCTCTGGCTAAGTCACTGAAGTACTCAAACCTTGATTTAAAAACTTCAAGTTACAAAGAATCCACGATTTACTCTAATTCAAACCAGCAAGTGACTTGTACACCATGCTGCATAGGAAGGCAAAAAAATAATAATATGGTTTACTCTCTGCCAATTTGACCTGGGGGAAAATTCGTTCCTGACCCCAAAGATGGTGATCAGTTAGACCTAAGCAAGTGAGTGAGACCCATCAGCCAGACACCTGGGCAAAAATTCTCTGTAGTAACTCAGAGCCCTCCCTCATTTGGTGTCCCATCTCTGGCTGTTGGGGATATTTGCTAATAACAGTTGCAGATGGGCTATATGCCATTGTAGGAAACCTCATCATACTATACCCTCCATAAACTCAGTTTTGAATTAAGTTCGTTTTTTTGCCCTGATTACTACCCTTGGCAGGCTGTTTCAGAACTTCAGTCCTCATTCAAGAGGCAGTCTCAGGTATCCAGGGCCCAAACCATTTGTAGTTTTATAGATTACATTTAACATCCAAGATTGTCCACAAAAGTGAATTGAAAACCAGTATGGATGAGAATGCACTCCCTGCAGGGCTACATCTTAGGCTAATGGTGGGATAACATCCGAAAAGGCTAATATCCCACAGACAGCAACGAGAGTGCTAGTGTAGCCCAAGCAGAGTTACACCAATGTAGTGTCTAACCCTACTCAGTACAGGACTGCAACCAGACTAGGTATAAATAAGTATGGAAGTAAGGAAGGTATAGATAACGCTGATTTACTGCATAAGCATTATGAGACAATATACCCTGAGAAACAGAAGACCCTGCACACATGCCCCATCATGTCACCAGAAACGTGCATCAGTTTATACCTGGCAACTTTGAGAATTGCAGTAAAGCTGATTTGAATGCTTCTAATCCACCAGCCACTGCTATAAACTTGTATCAGTTTCCCTAGTAATGAGGCACAGAAAGATTTGCTCTTTCAAGTTCTTTACATAAAAAGCCACTTGTCTAGAGAGCAGCTTAAAATTACAGCAGCTTGTGTCAGCTCCAAAATGACAGGCTCAGAACAGGAAATAATACCCTTTCTAAACAAAAGCCACTGTTTCTCCACAGTTTTCCATCTAATCCTCAGGAACAGTGATGGGAGCATGAAGTTTGTCCTGGCACTTTCTAGAAGCACGTGAGCTTTCTTTGTCTACTTCAGCGAGAATTTAATCATTTATTTAAGAACAAGTTTCACACATAGGCTATTTCCAATTATGATTTTTGAAAGCTACAAAGAATTTGGAGTGGAAAAATGTCTTATGGGCTGCATCAGCCCAGCAGCTGTTTATAATTAAAGCTTCTCCTTTACTCCCTCTGGGCTACTTTCCAGCACAAATACTTTAGTCAGAACTTAGTCCAACCCGCTTTTTTCCTTCACAGCTCCCAGCTCCAGTCTGCAATTGCCTACAATGCCTTAGTGCAGGCTCTCAAAAAGTTTCACAATAGATGTTCTCCTTGCTAAACACACTAAAGATAGTTATTCAAATTAAAAAAAAAAACAGCTGGAAATCCAAGGAGTTGGATTCACACAATGCTGTCAATGCCAAAGAAACAGAACCAGCAGAACACATGGAGGCTGTTGATGCAGTTGTGCTGCCAAAGTTGCCGTTTCTCCTCAATGTTGCGTTTACCCCCTTTTTGTGGGGTCCTTTGAAAGAAATGCCCTTTCAGTTTGAATGGTTGTTCTTCACCAGGCAGTACTACATCCATTTTGAGTACTTTCACCAGCTCAGTCTACCTGACTGCAGATTACTTTAGCCAATCTTTCCAGATGTTTGGTTTTCATGCGAGTTTCCCATTCAGGCCTAGGGATATCATCTGGGGCTGCACAGGAGGAAACATACAGCTTTAATTTGGTATGTGAAGGGAGGAATTTCCTAGAATGCTTGCTCCCACTTGACACCCTCTTTGTTTTGATTGGAGGATCATCGGAGGGAAAACGTAGGCCCCACAACAAAGTTGAGACAGTTTGCAAATATTCTGGGACAGGTTTTAATCAGTCTTTTCCTTCTGACTCCCACACAGACTCAGGAGGAAGAACAGGATTCTCTGGCTAGCTTATCCCTTACTTCTTACTATTTATCTTGTAAGCACTTTGGGGCAGGGACTGTCTTTTTGTTGTGTGTCTGTACGACGTCTAGCACAGTGGGGTCCTGGTGCATGACTTGGACTCCTAGGTGCTACGGTAATACCAATAAACGAACAACAAAAGGACCAGAAGTCTCTATGGTGAAACTCAGCTTTGTGTTTCCTGCCCGCCTGGGCCATGGGCAGCTTTTTGTCCCCAAAGCCCACCTCCAACAGAGAATTTTGGGAGACTAGGGAATATAGTGCCAGCTTCTCCCCCTGGATTCTAGATGGAAAGACTGAGCACCTCTCCTTTTGAGGGGCTCCTCCCTTTCCTTTTGCTTCAGCCTTTAGGATTTCCTTCCAATCCCTAAAGAGAGGGGGAAGGGGGGTAGATCAACAAGTCTCATCCTGAGAGGGAAAGGCCTCCCTCTATTCTGAATTCAGGTTTCAAGTGGATGTTTTCCACTGATTAATCTGGGACTGGCCCTGGCCCCTGAAAGCAGGCCCTGTGAAGACATCCGTCTCAGCTCATGGAGCGCCTCTTTTTAGGCTGGGCCCTGCAGGCAGTCTGGGGCACTAGTGCTCAACCCAGGTGGTTCCTGCAGCTGGAATCTGATTGGGAAGAGCCAGCTAAGAAGGGCCTACCTGAAATAAGGGTTGGCCAAAGTCCTGGAGAAGAGGATGGGCTAAATGAATTCAGATGGGCCTGGAAACCCCTTACCACCATCCTGTTGCTCCACAGGACCCAAGCTGCTTTTAAGTCCTTCCACTGAGCTTGAAGGCAGGAAGCAGTGCAGCTTCTATCCAAGTTTTTGATTTGCATATAACCACAGAATTCAGCTTATGGTCAACATACCATCCCGCCCCAAGCAGAGGCAGGGGTAGGACATGGCATTGCACAAAACTTGGCAGCTGTGCTGGGGGTAGCTGGCGTTTGCTCAGCGCCTGGGGCTGCTGGGGAGGTTACTGTGGTAAACAGTGTGATGGTGAGCCTGGGGCTATTATTGCATTTTTGATCTCATGGGTTTGGCAAAAGTCAGAATTCAAAAGAGAGAGAGAAATTGGCTAAAAGTCTTTAAAAGTTTTTTTTGGTCTACCCTCTGGTTTATGAACACACACACCCCAACCCTCTGCCTACCCCTAAGTGCCTACAAAGTGTGCAAAAATGCAGGCCATTGCACGAGGCCCTGTACAAATTTAGCAAGATACCCCCTTCTTCCACAGCACTTCTAACAGCTTCCTTCATTTCACTGTCTGTTCTGAAAACTCAGGTCAGTGACACCCTGAAAAATACTTTATAATTTAGGCTGCAGGCCTGTTTAGTGGAGCTCTTTGCTGTCTAGGCAAGTGCATTACTACTTTTTACAGCTTCTTTGACTTCTAATTGTGTCAATAAAATCCATTTAAGAAAAGTATTCTGTATCTACTGTCTGAAGAGACTCATTGAGACACCTCAGAAAGAAAACTAATTCTGACCTCAGGATAGACAGAAACAGGAGTGAGGAATTTGCCTAACTACAAAGTCAAGGATAAAGGAGGTTAGAAGCACCATCAAACAGTCCCATAAGAAAACTGGCAGAGCGGGAACGGAGTTACCCAATGCATATATAAACCAGTCACAAGAGCAGTGTGCTTTAATAGAATATACAGCTTTAACATCAGGCTCAAGATCTCCATCCCCACCCTGGAAGAATTAACCACCAGAAGTTGGTCACGTTAGAGGAGGCTTTTTCTAGCCTAGATCCAGGTCTCTCTTTAAGCAGGACATGGACAGTACAGAATTACCACTCTGATGACAGTGGTTTCAGTACTAAGCTGTCATTTTCTAACTGCTTTGCCAAGTATTTAGACTAGTTATTTTGCTTATTAACATTCTAGTCTAACCAAATTCTTATTCAGTGTATATCTGCCTATGATGTACTGGGCTTCTACTTCATCTGTCCATTTGTTCCTCATGGATAGTAATTTAAAGCTGTGGTTGTTTGCAATACGTCTGGCTGGTGGTGGCTTTAACCATTTATTTTGAAAAAAAAAAAAAAGTATGATTTAAAGCTGTATATAACTCTTGCTATTGCCTTTCTCCTTTCTGGGAAAAGTCTACTGCAGGCCCTAAATCTTCTCCTACTCCCAGCCTTAACAAGTTAGTCTGATAACACACTGGAACAAACAACTCTGTGGAGAGAAGAAAGAGGAAGAGAGCCTCTTATTAACTTATTGCCAAACAGAGGAAGTACTGCAGCAAACTCAGAAAACACAATCAAGTGGGAGGGGTGGGGATTTAGCTAACTAGTGAGTGATACTGGAGAGCTCCAAGTCGGCTCACTTGCCCTGGTCTGAAAGCTCAGCTTCCTGAACACAATGTTTCTACTCTTGCAGCTATAAAAATATTTCAGAAAATAGTTTAGGTTGCCCCAGCAGATGGGAAGTTCCTCTATTAAAAGTTCCCTATAATCATTGCAAAGGAAAACAGGATGCTAACAGCCAACATGGAAATTCCACCTTAAAGGACTAAGTTTGAGTTTTCTGCTACATTTCCTTCCTCTCTACAAAAAAGAAACCATTAAACCAGAACTGGAAATTTGGTGCAAGGTCATGCAGGTGTCAGAACTTGCACTGCATGTCTTCAGTTTTCATTGGCGCCTGCAGAAGGATTGAGCTGTGAGACTGGAAGTAGGGGACGATTGGGTCTGCATTAGACTTTTACCAGAAAGGAGGAAGGCAGCAGCAAGAGTTACAAACACCTCTAAATCATACATTTTTGTCAAACGATTAAAGCCACCACCAGCCAGAAGTATTACCAGCAATCGTGGCTTTAGATTACTTGGTGTCCCTCTTGACACATATGCTTGATATTGAAGTGAGCAACAGTTGGATTTAGTAGAACAACAAACAGCGTCAAAATCTTAAATGAGAAATTCAAAGTAGCTAAGTTACCAGGTGTATTGAAAACTGTCTAAGTGATGGTATATAGTCAAGAACACTGTATCAAGATGGAGATGTTTGTAAGGAGGTACAACAGGGACCAGTGTTGGGATCAGTTTTATTTAACACCTTTATTATGATCTGCACACCTAGACAGACACCAGATTAATAAATTTACAAGTGGTGCTGACTGGGAGCAATTGCAACACCAGTCACAAGACAGAAACAGACAGTTATTTAACAGACAAGGAGAGAAAGCAAGCTTTAGCTATAAAAAATGCCACTCATACATCTGGTGGAAATAATCTAAAGCATGGGAAGGAGAAACCTGGGAAGCAATAAGGGTGAAAAACCTAAGAGGTGATAGAGAACAGCAAGTGTTAGCATGCAGTGCATCATGGCTGCAAAAACCCCATCAATTTGTAACTGAAAAGGCATACCAGTATAGGGAGATTATGATTTTCTATCTACACATCTCAGGTGCGATTTCACAAAATACTGCTTTCAGTTTTGGGCACCCTATCAGCAGAAAGATACTGACAAGTTGAAGGGACTTTAGAGACGGGTTACAAACATTCAGGGGCAGGAGGGACTGATTTATGAAGGAAATGTTGAAAAGAGCTAGATATGAATAGCTGGTTACTTAGCCAGCTTAAGTAGGTGGGAAGAAATCTACAAATATTTGAAGAACGTAAGCACCAAGAAGAGAGGATTTCAGTGTGCTACAAAATGGTACTACTAGCATTAACGAAGTAAACAAGGCTTGAAAAATCCAGTCACCACAGGCAAGGAGGAAGCTGACTTTAGCAAGTGAGGATGACCAACACCATCAACTGTTGCAGAGGTGAAGCTTGCTTTTAAAAAATGTCCATCCTTGTAGTTGCAAAGTTAACCTACCAAAAGTGAGTTGTGTTCAAACAGGTACAATGTCATTTTCCAGAAACTACAGACTGCTCCAGTGCACCTGTTGCAGTTTAGAGATTTTCCATACAGCAGCAAAAAGCAAAGTCACATTTATAACAAGACTGCAAGAATTTGCCAGGAAACCAACCCTATGAGCTGGGAAATAATAGGTGGGTTCCTGTGACACAGTGCTGAATGGGGCTTGTTACCCCCCCCCAGAGACAAAGAGGTGACAGAACCTATGGTGGGGGTACCAGAGTTCAGAGGAACCCTGCAAATACACCTCTACCCCGATATAACGCTGTCCTCGGGAGCCAAAAAATCTTACCGCGTTATAGGTGAAACTGCGTTATATCAAACTTGCTTTGATCCGCCGGAGTGCGCAGCCCCGCCCCACCAGAGCACTGCTTTACCGCCTTATATCCGAATTCGTGTTATATCGGGTTGCGTTATATCGGGGTAGAGGTGTAGCTAAGTTTGGCCTGGATTTTGAGCTTCGAGTTCCTTTTGTAAATAAAGCCAAGCCTCTGGAAGAGGAGTGAGTTCTCACCTGCTACAAGTTACAGACTTTTTGGAGCAGGATGGGAAAATCTGCCCATAAGGTTCAACACTTTCACAGTCTCTATTCCTAACTTAACGTAAAGAAGTCAAACTATCAAGGCCCAATCTAAGAACCTGGACGAAAACTAACAGGTTTTTAAGTTGAACCTTAAGTTAAGGGTAAACTGCTAGCCAGGAAGTCCCAAGCTATGCTTTAAAGCAGTGGTTCCCAAACAGTGGGGCACGCCCTGGAGGAATGTTCAGGAGCGTGCACGGCAGGGCTCGGGCAAGCTCCCATGGGGGGGCGTGGAGGGAGCACCACTCAGTCCTGCTCTGTCCCAGCCCAGCTCCGCCCCCAGCCACAGTTCCTCTCCGCCCCCAGGCCAGATCTGCCTTTATTCCCCAGTTCTGCCCCCAGCCCAACCTCCTCTGCTGAGCCAACTGTGGAGTAATGGGGAGGAGGGGCACGGCCAGATTCATTACTGGTAAGAGGGTGGGGGGAGATAGAAAAGTTTGGACACTATGGCTTTAGAGACATGCATCACCCGAGTATGAGGACACATTGGCCTGGTCCACACTACCCCCCCACTTCGGACTAAGGTACGCAAATTCAGCTACGTTAATAACGTAGCTGAATTCGAAGTACCTTAGTCCGAACTTACCGCGGGTCCAGACGCGGCAGGAAGGCTCCCCCGTCGATGCCGCGTACTCCTCTCGCTGAGCTGGAGTACCGGCGTCGACGGCGAGCACTTCCGGGATCGATCCGGGATCGATTTATCGCGTCTAGACAAGACGCGATAAATCGATCCCAGAACATCGATTGCCTGCCGTCGGACCCGGAGGTAAGTGTAGACGTACCCATTCAGACAATGCTCAAAGGAGAACCAGAGTAATGTAAGGAACTATTTTCAAGGGCTTGGTAACAAGTCTTTACATCTCTAATCTCTATTTTTCTGTTCTTCCACAGGTATGCAGCCTACAATCCAAAGGCAGCCATGGCTCAAAGATTCTTCATGTCAATCAAAAATTCACACTAAGCCTGAACCTGACCACAGCCTTTGGGTTGTTTTCTTTACGTGTAAGATCTGGGTTGAAAAGCAGACGAGAGGACAGGATTAAAGTAAAGCTTACTTACTTGCAATATCCTGTGCCATTGCGATAGGAGATGCATTTTCCCTCATTGATACAAGGCTTAAAAGCATCTAGGCACTGTAAAGCTGAAAGAAAAGCAATGGAGAGTTAAGCCAGTAACCATCATATGTCATAGCAGTATTAAAACACTTAAGTGTTTAATATTTAAAACTTCAAAAGTAGCCCAAGGGATTGCAAAAGGTAGGGTTACCATTCGTCCGGATTCCCCCGGACATGTCCGGCTTTTTGAGCTAAAAATAGCGTCCGGGGGGAATTTGTAAATGTCCGGACTCCCCCCCCCATGCAGAGCGCGCGGCTAACAGGGCAGCCGGCCGGATGGTGCCACTTACATGGGGCTCCGTCAGCCAGAGAGAGCCCCTCCTCCCCCCTGCAGCAGAGATCACTCCCTCCTTCCCTCCCTCCCTCCCTGCATTCGCAGATCGCCTCCGGCAGTCTGGAGCTCCTCCCCCGCTGCCCAGCGTGCCGGGACGAACGGCTCAGGCCGTTCCTGAGCAAGTTCACAGAGACGTTAGGCGAAGGCCAACAACAAGGGGGCCAGGGGGTCGGAGAAGGGGCAGGGAGATTTTGGAGGGGGCAGTCAAGAGACGGGGGGGGGGTTGGGAGTTCAGGGGGGGCTTTCTGGGGGGGGTGGATAAGGTTTTGGGCAGTCAGGGTACAGGTAGGGGGTAGGCTCCTGGGGGGCAGTTAGGGTGGGGGGGTCTTAGGAGGGGGCAGTTAGGGGACAAGGAACAGGGAGGCTTAGGTAGGGGGTGAGGTTCTGGAGGGCAGTTAGGAGCAGGGGTCCCAGGAGGGGGCAGTCAGGGGACAAGGAACAGGGAGGCTTAGGTAGGGGGTGAGGTTCTGGAGGGCAGTTAGGAGCAGGGGTCCCAGGAGGGGGCAGTCAGGGGACAAGGAACAGGGAGGCTTAGGTAGGGGGTGGGGTTCTGGAGGGCAGTTAGGAGCAGGGGTCCCAGGAGGGGGCAGTCAGGGGACAAGGAGCGGGGGGGGGGGGGTTGGGAGTTCTGGGGGCGGGGCTGTCAGGGGGCAGGAGTGGGAAGAGGGATCGGAGCAGTCAGGGGACAGGGAGCAGAGGGGTTTAGATGGGTCGGGAGTTCTGGGGGGGGCTGTCAGGGGGTGGGGAGTGGTTGGATGGGGCGTGGGAGTCCCAGGGGTCTGTCTGGGGGTGGGGCTGTGGATAAGGGTTGGGGCAGTCAGGGTACAGGTAGGGGGTAGGGTCCTAGGGGGCCAGTTAGGATGGGGGGAGGGTCTCAGGAAGGGGCAGTCAGGGGACAAGAGGCAGGGAGGCTTAGGTAGGGGGTGGAGTCCTGCGGGGCAGTTAGGGGCAGGGGTCCCAGGAGGGGGCAGTCAGGGGACAAGGAGCGGGAGGAGGGTTGGGGGTTCTGAGGGGGACGGGAAGTGGGAGGGGCAGGGGCGGGGCTAGGGCAGGATGGGGGCGGGGCTCCTCCCGTCCTCTTTTTTGCTTGCTGAAATATGGTAACCCTACAAAAGGAATCAAATCCACAATGCTTGTGTAGTGGAGCAACATGGGGGCGCTAAAAACATCTAGTTTCTCTTAACAGACAGACTTTCAAAACAAAGCACAGTAACTCTGGCAAACAATGAAGATGTTAGTGGCATTACTCCAATGTATAGGACACAATGGTTTCAAACTTTACACCTTGGCTAGGGGCCACCTTTAAATAAAACAGCTCCCGATGAACTTTCTACTTAGAACATCCTGCACCACACTCTTTTTCCATCCCTTCTTTCCAATCTCTTGGGACATATGCATTAAAAGAGAGGCTCTTTTCCTCAATATCTCACATGCATTTGCTGCTTATTCTCCAAATTAATCCAGAAATTGCTATGACATCACAGTTAATGTGACAATTATGACTGATCAGAAGATTATGGCTGGGAGATAAACAGGAGCAAATTAACTTTTAAGAAACAAAGATTTGTATAACAGAATCTACATACTGAGAAGGAAAGACATTCTGTAGACTGAATATAGAGACTTTTTAGCGAGGCATCAAGCATGGTCTAGTGGATAAGGCACTAACGGAATAAGGAGACCTAGGTTCTACTCCTGGTTTTGCCACTTGCCTGCTGGATGATCTTGAGCAAGTCACTCCACCTCTGTGCCTCTGTTTTACCCCCACTTAGCCCCCCAGGCCTTTGTCTATTTAGACCAGGGGTGGGCAAACTGGGGCCCCCGGGTGGGGCGGGGGGGAGAGGCAGAGGGCTCCATGCGTTGCCCTTGCCTCCAGGCACCGCCCCCCACAGCTCCCATTGGCCGGGAATGGGGAACCGTGGCCAATGGGAGATTCGGGGGAGGTACCTGGAGGCGCGGCAAGGGCAGTGCACGCCGAGCCCGCCACACCCCTCCTAGGGGCCACAGTGCTTCCTGGAGTGGCATGGGGCCGGGGACAGGGCAGGCAGGCAGGGAGCCTGCCCTGGCGCGCGCCACTGCCACCTTGGAGCTGCTTCAGGTAAGCGGTGCAGGGCTGGAGCCCAAACCCCTCCTGTACCCCACCCCCCAACTCCCTGTCCTAAACCCCCTGCCTGCACCTTGAATCTCTCCTGTACCCCAACCCCCTGCCCTGAGCCCCCTCCTACACCCTGCACCTCTCCTGCACCCCAACCCCTGCCCTGAGCCCCCTGCCGCACCCCGCACCCCTCCTGCACCACAACCCCCTGCCCTGAGCCCCCTCCCACAATCTGTACCCCTCCTGCACCTCAACCCCCTTCCCTGAGCCCTCTCATACACCCCGCATCCCTCCTCTGCCCCAATCCTTTGCCCTGAGCCCCTTCCTGCACACCGCACCCCCTCCCACACTCCGCACTCTCTCCCGCACCCCATCCCCCTGCCCTGGCCCTGCATACAATTTCCCCACCCAGATGTGGCCCTTGGCCCAAAAAGTTTGCCCACCCCTGATTTAGACTGTCAGCTTAAGGATACTGTGTGTTTGTAAAGCACTAAACACCACTGATCTTGGTTAAGGCCTCTAGGAGCTTCAGTAATATACTGCCCCCTCTTGCACTGCTATTCTAATCTACAGACCCATGTGTTCCACATGCTGCAGAACAGGCAGCCTCTTATTTCAGTTTTGCTTTATTTGATTTGTATCAAATCCTGAACATTTAACTTCAGCTTCTGTATTTGGATTGCTTGTATTTGAGTGAAGCAGACACCTATATCCAGGAGTAATTTGATAAAACAGAGGTGGAGGGGGACTCCTTGTCCAACCAGCACTTAGGGTCTAAATTGTGGACATGAATTTCTCCAACAAGGAACAGAGCTGGTGGGAGGCCCCAGACACAAAGCAACAGAGGCAGAGTTATCAGGCCTACTAAAGTTTCTCAGCATCCAATTATGTTTGCAAACCAGACAACTCAGAAAGGATTGCAGTTACTATATCAGGCTTGAAATGTTATTGCTCAACAATCCTTGAGAATGTAAATAATTCATATACCCTATGAGGTGTGTAGGAACGCTGTACACTCACAACCCAAGCAAAATAAAATAAATTAAGTCCAATATCTAAAACTACAGCAATTCTATTCCTCACAAAATGTGAATGCCTGTTTCTTATTAACTTGATTTCAGAAAATGGGGCACTTAGAGACAGTACAGCCTCTGCTCAGTAGTCAGGAAATGAACAAAATTCCTCTCTGAGCCCCTTACGATAACCTATTAGGTCAGGGTTACTAGGCAACAAGAGCTTTAACACAGATTTACAACAGTTATTTTCCAGCAACTGTCAAAAAAGTTCAGTCTGATTACACTTTGCACCCATGGCCTACTCTTTCTCCACTTACCAGCAACATCCATAGCTTCTACATAGTAAATGGCCACATAACCCACACCCCATAGTTATATTTACAACTGTATCCCCAACATTACTGGTGCAGCAGCCTAATTGCTCCCACAGCAAATGTTAAATTTGGGCCAGTATGGTTTTTAATTGTAAAGTGTCTGGGCATTTAAGATTTAACAACTTCACCCTCTATGGTCCTCTATTATCCTCTAAGTAGGACAAGAAATAAAGTGGCTATAAGCAAATTTTAATGGACTGGCCCAGGAAGACAGAGGTGTGTGTTCATATGTCTCTACCTCAGAGTGCTTGAATTTTCAATCTACCCACACTGATAAGGCCAATACAATGACAACCAGAAGATTTAGTTTATTTCCTCTTCACCAGTACTTGCAAACAGATTTCCATATTCGCTTTGAAGCCTTGGGTCACTGAGTGTGGGGGAGTCAGGGCCCTGCAACCCCCACTTCCTGCGATTCACCATGACTCTCAGCCAGGCAGTAAAACAGAAGGTTTATTAGATGACAGGAACATAGTCTAAAACAGAGCTTGTCGGTACAGAAAACAGGACCCGTCAGTCAGGTACATCTTGGGAGGGTGGGAAGTCCAGACCCAGGTTCTGGGCCTCCCCCCATCTCCCCAGGAAGCTCCAAAACTGAAACTCCCTCCAGCCCCTCCTCTGGTCTTTGTCTCTTTCCTAGGCCAGGAGGCCACCTGATCTCTTTGTTCTCTGTAGCGGGGTGGTCACCCGCTCCTGCCCTGAAGGGTTTGAAATCAGCCCTGGGAGAGGGCTGCTGCTAGGAAAGCAGCAAGCCTCGGGGGATTGGGGAAACAGCCACAGCTGTGGCCACGCTCCAATCAGGCCACAGCTGGCCTGTATAAAAAGGCCAGTGGGCCAGAAGCACAGACAGAGGGGCCTGGCTGCTGGGAAGCTCAGGGTGCCTAGAGTGAGGCAGGGCTGGGGAAAGGCTAGAGGGGCTGGGGAGCTCCAGGCTGGCAACTCCCCAGGCTGCAGGGCCTTGTGTTGCAGAGAGAGGCAGCAGGTCCAGACCCAACCTTGCCTATGAGGAGTGGCTTTTACACTGCAGTCTGCCCCAAGGAGCGGGGGCTTGATGATGACTGGCAGTAGCCCAGACTGAGGCAAGGTGGGGATTAGAGGGTTGGGGGATCCCCAGAGAGGGGAGACCCAGAGGCAGAGTGTGGGGATATTGCCAGGGGGCAGCACCCCAGATAAAAGGGCACCGGGGTCCGTGAGGGACACAGGGCCGGCGGCAAGCGGGACACCGACCTGCAGAGGGTGCTCCAGAGGCTGGCGAGCTAATTCCCTGAGACGACCAGCAGGAGGCTGCAGGGGTGAGTCCCACATTGCTACAAGTGGTGGAGAATGTGGGCAGAAGCGGTCCACCCCTGACACAAGGGGCCAGGGCAAGGACTGTTGGACGATTGCCCAGATCCAAGACTGGCGATATGCGGGACTACTATTGGAGAGCCTGTGTGGCCTGGCTCGCCAAGCAGCAAGCAGGGCTGCTTCAGCTGCTGCGGGGGAGGGCACATGGACCTCAATGGGCATCAGGCACCTTGGGCAGGAGGCCAGTGCTGGGGCCTAAAGACTGTTTCCCCTGTGGGCGACAGGGACACTTGAAGAGGGAGTGCCCTTATTGGGATGGAGCAAAGAGGCTCCACCTGGGACATGGTGGAGAGACTCGAGTGCCCCCTGTGAAGTTAACGGGGGGGGGGCTCCAAACTTGTTGGGCCTGTGGGGAGCTGGGGCACAAGAAGAGGGAGTGCCCTCATGGGACTCCCACGACCAGGGCTAGCCTGGAGGTGGCCCAAGGAATGCGCTGGCTGTGCTACCTATACCACAAGGGGGGCCAGAGAAAGCGGCCTTGCCCCCAGAGAAGGAGGGGAAGGCCAGAGGATCGGGCTCGGTCTGAGACTACCCCAAAGCAGGGGGTGGTGAAGACCAGGGGCCCAGAAGAGGGGGGGGGGTCTGGGACAGAGGGGCCCCAGCTCAACAGGGGAATCCATGCGGGGGCGAGACAGGCCACGGTGGAGACCCAACCAGCAAGGGGAACCCACTTGGGAGCTAAGTGGGCTACAGTGGGTACCCAAACCCTTCCGGAGGGTGGCCGGTTGCTCCTCATGCTGGAGCATCTGCGGCAGGAACGGGATGTCTTGCGGGCCCAGCTGAGGGGAAAACTGGGCAGGTAGAACAACCCCCCGCCCCGCCGTTAGAGGGGATCTTGAGGTGGGGGGGGGGTGTAGTGGGGTAGTCACCTGCTCCTGCCCTGAAGGGCTTGAAATCAGCCCTGGGAGAGGGCTGAGACAGCGAGAGGGCTGCTGCTAGGAAAGCAGCAAGCCTCGGCGGATTGGGAAAACAGCCACAGCTGTGGCCACGCCTCAATCAAGCCACAGCTGTGGCCACGCCTCAATCAAGCCACAGCTGTGGCCACGCCTCAATCAAGCCACAGCTGTGGCCACGCCTCAATCAAGCCACAGCTGTGGCCACGCCTCAATCAAGCCACAGCTGTGGCCACGCCTCAATCAAGCCACAGCTGTGGCCACGCCTCAATCAAGCCACAGCTGTGGCCACGCCTCAATCAAGCCACAGCTGTGGCCACGCCTCAATCAAGCCACAGCTGTGGCCACGCCTCAATCAAGCCACAGCTGTGGCCACGCCTCAATCAAGCCACAGCTGTGGCCACGCCTCAATCAAGCCACAGCTGTGGCCACGCCTCAATCAAGCCACAGCTGTGGCCACGCCTCAATCAAGCCACAGCTGTGGCCACGCCTCAATCAAGCCACAGCTGACTTGTATAAAAAGGCCAGTGGCCCAGAAGCACAGACAGACTCTCTCTGCCTTCAGAAAGAGAGGGGCCTGGCTGCTGGGAAGCTCAGGGTGCCTAGAGTGAGGTAGGGCTGGGGAAAGGCTAGAGGGGCTGGGGAGTTCCAGGCTGGCAACTCCCCAGTCTGCAGGGCCTTGTCCAAGGCCCCAGAGAGGCACTGTGTTGCAGAGAGAGGCAACAGGTCCAGACCCAACCTTGCCTATGAAGAGTGGCTTTTACACTGCAGCCTGCCCCAAGGAGCGGGGACTTGATGATGACTGGCAGTAGCCCAGACTGAGGCAAGGTGGGGATTAGAGGGTTGGGGGTTCCCCAGAGAGGGGAGACCTAGAGGCAGAGTGTGGGGGTATTGCCAGGGGGCAGCACCCCAGATAAAAGGGCACCGGGGTCCGTGAGGGACACGGGGCCGGCGGCAAGCGGGACACCGGCCTGCAGAGGGTGCTCTGGAAGCTGGCGAGCTAATTCCCGGAGACGACCAGCAGGAGGCGCCGCAGGGGTGAGTCCCACATTCTACATTCTCCAACACCTTCAGTTGGCACCTTGCAGGGGAGGGGCCCAGGCCATCACTTGAGAGGAGACAGGGTGTCGGCCATGCTCTGTACAGACAGCATCACACCTGCCTAGGGCTCTGCAACAATCACACACCCTTATCCCACCACCTAGATACTTAAGAAATGCGTAGAGGAAACTGAGACACCCACACAGTATTCAGAGGAAACCTTAATAACATTCCCACTTTGTCACTACAATGAAAACTGACTGTTTGACTTTTTGTAACCCAGTCAAAAATGTAACTAGCATTTGGCCACCAATATAGACTTAACTTTCAATAGCATCTTGGCATGGCCAAGAATAAGGAAATAAGAGGGTGACTGCATTCAGTTTTTCTATAATGATCCTGCAGAGCAGTGAATCAAAGCAGAGCAGCACAGGCAAAGAAGAGTAGATTCTTACAGTAGCAAAAAATGTGTGCAGCCTCTGTCCCAGTTTATCAGCCCAAAGACTGGAACAGAAGAGCAAAGATTAAGTCCCTCTGTTTTTCCAACAAAATAGCATCACCTTGAACTGCTGCCTAGCAGATCATTAAAGCACTGAGGGTTACGTTGTCAGTTTCAATAGCTGTACAAATTGGACAGTACAAATCAAGCACTTAACTGTAGTGCATGATCGGGCATGATAATCCAATACTGACTAAACAGAAGTGAAAGCGACTACTTTGTGTACTTCCTTCAGCTTGGACAATTAAAATAGACTAAACAAAAACAATCAAATATAAATAAGATTAAAATTGTTCCAATTACATTACAAATATTTAAAATTACTGAAAGAGGTACTCAAAAAGCTAAAATAGTTTAACCTGAAAACATTCTTTTATATACACAAGGGAAATTAGAGTCTATGGCTCCCATAGCAAAATTAGCTTCTTCTCTGTGCAAGAAGCATTGCTAAAATATCATGAAATGCAGGAAGACAATTTAATAATGAATGCAGAGAAATAAGCAACTTCAGTTACTTTGTTTACATCAAAAACCATGTCTAGGCTACCTTACCAAGCTACACACAAGAGTCAGAAAATAAAAGTAAAGCTTCCAATATCATTAACTCACCCACAATAAACAGTATATTAAGGTTATGCTAAACATAGTTACCTGAAAATGTACTGTATGCTCAACATGAAGGAAGAGGGTATTCTCTGGAAAGACAAAATAGACTGACCAGACCTTTCTTCTAAAGTTGCACAGGGACCAAGTGGATCAAACAAGGTTTTTGAGTCATGTTGTCACGGATTCTTACCCCTTCTCTCACAAGATCCCTCCTGCCTTCATTAATCATTAGGTTAGCGTATAACTGATCTGCCTCTTCAGCCTGAAAGAGCTTGCAACATATCCAAGGAGGCTGCTATGACTTTGTCTCCTTTTCTTTTGTCAGAAAATTCGTTTTCTTAGAGTACATCTTCACGGCAGCGTTCACTCGGGTGATTGGCAACTGGGTGCCTAGGCCGGGTGTGAGCAGCCACAGTACAAAGCCACACCTGAATTACTGTGTAGTCACTGGTGCTGTGCTCACCCCTGTGTGTGTCGCTAGGATTGCCGGGCACTTCCCACGGTTCTTTGTGCGGCAGTAAACTGAGCTGCTCCATGATTCTTTCTGAGTGAAGTGTGAGAGAATTTGTCTGTCTTCTAGGCACATGGGGAAAATTGTGGGAAGGCACTGGAGGACTATCAGCACTCTAGTGGTTTAGCCTGCATCCTCACTGCTAAGTGGGTGGGTTACCAGACCAAGTGAAAACAACACTCAGGCTCTATCCCTAGCAAGGCCAACTAGCCCAGGCTGAAAGCACCAAACTCACATGAGGGTCGTGTAGGTGAACAGAAGGGGTTTTTGTGGCAACACCCAAGCAAAAAACCTAAATTAATTCTGCAGTGAAGACATACGCTGAGTAGATCCAAATCCTCAGCCAGTAGGTCTACTTTAGCCTGCACATCAGGCCGTATCTCCAAGGATATTATAGTGAAAGAGTTGGCAGCCACAGATATGATAGCATCAGATGCATCAAATGATGTTCCCAAGGAACTGACTCTTACAACATCCTAAGCATCTTGCCCGAAAGGTGTTCATGCAAATGTGACAATTTATCCCAGATTTAACTTCACTGGCAAAGGAACCTCTTAATGAGTGATGTGCAAGGTTAAAGAGAGAGAGAGAGGGAAAAGGAAAAAAAAAAAAAGTAAGCTCGTGCCCCTTCTTGATTCTTTATGATGTAAAAAGCAACCTGAAAGCTGTGATTTTTTTTTATACTTCTGCTTTTTTTTACCTTAGAGATTCAGGCCCAATCTAGGCTTGAAAGTCGAAAAGAAATAGTGAAGTTTTATCCCAAGAACTAAGGCCTTGTCTACACTACAGGAGAAATTTGATCTAAGCTATGCAATTTAAGTTACGTGAATAGCGTAACTCAAATCGATGTAGCTTAGATCTACTTACCGCAGGGTCCACACTACGTGATGTCAACTGGAGACGCTCTCCCGTCGACTCCCCCTACACTTCTCGATCCAGTGGAGTACAGGAGTTGATGGGAGAGCGATCTGCGGTCAATTTAGCGGGTCTTCACTAGACCCACTAAATTGACTGCCGATGCATTGATCGCCATTCGTGGATCCCCCAGTAAGTGTAAACAAGCCCTATGAGAGTTAGAGTTCAGCTATTAAGAGAAGGCTTTCGGCAGGCATCTAAATGCCATACTTGGAGACAACTGAAAAGGCCCTCATATCTGGCTGAAACAGAGATATCATGATGGGGTAATAAGGTTAATAAACTCATAAGAACAGCCATACTGGGTCAGACCAATGGTCCACCTTGCCCAGTATCCTCTCTTCCTACAGTGGCCAATGCCAGGTGCTTCAGAGGGAATGAACAGAACAGGTAATCATTAAGCGATCCATCCCCTATTGCCCATTCCCAATTTCTGGCAAACAGGCCAGGGACACTTGAGAGCCTGGTTTTGCATCCCTGCCCATCCTGGCTAATAGCCATTGATGGACCTAGTCTCCATGAACTTATCTAGCTCTTTTTCTAACCCTGTTATACTCTTGGCCTTCGTAACATCCTCTGGCAAAGAGCTGCCCAGGTTGACTATAGATTAAAAAGGGACGAGTGAAATACAAATGTAAAATGTAAAAGAGTAGTAAAATATAAAACTGTTAAAGATTGTTGAATTCAGGCAATCACAAATCTTTATGCCTCCAACTATAAGGCGTCTTGGGGGAACTTATGGAATATGTTGAGGCTATCATGCCAAGGTTAACTCAGGAATAGTTGATAGACTTAGAAAGACCAATAAAGGAAGGCGGTCACATAAGCTATTACAATCAAAGCCAACACAAAAATCCCAGGACAAAAGTGGTTTTCAGTAGAGTTTTATACGATGACAGATATTAGATATCACTACAGGTAAGCCAACCATGCTAATAATTTCTTAGAGTAAGGAAACTCCCACTATAATGAAAGATGGTATAACAAATTACAAAGCTGCAAAGACAAACTACTACACATGACTCATTTAAACCAATTTTGCTTCTTAATGTAGAAAATATTTTCAAAGACTGGCCAGAATAGAAACAGTCCTGCCTCAATTAATACACACTGATCAAACAGGTTTCATCCATAACATACAACTGAGTGATAACAGACAAGTCATAAGAGTAATTCATGATAGGCAGAACAGAACAACCCAAATAAAGGTCTGCTGTTATCCTTAGCTGCTGAGGTGGCCTTTGATAAAGTAGAGTGGTCTTTCCTGGAAACATTGCTATCAAGGATGAGTTTTGGAGGCAATATGAAGACATGGATAAATATGACTCCCCTTCTACTAGGACAAAAGTTAATAAGGTACACTCCCAAGAACTCTAACTACAAACAGGAACCAGACAACGCTATCCTCCTTTATTGAACTCCTGGCACAAAATCTATGGCAAAATAGCAGCATAACAGGGGTTAACAATTAATAAAACAGAACATAAAATTGTGCTGCATACAGACAATGTGATACTAATGGTTTCCAATTTAGTGAAATCTAAGGCATCTGAAAAATTAATGAATTCAGGGATGTATCAGGCTATACAATTATTACACACACACACACACACACACACACAGAGCTAGAGGAATCTATGATGAGAAAGCTGCAAGTTGTATTTGAGTTTGTCATCTAAACTAAACATTTAATAGTCAATCTCTCTCCTATCCTCAATCAGCATATGAATTTTTCCTCCCATTATTTCAATCTGAAAAAAAATGCACTGGTCTTGGATGCATACCAGCCATTACAATTAATTATCTGCCATAATGAAATTTGCCATTTAAGGCTCTAACCAATATGGATACCAAAAAGAACTTGAGTAATGATAATAAATAATATTGCACTCTTGTCTAGTGTTTTTCATCAGCAGACCTCTAAGCACTTTACAAAGGAGATCAGTATCATTATTCCATTTTACAGATAGGGAAACTAAGGCACAGAGAGAAGAAGTGACCTGCCCAAGGTTGCCCAGCAGGCAGAGCCAAAAATAGATCCTAGGTCTCCTGAGTCCCAGTCCAGTGCTCTACCCATTAGGCTACACTGCTGCTTTGTACAGTCCAATAAGTTACCCAGAAAAAAACAAGAAAACTCTATAGACCCACTCGAAGAGGGACTGGCAGTACCAAATTTACTAATATATCACTGAACAGCTCAACTAAAGTTACCATCAGCCTTGTACCATGGTGACCCCAGTAAACATGTGGTGGAAATCAAACAGGACTTTAAAAATAAATGTAGTACATTGATTTTTTACCTAAGAAATAGAGACTAAACACAAAAAGAAAAATATCCATGTCCCATGGTGACACTGTGGATATGGAATTTGATATAAACAGGTAGACCCTGCCGTCCCCACTTACACCCATCAGAAACAATCTAGAATTTCAAGGATTATGTAATCCAATAGATAATAAATAGGAGGAAAAAGGGTACACACAACCATCAGAGAGCTATTCTATAATAAACTTATGGATATTAATACCATCAAAGAACTCATGGGGAATATTATTATACCAGTCTGGGCTTATTTGTTACTAAGGCATTATATGAAATTCCATTTAGGAAGTCCAAGTTTTAGGAGACCATTAGCAAGGATAGAAACACTGATTTTTGGGAAAAGACCTCTCAAATGGCCTGGAATAACACATATGGTATAACACTGGTTATCTACACATGGTATAATGAAAGATTACTGATGGACCTAGAACAGTGGTTTTCAACCTTTGGTCCATGGACCCCTGGGAGTTCACAGAATGTGTCTAGGATTTCCAAAGGGGTCCACGCCTCCATTTGAAATTTCGTAGGGGTTTGCAAATGAAAAAAGGTTGAAAACCTCTGATCTAGAAGATAAGACTACCTCTACAGAAAAATGGAAAGAGCATCTAAAATAAATATCACTTTGGAACAAAGGGAAAATATCTGGAGAAAGGATCAATACCTCATTTATTTGTGTATCCATTAAGGAAAACTACAAAATATTTTACCAATGGTACGTTGCTCCATTTAAGCTAAGGAAAATATATAAAGGAGGAGTCAAATCCTGGAAAAGATATGAAGGAATGGGGACCTCTCTGCATAAAGAGTGGGAATGCCCTTCTTTGGGGGGGGGGGGGGGGAGACAGAAATAGAATTTAAGCTAACTAGTTAGATTTACCATGGGTTTTATGGGTAGCCTATCAGATTACAGTACGAAAAAAAAGACTATTGACTCTAGGAAGGACCCATCAACAAACATAATTATTACTAGCAGCCAGATGGTGAGATAGTTCACTTTTGGAAAAGGACAGTTCTTCCAACAGTAGTAGCATGGAGAAATAAAGTAGAGAAAATCCTTTCAATGAAAAAATGATAGCCTTATATCAGGATGAAGTCAATTTTATAATTACTGGTTACCATTTTGGGAATCTGAATAAGCGAAATACAGATAAGGTGTTGCCAAAATGCAAATGAGTCTTTAAAGGTAGCAGATATTGGTTATGAATAAGGTTTGTTAATACTTGTATGAAAAATTCATGTATGTTAATAATGACAATAAATTTTTTGAAGAGGGAAAGGCCTTTTAAATCAAACTGATTAAACTTTGTTTTGTTTCTGTAGAGACCTATTCTGTAGAAAAAGAGGGATAGCTCAGTGGTTTGAGCATTGGCCTTCTAAACTCAGGGTTGTGAGTTCAATCCTTGAGGGGGCCACTTAGGGATCTGGGGCAAAATCAGTACTTGGTCCTGCTAGTGAAGGCAGGGGGCTGGACTCAATGCCCTTCCAGTTCTATGAGATAGGATATCTCCATTTAACTTCAGTGACTAACAAAGGATTAATTCACTCAAAACGTTAAATATTCCACATCTTCAAATGAGGTATTAAGAGCTCACAACATCCTCTAATCCTCCAACAAAACCAGGAAGATTAGACTTTATATTCCTGATAGTTCTATGGAAAAACAAGCAGAATGCTTATTAAAAAGCCATTCCAGGCATTTTTATACCCTAAAGCAATAAAAAGAGCACAAGCCCAGTATTTTCAAATCTTTTGATCTCACTTAATATAGCAGACTGCAACTTCCTTCCACTGTGTTGATCTTCCTGGCTTCTTATGGTACTGTGGGTGTAAGGCAGGGGTCTCAAACTCAATTTACCTTAGCGCCAGTGCCAGTCCTCAAATCCTCCCAGTGGGCCAATGTCACTCATGCCACCCAGAACCCGCCTCCCAAAAACTCTGCCCCCCAAAAAACTCTGCCTCCCACCTGCCTAAGGCTCTGGGAAAGAGTTTGGGTGGGGGAGGAGGTCTGGGGTAGGGGATTGGGGTGCAGGCTCTGGGAGGGAGTTTGGGTGCAGAAGGGGTGAGAGGTTGTCCTCTGGGAGGGAGTTTGGGTGGGGGAGGGGGTCAGGGTGCAGGCTCTGGGATGAGTTTGGGGGCTGGGGGAGTGTGGAGAGGGGGTGCAGGCTCTGGGAGGGAGTTTGGCGGTAGGAGGAAGGGTGTGGGGAGGGGTGGGGGTGCAGGCTCTGGGAGGGGGTTGGGGGTGAAGCATTTACCTGGAGCTCCAAGGCAGGGCAGCCCGGGGGGCCTCCACGCGCTTCTGCCCCCAGGCACCGTCCCCCCAGTGTCCCATTGGCCGCAGGGGCACTCAGGGCGGGGGCAGCGTGCGGAGGCACAGCCCCACCCCACCCCTGGGCTGCAGGGAGGGGCCGGCAGCCACTGGAGCGAGCAGGCAGACGCCGTTCAGCTCCGCTGCACTGCCAGGGCCCCCGAGCGGGGAGAGCCTGGGGACGGCAGGTGGGGCCAAGGGAGAGACCCGGCCCCAAAACTGCTAGAGCCCCACAGGCCACATTGGGGAGGCTCGCGGGCCGCAGATGGCCCATGGGCCGGGAGTTTGAGACCCCCTGTAAGGTTTAACACCTTTAGGGATAGCTCAGAGATTTGAGCATTAGCCTGCTAAACCCAGGGTTGTGAGTTCAATCCTTGAGGGGGCCATTTGGGGATTTAGTTGGGGATTGGTCCTGCTTTGAGCAGGGGGTTGGGCTAGATGACCTCCTGAGGTCCCTTCCAACCCTGATATTCTATGATATCCACAGCTTATCTAGCTAAGACCAAGAGGAAACATGAATCATGTGAGAAAAGTACTCAGATCCTTGCATGGAAATTGGTAAAGCCCAGCAACTTTCTTCACTACAAGTGGTTTGAACAGAAAGATAAACTAAAGATCCTCAGCAGGGCACTAAGTCCTCATTCCTAGAGAAAGCTACTATGGTGAGATTCTGTACACAGAAAACAAAGCTTGCAATGCAATACACTCCCAAGGTATGAGCTTCTACAACACTGGAGAAAACTCCATGAAACTAACTGTTATCAGATACTTTGAAACCACTGCCCATGGACATCAGGAGCAATATCTCACAGTGAAGTTTCCTCTACACTGCTCATCCCCTTTATCACTATCAAGCTTCAGAGAGTTCATCTGAAGGTCCTTACAAAGGGCAATACTATTCCCCCACCCACACCAACATTACATGAGAATGATCAGTAAGGAAGGGGCGTAGCTACAGGTGGGCTGGAATTAGCACCGAGGCCCACCCAATCCAAGCCTGAGGTATGTCAGAGGCATACTCATGCTAGCTCAATGAAAAAAATAAAACAGAATACAGCCATGGAAGTGGTAGGAGGGACTGGTCACCATAAGTCCATGCCATTTGAGATGCTGGGTACATACTTGGGGTGGCTAGCCCCTCATGATGCTCTGGCTACGACTTCTGTTTTTAGGCACTAGCCCAAGCAAAGCTAGTGCAGTTACATCTATGCAAGCTCGGAATCAAACCCCCAACTTGAATGTAACCAGACTTTACGGGTATATCGACACCACGTTCATGCTTCCAACTGCAATAGACAGACTTGTGCTAGCTCTGCTTGAACTAGCATGCTAAAAATAGCTGGCCCTGAGATGGCATGGGCAGTGGCTCGTGCTAGCCACCTGAGTATGCACCAGGGAGTCCAGGTAGGTTTGTACTTGGTGGCTAGTTAAAGTATAGCTAGTGAGTGTCCGTTTAGTTCAGCTGGTAAGCAGCAGCACGTTCTCAGCTGCAGCACAGACATACCCCAGGGCTCCCTTCCCATCCCAGGACTCTCCCTTGGTAGACGTGCCTGGCTGGGCTGAGGGGTGCTCTACAGTGTGACTTGCGGAGAAGGTGCAGAGCCAGGGCAGGAAGGAGCCTCTATCTGACTTCAGGGACCAGGACAGATGGGCAGTTCCTGCCCACAGGCATGGGGGGTGGTGGGGAGGGGCACAGCATCCATTTATCAGCAAAGTGCGGGTCACAGCATGGCTGGGGCTTCGGTCTCCAACCCCCCAACAGGGCAGGGATTTATGGCGGGGCAGGCGTTTCCCAGCTGCCTACAGGCACAGCAACACAGCCCAGGGCACTTCCCTTCCCCATCCTCTTTCTGCCTGCCTTTCTCTCCCCCAACCCTGGCCACCTTCCCAGACCCACCCATGGCTACACCCAGGGAGGGAGGGAGGGACGAATGGATGGACGCGCGCGCGCGTGCACACACACCCATGAAGGAAAGTGGAAGTTCAGTCTCCAAACCTGCAGGCTTGCCCTGAGGACAGATCATTGTCCAGCCACCGTAAGTTGAGCCCACCCTATCCACACCCTTGCAGTAAGGTACTGAAAGACCATGAGTCCAGTGTAAATACACTGATGACATTCAGCTGTGTGTTTTCTTCAACAATGCAGCCCATGCCATCACCACAATTTTTCCAAGCACTAGGAATGTCAGTGAAGAGTAGCTGGCTCATACGGAACATGGGAAAGACAGAGATGTTACCAGAGAGAGGTAAGAAATTTGAGGCACGAGAGAACATCAATTCTTCCTTGAATCGAAGAATCGGAACAGTGCTCCTCAAGATAGCCCTGGGACCCTGCTGGATTTCCCTCTGCTCTGAGGCACTCGTTGCATTAGAGGCAAGGAACACTTTCTACCATCTGGAGTATGCTGAGCAGCAAAACTGCAGCTGCAGAACACCTTACTAGCAGAGATCAGACAGAGACCAGCCTTGCCCAAGTTCTAGTAAAAAGCAACGTTTACCTCTTTGATAAAGAAGGCATTTATGACTTTGCACTCCATATGTTTATGGAAATATGCTTATGAGTGTAAATATAATGTAACTGGAATATGCTTTATGCAAAAGGTCTCTTGTAAGGTATCATTACAAAGCTTATAATATACTGACTGTGTTCATCCTATTTGTATGAATGTACCATTCTTGTATTTAAAACTAGAAATATGAAGTATTACTCTGAGGTGCTATTGTAATTATACAAATTGTGGGCCATTAATGGTGGCTTAGAATCTTGATGGCTCCCATTAACTAGAACAATTGGTTGTAAATGTCTCTGTTTACTTGTAAGCCTTCCTGTGTTCGTGTGAGTCTGGCCGGAAAGAATGGAGGCTTGGGGTCTCACAGGACATGTGACCATGTCACCTGGTACTGGAATCTATCTTAAACCTGAGGCTTTTCCATTTAGACGGCAGGGTGGTGACCCAGAGAGACAAAAGATTCCCGCCTTGTGCCAAAGCCATAAAAGGGGGTGGAACAGAACAAAGGGGACTGCAGTCATGAGAAATCCCCTAGTTACCACCTGAGTTGGAACTAACAAGAACTGTACCAGGGGAAAGGATTGGACCCAGACTAAGGAGGAGTCTGGTCTGTGAAAGAAGCTTATTGGAACAACTCTGAGGGTGAGATTTACCTGTATTCAGTTTCTTAAATGTATTAGGCTTAGACTTGCGTGTTTTGTTTTATTTTGCTTGGTAACTTACTTTGTTCTGTCTGTTATTATTTGAAACCACTTAAATCCTACTTTTTATACTTAATAAAATCACTTTTGTTTATTAGTAAACCCAGAGTAAGTGATTAATACTTGGGGGAGCAAACAGCTGTGCATATCTCTCTATCAGTGTTATAGAGGGCTGACAATTTATGAGTTTACCCTATATAAGCTTTATATAGAGTAAAACGGATTTATTTGGGGTTTGGATCCCATTGGGAACTGGGTGTCTGGGTGATGGAGATAGGTGACTTGCTGAGCAATTTTTGGTTAAAGTCTGCAGCTTTGGGGGCGTGGACCAGACCTGGGTCTGTGTTGCAGCAGACTAGCGTGTCTGGATCAACAAGGCAGGGTTCTGGAGTCCTAAGCTGGCAGTGGAAAATGGGCTCAGAGGTAATTCCAGCACATCAGGTGACAGTCCCAAGGGGGTCTCTGCGACCAAACCCGTCACAACATTCTTGCAGTAACAGTAGCTTCCCAGGGTGACAAACTGGGGAGAATGAAGAAGAAAACAGTAAAAGAACAATCATGCATCCCAGGAACACGGGAAGTTGAGAGAAAATTGCCCTTTCTCCAATGTACAGTTACCAATGATAGTAGGTATCTTACAAAAGGCTAAAATAGATTACATAAAGATTTGCCAACTGAAAGGTTGAAAGAACTCCAGAGGGATGGAACAGTACAGACAGGGACGGTGGAAGGATGTTTCGCGCCCTAGGCGAAACTTCCACATTGCGCCCCCCCCCCCCGTCCCCGAGCCCCCGCCCTGAGGCGCCCCCCCCCGCGGCAGCTCCCCCCCTCCGCCCTGAGGCGCCCCACCTGCAGCAGCTCCCCACCCCCCACCCTGAGGCACCCCCCCCGGCAGCTCCCCACCCTGAGGCACCCCCTCCGCCCCAGCTCACCCCTGCCCCGCCTCCTCCCCGAGCACGCTGTCGCTGCTTCACTTCTCCCGCCTCCCAGGCTTGCGGCGCCTAAGCTGAGTGGCGCCGCAAGCCTGGGAGGTGGGAGAAGTGAAGCAGCTCACCCCCGCCCCGCCTCCTCCTCGAGCACGCCGTGGCTGCTTCACTTCTCCCGCTGCCCCCCCCACCCCCCTTGCTGCAGGCGGCCCTCCCCGCGCTCAACTGCCCCAGCTCCCTCTGCCTAAATGCCGGCGGCGACCGGGGCGGCCGAAGATCCGGCCGCCGCGGTCGCTGCCGACGAAAATGGCGCCCCCCAAATCCTAGCGCCCTAGGCGACCACCTAGGTCGCCTAAATGGTTGCACCGGCCCTGAGTTGATGCCACAGGCTTTCTAAGAGAAGAGAGATAATCTAGAATTTTCAGCTGTCCTCTTAAATAACAATTCTTGACTTCATAGGAAAAGAGCAACAACACTATGGACCTTGCCTATAGTGCATCAAAGGCCAAATTGCTAAAGGACCTTTAAAAAAAACCATATTGAGAGAAGAAAAGAACTTGCAGGGGCAGAAATCCTGTTTAGGCCTCATAGGATTTAAGAGTCTAAGGGATGAACCTCTGACTACATCTAATGAAGCAAAGGCTTGTCCCACAAGGTCTCAGACCCAAGACCTTAGGTCCTGCAATCATCCCTCCTTCAGCCTTCCTCTCAGTCACAGCCTGGATAATCAGGCGCTGGTGAAGACCTATCTTTTTGCCTTCCCATTTCTTCTGATCTGAGTTGGATCTTCATGAGTTTCTCATGAGGCATTGGGTACTCTGATTAGTAATGAAGAATATCTGATTTGAGCTTGAACTGGAGACTGCTGCCCAAATTCCAGAACTGAAATTAAGGAATTCTTGTCCCCAGTGCAGACACTTCAGTCACTGCCCATGGCCTCACTTTAATGATCAAGCTAGACCAATCCACACAAGCGGTCCATTTCCTAGACACTACTCTGCTAATAAGCGATGGTCACATAAACACCACCCTATACCAGAAACCTACTGACCACTATACTTACCTACATGCCTCCAGCTTCCATCCAGGACACACCACACAATCCATTGTCTACAGCCATCCTCTAAGATATAACCGTATTTGCTCCAATCCCTCAGACAGAGACAAACACCTACAAGATCTCTATCAAGCATTCTTAAAACTACAATACCCACCTGCTGAAGTGAAAAAACAGATTGACAGAGCCAGAAGAGTACCCAGAAGTCACCTACTACAGGACAGGCCCAACAAAGAAAATAACAGAACGCCACTAGCCATCACCTTCAGCCCCCAACTAAAACCTCTCCAGCGCATCATCAAAGATCTACAACCTATCCTGAAAGATGATCCCTCACTCTCACAGATCTTGGGAGACAGACCAGTCCTCGCTTACAGACAGCCCCCCAACCTGAAGCAAATACTCACCATACAACATAAACACTAACCCAGGAACCTATCCTTGCAACAAAGCCTGATGCCAACTCTGTCCACATATCTATTCAAGTGACACCATCATAGGACCTAATCACATCAGCCACGCCATCAGGGACTCGTTCACCTGCACATCTACCAACGTGATATATGCCATCATGTGCCAGCAATGCCCCTCTGCCATATACATTGGCCAAACCGGACAGTCTCTACGCAAAAGAATAAATGGACACAAATCTGACATCAGGAATCATAACATTCAAAAACCAGTAGGAGAACACTTCAACCTCTCTAACCACTCAGTGACAGACTTGAAGGTGGCAATTTTGCAACAAAAAAGCTTCAAAAACGGACTCCAAAGAGAGACTGCTGAACTTGAATTAATATGCAAATTAGATACTATTAACTTAGCTTTGAACAGAGACTGGGAATGGTTGGGTCATTACACTAATTGAATCTATTTCCCAATGTTAAGTATCCTCACACCTTCTATGGGCCATCTTGATTATCACTTCAAAGGTTTTTTTCTCTCTCCTGCTGATGATAGCTCATCTCAGTTGATTGGCCTCTTACAGTTGGTATGGCTACTTCCACCTTTTCATGTTTTCTGTATGTATAAATATCTTCTTGCTGTATGTTCCACTCTATGCATCCGATGAAGTGGGCTGTAGCCCACGAAAGCTTATGCTCAAATAAATTTATTAGTCTCTAAGGTGCCACAAGTACTCCTGTTCTTTAAGCTCAAATCAGATATTCTTCATTACTAATCAGAGTATCCAATGCCTCATGAGAAACTCATGAAGATTCAACTCAGATCAGAAGAAACGTGATTTGGACCCAACCAGTCACTCCCTCAGTTGTATGAACGGCAAACCCCAGAAAGAGCCCCTCCCAAGCAGGGCCAGCTCCAGGTACCAGCCCAGCAAGCAGGTGCTTGGGGCGGCCAAGGGGAAGGGGCAGCACGTCGGGCTCTTCGGCGGCGGGTCCCTCGGTCCCTCTCGGAGGGAAGGACCTGCCGCCGAATTGCAGCCGAAGAAGAAAGCGATCGCGGCTTTTTTTTTTCTTTTTTTTCCGCCGCTTGGGGCGGCAAAAACCCTGGAGCCGGCCCTGCTCCCAAGCCCCTTTCCCCTGCAGCAACAAACACGGCTGTCCTAACAAAACACCATCCCTACCATCAGATGTAGAACTTCACAAATGTCCTGCCCGGACCAGACTGAAACTAGGGGCCTAGAGGTGTGGCGCTCCATATCCAGATACCAATTCCATAATCCAGTCATCCTTAGATATTTTATAATTTATATACCATTACTGAACAGTTAGGACAAGATTTGCTTTTATCTTGATGACTGCTTCCCTGAATGGTTTATTTTGTTAAGAATGTAACCTACAGCAATCCCTTTATTAGCTGTAAAGAATTAACTATAAAGGTAAAGTTAGAATACACAATGAACTAGGGACTGAGTTATATGACGAGTTTTTTTATCAATAGATCCTGTCCTATTGCTATATCACCCTTATAGCCATTGCTTCCTGCATTCCCATAATTTTCAGACTGACAGTGTTCTTCTAATACACAAAGCCAAAACACTATTTAAAAACTTAACAACCAAGTTACAACACAATGTATTTGGTTAAAACAGAAAAGCTTTAATAAAGTACTCTCATTCAGTGCCTAACATTTTAGATAATACAATTAAAGATCTAAAGAGAAACTGACGTCTCTATGAAAACTTTGAAAAACATTTGATGTAGAAATAATTATGCTTATGTTGTTCTCCCTAAAATTTTCTGTCATTCTTTAGTGCTAATGTTAAAAAGGATTTATAAGAGTTTCTACCACTCCAGAAAGCATAATCCAATGCTTGTCATCAGCATTATTTCCATAGCAACTACCAGTGATGTCGCAGATATAGGACTAAGATATCCCGCAGGGAAGAAATAGCAGAAGCTAATATACTATTGAGATACAAAGCTTCATTTTCATCCTTATACTCTTAGAGGGCATATGCTCTAGAAATAGAATATTTTCCAAATAGAATGTTTGATTTTTTTCTGGAGATCTCAGAAGACTGACTGTGTGTTAAGTATGACACAGGCATTGTTCCTTCCAGAGGGACTTTGACAAGATGCTGCCCTCATGTTGACTTGACTCTTGTTGGCAAGATGACCTTTGAATGAGCTCATAGAAACTAAGAATATGTAACTACAAAGGGCTTTTTAACATAGATGCTTTGAAAAGTAGGCTCCCGTTTTCCAGCCTGGGTGACATGCCCTGAGGAGGAGTATGCAATGCCTCCAAGTTTATGGTCATCACTCCCAACATTCCTTAGATCCATGGATCCTAGCCAACAAGACAAACTTGAAATACAAGGGACTGAAGTGACATTCATCTAAAAATGATGTCCACTGGGTATTTTAGATAAAATTTCCTATTCCAAAAGAAACAAGTATTCTAAACTCTACTGTTGTCCTTTCACTGCCTCATAACTTGATAAACAATGTACATCCAAATTCCAGCTCTCTCAAGATCAATATAACCATGACAACATGGGTTACAGTGCAACACCTTTTAACAAGCAAATTCAGCAAGACCATTCGCAAGACACAACTGTACTTCTCCCTTTCACAATATGAACATTGTTTCTGAAAATAGGATGTTCCAATCCTATGCAACATCTATGAAAGAAAAGTGCCAGTTGATTTATAGTGTTAGTGATTTAAAGACAGCACAAATAAACAACAAAAATGATTAAGTTGACAAGAACTCCCTTATCCAACTAAAGAGACTCAAAAGTCAAAGGCCATCTCCCAAAACCAAGCATAACTTACCTCTTTAGCCTTCCCATACCCCCTCCAAACTTATCTCAAGAGTTCAAGTCTTGGGATTGTTAGCAAGAACATCCCAGCTGATATTAAATGCTTAGATGATGCATAATGAGAGAAAGGTATAAGGTAGCTATGCTCAAATAATAAAGGGTTTTGTAAATCTAAATTACACTTTGAATTGTATCTTGAAACAAATGGATAGCTAATGAAGTCTACAAAAGTGCAAGGATACTACTTAGGCACACCACTCCTAAGTAAGCAGGCCACTAACTCTTGCAATAGCAGAAATTTCCAAGTGTCTTCCAGAGAAGCCCCATGGAGAATGCATTGCAGCAGTTCAATCTAGCAGTAACAAAGGTGTTGAGATCTGTGGCAGGGTCTGCATCCAAGAGATAAGGATGCAATCTCCTACACAGGAAAAATAAAAATGCCTATGTTTGCCTATTACTTGCAGCTGTCTGATCAAAAAAGGCCCCCAAACTGTGAACATCAGTAACAATCATCAGATATATTCTCTCACTAGAAAAGCAGATGTTTCTGACATCACCTCCATCTCCCGGAACCTACCATCACTTAAATCTTTTATAGATTGCGCTTCAGCTCAGCCACTCATTCAAGCAGGAAAAACAAGTCACTACACCACCTGCATTGCATGAAAAGACAGAGCTGAGTAGTCCATATCATAACATCTATTTCATTCTGCATTAAGCAAAAAGGCTGACATCAGAAACTTTTGGTTCCTTGCACAAGAACCCTTAAGGCAGTTAAATACCCATCCAAAAATACTCTTTGAGTTGCTCCATTCCTTCCTCATGGTAGTTCCAATCACAACTTCCTTCACTCCCAAGGACCACAAGTGGGTCAACATTAGAGCTGGTTGGGAATCTGACAAAAAAGCTGATTTGTCAAAACCGAAACATTATGCAGGAAAAGGTCAGTTTTGACAAAATTTTGACTCCATTTTTTTGAAAATTAAATATTGAAATTGTCAAGACATTTTGTTTTGACATTTTCAAAAAATTCTGATATTTTTCAGTTCAAAATAGCTTTTCACTTTGAAGTTTAAACTAATTATAGTAAAAATAAAACACAGAAAACAGTTGACAGCAAAGTGAGCTGAACCAAAAAAAAATGTCAAATATTCTGTTTGTGAACATTTTTGAAATTTTGACTTTTCAGCCTGAGTCGGGAAAATTTTTACCAAGAAATTTTTCATAGGCTGGGAAAAGTATTTCTTGCCTAACACTGGTGAATATCACCTTATGACCAATGCTATCATTGAAAGATCAGCATCGACAACTAACCTTTATCTATCACTAGGAAGAGCTTCGACCAATAATGCAAGCTCAGTCTCCATACTATATCCAGATCTAAAACTGACTGAGAAATCTAGAAAGTCAGATGACATCAGATGATGCCAGAGTTATTTTTCCTCTCAGCCTTCTTCAACCTTTTCCAGAGAGTGAGGTCTAGAGACAACAGTAGTTGGAGAAGTTTAGTGTCAAGAGACAGTTTCTCAAGCAAAAGTGGAAGAATCATTAAGAATCACAAAGCCAGCATCTTGCAACCCCACAAGGAGGCATTAGCTATCTCTGCAAATAATGGTCCCAACATCCACCACAGGTTTACAACCAAGGACACTGGTCCTTTCAAGGCTGTAATCTAACCTCTCTAATCACTACTGAGCAAAACTGGCCAAAACATACTTAGGAAATAATTTTTGCCTCCAAACATAGCTCTACCACCATAGAGGAAGATAACCCAGTCAAAGTCAGACTAATCCTATCCACAAAGTACATGGAATATTTCTCCCAGCAGGCAAGCATTGACTGTTTCCAGGCGTGGGCAGTTTACATTAATCAGACTACTCAGGGCCCAAGACTTTGAAGATGTAAACCTTCACTCTTCACCACACCATGGCATAAAATTGCTGAAGTTCTCGCTTTCCATGCCACAACTGGTCAAACCCTAAGCACAATTTCCACGCCCAGTGCTTTAATTTCTTCCGCCCACTTCTTTTGTCACATCAGCTGTATAACAAGGTCTTGCTTGCAACACTCCTGCTAATACATCCCAGAATGATGTTTGCTTTTTTGCAACAGTGTTACACTGTTGAGCATATTTAGCTTTGTGATCCACTATGACTCTCAGGTCCCTTTCCGCAGTACTTCTCCGTAGGCAGCCATTTCCCATTTTGTATGAGTGCAATTGATTGTTCCTTCCTAAGTGGAGTACTTCGCATTTGTCCTTATTGAATTTCATTCTAGTTTCTTCAGAGCATTTCTCCAGTTTGTCCAGATCATTTTGAATTTTAATCCTATCTTCTAAAGCACTTGTAACCATTCCCAGCTTGGTATTGTCCTCAAACTTTATAAGTGTACACTCTATGCCTTTATCGAAATCATTGATGAAGATATTGAACAGAACTGGACCCAGAACTGACCCCTACGGCATAGGCACCGACTCCATGGGTGCTCCGGGGCTGGAGCACCCATGGGGAAAAAATAGTCGGTGCTCTAGCCCCAGGATCAGTGCCTCTTCCTCCCCCACAGCGCCTCTTGCCTGCCAGCGAGCCGCACTGATCAGCTCCTCCCCTCCCTCCCAGCACCTCCCACCTGCCGCAATCAGCTGTTCAGAGGTACGCAGGAGGCGCTGGGGATGGAGGGGGAGGAGCAGGGACCAGAAGAAGCCGGGGGCAGAACAGGGTGGGAAGGGGGAAAAGGCAGGAAGAGGTAGGTGGGGGTGGGAAATTGGGGGCAGGGGTGGAGTGGGGGCAGGGCCTGGGGCAGAGCAGGGATAGAGCACACACACACACACACACACCCCCCAGAAACAGAGGCAGTCAGCACCTATGCCCTGAGGGACCCCACTTGACAAGAGTAATGGTCTTAAATTGCAGCAAGGGTGATCTAGGTTGGTCATTAGGAAAAACTTAACTGTCAGGGTAAACACTGGAATAAATTGCCTAGGGAGGTTGTGGAAATCTCCATCACTGGAAATTTTTAAGAGCAGGTTAGACATGAGTGCAGGAGACTGGACTAAATGACCTCTCAAGGTCTCTTTCTGTCCTATGATTCTATGGCAACCTGTGAGGATGGCATAAACGAATGAGAAATTTAGAATTCATTGTATTGATAATAAAGAACAAAAGATTGATTAGTGTAACTGCAGGCCATCAACAAATTAATCTACCAAAAAGATTGCTTCTCAGAGAGGTATGAAATCCAACAGCAACTATCACTCTCAAGACATTGTGAACTATACTCTCCATCTGGACCAGAACACAGGTGCAACCTGACCTCTCCCAACAGTTCAAGAAAGTAATGGTGCAATGATGAAAAATAATGCGATCTTCAGCTCTACAGACCTGTTCACATTGTTTATACCTTAAATATTTACTAAACACATAGTTAAAAAGATTCAAAGTAATTTTAAGAAGTCTGTGTGTCTCCAAGTAGCTAGAACTACTGTCTCAATGTGCTGTAATATTTATACTACTTACTGTATTTCACTCCATGCATCTGATGAAGTGGGTTTTAGCCCACAAAAGCTTATGCCCAAATAAATTTGTTAGTCTCTAAGGTGCCACAAGGACTCCTCGTTGCTTTTGTCTCAATAGGGGTCTTCAATTTAATAATTGAAGAAACTGTGCTTCTCAAAGCCTAGTTCTTTTTGTTCTAGTTTTTTCCTTTAGAAAGCAATGGAAATTACAGCATTTCAGTTGTTTTGTTTTTATTTTGCTAATTTATCAAGTTTTCTTATTTTTAGAGAACCTAACCATTTTCAAGTGATTTTTCCAATGTTTCCAAATTAAATCTCAACCTTTTAATCATTCCTTTAAACAATATATGTTCAAAAAGCAGGGGCTTCCAATTATTTATTCATTACGTGTTTAAGACACTTACTGAAATGAAATTACTAGTCTTATTACTCAGAAGTTTCCTTTAACCAGTTCAACATTCCCAGTATTGTACACCAAGCAATGCTCTTAAATACTTTGGGTTCAACCTTACTGTGACATTGATATGCCCAGGCAGGTATATTACACCTGTGTCTAACCATCTTCTCGATAATTCATCGTAGGGGGTCATGCATGGTCTCTGCCAAAAACTAAGAACTAGCTGATTGCCATAGTTATTGAGAATTGTATGGGAAATATTTTAAGAGAGATGTAAAATGTAGACTATTCTGTTCCAAAACTGTATGAGGTGAAGCATATCACCTGAGGAGGGGTGGGTCTCAAAGCTAAGTCAATCAAGAGTGAGAGCAGTCAACAACTTTCAACCTGACCTAGCACAGCCCTGTATTTACAGGCTGGACCAAATGCAGGCTTGAGCATTTACAAAGACGAAGAACCCCAAGAAGAGACTGAATAAGAGATCCTCAGGGCTCTGCTGATGTTAATGAAACACCCTGAATCTGAAATGGCACAAAAGTCTGGAACCGTATCAAAGACAAAGAAAAGGCACAAGACATTATCCATTACAGAGGTGACACTCTGCCAGCGTTAGTGTTTCATAAAAAGTAGATCCCAGCTCTCTAGACTGGACAAGTGCTGTAAGGACTGAACACTGGGAAGAAATACCTTATTAGACTGGAACAGAACTTGTTAAAAATGATAGGCTCTAGATTTGCATTTCATGTAATCTCGTGTTTCCAATACTTTTACTTGTATCTATTTTGGATCTTTATCTTAGCGTTGTTGAATAAATTCTATTTGGATTTACTATAGACATGACTTGCCTTACACTAAAGCAAGTGTTGAACTGAGGTGAAGCTAGTGAACTGGGGGGCATTGCTTCCATGGAGGGAGTGGAATAGTGTACATTGTGTGAGTATCCGGAAGTTAAGGGACTGGGCCCTTGAGGGTATCAAGGTGGGGCACGCTAATTATCAGCCACTAGAGCAAAAGAGTGGGGTTCATGGAGCCTTGAGCAGAGCACTTGTCCTCCTAGTGGTTGGCAGATTTGAGACAATTTTCCCCCTATTGGGCACAGACAAGGTTGTCTCATGCTGTAAGCAGATGGTAGTGATTCATCCTGCTTACACCCTCGGTTACCCCAATAGCGTCACAACTACAACATGCTAAACACACTAAAGTAAATGAGAACTGAGGGTGCTCAGCACCTCCCAGGACAAACCCCGCCAGAACTGGTTATCTATGGCCCTCAATTAGTACTCTGCTCTTCTTCGAGGGGCACCTTAAAGTCAAAACTATTATTTTAATTCCCTGTGTTGCTACCATGAACACCTTACATTAACAATGGAATAAATTTACAGATCTCATGGAGCTTTCATTATTTACTCTGCGCTTCCTTAGCCAAAATAAAAGACTAGAGTTTTTCCACTTTAATTTCTAGTCAGATATCCTGCCTGGCTCTCTTGCACTGGCACCACCGAGTTGTGTTTGCTTAGTAAACACTGCAGGGAATCCAACATAGCATCCCAACACAAAGCTGCCCCTATTGATTTCTAGAGTTTCATTAACACATCCCTATTTGTATTGAGACAGGCTGGCAGTCTCCCCCCTCCCCTCTTCCTGTCTGAGGGGCTGGCAGTGGGCGCTCTCCTCTTTCCATGAGCATCCCCGCAGGCAGGATGTGGGAGCTAGCCTGGGGAGTTTCAGGGGTGTTGATGAAGCCCTATCAGACACTTTCCAGGCCTGCCAGCAACCCCTGGGGCAGGGAGGAGCAGAGGCCAAATTCCAAGGACACAAAGCAGGGGACCTAGGATGATGCGGGAGGAGTGAGCTTCCCAGAGACCCCGAAAGCAGAGACCGCAAAGCAATGGAGCAAGAGCGAGCCCCCTAAAGATGGCCCCATAGCAGGGGGACTACAAAACACGGGGCGGCGATGGACCATAGAGACCCCTACACCAAAGGGACCCAAAGGCAATGGAGCAGAGCAGAAACCCCTACACTGAGGAGACTCCAGGACACTGGGGAAGGGCAGAGACCCCGTACCGAGGGGACACTGGAGCAGGGACAGTCCGCTGGAGAGACCCTCACACTGAGGGGACCCCAGGACACGAGGGCAGGGCAGAGAGACGCCCGCGCCGCGGAGCCCGACATGGCACAGGCTCCGCCCCCACCACCAGAAACCCCCGGCCCCGGGCAGGGCAGCCACCCCATCCCCTCGGCGCGCCCCCTAGCGGAGGCAGCCCCCGACCCGCACTCACCCGCCGCCGACTCCCCGCGGCTCAACAGCAGCAGCAGGAGCGCCCCGAGTGCCGGACCAGGCCCCCGCATCGCCCCCCGAGCCCGCGCCGGAGCCAGCCCGGCAGCGAAGCGGCGGCTCGGGGCCGCGCGGAGGGATCTGCCGGCGGGGCCGCGCGGCGGGACTCGGCTTCGGCTTCGTACGGACTGGCGTCTGGCCCTCCCCCGCTTCCTGCGCGGTCGGGCGGCTCCGCCAGTGGGGACCGCGGCACAGCCCGCCGGGAACGGCCGCTAGAGGGCGCCGGGCCGGGAGGCGCAGAGCCCGCGGGCACCCGGCCAGGACGCCCTGTGAGGGGCAGGGAGGGGAACTAGCCGCCTCCCCCCCCCCGCCAGGAGCCCTATGGGGGAGCGCGGAGGAGGAACTAGACAGCCTTCCCCCCAAGACAGGGAGCCCTATTGGGGGAACCAGGTCAGAAGGGAACTAGACATCCCACCCCCAACAGGGACCCTATGGGGCGGTGGGGGGAACCAGCTGGCCCTCCCCCCTAAGTCAGGGAGCCCTATGGGCGGGGGGCAGGGGAACCCGACAGGTCAGCTGGACAGGGAACAACATCATGCTTCCCAGGCTGTGAGGCACCTCACTATCTGCCATGGTTCCCCTCCACCTGCCATGCCATGGCAACACAAGCCTTGCCCTCTAGGCCTCATCAGCACCCCTGTCTCTGCAGATTAGCATGCATGCTCCAACCCCTGCATCCTCCAAGCATCTCCCTGGAGGGTCCAGTCCCTGGTCTCTCACAGGATTCCCAGCTCCACTGTTCCCAAAGGAAATGTATTCTCCAGCTTAGTCCGACTCCCACCTCAGATCAGCGCTTGGCTTCACACACAGCACTTAGACATGTTTACGGTGAAAGTAAGTACAAGTTTATTTAACAGTGAGTAGAGATTCAAGTGAAAGCAAGTAGTAGTATTGGAAACACATGGCTACATATAAAATAACACATTCTAGAGCCTAGACCAGGGGGTTCTCAAACTGGGGGTCAGGGTTATTACATGGGGGGGGGGGGGTCACGAGCTGTCAGCCTCCATCCCAAACCCTGCTTTGCCTCCAGCATTTATAATGGGGTTAATATATTTAACAGTGTTTTTAATTTATAAGGGGGGGGGGGTTGCACTCAGAGGCTTGTTATGTGAAAGGGGTCACCAGTACAAAAGTTTGAGAACCACTGGCCTAGACCTACTTAACTAGATACTTTCCTGACTTATAGAGCAGGGGTGGACAAAGTTTTTGGCCTAAGGGCCACATCTGGGTATAAAAATTGTATGGCGGGCCATGAATGCTCACCAAATTGGGGGTTGGGGTGCGGGATCCAGCTGGGGGTGCAGGCTCTGGAGTGGGGCCAGAAATGACGAGTTCAGGGTGTGGGAGGGGGCTCTGTGCTGGGGGTAGGTGAGGGCTCTGGCTGGGGGTGTGGGCTTTGGGGTAGGGCTGGGGATGAGGGGGTTGGGATGCACGAGGGTGCTCCAGGCTGGGACCGAGGGGTTCGGAGGGTGGGATGGGGATTGAGGGCTCCAGCTGGGGGTGCAGGCTCTGGGGTGGGGCTGGGGATGAGGAGTTTGGTGTGCAGGAGGGGGATCAGGGCTGGGGCAGGGGGTTGGGGCACAGGGGAGAGGCTCAGGGGTGCAGGTTCTGGGCAGCACTTACCTCAAGCAGCTCCCTGAAGCAGCGGCATGTCCCTCCTATGGCTCCTACACAGAGGCTCAGCCAGGCAGCTCTGCGCACTGCCCTGTCCGCAGGTGCCACTCCTGCAGCTCCCAGAAGCAGCTGCATGCCCGCCTACGGCTCCTACATGGAGGCACGGCGCCAGCCATGTAGCTCTGCGCGCTGCCCCGTCCGCAGGTGCCGCCCCTGCAGCTCCCATTGCCCACGGTTCCTGGCCAATGGGAGCTGCGTGGGGCAGCACTTGGGGCAGGGGCAGTGTGTGGAGAGCTCCCTGGTTGCCCCTACGTGTAGGAGCTGGAGGGGGGATATGCCACTGCTTCCGGGAGCTGTGTGGCAAGCCCCCGACCCCGCTCCCCAGCTGGAGCACCACAGCGGGGCAAGCCCCTGATTCCGCTCCCCAGCGGGAGCTCCAGGGTCGTATTAAAAGGCCCGAGGAGTTGGATGCGGCCCACGGGCCGTAGTTTGCCCACCCCTGTTACAGAGCAATGCTCACCCAAAGTCCTTCCAGTGTTTTAAAGCCAGGCTTGGTCCTGATCCTTTTTCCATGAGATGAGTCACACTGCCTGCTTCCCTCCTCTAGATATCACTCAACACTCCATTCTCTTTACTCCTAAACAGGATCCCCTCCTACAGTTTATTTCTTCTTGTAAGTTTCCTGTCGTGAAGATTTCACAATCTCTTAATTAGCATTTTGATTCAGCATGGAAACAGGCATACATTGTGAGACATGCAAGGCCCAATATGCACCTGACCACATAGAGAGAGAAGTGTTTGTTGCCTCCTGCTTGAAAGGAACCTCACAGACATGTCACCTCCTGGTTAAACAGCCTTGTGAACATATTTTAGGAGTTGTGTCTAAACAGAAAATTATCCATCCATACATTTTACATTGATTTTGATTTCCAGTGGCTCTTGATAGAGACCTCATATGCCACCTGTTAGTGAAGTAAGCATATATCTGACTGTGGTGGGGCACACTCACCCTTTCATCCAGCTGTGATGTCACCAGGAACCTCAGCTCCAGCATCTCCTACTGGTCATCTGCCTCTGGCTCCAGGTCTTCCATGGCTCAAACCTCCAGCCAACTCAAAGTTCAAACATCTTCCAGGGTATCAAGAACAAATTCAAATGAATCTGGATAATTCTGCTGCTGTTTGAGCTACTGAAGTCTTCTCCTTCTATTTGCAAAATCCTAGATCTCAGGACTTCCCTTGCAGGAGCCTATGCTGCCCCAGTAGCATGCTGCCCCCATTATATACTGTCTGTTACCCAAACCCCAAGTTTCAGGCTGCTGCAGGGTATGTCTACACTGCAATAAAACACTTGCACCTGGCCCATGTCAGTTGACTCAGGCTCCTGGGCTGCAGTGCTATAAAACTGCATTACAGACATCCAGGCTCAAGCTGGAGTCTGGGCTCTAGGACCCTCCTACCCCATGGGATCCCAGAGCCCAAGCCTGAGCCCAGATGTGTACACTGCAGTTTTATAGCCCCACAGCCAAGCCCCACGAGCCTGAGTCAGCTGACACAGGCCAGCTGTGGGTGTCAGTATGCCCAGAGAGACTTGTCTCCTCTGAAGTCTTCCCAACTGAGCTCCTCCAGTCTACTTATTATGGCTCAGCTCCACCCTTTCTGGCCAGGAGACAATTAGCTACTCCCCTCCCCAAGTACAGACCATGACTAAGTGAGTGTATTTCCTATGCTTGTAGGTGATGAGCTGAAGACCCATCACATATCCACCCCTCTATCACGCTCCTTTCTCTGCTACTGTATGGGGCTCTGCAGTCACTCCAGCTTTTTCCTCTAAGTCATGTACCTGGGTGAACAAATGACTTTCATCTAGCACATCTTCATAATGTTCTTTCCAGTATTCTCTATCTTGGATATGTATTTGCAGGGCCTCCTTTGCAGCATTCTCTTGAAGTTTTCAGATCTGTGTACTCCCGACAGCAGGTCCAGCCTTCTGCAGGTCACCTTTGGGGCAGCAGGTGTCAAATTCATTTCATATGGTGGCCTGATCCAATACCCCGTCACTTGGCAATGGCCACATTCAGCAAAAGTGATTAAAATAGAAATAGATAAAGATAAAGCATGGTGGTAATTACTTTATTTAAATTTTTATTTGAAGGGGAGTCTGCCAGTCTACCTGCCACAATAGACATTCACCCTTTGTCTTATTTGGAGTTTCTTTTTCTTTGACTGGCCAGGTTGGAGTATCTACTCTCCAGCTGGTGTGTAAGCACTCTTCAGTGCCATTTCCGCTTGCCTGGATATGTACCAACTTCCACCAGACTTGTACTTCTAAAGCCCCTCCTAACGACGACAAAGTGGTTCTATGTTTCTGTGCGAAGTTTTGCTGGATTGCTTTACCAGAGTCTGGACTATAGCATTGTGATTTGTAGAGTGCACTAGTGCGTTGCACTCCAACTCCTTCACGTGGACCTGCTGACATGCACTTAATGTTCGAGAATGCACATTGATGTAGTCCTGTTTGAAACATACAAAGAGGGAGGGAAAAGGGATGCTAGCAGGACATATATACAGTTTTATTATAAAGTTCCAACAATCCTGCAATCTAGCCATCATTAACTTGCTGATTTCCTAGAGGTGTTGAGGTGCAGGTGGGAATTGTTGAAGGAGAGGGTAGTGGTTGAATGCTGCTTGCATTTGTTCTTCAATTTACCTTCTGGACACAGACAACCTGCATATTCAAACTTTAACTATTGGTCTTCAATGCCTCTTCAGCAAGGAACAGATCCAGCCAATAGTCCTGTTCCTTCTGAGCCTTATGGTGAACAGTTGGTGTACGCAAGCACCTACCTACTGGCTAGAGTACCGTTGCCCAAGCATTTTAGCCTACCGAAAGGTACAACAAAGCAGGGTAGACAAGGGAACCAACTGACGCAGCCAAATGGGCCGTGAAGTGCACAATGGTGCAGCAAAACTTTATCCTAAATACTAGCTATTTTCAGTAATACTAAAAAGACCATCAGAAGGCAGAAGAGAAAAAGGGACAAAGAGGTTCCCTATCTGAGCTCACTGGGTGAGGGTAGTGCATCTCTGAAGTGTGGGCACATATAATCTACTGGAAAGTAACTCTCAGTACCTCATGCTAGCTGAATGTGCATGAAAGGTCAGGATTCATAGGTCAGGGTGGCGTTGTGGCATCATCTGTTTGATGGGCAGATCTGGTGTAACAGCTGGCTCTGGTAGAGAACACTGCCTCAGATCTCAGGAGAACATGCACATAATGGAGGTCACTCAGATGTTGAACAATTTCAAAATACTTGCAAAGAGTCAAGAAACCAGTAAAAACTCCTCATGTAAGACACTAGGCTGAGAAACTTCCTGGGAAAAGGGACAAAACAAAAGAACCAACCAGCCAGCACATCATCTGAGCCCTGAACCTCCTCCCTCAGCAGGCAAAGCTTCCGTAGACTGGAATGGTGGATCAGATTCCAGGCAGAGAAGACAGTTTGTGCTGGAGAATCCTGTTCCCTGAGAGAGGAACTGTGGAGAGCATACTCTGAATCCTGCTCCTCTGCAAAAATAACTCACTGACCCTCTTCCCCTCACAGCATTTCCCCTGGGGAAATGGGAGCAGTGTCATGGAGTCACCGCGCGATGCTCTGGAACTACTCCATATGAAGCCAGGCAGGACTCTGGGGGAACATGCCTCCTCTCTCTGAGCATACTGTCTCCAGGGCAAGAAGCTTACACAGCTTCGACTTTCCTGGGTCTGACCTCGGAGCATTCAGTATCCCCTTCCACACTGTGTGCTTCCTGCAGCGAGTCCGCACAGGGAGGGCTCCTGGGGAAGCCAGAGGGCCCTGCACCCCAATTCCGCAGTCAGACGTGACTCTCAGCCAGCCAGTAAAACAGAAGGTTTATTAGATGACAGGAACATGGTCTAAAACAGAGCTTGTAGGTACAGAGAACAGGTCCCCTCAGTCAGGTCCATCTTGAGGGGGTTAGGGAGCCCAGAACCCGTCTCTGGGCCTCCCTCCATTTCCCCAGCCAGCTCTAAACTGAAGCCCCCTCCAGCCCCTCCTTTGGCCTTTGTCTCTTTTCCAGACCAGGAGGCCACCTGATCCCTTTGTTCTCCAACACCTTCAGTTGGCACCTTTACAGGGGAGGGGCCCAGGCTATCAGTTGCCAGGAGACAGGATGTCGGCCATTCTCTGTGCATCTCACCTGCCTAGGGCTCTGCAACAATCACACACCCTTATCCCACCACCCAGATACTTAAGAAAGGCATAGGGGAAACTGAGGCACTCACACAGTATTTGGAGAAAACATTAAGAACATTTCCACTTTGTCACAACCAGCAACAGGGTGCATGAGCACATGCTCCTGTTTTGAGGAGACATGCTGTCCTTCGCCAGAGAGTCACTCCTTGGTTAAGCACTGACTTGGCAATGCCTCTTCAGGAGCAGGATGGCTTTCGAGAAGAATGGATACTTGTCTCTGCCATGCCTGAAGGAGAATATCATCCTACTGAATGGAGTTCTGATAGCCCTTCACAGATGGTGCCCAGGCCAACCTTGTCCCAGATCCAAAGGAGCTCCCCTCATATCCATCTGCAGTGAGGACCTGCATCATTGCTCAGAAGGAGTCGGTTGCAGCCCTGGGCTCCCTGATCTGTGTTTGTGTTGCTTCCTCTTTCTTTAACATCACAATCCCTCACTTCCAGAACCACCTCAGCTTTCCTTCCTCTAACCCTCCTGCTTCAGGGCAGAAGAATGCAGAAGTGAGGCTTCTTCATTTTCCAGTTGGGCCTTGAGCTTGAGTGCTCAACCCCAGCCATAGGATGAGTCCTTGAGTCTCTCCAGCACTGAGACCCTGGCAGTGAAGAGAACTCAGGACAACTTTGCCTGAGTCAGAAGCCATATCAGCCAACTCCCTGGGCATAAGTGAGTTTAGTTGCTCCTGTCTCATGTGGGATTTGTATCCTCCATTGCAAATACAGTACACAGAGGAGACAGTACTCATTTGTAAGTAATGTAAAAGTGAACCTGTAGGACACAAGGCCTGTAGTTCTCTCCAAGTGTCTACTGATCCCCTCTGTTGGATGGGAAAGATCAGGAGTTGGGGATAGCTGGCTATATGGGGAAGCTGATTTGGCACCTAGTCAAGGATTATGTGAAAATAGATTACATTTTGTATTTTAACTTTCCTCACAGTGCCCATCCCCACTGAAGAAGAGCTACATGCCATCTTCGAAGCTTTCAAAACCATTTGAGCATATGGTTGGGGTTCTTCATTCTCATCTACCACAAACATACATGGATTTTGTTCTGATTTACCAAACCTCCCTGGGGGGTGCGACTAACTGTAAATTCAGAACCCAGAGAATATTATGACAGATATCCCAGGTCAAGTGCACATTCAAGAGAGCAGAAATTCTGGTAAGAGGAACCTACTGATGAAATGTGAAATCAGTTGCTTCAAAGACTGAACTTGCCTGGGTCTAATACCTGCAGCCATGGACTACTGACCAGCAAACCAGACCCTCCTTTGAATGAGGTGCTGTGACCAGGTAGCAGTAGTGAGTGCAAACAGGTACATGTGGTTACATTCAGCGTAAGTGTTTAATTGGTGACAACATGGATATGATAGCAGAGTTAGCACTACTTCTAAGTATTCAGAGACTTCCAGTGTTAACTCTTTCAATGCCTGCCAGCACTGGTGCAGGTGTGTTCAGTCATTTGGAATGCTAGCTCTTGAGGAGACTGGCTGTGGAGGTACAAGGATGCTAGAAGCTAGAGGGAGCAGCAGTTACTGTCTTGACAACCACTAATGCAGAGAGACTGAAAACTATTGAGTTCCCCCTCCTCCAATGATGCACTTCACATCACTGAACCTGATTCCGCATGCCTGACAGGATAACTATTTCTCTCAAGCCTTTGCCATCAAACCAGTTGGACCATAAAGGCCCTAGGGTGGTGGGGAAATGGGAAGGATAACTGCATGGAGGGAAGAGGCTGGCTCACTGACAGGAGGGATGTCCCTACCTAACTTAAACAACAAGGAGACTGGTGGCACCTTAAAGACTAACAGATTTATTTGGGCATAAGCTTTCGTGGGTAAAAACCTCACTTCTTCGGATGCTTCCTACCTAACTTAACTCTCTACAAATAAAACTAGAGATACTATTCATACTGTTATCTAAAGTCTGTTTATATTTAGCCAGTATGGGAATGGCACGCAAAACAACCAACCTTCCTCCCCACAGAGGAGCTGGCCATGAAGGAAGGGTGACTGGAGCCTACTCTGCTCAGGATTCTCCATCAGAGGGGCACAGACTGTGGAGTCTTACACTATGAGGCGTCACTTGAAGGGCTGAAGTCTGACAGATGAACCGGAGGCTCCTCAGTCATGGTGATCAGAAGTGAGTTTAGGAGGCTAAAGATAGTGATGAGGATTAAGCCTTCTTCCACTCTGGCAGAGCTCCAAACCACCACAGCATGTACGGTGGTTCCCCAGTTCCCCCCTTAGTGCACAACAGAAATTCTTCTGGCAATTGCTCAGATTTCACTTTTGCTGCAACAGCTCTGTTGTGTTGCAGTGAGAGAAACTGGATTTCAGCAGGGCTAACTTGGTAGTGACTTTTTGTTTCTCTGAAGTCAGCTGCCTATTGCCTGCTGCCAACTTCTAGCCACAGAAGTCGAACGCCCTATCATTTGAAGAGTCTGTATTTCAGGCTGCAGAAAATAGACATCCTCATTTCCGAAAGGTCACGCCAGTGCTAGTACAAAAATGTTCTCAGTAAACAGTGAAAAGCCCCAACGTATTTTTTTTCTTTCAACATCAAAACAAGTCCCTCCACACAAGCTCAAGTTTCAGCATTGCTCAGCTTCCCTGCCCTCTGCAGTGGGATGGGGTAAAGGGCAAGTCATCCCAACACCTCACCCCACAAGCCAGATGCAGTTGCAATATGCACCATTTTACCAGCCAATTGGGGAAGTTGAGTTTTCAGAAATATGTTGTGGCTTTTGAGAAAAGTACTAACTGACACAAACTCCCCAGCAATTTCATTCCTGCTTCAACCAAGGAGCGTGCCTGGCTGACACCCCTACCCCATCCTTGAGGCCAGAGGCAATTGGGTCAATTCTTTCAAACTCCCACTAAATTAGAGTGAACCCTATCAATCATACTGTTCCTTCCCTTCCCCATTCCTGGCACCATCCAATCAAAACTACCATGAGGAATGCTGTGCTTATGGCATTGATCATACTTTAATGCTCCAGAAGGCTCATCTCACAGACTGAGAAATAAGCAATGGGGTAGAATATTTAAATTGGGAAACAGCTTCAATTTCTTGCATTTCAAGATATGCCATCCCTCTCCCTCAGCACTGGAGGGCACCCATTTCCTTCCTCTGTCAGAGTTGGCCCCTTTGAACTCCAAGTGGAAGTAAAGCTAAGGACTCAATGAGCCTCAGAAACTAAGATCTAGGGCTGTGCACTAGTCCAGCTATTCATATTCTGAGATTATTCAGTCATGTGACTGTATGGATTATTTCAGGTATGCACTAAGCACTCATCACTGCTATTGTAATTCTAATTTACTAAAGGGCAAAAGCCAAAGACCCAATAAGAATTCCTCAGGAAACACAATTTTAAAAACCCACCTGTTTAATATTTGTAAAGCACTCTGGGATCCTGGGATGAAAAATGTCAAGTGCAAAATCCTTTTGTTGTAGTGGATGAATATTTTTAGAAAGTTTGTGCAGCCATTTTATGAGTGGGGGGATATATGTATTCTCTGTTGTGAAAACAATCTTTGTGATTAAAAAATCATAGCGATAGCAAAATGGCTGAAGTCTGCAAGTAAGCAATTGGGCATGGAAGTAGTCATCATAGCCTTGGTCTGGAGAAAATTGGTTTCAGTTTGACAAAGCAATGAGTGTTTGAAAAGTCAAGTCAAGCATGCACATCTTGCATGATAAAGGTGAGTAAGGATCTGAGCCAGCTCCCATTCAAGTCAAAACAAACACCTGTAAGGGTAAAGCATTGTCCGTACATCTGCTCTGCAGGTGAACAGACAGACGTACGGAGAACTAAAACACGTAGACAGGGTGACCTGCATGCCACAGGGCAATTCACTAGCAGTGTAAAACAGCCTAGTGCTTAGTTAGGAAATGGTACACTCGGTACAATGCCGCTCAAAGCTTGTCTACAGCAGGACAGTCAGGAAAATTGAGATGAATCAAATAAAGCTGATGAAGTATTCATCCACAAAAGCTTATGCTCCAATATGTCTTTTAGTCTATAAGGTGCCACAGGACTCCTTGTTACTTTTTACAGATCCAGACTAACACTGCTATCCCCTGATACAAATAAAGTTGTGAAACTAATGTGCATTAAATCCTTGTCAAGATTCTCTTGTTCATAAGTAAAGTGGATTTAGCTTAATCCTCCTTTGAGGATGACTCTGGTACTTCTGAATGACAGCATCCAGACAGGGGTTTAATGCACTTTCATAGAATATCAGGGTTGGAAGGGACCTCATCTAGTCCAACCCCCTGCTCAAAGGGGGACCAAGCCCCAGACAGATTTTTGCCCCATATCCCTAAACGGCCCCCTCAAGGATTGAGCTCACAACCCTGGGTTTAGCAGGCCAATGCACAAGCCACTGAGCTATCCTCCCCCTCCTTTCAGTTACATTGACTTAACAGCTTTAACTGTCTTAACTTGCCTGACCCTCCCCCTGTAGACAAGTCCTCAAGCAGGGCTGCCACATATTGCACGTCTTTGTGACACTCACACGTTTGTCACCCGTTCCTGCAGCCCAGCAGAGAGGCTGAGTATTAGCTGAGCTTCACAAATGGCTTCAATTGCAGCTCGCAGCCACAAGAGCCCACTGTAGTGCCTGCTCCCCTATTGCATCACAGCTGGGAAGGCGCTACAACAACCAGTGGGGAGAGGTCCAGCCCCTCACATTTTAATCCCAACCAGTCCCCGCCAGCACCCAACCCAGCTTCCCTTGACAGCTGCCATATGGCCCTCAGCTTTCCCCCAGCAGCTTCACCCCAACACCTGCAGCCAGTACCCAGTCATGCCTTCAGTTTCCCTCCCTGACATCCTCTCACCCCCAGCGACAGCTGCCAAGTTCTGTGCAGCGCCATGTCCACAGTGGCAAGATGTATTCCCTTTGAGCTGAAGCTTAAGGTCACTTGCAAACTGACTTGTTAGTTTGCATAAGATGTCTCACATGGAGTGGCGCAAAACTGGGCAGCTCTGTTCAGGAAAGCTGTTCAGCCAATAAGGCTGGAGGGATGGATTTGCACTCAAGGGCTATCCTCTGAAAGTGTAGTTGTGGCTGGGGCTGGTTCCCCAAACTGACATGGGCTCCCTCTCTTCCCTCCCAAGCCCAAACTAGCACAATCTCCAGCTGCTATCAAGCAGCCTAGTCCAAGACTGGCTGGGCCTTTTCACTGTTCACTAGTGGTCCCAACCTAACTCACATTAGCTGGATGTGAGCAGCACATAAGCTGCTGCTCCTCTTTACCTTCAAAGATCTGCATAAGTCAGCTCCCACTTGCATCTCCCCTTTCCTACCCTCTGCCCAAGCTTCTCTTCTGCCAAAATCAATTCAAGGAGACCGAGGGTCTACATTGCACCAGGGAGCAAGCGTCAGAGCCCAGGCAGACAGACTTGCACAAGCGGGGCTCGAGCTAACGCACTAAAAATAGCAGTGTGGACATTGCAGCTCAGGCTCTTAAGCCCACCTAGCCTGCTGGGTCAGAGCACAGGTAGCTTGCCCCAAGCCACAGCATCGACACTACTATTTTTAGTGCGTTAGCTCAAGCCGAGCGAGCTAATGTGAGTCTGTCTACCCGGGCTGGTAGGCACACTCCCAGCCACAGTGTAGACATACAGGGCCCGCTGCAGACCCAGGCAAATAGTTGATTCAAATTATGAGGGGGGTTGCAGCACGAGAGCATGGCAGCAACAGGAGCTGGGAAGCCCTTGAAGCTGCCTCGGTCAGGGTCGTGGCTGCAGGACCAAGCAAGTAGGGGAATGGAGGATGGGTGGAGAGAAGCAGTATCCAGATGGTACAAGCTTCCCCCCTCCACCAGAAATGAACTCCAGTATCCCCACGTCCTGCCCCGCTTGTCTCAACAGGGGCTGTGGGCCAGGTAGCAACAAGACACAGTGGTTGGGCAATGAGCTCTGGCTTGCTCTCTGTGGTCTGGAGGCAGGGCCGGCTCCAGGCACCAGGCAACCAAGCTGGTGCTTGGGGCGGCACCTGGAGGGGGGCAGCGCCGCGCTCGGGCCGCCGGGGAGAGCGGGGCCACAGCCGGGCTCGCCGCCCACCCCCCGGCGCTCTGGCCGCCCTCCCCCCGGCTGCCGGGGGGAGAGCGGCGAGCCCCTGCTGGGGCTCGCCGCCCTGCACTCTGGCCGCCGGGGGGAGAGCCGAGCCCCCGCCGGGGCTCGCCGCCCTGCCCCCGGCGCTCTGGCCGCCGGGGGGAGAGCCGAGCCCCCGCCGGGGCTTGCCGCCCTCTCGCCGCCCTGCCCCCGCCGGGGCTCGCCGCCCTGCCCCCGGCGCTCTGGCCGCCGGGGGGAGAGCCGAGCCCCCGCCGGGGCTTGCCGCCCTCTCGCCGCCCTGCCCCCGCCGGGGCTCGCCGCCCTGCCCCCGGCGCTCTGGCCGCCGGGGGGAGAGCCGAGCCCCCGCCGGGGCTCGCCGCCCTCCTCCCAGGGCTCCGGCCGCGCTCCCCCCGGCCGCCGGGGGGAGAGCGGAGCCCCCACCGGGGCTCGCCGCCCCCCCCCCCCGTGGGGGGGGCGGCGGCAAAAAAGCCAGAGCCGGCCCTGTCTGGAGGACTCTGCCACCAACAAAAATTAACACCACTGTTCCTCCCTTGGGATGACCCACCCACAGTAGGTTTGGCAGCCTGTATGAGCCAGCCGTGCCAGACACTGGGAAAGGGTACCTACTATCCACTTTAGGCACACTGCACCGAGCTTAAAAATACACAGCACACAATTCCAGCAGCAGCTCCTCTCAGCCACCTACCCTACAGCAAACCAGGGAATTTAGAAATTAAATCTACCCTCCCCCTACAATTGGCCATTCTCCCCAGTTTTGCTAACAGATTTGGGGTCAGGAAGGAATTTCTCCCCAGGTCACATTGGAAGGGACATTAGGGATTTTTCACCTTCCTCTGCAGCACAACTCACCTGCTAGGATCTGGGCATATCCCACCTAATCAATTCCCTGCCATGGCAGCGGCCTCAGGCATTGGAGCACCTGGGTCTCTCCTTTTCTCTGCCTGTGGCCACAACAGTTTAGTCTGTGGACTGAGATGCTTTGATTTAGCTGAAGTTGTTGGGCTCAGTGCAGGGGTATTTTAGTGGAATTGTCTGGCCTGTGTTATGCAGGTCATACCTGACGATTGAATGGTCCATTTTGGCCTAAACTCTATGACACCTTCTCTCTTGCTTTTCCTTGTGCCTGGCAGAGGCTACTGCTGGGCACTTACCAAATGGTCTCGCTCAGAAAGCACCCAGAGACACAGCTGTGCATAGGATCCTCCAGCTCCAGAGCACACTTGGACACAAGGCCCAGTGATCTCTATAGGGGATTCAGAACCTAAATTCTGCAGCAGCTTCAAGTACATCCCAAAATGGGGGCTGGTTTGATTGCATTATTCACTTTCATATTTAATGCAGTCAGCCCAACAGCCACCGCCTGTTGGATATTCAACTGACTTCTTTTTACACTCCTTCCCCCTTAACGTAGTCAGTGCACTGCAGGTTCTGTAATGACAGTGCACAGATGCATGGGGGAAAGGAGAAGCTACAGGATTTGGCAGCTGGGTTGGGGGCAGTTGGCACCCAGGAAAGAGTGGGAGGTGACTTGAAGTTCCAGAACAGCAGCTGGTCCAGAGGCCTGTTCTAAAATCAGAAGGAGTTATACTTCTTACCATAAACTGTAGGGCTGATGAGGTTTGTAAAACCCATCGATGCACTACGTCTACAACTGCAGGACAACTTTTTGAGATGGCAGGGGATCAACACCTTTTGCTGATGTGTTAACAAACCACCACTTGTCACTCACCCCCATCACAGCTCTTCTAAATGGGGTATGCAAAGCGGGGCAACTAGGGGACACAATGACTTTTGCGGTTGGCATGAGCTTCCACTTCCTCATCTTTGCTTTCGGTTCAGTTCTTTCCTGTTTCAGTGCGAGCAGCTGTCTGAACCAAAACCTCAGCCTGTACAGCTTTGCAGAGAAAGTGCATGACAGCAGGCCACCCGCTGCTTCTGTGTTGGAAGGCCAAACAAAGATGGCAATGTGATGGGAGGGTTGTGGTTGGGGTGGTTGAGCAGCAGCTAGTTTGACCTAAACATAAAAGTGGTGAAGTGGAAAGGAAAACGTGGATGGTGGCTGAAGGCTGGGAGAAGAACATATACCTGGATTAAGAAGTCCCAGGACTTCTTGAGCTGGTGGTGGTGGTAGTGATTGGCAGGGGCCATCACTGATAGGATGCTTCTGGCACGGCTGGGGACACTAAGAGCAGCAGAGGAGGGATTAACTGGTTCACAGTAGAATGCTGCCACTGCTTTTGTGGAGCATTTTGTGGCAAGTGCTGTCATACAGGACTCTTGGAAGGTCAGCACATCAAAGAGGGCCTGCCAGATCTATGGAACAGCACTGGCAGAGGTATTTCACCTGGCCTTGCTGATGCACAAAGAAAAACTGATGTTGCTCGGAGGGTGTTCAAAATCTCAGACAGTTAATGGACATGGAAGAATCCAGTGGGAAGGAACAAAAAACAAGACTGGAAAAATCATTAAATGAGAAATTTAATCACAAAGGCAGAGAAAGGAGCTGCAACTGAAGGCTGACGCAAGAGGCAAAAACACTGAATGTCTACAGTATCGATATTACAAAAGCACTAGTCTAAGAAATGCATGACAGGAAAGGTGATGCTGAGATAATACAGGAAGAGACTCACTAAGGGGACTATTTTTCTGCCAAGATCTATTTTAGGGGTTTCCTGTAATCCAAAGGTATTGGGGGAAAACCCCTATGAATCTATGCTCTAAACAGAAGTAGTATTAGCATCTAGCTAACTGCTGGAACTGAAAACATATGGGTGTATTTCTAGTGGGGACCTGCAGGGACTGGTTCTTAGCCCAATATTTAATTTTTTCAATGATCTGGAAGAAAACCAAGTATTGCTGATAAAGTTTGCATGTTGTCAGATTGGTGAGGTGCTAAATAAGGAGGGAAAGTGGCTGATACAGAGCCAGCTGAATTACTTGGTACACTGGGCACAGTCAAACAACATGCATCTTAATTAGGGATGTCAAGCAATTAAAAAATTTAATTGCGATTAATTGCACAATTAAACAACAGAATACCATTTATTTAAATATTTTTGGATGTTCTCTACATTTTCAAATATATTGATTTCAATTAAAACACAGAATACAAAGTGTACAGTGCTCACTTTATATTTATGTCCCTTCATGCTTCAACCACCATTCCAGAGGACATGCGTCCATGCTGATAACAGGTTCTGCTCGATAACCATCCAAAGCAGTACAGACCGACACATGTTCATTTTCATCATCTGAGTCAGATGCCACCAGCAGAAGGTTGATTTTCTTTTTTGGTGGTTCGGGTTCTGTAGTTTCTGCATTGCAATGTTGCTCTTTTAAGACTTCTGAAAGCATGCTCTACACCTTGTCTCTCAGATTTTGGAAGGCACTTCAAATTCTTAAACCTTGGGTCGAGTGCTGTACCTATCTTTAGAAATCTCACATTGGTACCTCCTTTGTGTTTTGTCAAATCTGCAGTGAAAGTGTTCTTAAAACAAACAACATGTGCTGGGTCATCATCCGAGACTACTGTAACATGAAATATATGTCAGAATACGGATTAAAAAAAAAAAAAAAAAACCCTCCCCAAGGAGTTCAGTCACAAATTTAATTAATGCATTATTTTTTTAACGAGCATCATCAGCATGGAAGCATGCCCTCTGGAATGGTGGCCGAAGCATGAAGGGGCATACGAATGTTTAGCATAATTGGCACATAAATATCTTGCAATGCCGGCTATAAAAGTGCCATAAGAACTCCTATTCTCACTTTCAGGTGACGTAAATAAGAAGCGGGCAGCATTATCTCCAATAAATGTAAACAAACGTGTTTGTCTTGGTGATTGGCTGAACAAGAAGTAGGACTGAGTGGACTTGTAAACTATAAAGTTTTACATTGTTTTGTTTTCGAGTGCAGTTATGTAACAAAAAAAATCTACATTTGTAAGTTGCACTTCCATGATAAAGATATTACACTACAGTATTTGTATGAGGTGAACTGAAAAATACTATTTATTTTGTTTGCCATTGCTGCAAATATTTGTAATAAAAAATAATATACAGTGAGCACTTCAACTTTGTATGCTGTGTTGTAACTGAAATCGATATATTTGAAAATGTAGAAAAAATCCAAAAATAAATTTCAATTGGTATTCTATTGTTTAATTGTGCACTTAAAACTGCGATTAATTTTTTTGAGTTAATCGCGTGAGTTAACTGCGATTAATTGACAGCCCTAATCTTAATACACCGAAAAGCAAGCTCATACATTCAGGAACAAAGAGCACAGGATCTACTTACAAGATGAGGGACTGCATTCTGGAAAGCAGTAACTGAAAAGGATTTAGGGGTCACAGTGGACAAACAAGTCATCATGAGCGCCCCAGGTGATGCTGTGGCAAGAAGGGTTAACATAATCCTGGGATATATAAACAGGGCAACATCAAGGTATTACTTCTTGGCCATACTTACATATGGCTATGGTGAGACCATTATTGGAACCCTATGTTGAGGTCTGGGGTCAACACTTAGAAACAGTGTTGAAAAAATTGGAAGAAGGTTCAGAGAAGAGCTACAAGAATGACTCATGGTCTGGGAAATGTGTGTTAAAGTCAGGACTAAAGGAGATCTGCTTAGCTGATCAAAGACAAGAGGCCATTTGATCATGGTCTAAGTACACACCTGGGGAGAAGATCTGATACTAGAGCAGGACTCGCTCATCTAACAAAAGAGACTACAGCTCAGGATATTGGTAAATGAAACTTACAAATTATACAGTAGATGGAAGCCTCTTAGCTAGTACAGGAGTCCCTCATTAAGTGTGATCAGCTACTTCTCTGTGCCCCCTCAAACCTACACAGTGTGCCAGGAGTAACTTCCTTCCCAAGAGAGATGGTAATGGAGGGGGAACTTCTAATTCCAGTGAAGTGAAAGCACAACTGATGTCCTTTGCTGTGACAGCACTGCCCCCTGCTGGAAATAAGGCATACATTTTTAACAAGTGAGGATAACTCACCATTGGAACAGTTTGTCGTGGTGGATTCTCCATTACTGGCAATTTTAAAATCAAGATTAAAAAACATCCAAAGATCTGCTCTAGCTCAAAAGAAGTTGTTCTGGGGAGGTCCTGTAGCCTGTGTTATACAGGAGATGATCACAAGGGTCCTTTCTGACCTTGGAATCCAGACAGGGCATTTCCCCCACCCATTACATATAAGCACTGAGCTTTGTGTATGATGCAGACAAACAAGCATTAAATAAGCTATAATGCAGCACAGTCCCCAGGCAAGAGGTGAACAAAGGATTTTGGATGAGACAGGAGCGCATTCTGGCATCCTCTAGCTTGCATAGTAGCTTCCATGCAAAGGTTGAGAAATGTGCCTCGTACGCTCTGGCTTTACTACAGCAGGGCCTTGTGCAATCTCTGAGCTACCAAATCAGACACACTGTTTAGAAAAGAAAATAACCCCTGCCCTGCTACGCCCCACTCCTCCCTCCCCTCCAATTCAGACTCTCCCATTGCCAAAGAAAGTTGGGGAGAGGCTTTGCAGACAGGATAGCAAAGCAGTTTGGTCTGGAATGACTGCATCTGAAATTTATCAAGTGTACTGACTTGCCAAATATTAATGCAAATGTCAAAATGTTCTGTGTGTACCATGAAATGGGTCATAGGTTCCCCTAAGAAACTGATTAACTTTATCTGGCTTTACCACTGACAGGCATTTATTAAATGGATGAACCTATTGCTGTTGTTCCTATGAATAAATTGTATGTGGGTCTTGGGAAGCTGGTAGCCCAGGTAATGTCTCAGTGACACACAGTGGCCAACTGACACGTAATCTTTGGAAGTTAAGATTGAGCAAGAAAAGTCTGGCCACAAGTTGCTAAAAATGGTATTTTCTGCATTGAGACATATTAAAGTAAACTCAAAGTCTGAGTCTCCTCCTCTTTTGGCTGACTCTGTGGTATATGGGATGTGATGGAATTTGAGTTAGATTCTTATCAAACAAAACGGAACCTGTAAAGCAGTATGGCTTCCCTCCTTAAACTAAACAGCAGAATATCCTAATGCTCTGTGGGAGGAGAGAGAAATGGACAGAATATAACAAACTAAACTTACCTTAATTCAGTATTTTGAACGGAGTAAAGACCTTGGGTGGGTCAGTTTACACCGCAATTAAACAGCCCTTTAGCCCAAGTCCCACAAGCCTGAGTCAGCTGGCACTGGCCAGCTGTGGGTGTCTAATTGGAGTGTAGACAAAGCCTGAGAGACAGACCCCCCCCCCCCGCCCCCCAACAGAAAAAGACTGCAACTAGTTAGTTAAGAGAAGAAACTAATAAGAGGAGCTAAGATACAGGTATAAAAAAAGTGAGTGGCATAAAGAAAGTGAGGGTCTCCTATTGACCCTCTTAGCAAAGAGCACGGGGACCATGGGAGTAAAAGGAATGTCTTACCTGGGGAGCATGGCCATTGTTTCTACTTCCCTCACTGATAAATTGGTTTAATCTCTCAAACATTCTCCAGGTCTTTTCCCCTTTCTGCAGTGACAGCTGGGCCCTCTGATGGTTTTTCGAGACAAAGGGGAGCTCCCACCTTTGGCCCAAGCTAATGAAGCAGGCATCTGATCTGGCCCTAAACTCCCTCTTCTTTTCTTTGCTCAGGTTACAACCTTCGCTTCTCTCTATGGAATATGTCTATGCTACATGCACTACAGTGGCACAGTTATGCTGCTGTAGTATAGATACTAAAGCAACAGAAGGGTTTTTTCCCATTGCTGTAGTAAATCCACCACCTTTGATGGGGTAGGAAGGTTAACAAAAGAATTCTTCCATCAATTTAGCTGCATCTGCCATGGGGATTAGGTTGACCTAACTACATCACAGAGGGCATGACATTTTTCACAGCCCTGAGCAATGTCACTAAATTGGCCTAAATTTTAGGTGTAAACCAGACCTGAGATGTCTCCATCTCTGGATCTCTACCCAGACTATACCCCCTCCTCAGGGTACTTCAGGAAAACCTGGTGCCAGGCTCCAGTTCTGGCTACTTGAAGGTTCTGTGATGATGCCCAAGTGACCCTCTCTGACTGGTTGCTGTTTAGGCCTCTTCCCAGCCTTTGACTGGAGAGCCAAAGCTCCCCCACCTTGCTGTCTCCTGCCCTGAGGTAAGGGAGCCGCTTCCATACTGCCCATCCTCCCAGCACTTCTTGATGTGAGGCCTACAACTCCCAGAATGCCTCTGTTTTGGACTGAAGGCAGGGCAGTGTTGGACCTGGAGTCCATCTCATGGGACATATAATCAAGTCGAAGGCAGCCAATTTAAAACAATGCACAATTAGCATTTGGAATGCATTGCATTAGATATTAATGTCAAAATCTTAGGATTAAAAAAAATTGGGAATGAACATGCAGAGTTCAGTTAAACACTCAGGCTTCATAGCATAAACTTACTGACAACTGCCGGGGGAAGGCGAAACCTTTCCCCCTTGTGGTTGTAGATTATTCCACAACCATCAACTTCAGGGTTTCCTGTAACTTCCCCTGCAGCATGTAGCACTGATCCCTCCCAGACAGGACACTGGTCTGAGGCACTGTCACACTACAGGGTACTCTAGCTGCATCCTGTTTTTAAGATCTTCTGCACCTTGGAAAGGGCTAGGAACAATATTTTTAAAATAAAAACACATTCTGAGTACAGTTCTGAGTACAGCAAGGGATGGATTCTTCAGCAAATTCAAAGCCATGGAATGCATACGGCACTGACTAGCTTGCTGTATTAATTAAGACTTGCTTCTCAGGGCCGAGACCTACCTAAGCTGCAAACTGCTACACAAAATAGCTGCAGCTGCATACATGTTACTCTCCACATGCATTTATGGTCACAAAGGCAGGCCTTGGGCCCACCTGTAATAGGTAACATTAGAAGTTTTCCCGCTAGGGGCTAGAAAAAGACAATGACATTTGCCAAACTCTACCCAACTTATAGGCGAAAAATTGAGCCCAGCCCCAGTTAAAGGACATGTTCCACCCTAGGTACAAGCCTACTCCATTAATACAGCATTTACCAAGTGGCCTTTGCCCAGTTCTACCCCAGGACAAATTGGATCATGAGAAGGAAGGAGAGGGTGTTTTATGAAAACACTGTACGTATAGACAGGAAACTCCACACTAAAGGAAATGAACTTTTGCAAGTGTTTATTTCACTGTGACACTGGGGCTGCAGCAGGCAACTGCTCACTGAGCTGCCAATCACTGCAAGAGAGTTTTACTCCCTATAGGTCATTACAGAATCTAGATGTGGTGTCTGCTCACCTCTCAGTACCTAAGTTACACACAGACCTAGATCACTTGTACATTCATCTGTCAGGGACACAACTTTTAAGAATTTAAAAGTACAGCTCTCTACAAATAAACAAATGGAAACATCATGCAAAAATCAGAAGATGAGACTGACAGATCAGGTTTGCAAGTAGATCAGCAGACAAATTTTAGCTGCCTATTTGCCTGCCCACAGGAGGAGGAGAGGGGAGTCACTCAGGCTTCTTTTCGCTCCTATGCCCTACTTTACTGCAGGAGACCATCTTGGTTACAGCTTACACTTTCAGAGTTGCAGCAGATTAAGTGTTTTCTGAAGGTGCTGAGGAACTTTGAATTTCTCCTTCTGTTCTGTCTGTTCTATGAGAGTGTTCACTTGCTAGATAATGACAGAAACAGACACCTTACTGTGGAAAAGGTGGGGGGTGCCTGAACAGAGCTTTGATTTAAAAAACTAAAGCCTAATAGGCAAGACAGTTTCTAGCACTTGGACCAAAAAATAAAATAATTAATATATATATATATATATATATATATAAAATCACATCATGATGGAACTATTTACATTGTCTAGTGAGAAACAAGTTAAGAAATTAAATGCTGTAGCCCCACAATATGAATTTCTCTTCAGCTACAGTTAGATCTTGCCAAAAGAAGTGGAGAGAGGGTGACCATAGGGAGAACAGGACATTAACAAGGGATCGTAGTTTTTAAAACTCTGTATTATTCTCTATCACCAAACTCACAGAAACTTGAAACGGAAATGTTTCTTTAAAGAAATGTTCTACTTTTTCTTCATCACACACACTGGGCTGTTTTTGTAGAGTAGTTTGCAAGTGCTGGAATGCTAGCGGTAGTGATACACTTGTTTGAGGAATAAAGAATGTTTACAGAGGGGAAAGAAATAATGCAATGATTCTGGAGATAGATAGATGGCAGGAAAACAGAGATGAAATTGTTTGCATTGTGCCTGGGCCAGTGCCTTTTTAATTACACAAACAGACTGTTCTGAGTCACGTTAAAACAAGCTCTTATACACAACTGCCAGGAAAGTGAGATTTACAAACTAGTAGTTTAATTTTGTAGGAGTCAGTGATAGTGGCCTTTCACTGTCTCTCCTAAGACTAAACATAATGCAATTTTAAGGCATAATTTAATATCCATTTATTCCTAAAGCAATTGAAAATTTAACAAGCAAAGATGTCAGACAATGAAAACCCAACAATAGCTAGTTTGACAAGGGTGAAAGCCATTACATATGTACAGTGCAGAATCAGTCTTCAAACAAGGGAGTCTTGTTTTAAAAAAGCAAATGCAGACCCAGATTCTAGAAAAGCAAACATTGCTGACACAAGGAATGTTCATTAGAGTCCATTTCCCACTAGAGCTACTTTTTAAAAGGGAGGAAGAAGTGACTATTGCCAGTACCGCCTGATTAGGATAAACTTCACTGATTAACTGCTCCAGGACACATCAAACAGCACTGTTAATGAGTTTAGTACACTGGGAAGCCACACTCTACCAAGTCCCTAGTGTTTAGTGCCTCATAGGAAAAGCCTCTAGTCCACCAAGAAGACTTTATACCTATGATTAAGATTCACTAAGCAGTGTAGTACTCAGGTATCATTTTCAGGACACACCCTTAAAGGTGACAGTCCTGTGTGGATTCTAATGCACATCCCCGTGAACAAAGTGTGCTGCACACATACACCTGCCATGCTACAGGCTCTCCCTCTCCAGTGACTGCCAACATCTCACAGCCACCAGAACCTCACATAGACTATTAACATGATAAAAAACACAGCTACAGCTGCCAGTTTGGCATAGGTGGAACGCATGTTAAGATACTTTGCATCTTGACGGTACTTCTTGGACAAACTGGACAAGTTGTTGGCCTTGGAATCCAAAGCTGTTAAGGAAGAGAAAGTGGAAGCAGATTAATTGCAGGATTAACAGTAACAAGACACTCCCGCAAAAATAACAGGAGTACTTGTGGCACCTTAGAGACTAACAAATTTATTAGAGCATAAGCTTTCGTGGGCTACAACCCACTTCTTCGGATGCATCCGAAGAAGTGGGTTGTAGCCCACGAAAGCTTATGCTCTAATAAATTTGTTAGTCTCTAAGGTGCCACAAGTACTCCTGTTATTTTTGCGGATACAGACTAACACGGCTGCTACTCAAAGACACTCCCGCTGTATTGTGTTCATAGATAATTGCAGCTGCTCTATTGGAGCTTTATCTGATTTATTGTGCATACTCCATTCCTCATGTTCTGAAGGATTCCTACATTAAGCTTGTTAGCCAAGCCACAACACAATGCAATATAAACTGTTTACCTCCCCAAACAGAAGGGTCAACAGTAACTTCACCAGCACCTTCAAAACACTAGCACACATCACTCCTGTCCTTGACACACACCACCAACATTCATCTTTACAGGACAAGAACAGCCCCAAGCCCACAAGGGGCTTTGGCTCCTCCCAAAGTAGGGTTACAAATTGCCAGATGGTTTATGATTAAGGCTGCTATTCTTTCACAGAGGTCACGGAAGTCAGATTCCTTGACTTTCTGCAATCTCCATGCCTTCTGCAGCGGCTGGTGTGGCTGACTTCAGGGCCGCCCCACAGCCAGCTGCACCTGCCGCTGCTGGAGTGACCCGGGGCCAGCTGCTCTGGCTGTCCCTGGGGCCAGCCGCACTGCCTGCTGCTCAGGAGGCCCCAGGCAGCTGGCTCTGGGGACCGCTAGAACAGTGGCCAGTGTGGCTGGCTCTGGGGAGCGCCTGAGCAGCGGTCTTGCGGGTGCCCTGGGGACCGCCCGAACAGCAGCGGTCCTGAGGCAGCTGGAGCAGCAGCCCCAGGGGTGCCCGGAAGCCGTCCGGTGAGCAGTCCCCAGGAGCAGCAGCCGGGGGCAGCCAACCCCCAGCACTCGAGCAGGGCCCAAAGCAGCAGTAGATGTTTAGTCAGGTATTTTTGGTAAAAGCCATGGACAGGTCACGGGCCACGAATTTTTATTTATTGCCTGTGACCTATCCATGACTTTTATACCCCATTCTAAATCTTAGCCTTATTTATGATGTAGATCAGACAAATGAAAATGCACTTTCAGCCAGACATACACACTACAAGGCAATCTTGATTCAGGAGGCCCTCTTTGCCACCCAGTCTCAGAATCCTTCCTTCAGCCATCTCCCGCCTGCCAGCCTCAGAGAGAGGAAGGAGTTTCAAAAGCTGAACTCCGTGTACCTGAGAGCGCCTCTCCTCGCTGTAAGACTTCTTCAATGTTGGCCACCATGATTCTCTGCACATCCTGTAACTCTGTATTGATGGAGCCTAAGTTCCTTCTTGCCCGGCTGTCAATGTAGAGTTTTTTGGTTTTCTGGATGTAAGTGTCTGGAACAAAAGGTGGTTGTCAACATGGAAAACTTTTCCTCCTAGCACTTCCTGCCTGCCATGCCAAGAACATCCCTCGAGCCAGCCTCCACCTCTTTCCCTCCAAAACTGCACCCACCACCACACCTCTTACCCCGCTCTGAGTAGATCCCAACCACCTGACCTCATGACAGCATACCCCAAGGGCAATTTAACAACCCCTTCCTCCCCTGACAGACACAAGGAACACTGATGACTTGTTTTAGAGCACGTTGCATCCTGCGTGCCTTCACCAGGGACAAAGCAGTTGACAGGATGGATGCCCTTTGGACTTACAAGAACAGGCCACCCAAAAGAGGACATGTACATCTGAAGCCAATCAGCTCAGAGGTTTCCTCAATGCTTAATGAGAGTTGGCTCCACCATGCTTCACATCCACTTCCCACACCTCTCCAATGCTGCCATAAAAGTACAGCTGAGGGCTGTTTTGGAAGTCCCTACATTGCCCATGTGACCTCAAGTGAGAGGAAGTTTGCTGGTTTGCTTCTCACCCTTTAACACAATCAGGGGAGAACCGCTGCCTAGAGTAACAATATGGCTGCCCACGGAGCATGAGCATCCAGTGCTGTCTTTTTCTGGGCTACCCCAGTGCAGAGCACTGCAGAGAGAGTGAGCAAGGTGCACACGAATGCTAACAAGAAAAAGCGGAAAGTTGGATTGTAGAAAATTTGCCATTTCCCCTACCATTTCTCCATTCACATACCTGGCATGCCTGGCTCATAGAGAGCACCAGATTTCTCCACTGTCAGTGGTAAGTTCCATGGCCTGAGCTGGGAGAGGCTAATGTGGCCAAACAAACAGGATGTTTATTAATTAGTCTCAAGGGGAAGGACCTCACCGAACTCAATGAAGGAATAAGGCCTGGAGACCGTCGGCACCTTCTTTCCATGCTGTTCATCAAACTCGGAATGCAAATCCTCCAGATATGCAAAGGCCAGCTTCTTGGGGAAGGTGGCCTCACACAACACCAGGTAACACACCCCTTTCTCAATAACGTAGCTAGAAGAGAACAAACCGGACACATTTTAACCCTGCCCCTGTAAGACACCACTTTTCCCTTTTTCATATTTCCTTCTCTATGGTGGAGTGTCCCAGCCTTTGGGTTTATTATTATACTACACACAAAAGCATACCAGGCATCGCACAGCAGGCTTCATAAGTGTCTCCCCAATATTGGGATATCTTGTCATTGCACTAACCCTTTCCTTTCCTTTCCTCTGCAAATACCATAATCTCCATCTACTCACCCTCCTAGGAGAATTTATATGAGACATCATCTTGGATGGCTGGCTGGAATGCAGAATCCTAGGGCCTGACCCTGCAAGGTGATGAGAGCACGCAATGCTTGGCAGGTTGGAGCCCTTAATGAGGAGTGGGGAATGACTCCTTTCAGCAAGCTCATCTTACCAGGACATTGTAAAGCATTTTTATTTGGACTTCATAGCCACAAAGGCAGCTGAGTTGGCACAAACCAGCATACTATAGTCTAGCTCTAGCATCCCCTGCTAAGATGAACTGTTTGTTTGGGATGGATATTGTAGTCTAAGTTTCAGGTTCTCGGTGCATTGCTCAGGACAGAGTTACTCTACTGCAAGTATCATGACTGAATTTCCACAGTTTTACACGTTAGGCTTCATTTTAAGTCTTTCTGAATACCTTAGTTTTTCTTTTCTTTTCCCTAACTACAGTATTATTGAGGCTTCAGATCATGGGTTCAATCCCTGCCAAAGGCTTTTAACTTCATTTTAACAAAGTTTTGCCTGGGAATTTCCTTAGTGTTTTTGTTTGTTGTTTTAAAAAGTCCTGACATTGGACTTAGCAGAATAAGGGACTTTCCCCTCTTCCTGCTGACATTCTGTCATCTGAAGGAGGCAGGCCCCACACTCCCATGCCCTTTCTGGTAACAAAATGGCAGATTAAATTCAACATTGGTAAGTGCAAAGTAATGCACACTGGAAAAAATAATCCCAAATGTTGGGTTCTAAATTAGCTGTTATCACTCAAGGAAGATCTTGGCATCACCCTGGACTTCTGCTTAATGTGCAGCAGTGGTAAAAAAGCTTAACAGTATCTTAAGAACTATTAGGAAAGGGAAAGAAAATAAATCAGATATTATCATAATCCCACTATATAAATCCACGGTAAATCCACACCTTGAATACTACATCCAGTTCTGGTCACCCTATCTCAAAAAGGATGTAGTGGAACTGGAAAAGGTACAGAAAAGGGCAACAAAGATGATCAAGGGTAGGGAATGGCTTCCGTATGAGGAGAGACTAAAAAAGATTAGAAAAGAGACGACTAAGGGGGGATATGATAGAGGTCTATAAAATGAACAGCATGGAGAAAGTGAGCGCAGAGAAGTGTTATTTAGCCTTTCCCATAATATAAAAACCAAGGCTCAGGTGATGAAATTAACAGGGAGCAGGTTTTATATAAACAAGAGAAAGTACTTTTTCACATGACACACAACTGACCTGCGGAACTCATTGACACAGGTATTGTGATGGCCAAAAGTATAACTCGGTTAAAAAAAAAGAACTGAATAAGTCCATCAATGGCTATTAGCCAAAACAGTCAGGAAGGCAAACACATACACAGGGCAACCCTAACCTCTGACTACAAAAAGCCAGGAGTGAAAGATGGGGTGGATCACTCCATAATTGCCCTGTTCTGTATACTCCCCCTCAAGCTTTGGTACAGACCACTGTCGGAGCCAGGATACTGACCAAGATGCACCGTGGTCTGACCCAGTAGGGCAGCTCCATAATGTATGGGGGAGAGGATATGTTGTACAGTGCACAGGAGCATCTTCTCCTGGAGGTCAGCAGGAAAGGGGGGGTGGGGGGGGGGGAGAATAGGGAGAGAAGACTATTGTGGCATCTCCTACAGAGATTCAAAACTGCATCAATCCCCTGGCAATCATCAGATAGGTGGTCAGCCCTGCACAGCCTTAGGAGACTAGTTGGGGCATCCCAAACTCCACCCTGGATGAGTCTTAGACATGGGACTCCATTTCCCATACACAAAGCCTCACAGAGGCAAGCTGAGAAACAGAAATGCTGCTTGTCCATGGGCCACTGGGACTTCAGGTTTTGTTATCTGACAAGAAAGTGTGATTGTGCTAATAATTTTCAGGCTGTGGCCTCATTCACATGTAGGTTATGATGAAATATAGTAGCTGGTGTGACTGCTTAATGGCACTTTGCTGCATTCCACTTGTTTTGTTTTTGACTAATGAGCCAGGGTTTAATCTCCCCCCCCCCCCCCCCCCCCCGCAATCCCTTTTTTAGTGTCTAACTATCATTTGTTCTTGCAAGTTTAGTTTTGTCCTTACTTTAGTGTCAGTTTGAGTTCCCATGCCAGAACAGAGAATATGTATTTTATTTCTAATTCAAGAACAAATCCGATTGGATGAAGTCCATTGGATTTTGAGATTTAGATCTGAACATACAGAATAGCACTTAGCTACCCCTCCACTAACTAGTGCTGCCTGCTGTTGAATGCTAACTGTGATTATGTTTATTACCATGTTTGTTCCTCTTCCAGCCAGTAGTACAGCATACCAGAGAGGGCTGAAAGTCACCTACACTGGATGCAGATATAATTGAATGGCCCAAGTCATGGCATGCAACAAAGCACACGTGTGTGTTTGGGGGCTTGTTTTAATTTAAATAACTGTGGAAAACTCGTATTGTAGCACCACAGTGATACAAGACAATGAGGACATAGAGGTTATATTGTTATTGATGGGACTAAGATAGGTTGCCTAGGGGTTCAAAACTTTCATTATGCATATGCACTATTGTGGATTTATTGGCATTAAAAGTAACTGGTAAGTCACCTATCCTTTTCTCTTTACTTAACACCTATATGTAGTGATTTAACACGCTGTTAATTTGTACATTGCCAAAATGGGCCAATTATTTTCTCAATCACTAGGCTGCTGTGTGGAATGAAAGTTTTGAAACCATACAATAGCCTGGTAATTCTGGTATCCATATGTTCAACAGCAGCTTCAAGCATACAGATCTGATTTTTCCTCAGCTTAGCCTCTAGCGACCCAGAAATGTTTAAATCCTTCAAATTTGCCACATTCAAGAATTAATTTTTGGACAGAGAGGCCAGGATTATCTGTTTTTGTTGCACTCCCAACATGGCACTTCCTAGCTTTAGTAAAAAGCCTCAAACAACAACGGGGCTTGCCTTGAACAGTAAGTGTAGTCACCACTGTCCACCATGGAATAGAATATACTCACAAATTAGCTTCTTGATTTACCCTAAGAAAGCCCCTAACTTGTTCCACATCAGTCCATGACCCAGTTTCTAAAGTATGTTCCAAAACAGTGCTAGCCAAACGATCATTTCTGATCCTTGTCTTCAGTGTTCTGGCCTGACTACCAACCCAATACACATACTGGATCCCTCCCAGCATAACCCACTGTTACTTCAAATCATTATCAAGAGCTTGAGCAATCCATAATCTTTCAGGATTCGAAGAGCAAAATGAGAAAACATATTTCAAAACAAAACCTTTTAAGATAGGGATAATCTCCTATGAGGCACATACACCTCTACCTCGATATAACGCTGTCCTCGGGAGCCAAAAAATCTTACCGCATTATAGGTGAAACCGCTTTATATCGAACTTGCTTTAATCCACCGGAGTGCACAGCCCCGCCCCCCTGGAGCACTGCTTTACCGCGTTATAGCTGAATTCGTGTTATATCGGGTAGCGTTATATCGGGGTACAGGTGTAACAGCAAGCTAGAGTACAATATCTTCTCTTAACACGGTCTCCTGTCATATGCACAGCCGCACCATCACACTTTAGGCCAGCCGGTTTTGATCTGAGCTCTCTTGCCTTGGTCTCCATGTTTCCCAGAGCTGTTTTTACTCCTTTTATGATATTAGCTGTTTCGGATTCCAAGTTTTCTATATCAGTAGAGAAAGCACACAGATTTCCAATGCCGCATAGCATTGCCACCCCAGATTAACCGTAATATAAATTTTCTCACGTAACGGCTTGATTTCTCAACTTTAACGCTGCACTAACACTTTTTTGGTATAAATTTTAACACAGTATAAAATCATGTAATTAGCCCTTTTTGCAATGCATGTATGTAGGGGACAGAGATACAGTTGGCCACCTTTAACTTTTTGCATTCTTGATTTCTGAATGTTTATCTGTGCAATCTTAATTCATATACTTTTGGAATTTAATTTCTTATATTTATTTTAATATTTTATATTTATTTTAAGAGAGAGGAAAAAAACACTTCTTTAAGAGGCACCAGCTGGCAAAGGCCAAGGGTTGCCTTTTCATGAAACTAGTAATCTGTGCACTTAAAGACTTACAACACTAATCAGCCAAAGGTCAGCTAGTAACTAATTTCACAGCGGACTGCATAGGCACTTATCACCTGCATACCTATCAGTGTGTATACTCACATGCCATGATAACTGAGTTGGTTGTAAGGCTTTTTGACTTTAATCTCCAACATTAAAATGGCCGAAGAAAATTCTTCAAACTTGGTTTGGGGGTCTCAGTGAGAGCCAAAGTTTCTTCAAACTTTGTCTGTTTCAAGGCTATTCATATTAACACCTCAGCACATTTGGAGAAGTGCACATTCCATTTTGCTCCACGACATCTGTCATGAAATTTTTTACTCTGCACTATGTTATTTTCAAGCAGTTAGTACGTCAGTTAATGAAGAACATTTTTCTCCTCGGCCAAGCTAATGCACTAGCCACTAAATAGGACTATTTTAGGCCAAATCTCAAACACCATTTTTTTTTAATTCAGCATTATCAAAAGTTTCATTAGAATTTTTGTTTAAAACTAAAACGGATTTTCTTTTTCATCTGTGACTTTATGTCTCATCCTAAAAATGGTACCAGCAGCAATCTGCACCCCTTAACACAGGGGTGGGCAAACTGTTTGGGCCAAGGGCCACATCTGAGTGGGGAAATTGTATGCAGGGCCGGGGCAGGGGGTTGCGGTGTGGGAGGGAGTGCGGGGTGTGGGAGGGGGTGCGGTGTACAAGAAGGGGCTCAGGGCAAGGGATTGGGTCAAAGAGGGCTGAGGGCAGGGGGTTGGGGTGTAGGAGGGGTGCGACGTGCAGGAGGGGGCTCAGGGCAGGGGTTGGGGTGCAGGGTGTGGCAGGGGGCTCAGGGCAAGGGGTTGGGGTGCACAGGGGTGCAGGATGCAGCACGAGTTCAGGGCAGGGAGTTGGGGTGCAGGAGGGGTGCGAGGTGCAGGCAGGGGCTTAGGGCAGGGAGTTAGGGGGCAGGAGGGGTTTGGGCTCCGGCCAGGCGCCGCTTACCTAAAGCGGCTCTGGGGTGGCAGCGGCGTGCACCGGGCTCAGGGCAGGCTCCCTGCATGCCTGCCCTGTCCCCGGCCTCGCGCCGCTCCAGGAAGCGCTGCAGCCCCTGTGGAAGGGCGGGGCGGAGGGCTCCATGTGCTCTGCCCTTGACGCGCCTCCAGGTACCTCCCCCGAAGCTCCCATTGGCCGCGGTTCCCCGTTCCCAGCCAATGGGAGCTGCGGGGGGTGATGCCTGGAGGCAAGGGTAACGCATGGAGCCCCCCCGCCCGAGGGCTGCAGGGGCGTGGTGCTGGCCGCTTCTGAGAGCGGCGTGGGGCCCACAGTGCCACAGAGGGCAATCCCGTGGGCCAGATCCAAAGCCCTGTGGGGCCAGATCCGGCCCACGGGCCGTAGTTTGCCCACCCCTGCCTTAACAGCTGGCTGAAGAACTGCTTCAATGCTGACTCACAGGGCAAAGTGCTCCTCCCCTGCCTACTCACCCACAACACTTCCAACACCCCTCAACTGCACCTCTAAGATCTCCCAGAGAAATACTGAACTTGGCTGAATTTTCTTAGTTTAACAGCTCTGATGAGATCAAAGCCACTGCAAGGTGGTTGTGATTCATAAATAACTGTGACCAAAAACCGGATAGCCTTTTTTGATATAGTTATAAGTTTGGTAAGCAGAGAGAACTATGGACACTACATAGCAAGAGCTTTAGTATGATTTAGATATCTTCCCCAGGCATCTCAGTGGAAGTCAGAATGATGTTTGGATAATATTGTGGTATGGAAACAAATGACTGACAGATTGACTGCAAACTGGGAAGAGGTATCAAGTAGCATCTTTGGGAACAGAAATTCTCAACACAGGAATTGCCTGACTGGATCAAACCAGTGGGCTACCTAGTCCAGCATCCTATTGCCAACAATGGCCAGCACCAGACTGCTTTAGAGAAAAGTGAAAAAATGTGGAAAAACCTGCAGTAAGTGATTATGAGTTAACCCATCTTGAGGAAAGCTGCCTCCTAAGCCCCAACTATTACAGACTGGCTTTGTGCCATGAGGGTGCTTCCAAACAAGGGTTTTTAACTCTAGATATTTTTACCTGTACAAATTTTTTAAATCTTGCTACCGTCTTGCCCTCAATGAGATCCTGTGGCAATTAATTGCATTGAAAACAATTTCCTTTATCAGTTTTGACTTTGCCACCTTTTTGTTTACTTCGCTGTTCCCTTGTTTTTGTGTTATGAGAGAAGGTGATTAGAGGTGCCTCTACCTTCTCTATAACTTTCATCATTTTGTATACTTTTATGTCCCCTCTTATTAATCTCCTCTCTAAAGGTAGCCAGTCAAATGTTTTCAATCTTTAGTTTAGAACAGGGGTAGGCAACCTATGGCACATGTGCCGAAGGCGGCACGCGAGCTGATTTTCAGTGGCACTCACACTGCCCAGGTCCTGGCCACCGGTCCGGGGGGCTCTGCATATTAATTTAATTTTAAATGAAGCTTCTTAAAGATTTTAAAAACCTTATTTACTTTACATACAACAATAGTTTCATTATATATTATAGACTTATAGAAAGAGACCTTCTAAAAACATTAAAATGTATTACTGGCACGCGAAACCTCCTTAAATTAGAGTGAATAAATGAAGACTCGGCACACCACTTCTGAAAGGTTGCCAACCCCTGGTTTAGAACCTAGGAGGTTCCAATGTGCATAGCTTTGAATGTGTCAACATTTCACTTCAACTGCCACTGTGCTGCCTAGCTTGATTAAGTCCCTCTGAAGTACATCAGTCTTCTTAGGTCTTAACCTACATAATGTTGTGTCGCCTGCAGATTTTGCCAGCTCGCTGCTTACCCTGAGCAAGTCTGCTAGAACTATGTTGTACATCAGTAAGATTTGCAGATGACCCTAACTTAGAAGGGTTTACAATGAAAGCAAAGGGCAAACATTATGGAAGGTTTTAAAGAGAGACAGCGAACTCAAAGGGATGAGCTAAATGCAGCTAAGACACTTTGGGTTATTAATACTAATCAAAAGTGTATAAAACATGGACAATGCTTGCTGGAGAGCAGAAATGCTGAGGAGAATCAGGGAAATAATGAACAGCAAATTAGATGAGCTCGTATTGCAAGGCTGATACATGAAAGTATATACTATAGTGGAATGGAGAGAGAAGAGAATCTTGTATAGGAAGAATCAACTGTGGTAATGCTAACCTAAGTATAGGTGGGACTCCTCACTATTAAAAAAATATATTGATAAACCTCAGAGAATCCAAAGGACAACAGATGCTAGAATGATTAGTGGGCACAATCTGTAGAGAAAACATAAAGGGAACCAAATATATGCAGTCTACAGAAAAGAGAGTGGCCGAATACAAGAACTGGATAGGAATGCAGGAAGTCTAACAATGCTAGAGAAGAAAAGAAATTTTAAAATGATTGAAAGGATATAAAAGGAAATAACACTCTCTCTCTGAGCACAGGTTTCCCATGGCTGGTGGGATGACTCTTACTCTTCTCTGATGGCCCAATTTCTAATATACCTCCAATGTCTCCTGGAAGTACCTTTCAGTTTTCTATAGATGTAGGTTGGGATACCTACATTTTCCACCTTAATCTCTACAGCATGTTTTACTTACTGGAAAGCCATGGATCCTGCTTCTAGGGTGCATCTGGTAGGCGACTGTTCATTCAACTTCCGGAAAAGCTGTTTAGCTTGGCTCTGATACTGCTGCAGGTCCCGACCTGACTGAGAAGGGAAAAAAGTCTATTAGGCATGGTTCTACCATATGGCAAAATGAACTACAAACAATACAACAACCTCTTAAGGTATAGGCAGGCCCTTTCCCACAAGGAAACTAACATGATATCCATAGCTAACCTCAAACAGTTTTACCAGAATTGGATCTGAAGTCAATGAACACAGTCAAACTAAGTGGTAGGTGCTGGTAAATCTCAGGAATCTACCTCTGATGAATATCTCAGTCCCCATTTAGGAGGTCCCCTAGGGAGTTTTGTTTTGTTTTTTGTGGCATCTCTTGTGCAGGGTCTTGGTCCAGAGAAGGTGCTTCAGTCTCACTGCCCTGAGGGAGAGGGGAAGAGTTCATGATTCAAATGGTATATCTATACTGCAGTGTCAGCCCCAGGTTTGAACTCAGGCTTAAGCCTACCCCACTCCCATCTGTCTACACACAAATTGTGCTAACTCAGGACTTGGACCCTGGGTCCCAGTACCCCACGGGTGAAGGGTCCAAGTCTGAGTCAAACTGGAACACAGGGTTCAAGCCCTATTACTTTGCAGTGTAGACACAGCCCTGCTAGACTCACGCTGTGCCAAAAATGTCCTACAATCCCACAGGCCAGCTTTCTTTGTCCTCTGGACAGTCAAGTTTTCCCACATGGCACCATGAACAAAGGGGTAGAGTGGACACATTTTGGGAGGGTGCTAAGAAGTCTGGGATAAGGGTGGTTGGACTCAGACCAGTATAATGTAGCATGGATGCTGGAGCCCCAAGCTGGGACCCAAGGTTCAACAATTCCTCGGGTTACAAGTGAGTATAGATGGTCAAACCTTGGTTAACAAATCCTGGGTCTGCTAACCAGGAGCGGCGCCAGGGTTTTTGCCATCCTAGGCGGCAGTGCTCCTCCTCTGAGCATTCGGCGGCGGGGGGTCCTTCCGCTCCACATCTTCGGGGCACTTCGGTGGCGGGTCCCGGAGCAAGTGAGGCCTAGGGTCGCCTAGTGGAAGCGCTGGCCCTGCTGCTAACTTGAGTTCTACTAACCTGGGCTTACACTGCAGTGAAGACATACTGCCAGGATCTCTCTCTCCAGAAGTATTAGCTTGCTCCCTCAAAAGTGTGCACGTATGTGAGAATCTCACTGATGGGTGGGTCGTGGCGTCTTACACAGTTTTGATCTACTTTGGGATCTCAGTGCAGGAAGGCTCGCTAGGAACTTCATTGATACTGAGGAGACACATGGTCTCTCTCTCGGGAGTCTAGATGCTGGGGGGAGGCGGGGTGCCTAGATCTTGGTGCCAAATCTAGTCTCCACCTTTCTCAAGGGCTATAAATCTTAGTCTACACACCTACATCAGGCGGGGTGTGAAAAAAACACCCCCCTGACATCGCTATGCTGAACCAACCCCCAGGACAGATGCAACTACGTTGATGGAAGAATGCTTCTGTCACATAAATAGCATAGTTTGGGGAGGTGGCACTCCTACCCAACAGAAAAGACCTTTAATCAATGTAAGTTGTGTCTGCTGTAGCCTATAAAATAGGTTAAATCAAAATTAGGCTTAGGTTTCAGTTAGCTTAAATGTAGACAAGTATGGAAAATTAAAGCTGGTAGTTTAAAAAAAGCTAAAAATAAATTGAAAATAGTAAAATAAAAAAAACTGAAGGTAACAAAGACATGACCCAAAGTTATGTTGTGGCTATGATTTGGTTATAACTGTTTTAGCAGAATTTTTAATAAAACATTTTAAAATTTAAAAATCACTTATTAAAATGATTGTATTAATAGTTTGAAAATAACATTCGTGCAAGTGTTAATTTAAATAATGTATAATGTAAACAGCCAATAAAAAGGTGGCAAAAATGTAAATCTGCTTATCGGTAGGTTTGATGTTAATGAGTATTATAATTGGTTATAACAGAAGTAGCCTTGCTGAATTGGAAAAGAGCTCCAACTAACATTAAAAAGGTACCATTAGGTTCCAGAATTATAAGGCTATACTTCACTCTGTTGTCAGTGGACTAATCACCCATTAATACACTATTTAATCTATTTCTTTTTCATGTCTTTCTCTCCGTCCCAGGGGGTGGGTGAGTCTAGTGTCCAACGGGGTCACAGTGCGAGAAGAACAGTGCCAAATGTCATCAACCTTGCATGAAACTCACGTTTGCCAGCACAGTCAAGCTCTACCACAGCCTTCTGGGGGCACACATCCAACCCACCTAGGGTCTGCTTTGTAAGCCTCCACACAGCGTCTGTGTCCCCCCCTAGGACGGATCTCAGTCTGAGGGGGGCTCTGGGCCAGGAAGAGAGGGTGTGCGTCTGGGGAAGGGCTCTGGCTCGGGAAGGGGGGCCTCTGAACAGGGAGAGAAGGGATCTGGGGAGGATCTCGGTGGCCGGGAGGGGGTGCTTGGGGGGGGGACTTCTGGGGCGAGAGAGGGGGGACCTGTCGGGAGTGGGGGGAATCTGGGGGGCTCTGGGCCGGGAGCGGGGGAATCTGGGGGGGTCGCGGGAGGGGGGGAAAATTGGGGAGCTCTGGGCCGGGAGAGGGTGGGGCTTGGGGGGGTCTCGGGGGCTCTGGGCCGGGAGAGGGGTGGTGTCTCGGTCGCTCACCTGCTCATCCTCCTGCATGGAGGCGGCCAGGGGGAGCCCATCCGCCACCCGCGCGATCATAGTCAGCAGCACCATGTCTGCGCCGCTCCAACCCGGGAGCCGCTGCCGCTGCTCGGCCCCGCGCCCGCCCTGCCTGCCAGCTGCCACCCTCTGACTGGCCTCTACTACTGAGGTGGCCGGAAACAGCCAGCGCAGCATCCGGGCTACGCCACTGGAACTGCCGGGTTACTTCCGGTCCGCTGCCGAACGCAACCCGACCGGCACCACCCACTTCCGGTGGGGGCGGCCCGGGGAGGGGGTGCCCGTGGGCCGCGAAAGGAGCGACTCTAGGGGATCAAAGCCGGGAGGTCCAGAAGGGGCGGGTGCTGGGCCGCGCTCCGCTCAGGAGCGGAGTAGGGCGAGGCGAGGGGGCCGGGTGGTAAATGAGCCTAGGGCCAGGGGAGGTGGGGCTTCCCAAGGCAGCTCGTCCCCGCTGCCCATCCCGCACCGGGCCCTGCTCCCACTCCCCCGGGCGGTCTCGAGTCGATGGGGATGTGGGCTAGGCCCCACGCCCTGAGCAGGCCCGACCCCCGCGCTGGAGGCCGGGTTGCCAGGGCTCGGGCCGGGAGGGGCCAGAGGCGGACAAGCCTACCCCCTTCGCCCATCCCGCCGGAGAAAGCGCTGAGCCTTCCCGCTGCTGCCCTGGGCTTTACTGCCCGTTTGCGCAGAGTCATCCCATGTGGGGCTGACGGGTTTGTTGTCATGGCCTCTCAAAGCCTGGTCTAGAAATGCTGTAAGTTCGGCACAAAACATGAAGTCGGGTGATTCCGTGGTCGGCCAAGGGGTCCCTTGCATTTTCTTCACGTCTCGCTGTAGTTATTGCATTGTGTGTATGATGTATGTGCTGTGAATACCCAGTTAAATAACATCCTCTTTTACACTGAATTTGTATGGTCACATGTTCTCAGGTGTCTAACTCCGCAAACCTTACCGTTAACTCCCCCTTTGCTGTGTTTTCCAGAGTGAATGGCTATAGACTAGAATCATTCTTGACTTTTATGTAGTACTTATATCTGACGTGACAGGTTAAAAGCTGGGGCACAGTAATTCCTGGAGTTAGTTGCCTCCCTTAGATGGTATTTTAACTTCTAGGAAGATAATGACAAAGGAATAATTAATAGACTTCTAAGGGCAAACAGGACCAGAATGATCATAAGAACGGCAATACAGGGTCAGACCAAAGGACCATCTAGCTCAGTATCCTGAGGGAATAAACAAAACAGGTAAAAGTGATCCATCCCCTGTCACCCAGTCCCAGCTTCTGGGACACCATCCCTGCCCATGCTGGCTAATAGCCATTGATGGACCTATCCTCCATGAATGTATCTACTTTTTTTTTTTTTTGGACACTGTTATCGTCTTGGCCTTCAAGACAAAATTGGCAAATTTGCAGATGATACTACTGAAGATAGTTAAGACCCAGGCATTCTGTGAAGAGCTACAAAAGGATCTCTCAAAACTGGGTGACTGGGCAACAAAATGGCAGATGAAATTTAATGTTGATAAATGCGAAGTAATGCACATTGGAAAGCATAATCCCAACTATACATATAAAATGATGCGTTCTAAATTAGCTGTTACCACTCAAGAAAGAGATCTTGGAGTCGTGGATAATTCTCTGAAAACATCCACTCAATGTGCAGCGGCAGTCAAAAAAGCAAACAGAATGCTGGGAATAATTGAGAAAGGGATAGATAATAGGACAGAAAATATGTTGCCTGTATATAAATCCATGGTACTCCCACAACTTGAACACTGTGTGCAGATTTGGTCGTCCCAGCTCAAAAAAGATATATTGGAATTGGAAAAGGTTCAGAAAAGGGCCACAAAAATGATTAGGGGTATGGAACGGCTTCCGTATGAGAAGAGATTAATAAGACTGGGACTTTTCAGCTTGGAAAATTGATGGCTAAGGGGAGATATGATTGAGGTCTATAAAATCAGACTGGTGTAGAGAAAGTAGATAAGTCAACCTGTGGAACTCCTTGCCAGAGGATGTCGTGAAGGCCAAGACCCTTACAGGGTTCAAAAAAGAACTAGATAAATTCATGGAGGATAGATCCATCACTGGCTATTAGCCAGGATGGGCAGGAATGGTGTTCCTAGCCTCGGTTTGCCAGAAGTTAGGAATGAGCGACAGGGGATGGATCACTTGATGATTACCTGTTCTGTTCGTTCCCTCTGGGGCACCTGGTACTGGCCACTGTCGGAAGACAGGATACTGGGCTAAATGGACCTTTGGTCTGACCCACTGGGGCCGTTCTTATGTTCACAACGTCCATAGGTTGACTGTGCATTGTATGAAGAAATACTTCCTTTTGTTTTAAACCTGCTGCCTATTAATTTCATTTGGTGACCCCTAGTTCTTGTGTTCAGAGGAGTAAACAACACTTCCTTATATACTTTCTCTACACCAGTCATGATTTTATAGACCTCAATCATATCCTCCCTTAGCCGTCTCTTTTCCATCTGAAAAGTCCCAGTTTTATTAATCTCTCCTCCTATGGAAGCTGTTCCATATCCTTAATCATTTTTGTTGCCCCTTTTCTGAATCTTTTCCAATTCCAATATATCTTTTTTGACATGGGGCAACCACATCTGTACGCAGTATTCAAGATGCGGGCATACCATGGATTTATATAGAGTCAATATGATATTTTCTGTCTTATTAGCTATCCCTTTCTTAATGATTCCCAACTTTCTGTTAGCTTTTTTGACTGCTGCTGCACATTGAGCAAATGTTTTCAAAGAACAATCCACAATGACTCCAAGATCTCTTTCTTGAGTGGTAACAGCTAATTTAGACCCCATCATTTTATATGTATACTTAGGATTATGTTTTCCAATGTGCATTACTTTGCATTTATCAACATTAAATTTCATCTGCCATTTTGTTGACCAGTCACCCAGTTTTATGAGATCCATTTGTAGCTCTTCGCAGTCTGCCTGGGACTTAACTATCTTGAGTAGTTTTGTATCATCTGCAAATTTTGCCACCTGACTGTTTACCCCTTTTTCCAGATCATTTATGAATATGTTAAATAGGACTAGGCCCAGTACAGATCCCTAGGGGACCCCACTATTTACCTCTCTCCATTCTGAAAACTGACCATTTAGTCCTACTCTTTGTTTCCTATCTTTTAACCAGTTACTGATCCTTGAGAGGACCTCCCCTCTTATCCCATGACAGCTTACTTTGCTTACAAGCCTTTGGTGAGGGACCTTTTCGTGTTGTCTGACCTCCTCTATAATACGGACCATAGTGCTCCCGGATCTCTCATTCATCCCACATCTGCTGTTGATTGCCCCTAAGAACTCCAGATGATTATTAATCAGAATGTCAAAAGAGGGTGTGCTTTGTAATTTTACAGTAACTAAGGTCCTTATGCCAAGTTGTAAAGGTAGTACACATAGCACAGGTTTTTTTTATAAGAACAGTAGGATTTCTCTTGCTTATTATTGGAATAATATTTTTAGGTTCATATAGGGATACATGGTCCTGAGCTCTGGAATCCAGTCCTCTTAAATTCCAATCCTGCAAGATATTATTATTTCAATAGATACAGTAGTATCTAAGGTCCTCAGACAAGGAATAGGACCTCAATGTACTATATACACTGTGTTCACAATAAACAGTCTTAGAGTGCTTTCTAGAATTTAAATAATAGGAAGTAATTTACAACAAGCAGGTAAGCAAAAGAAAGACAGGTGCATAACATGCACAGCATAGGTTGAGGCGGACAGGGCCCAAAGAGTTGGTGAGGAGGAAGCAATAAGAGGGAGGGGATGTGTTGGAGTGTGCAGGCAGAATTAGGGTTGCCAACCCTCCCAGTTTCACCAGGAGTCTCCTGGAATCACACTCTATCTCCCGGAGGCTACTTCAGCTAAACCAGGAGATTTGGGGCACAAACAGTCAGGCGTGGCAGCAGGGCTAAGGCAGGCTCCCTTACCTGCCTTGGCTCCGCGCCGCTCCTGGCATTGTCCCTGTGGCCCCTGGGGGGGCAAACGGGGGTCTCTGGGTGCTGCTCCCACCCCCAGTGCCGACTCCGCAGCTGTCATTGGCCAGGAACTGCAGCCAATGGGAGCTGCAGGGGCGGTGCCTGTGGGCAGCGGTGCGCTGAGACCCCCTTCTTGCCCCCCTTTCTAGGAGCTGCTGCCAGAGGGATGTGCTGGTCGCTTTCGTGAGCCGCCCGAGGTAAACACCGACCCCGACTCTCTCCTGCACCCCAACCCCCTGCCCCAGCCTAGAGCCTGCACCTAAACTCCCTCCCAGAGCCTGCACCCTGCACCCACTCCTGCACCCAAACTCCCTCCCAGAGCCCACACCCCCTCCTGCATCCCAACCCCCTGCTCCAGCCACCTCCCAGAGCCCGCACCCAAACTCCCTCCCAGAGTCTGCACCCGCACCCCAACTCCCTCCCAGAGCCTGCACTCCCTCCACACCCAAACTTCCTCCTGAAGCCCGCATGCCCTCCTGCACCCAAACTCCCTCCCAGAGCCTGCACCCCGCACCCACTCCTGCACCCAACCCTCCTGCCCCAGCCCCCTCCCAGAGCCCACACCCCTCACCCAAACTCCCTCCCAGAGCCCACACCCCTACCCTGGCCCCAAACTCCCCCCAGCACCCCAACCCTTCCCCCCCGCCTGGTGAAAGTGAGTGAGGGTGGGGGAGAACCAACGAGGGAGGGGGATGGAGTGAGCTGAGGTGGGGCCTCAGAGAATGGGTGTGACAGTGGTCTTTGGGTTTGCACAATTAGACAGTTGGCAATCCTAGGAAGAATAGTTCTCAAACTGCTAAATCCTGCTTGCCAGGTTTCTCTCCCTGAACCCTATAGGCTCCCCCCTCTCTAATTCCTCAACTTTATCCACCCCCACCCAGACTCCTTCCTCTGGGCTCTGCCCCTCCTTTCCGATCTAGATTTTGCCACCTCTCTCTTTTCAGGCTCCTCTCCTCCGTTGGTTCCTCCCACATCCCAGGTTCTTCCACACATTTATGGATTCCTTCTCCCTATGGTTCCCCATTCTTTCCCCAAACTTCCTCTCATCTCCCCCGTCTTTTCCTCATGCAGGTTCGTTCTGCTTCCTTCTCCAAGCTCCCCACGTCTCCCAGACTTTTGCCCTGCCGACCCCTGTCCACGCTCCCCCTCTCTTATCCCTAAGATCGTCCCCTTCAACTCTCCAAACACCGCCTTTCCCCAGGCTCTTCCACTTTCCTTCTGCTGACTCCTATCCTTTTTCTTCCTAAGCACCGCCCCGCAGACTTCTGTCCGTCTGTCTCTCCCTTCCCCAAACTCCTCCCCCGTCTCCAGGCTCTGTAGGGTGAAGACAAAGAGCCATTCTTTAAATAGTAACTAGCGAACTCAAACAGGAAGCTTCTACCATTATTAAGCTCCCTGCTGCAACACATCCTTATCTTCTCTGGTAACGGTGGAGGACCAGCTATAACCCCTGCACACAGACTGAGCCCCTTCTTTCTCTAGGCGCCGAGTCCCACGGCGCGCTCCGCCCTTCCCTAAGCCCCTCCCCTTCTCTACCTAGGCCCCTCCCTTCACCACGCTCCTCCCCCACGCAGCACTCCGGCTCCGGTCCCGCCCCCTCCATGTGACCCTGGCCGGCCGCGGTAGGCGCGGCGCAGTGACCGTCCGGAGTGTGCGTCTCTCTCGCTGCAGGCGGCTACCGGCTCAGCTGCGGGAGCGCGGCGGCTGCGGCGATGGCGGCGGAGCGGGGCCGCCTGAGCTTCCCGGGCGGCGCCGGGGTGTTGAGCCGCCCAGTGCCCATGAACCTATTCGCCACCTGGGAGATCGACGGCTCCAGCCCCAGCTGCGTCCCCAGGTTAGCCCCGGGCCGAGCCGCCGCCCCCCACCCTCCGGGGTTAGGCCTGCGTTGGGGCAGCCCCCGGCTTGCGGCGGGCTGCATGCAACCCCCCTGGCGGTCCGGGTCCCATCCCCGCCCCCAGGCCGGGCCGGCCCGCCCACGCCGGGCCAAGCGGGGCATCCCTTCGCAACCCCCTGCCCCTGGTTCTTCCTCCCCGCGGAGCCCCCTTCCCTACCTGCTGTGGGTCGGGTGGGGCTTGCAGGCCCCCCGTGAGAGCCCCGGGCGTGCGCCTGAGGGGCCCCCAGCGATGGTCCTGGCTGCCCTGCCCCGGAAGGGTGCCCCGTCGTAGGGGGGGACCTACCCCGCACCCCCTGCTAGGTGGGGAGAGCCTGGCTCTGTTCAGGGGGTGGGGCCGAGCTCAGGGCTCGGATTCAGGCCCGGGCGTTCCGTTAGCCAGCACTGAGGTGGGGACCACTCCTGAGGGCAGGCAGTGCCCCCCTCCTCCGCAGCCTGGCTTGTTCCCTCACAGACCCCTCAGCCCTAGGGCTGCTCTCGGGTATGTCCGCCCCCATGCACATGTCCTGCCCCACCTCTGTACCCAGATGGCAGCCTGAGCCCCAGCTGTGTTCCCTAGACGTGTACCTGTGAGGTCTGTACCTGGAGGGAGTGTGTGTGGGAGGGAGGCATAGGGTTAGGGTTGTGTGTCTGGAGGGACTGGGTGAGTGCCTTGTGGGTGGACTGGAAAGGGCATTTCTTGTTGGTTAGGTGATAAGGCACATGAATTGACATAAACGGGCAGGGGAGGCTTGGTTTAGCTGGTGACATCCTGGCTTTGGGGACTGCATCTGTTGATTAAGCTTCTGTTTGTAAATTCCTCAATTTTTAATAGTACTTACCAGCATCTTCCTATTCTTGTTACTACTTATTTACTTGTGTGGGTATTGGTTGTTCAAAAGTGAACTGGGATGGGGCAATAGAACAGCTTAAACTGTGTGAAGTGGGGCTTTGAGGTGGGTGGGATGATGGAGAAAGGGTGCGGGTGGGAGCTTAGCTGGGCAGCAGCTCACCTTACTTACTTTGTCTCACTGGTCCCATTGTTTAGCCCTGACATCTCCTTCATGCTCCCCCAGCCCGGATAAACTTCTGTTGGCAGGGTTTTTATGATCATAACAGAAGAAAAAAACATAAAAGTAAGCTTTCTAAATTCATATCAAGTCATGTTTTCTTGTTGCTAGAGACAAATCCTCAGCTTGGCTTTTTATGATAAAATTGACACAAACTGGATGTGTACAATGGGCAGACAAGTTGATGGATGGAAGGCTGTGAACTAGGCATTCAGGGAACTGTGCCAGGCAGAAGCACTGGGAGGGGAGTCACTGGAGAGCGCCCACTGCTGAGCCATGCTCCCCAGACTCATGTCAATGTCTATGCTCTCTTACCCCAGTACCCTTGAGATGTCTGAGTGTGTTCAACCCCAACCTTCTACGGTCCATGAGAATAGGACAAACTACAAGGTTAAGGGACTCCAGGAAATGAGGGGCATAGAATCTGGAGGTTGAACTCCCCAGCCCTGCTGGACAGCACAATTCCCTAGTTTCGAGGTCCTCTCCATTCCCTGGTGTGGTTGCCTGCTTTTCATTTTTATTGCTGTTCACTCAGTAAAAAGAACTCTGGCTCCGTGTGCAGAGTAAACAGGTGTCCCAACTTCGTTTGGCACTCCCCACCTTGGGGTAGATTAGCAGATAGTTACTGCTCCCTTTACTCTTTTCTGTCCATTTTTTCATGTTTCCTTTTCTGGTTCTTTTCCCTACTGGTCTTGTCTCTTCTGTGTATCCTTCCTTTTCCTTACTTTGTCTTACATGTGTGTTGCTGACTCTGTACTCACTCAAAGGCTACATGGTTGAGGGGCACCCATTAGTATTCCCTTAAGTTGAGCAGAGAAGATTGGGTTGGCAGGCTGCTGCCCTGTACATGTGAGATGCTCTCATGGCCACTTTCACTAGGGGCCAAATTGTGAGCAATGGTGAGCTTTCAAGTAACGGCCTGCTGCTTTACTTGAAGAGGGGCAGAATGTTTGCAGTGTGTGTGAGGGAGATTGGCAGCTTTCCCTATTAACTCTGACCCCTTCTTTTGCTTCTTGTATACCCCCTTCCTGAAATGAGTCTGCCACACTAGTTGAGAAATGCACAAGTTTTTCATCAGTATCTTGTAACAGTTTTGTATGAATATATTCTAGCAGATGTCTAGGCTTCTGCTAGTCAGGCTGAAAGTGCATTTCCATTCTAATAGCCTCTTTTCACTTGCTCACAACTCTCCAAACTTTCTGGGCTGATATTTCCCATGCTTGGTATCTGCCCAAAGGTGAGTATATTTGAATGTTTGAGCAAGATCCCTTTATTTGTCCTCTAGTTTGTGTAGGAAAAAATATTCTCCCCCCCCCTTTTTTTTTTCTCAGCAGGGTCACACCAAAAACGATGGAGGTTTGGCAGGTGACAGCGACAAGAGTTCTTGAAGTGCTACCGTCTTTGCTTGGTTTAGGGAAAAATAAATGAATATAGGAGTGAAATCACCAAGTGTGCCCAGTAATCTAACATTTTAGCAGACACCCCAACAAGCTCTGTACCTTTTGTGACTTTAAAGTGTGTTGTCAGGTTTCTAGTGTGACAGTTTGCATGAGGGTGATCATCACTATTTCAGTTAACCACACAGAACAAAACCCTTCAAATCCCTACTTTAACATCAGGAACTGGAGGAGATTGTGGGGAACTGGGAGAAATTGTAGTTCCCACAATTATAAGAGACCTCCACAATTCTGGTTACATTCTGCAAATTAAACTCTGAAAAGTTTTCTCTTGCAGCAAACATCCAATCTATTTATGTACGTGGTTATTCTGTTTTTATAACCCAGCCTTGTAAAAAACCAAAAGCAGCAATAAAAAGATATTCCACTCTATCACACACCCTAATTACCTCAAGGAGGTGTGTATTTCAAATGGTGACTGGGATCAGTTGGTGGTTAACATCACTAGAGACAATTGTTATTTATAAAAAACCCAAACAAATAAAATACAAAGTGAGGGCTGGGAGGAAGGCTTAATTTGGCTGGGTGGAGGTTGGTGATGCCTGGGGGACTGATGGAGGTGGCTGCAGAAAGCTGGGCATAAGGAAACTTGAATTTGTGTGTGTGGAACTGGGGTTTGAGGGAAGCTGCATTGTGGGAGTGTCTGGGGATAGCTGGGAAGGAAACTGGATTTGTGAGTGTCTGGGGATAGAAGCCATAGGGCACATTGTGAAACCTAGTGGGTGTCTAAGGACTGGGGGCAACTGAGACCTGTTTGGTGGTTGATGCTGGGTGTGGGAATCTGGTCCCCCTCTTCCCTCCCCCCCCCCCCCCCCCAACCCACACACCTGTCCCTGCTGCCTCCTTCCTGTGGTAGCTGTCACTGCCTGCTCCTCCTGGTTGCTGTTTCCAGGTCCAGCAGGGGGAGCAGCAGACAGAAGCCGCTTGGCTGCATGCTCCCCCCAGGTGCCACAGCGGCCTCTGGTGACCGAACCACAGTTGCCGGATGTTCCTGCAGCCCAGCTGGATGCAGAATATTCAGTCTGGGCCATGGCAATGCGTGTCAGCCTGCAGGTGTGAGTAGGGTGACCAGATGTCCCGATTTTATAGGGACAGTCCCGATTTTTGGATTTTTTTCTTATATAGGCTCCTATTACCCCCTACCCCCGTCCCGATTTTTCACATCTGCTGTCTGGTCACCCTAGGTGTGAGTGTTGTGTGAGATGCATGACACTTGGCAGGCCTGCAAAACACAGTAGACTAATAAAACACAGAGTGCACAGCCAAAACTAAGTCAGAAAATTGAAAAGTTGAGGTTCCTACAGAAACATTAGTTTGGTGTCAATGCATCTGTATCTTATGCTGCACACTTTAGACAATAATATGCAGTTAACCAGAAATAGAAAATATATATATATATAATGCTGCTGTGTTAAGTTGCTCAGTGAACCTTTATTAGCCTTTCCTGGCTGTTTTAACTCTACCTGCTAACATTACATCAGACTACTGTTTTGCATTTCATTATGTGGTGCAGGTGCTACCTAAGAACACGAAGGTGTCTGTGATTGGAGAGGTCAAGATATTTAAAAAAGGAGCACTAAAGTTACTTTCCTAAGACTATATTTAACTTTAGGCACTCATCTTTGGAACTGTTGACCACGAATATTGCAAGTACCACCTCCTGGGATGTAGGAATGTCCTTGAGACATGCTATAATCAAATGAAAAGTTGACAGAAGACACAGTATACTCGATATGAGAATGAGAGCTCCCTCTTCAAGCAGACATCTGTAAAAACATGGAGGAGAGTGGAGAGGAAAATGGGCTTGGTGTGTGGTCAGGTATTTTCCTTGGGATTTTCATTGGCTGTAATTTTTCTTCTGTACGCCTGTTGACTTTTAAGACTCTTCAAACACCGCTGCTTTGAACTCAGCAAAAAGTCAGAGAATGGGTGGAATATGCAGGAGGATCATGCTCTGGGAGGGAGCATTTCCTTCCCTTTTTAAAAGTTAGGTTAGTGTAGCATGAGAAATCTCTAGAGACATTTGTTTCTATTTCAGAGACATTCCTACCCTTTTGGCATACAGCGATAGAGGGGAGCAGTGATTGGAGCAGCAAGTGCTTGCTTATTGGAATACGTAATTGGGGCTAAGTGCCTGCAGTTATTTACACACACACACACACACACACACACACACACACACACACACACACACACACACACACACAGGAATGTGACATATTTTGGAATGCTCTTGTGGACAAGAGCTTGCCAGTAAAGGAAATAAAAGGCAACGGTCTCATTCAGTGAATTGCCCTGTGTAGCCGGTATGAAGCCTTGAGTGTTGTGGGTGGACTGGTAGACTGAGAGTTGATTGACTGGAATGCTTTGCTCCTTTTGTCCAGTTGATGGCTGATTAGCAGACTTTGTGGTGGATAATATATGAAATATCACGCATCACAAGGATGAGAGAAAGATCTCCTTCTAGTTTTGATTTACTGGAAGTCCAGCCAATTCATGTGGGCTTAGTAAAAGTTGAAGTGCTAAGTATCTAGTTGCTTTACGGGGAGAAATGTTGTCGGAGGCCACATTTAGTTTGTGAAAAATAGTGGCAAAGAACCATAGTTTTCTTCAGTGACACGTTGCTCAGTTAAATCTTCGCGTTTCCTGTGCTTGATTCTTTGTGCATTAGGTAGAAGGGATTGTGGTTTCTCTCTGAAAGAGAGATCAGCTTCTTTGTGTAATAAATGATTTGATGTGCTTATTCTTCTGTTGATGTCAGCTTTTTTTTTTTTTTAAAGTACTTTGGACAGTTGTTGCTGTATGTATAAAAGTACTTCTGTGGTATTAGCGACCATAAACCTCAGTCATGCAGAGCAGGCTGTTGATACCACTCCATCAAAACCATATGCTGCAGCTATGTTAAAACTACGTAGCCTTTCTGGATTTTAGCCCTCTGGCTTCCCACCCATCTGATAGTGACAGGCACAGCTTTCCTTTATGTATATAATAGGTTTCTTGGGTCTGATTTTTAGAGGAACTGAGTATGTGCAGCGCCCATTGCCTTAAATTGGAGTTGTGGGTAATCAGCTTCTCAGAAAATCAAGTTCCTTGTTTCAGTCATTGCAATCACATCACTGGTGTTACCTTATCAACAAAGAGTCTGACAAGTATATTTCAGAAGACAGAAGCTGTCTACCTGTTTCTTCCCAATAGTCTCACTCTTGTGCAATGAACTGCTGTTCTGTGGCTACGTCTTCACTACGGGGGGGGGTCGATTTAAGATACGCAAATTCAGCTACGCGAATAGTGTAGCTGAATTCGACGTATCGCAGCCGACTTACCCCGCTGTAAGGACGGTGGCAAAATCGACCTCCGCGGCTTCCCGTCGACGGCTCTTACTCCCAACTTTGCTGGTGGAGTAAGAGCGTCGATTCGGGGATCGATTGTCGCGTCCCAACGGGACGCGATAAATCGATCCCCGAGAGGTCGATTTCTACCCGCCGATTCAGGCTGGTAGTGTAGACCTAGCCTTAGAGGAAGGATATACTGCATAACATTTCCTCTAAAACTTTTAAAAAATGATTTTAAGAAAAGAAACTAGAGTTGTATGTTTCTCGAATTATGGTGCTGGTTCAAGAGGCAGCATGGTCAAGTTGTCTGAAGACTTTTAATTCCGAGTTTGCCACTGACTTGTATGATTTTAGTTAACTGCTCCTGCCTCAGTTTCCCCAATCTGAAAAATGGAGAATAATTTGTTACAGTTTGCAAACTGCTTTGAAGGTGCTGTGTAAGTTGGCTATTCTACAATGGTGAATGTGACAACCTCCCATTCTGAGAGAACATTTTGAGGCCCTAACACTGGGATATTGAGGGGGATGGTTGGGTAAGTGAAGGAGGTGGTCTCAAGACTGTAAGAGACTGTCTTGCTAAGTGATCTCCAGAATAAAAAATGTGGATGGATTAATGCTTTCATCCATGACAGGGTTTGCATTAGGCTATTGATCTTGTTTCTAGGATGCTTGAAAGCACTCAAACTTAGGTCTCACAACATACATCTTATTGGGGCAAGTGTGTTTCCTCATACATGATTGGGAGAAACCAAGGAACCAAACTGAATAGAGCTCAGAAGAAGTCCATGTTATAAATAAGTTGAGATTTCTCTGTTCATCAGTGTAGTGTCTGTAGCACTTCAATGTTAACTTCAACACACATAAGAGGCCGTGAAATATTATCTCCATTTTGCAGATAAAGATCTGAGGAACAGAGAGAAGTGACTTGCTCAAGGTCATCCAAGAAGCTTTTGGTGAAGGTGGGAATAGAACTGAGTTAGCCCAGTGCCTTAAGCCAAAGACCAACCTTCAGCTGATCATGGGTGACTGGGGTGAAGGAAAGCAAAAACTTGACGGTTAGGAAGAAAGATCAGAGGGAAAATATGTAGCTTCTCAACTTAGTCACTCCACATATAGTCTGTGCTTGAAGAGGAACTGTAGCCCAACAAATGAGTAAGAAGCAAATGCTGAAAACTTTTCAGAGTGCCATTTTGATTATGTTCCTCTGTAAACAATGATCTGTATTTTCTAAATGCATCTCATAGTTTGCCTTTGCATGGGAAGTTGTCCTGTTAGTCTGCTTATTTGCATCATGTCTTGGCAGCTCTTTTAATTCCTATGGGCCAAATTCTGCCACTCTTATGACTGACCTTTTTGGGAGGGTAGTTCCTATGGAATTAATGACCATCTGCCAAATTATGCTGCATTGCCAGGCCTGCTGTTATCCTCAGTCTTTCTCTTAGCTTTAGTGAAAATCCTGGACTGAGAAATTCCTCTGGGCCTCTAGCAAATCTTCCATTTTTTTTTATGAAGCTGGGATCAGAAGAAAAAGAGGGAGTGGAGAATTGGGAGACAAGCAAGCTTGGATAGGGTAGGTGTTAGTTTACTTGCCCACGTTTTCTCCCTCCCTGAAAGCTACTGCAATTGTTATCCAGTCTTTACTGTCTTCTCCGGCTTTCAGTATAGCATGCATTGCTGTTGTCATTTGGCTGATAAATTCCATTTCTCAAGCAGTGGTGTGGGATTTGTAGTCCAAATGGATCTTAATGCAGACAATAAGTGGCTTAAATCTAATTGAAAGTGATAACATGAAGCTCCTCTCGTAGTGAGGTTTAATCTGATTACAGTAATGTACAGTAATTATGTGGAGACTCGCAGGGCATGGAGCCAGTTTCACCATGAGAGAATGGAACCTCACTAGTTGCTAGCTTGTTTATTGAAAATTGGGTAGTCACCTAGAGAATTGGCTGATAGGTAAATAAACAAGTGACACTAGTTGCTGGGAGACTTTGGAAACTACTTGGTCCATCTTTGAGTGTGGCATAGATCCCCCTCTTGGGATGAGTGCATCCATCTGCACAGATAAACCAGTGGGAAACAGTGGCTGTTAAGGGCTGCAAGTGTGCCTTATATTTGGCTACACTTGCGAGTTGCAGCGCTGTAAAGCCACCCCAGTGCTGTAACTCACTCCCTGTCCACACTGGCAAGGCATTTGCAGCGCTGTATCTCCGTGGTTGCAGCGTTGCATGTACTCGATGTCCCCGAGAGGAATAGCGTGTATTGCGCTGCCGCTGCGGCCGCCCAATGCGTTGAGACTGGCCTCCAGAAGTATTCGGCAGTATCCCACAATGCCTGTTCTAGCCACTCTGGTCATCAGTTCAAACTCTACTGCCGTGGCCTCAGGTAACCAACCATGTGACCCATCCTTTACATTCCCCGGGAATTTTAAAAATCCTCTTCCTGTTTGCTCAGCCCGGCGTGGTGTGGAGTGCTATCAGCAAATCTTTTCAGGTGACCATGCCTCCACGCGCCAAGCGAGCCCCAGCATGGAGCAATGGCGAGTTGCTGGACCTCATCAGTGTTTGGGGGGAGGAAGCTGTACAGTCCCAGCTGCGCTCCAGCCGAAGGAATTACGATACCTTCCCGAAGGTATCGTAATTATCAAAGGACATGATGGAAAGGGGCCATGACCGGGACGCCCTGCAGTGCAGGATTAAAGTGAAGGAGCTGCGGAGTGCCTACCGTAAAGCCTGCGACGCAAACGGCCGCTCGGGTGCCCCCCCCGTGACCTGCCGATTGTACAAAGAGCTGGATGCGATACTTGGGGTTAACCCCACCTC